>NC_084528.1:29454859-30654859 GCF_024500275.1 Phycodurus eques | reverse complement strand
ATGCCCAAGATTAACTTTTTCTCCAAAATTGTAATTAGAGTTGCAAAGGCTTTTCCCTTTTTCTTTTTTTTTTTCTTTTGCATGAAATTAAATCCTTCACTCGTTAAGTAAAGTCAAATTGTAAGCCAATCAAAGTTAGCGTTGAGCGGGTAGACAACAGGAAAGGTTTAATCTACAGCTAAAGCAGTCTTCTTTAACCAGAAATAAAGACATTACTTATCCATAAACAAAATTCAAGTAAGAATATACACTGTGCCATGAGCAAAAGCACTTCTCCACGTCAAGTTGAGCCAGCCTGATGAAACATCTCTCACTCAGCGGGTGGCATCAACTCCAACTCCGATTGGTCGGGCAACTGCACAAATTTGCCCGCCCCTGCTTTCACCGGCACATGCTTCCGCGAATTTACCGGCCGCTTTCAGCTCTGTAGAGGAAGACAATGCCACACAACCTAAGCAAATGATGCTTGATTTTTTTGGAGGGGGGTAGGAGGGGGGGGGGCAGCCATGTACAATGTGGAAGACTTGCTGCCTTTGACCACTGCTGAGTTTGACTCCTTAAAAGCACTAAGCCAATTAAATACCGATCGTAGAAGGGATACGCATGCCATGTAAACAGAGGCTCCCGAAAAACATACATAGATGAAATAAATATCAACTATCTATTGTATTATTCATCTTGATCCACTTTATCCATCCATCCATCCATTTTCTGAGCCGCTTCTCCTCACTAGGGTCGGGGGCGTGCTGGAGCCTATCCCAGCTGTCATCGGGCAGGAGGCGGGGTACACCCTGAACTGGTTGCCAGCCAATCGCAGGGCACATACAAACAAACAACCATTCGCACTCACAGTCACGCCTACGGGCAATTTAGAGTCTCCAATTCATGCATGTTTTTGGGATGTGGGAGGAAACCGGAGTGCCCGGAGAAAACCCACGCAGGCACGGGGAGAACATGCAAACTCCACACAGGCGGGGCCGGGGATTGAACCCGGGTCCTCAGAACTGTGAATAATTATATGTACAATAATACAAGATGTGATTGGTGGCTAAACTCACTTCGTCCCACAGCAACATTTAAAGAGTTTATAGATGTGTTTTGGACTATAACTAGTTACCTTTTTTAATTTACCCAGAGCTGCTTTTTTTTCATTCTTTGGCATAACCACGATGTAAAAATAAATATAGTAATAAAAATAAATAATACACTTTAGTCACTTACCGTTAACCTGAATGCGCTAGCCTGGCGTCCTTCTGCAGTCCTCCACGTTTTGTTATGTTTTACCAGTTGACGACCTCCTTCATTGTTTTGAGCACGTTGTGCATATTTTACAAGACAATGTCCCCCCGCTGCACTCCCTCTGTTGCTTTTTCATTGCATGAGATCACTCATGTGGGTGCACACGGATCAATGTCAGGACTCATCATGATTGTGGAAACAATTAGCTGATTCATTGATTATTTTTTTCTCTTAGGCAAACTGGTGTTACGGGTTGTTAATCAAGTTAATGGCCTTTGAATTGACGGTCACTATAGTTAGGGGTGTGAATGTGAGTGCAAATGGTTGTTTGTTTCAATGTGCCCTGCGATTGGCTGGCGACCGGTTCAGCGTGTACCCCGCCTCCCGCCCGAAGATAGCTGGGAGAGGCTCCAGCAGCCCGCGTCCCTAGTGAGGAGAAGCGGCTCAGAAAATGGATGGATGGACTATAGTCAGGAAACTAGCCGCTTGGCTTCCACAGTAAACACAGCTATCATATAATGTGTCACGATAAGAAGTTAAACGTAAATGAGCTTTCTAACATCAGCATTGTATCGTCATTTGTTTCATTTATCAATTATTATCGACAACAATTAGGCCTCGCTGATGAACAAAAATGTATGCAATATAAATAAAGTGTAGAATGAGAATAATAATGTTTAGCTCTGTGGAGTATTTTTTTTGTGTGTCACCTGTTGTTTGTGTGAAGGAGAAAGTGTGTGTGTTATCCAGATGTTAAACTGTGAGCAGACAACAGTCGCAGCTCAATTTGGAGCTACCATGCTATGATTTACTTTCCATTTTCCATCCTGCTTGACCCCATGAGGGTCACAGGTGTGCTGCTGCCAATCACAGGCGACTTTGGTTCAGGTGAGAGGCCGTTTATAACGCTGGAATGGTTAACCGCCAGTCAATCACAGAGCACTTAATTTAGGAGAAGAATTGTATAAAAAGGCAGGTTGCAGTCTGCTTCAAATCCATCCATCCATCCATTTTCTGTACCGCTTTATCCTCACAAGGGTCGTGGCCATGCTGGAGCCTATCCCAGCCATCTTTGGGCGAGAGGGGGGGTACACCCCGAACTGGTCGCCAGCCAATCGCAGGTCACATACAAACAAACAACCATTCACGCACCCATTCACACCTGAGGGCAATTTAGAGTCTTCAATCAACTGAGCATGCATGTTTTTCGGGATGTGGGAGGAAATCGGAGAGCCCTGAGGAAACCCCAAGCGGGCACGGGGAGAACATGCAAACTCCACACAGGCGGGGCCGGGATTTGAACCCCGGTCCTCAGAAATGTGAGGCAAATGTGCTAACCAGTCGCCCACCGTGCCGCCCAGCTTCAAATCATAACTTGAATTATTAACAAGGACAGAACATGCAATTGATGGCACCAGCACGGGTATTATGCACATTTCCCTTTTTTAATACAAATTTCTCACTCTATCTTGAAAATTGCAGTAATTAAATTGTTGCTGTGCTTTCAGTGATTGTTGCCAGAGTGATTGCATGCCTAGAGTTGTATTCAAATATAATTAAACAGCTGTTTGCTGAAGAAATGTGGCTTTCTGCTGCATTATTTACATATTTCAAATATCGATTATCCACATTTTTTCATGTCTCACTGTAATGCTTCAAGTCCTGAAGCTGTAGCCCAACATTTACTGGTCAATTCAAATAGCCTCACAAAACCACTTGCCAGCTTGCTCGGCTTTTGCGATTTGGTTTTGGCACCAAGCCCCCACAATACGGTATGTACTGTATGTATACGTAGGCTAACAAAGATGCTATAAAAAAATAAATGGATGTTTGGATGTTTTGGCTCTAATTGATCCATTCTATCCAATATTTTGCAGTAGAAATTTTAAAAACATCGCATGATTATTAAAATCATTGAAACACATGCAATTGGAAGAAATTCAAATAGAAATGGAGATTGGAGGTGAAATTCATGACAGCTGGGAGTGTAAGGGAAAAGTAGGTAAAAACAGAGCATTTTTTCATTATGTACAATCTGCCACGTGGAAAACATTGAAGCACAAGGCGTAGTCACGCATGAGCACAGTTTTACTGGAGGTATAATTTATCAAGAGGTGGTGGTAAATCTACTCTATGGATACATTTGCTCACATGGGAACCAGCGTCTTGTCCAGTTACTGATGCACAGCTTGCGCCACAAAGGACTAAGATAAATGATACTTCTGTTTGCTCTATATGAGGTATACATTAAAAGCAAATGGCTTCCATGTATGTGAGGCCATTAAGAGATGGAGAGCGGGAGAAGTGGTCAGAGGAAAGTAAAAATTAAAAGAGCTGGTGGGAGAGCATATATGATGGAACGGGAAAATTGTGTAAACAGTAAAGAAGAAGAAGGAAGCAGAAATGCCAGGAGGAGGAATTAGATGAAATACAATAAAGAATATCACCACAGAGGGGTGAAGGGGAATCATTGGAAAACAGAATATATATACCAAGAGTGCTCCCTGGAAGCACTAAATAAATCTGTACATGGAAGCCACAATGCATATATTAGTATCACAGAAACCATTGTCTTGGGTTGACTATAAATTAATGGCCTTTACAAAGAATGGATCACATAAAAGACAATAAAGTACCACGATCAGGGGAGGCATTCATCTTGCATAATGGCAAAAAAAGACATTACAGCTATTGCCATTAAAAAAAAGAATAAACGCCCACGCACACACAAAGCCAAGATGTACAGTAGTTCATCTTTAAATAAATTCATAAGAGGGAAAGTAAGTAAGTAAGTAACACTATTCGATACATATCGCTCACCTTATATGCTAAAAACACTGTAAACTTCAAGCATGTTGGGATCATAAAATCAAAATTTAGTATTTTAAACTATATTAATTTCAATCAATATTTTTTAAAAGATATATTAAACCACCTGTATTATAACAGGCATACTTTACACCACAAAAAAATCCAAACATTGTCGACAGATTGAGCTTCAAGTTTGCCCAGCATGCAAGAAGGAATTTTCCAATCTTGGGAAGTGACTGATGGGGATGCGAGACAACGAGCCAAACACACCGACACGCCGCTGTCGTTAACGTATCAAATGACCCCCTGGGCTGTACTATCTCTGACTGGGATCACCAATTACCAAGCAAAGACAAGTTGCGATATCACAAATATGAATTTATAGTGCCTGTTGTCAGAAAGTAATGTTGCATAAAGGTCATGCGGCCAAGCTGTAAGGATGTATTACGCCATTGATGGTCGAAAGTACATCAAATTGCACATTGAACGCTTGGTGTCGAGTACGTGAAGCTTAACTAGCAGCACCATCATCATCATAAAATCAGAATTACAGAGGATTGATGTCTCACTGCCGGCACGGTGGACGACTGGTTATCACATCCGCCTCACAGTTCTGGGGACCAGGGTTCAAATCCCGGCCGCGCCTGTGTGGAGTTTGCATGTTCTCCCCGTGCCTGCGTGGGTTTCCTCCCACATCCCAAAAACATGCATGGTAGGTTGATCGGAGACTCTAAATTGCCCCTAGGTGTGATTATGAGTGCAAATGTTTGTTTGTTTCGTGTGCCCTGCGATTGGCTGGCGACCAGTTCAGGGTGTACCCCACCTCTCGCCCGAAGATAGCTGGGAAGGGCTCCAGCACGCTCGCGACCCTAGTGAGGACGAGCGGTAAAGGAAATGGATGGATGGATGATGACTCACTAGCTTTGTAGTTGTAATCACACGATCACGTTCAAGAAAAAAACATTTCAAAGTAAACAGAAATTATGCAACAAGGAAATCCATTTTAATATACTCTTTCCTGCGTTTGATATATTGTATTCTATATTATAGTCTTCTTTCTAGCTGCTTGTGTGACAGTGTTACGCAACTATTCTGTTTTTCTCTGCAATTGTTCACTTCTCTCTGTGCTTGCTTTTCAGGTTTTTGTCTCGCACACTGTTGTCACACTTTGTCATGCTCTCACTGTGCTTCCCACACAACTGAAATTGGCACACAAAAAAAATTACAAAAAAAATTAATTAATTCATGTTACAGTCCTAATTGAAATGTCTGCAATCACGCCACACCGGCATACATTTGTGAAAGCAGACTGTGTCAATAGTGGCCGATTGTTGGGACTAAGATGAAGATCATATAAGAATTTATGACCAACGTAGGCAGCAATTCCATTAATTCCAAAGACTTCACACGTTTTCTTGCAGCTCTATGTTGTTACTAATCATACAGTACTAGGTGTCGAAGCCAATGGTTGAAGTATCACGTGGCTGCTCGCCATTATGGATTACCATTTGGTCTCCTGAGCAGTTTTTTCTTGTGCATGTGTGTGTATTCATATGAATCACGTGCACACGTGCAGCAGAGGGAAGAGAACGAAAGCGAATAAAATGACTGTAATAAATGAAGATGAACACTCTCATGGAGCTGTTCTCTTCCTGTGCTTTCCTCTCCTCCACAGCCAAATCTGCATTGATTTCCATGCATATTTATGTCTTCCGATCTATTTGGTCTCCAGTGGTTTCAGGGGTGACAGGCCTGCTCTATGGAGCTCCATTAAAGTGTCTCCACCACCTCCTCTGATGATATAGCACATTAACTTCCCACTCTAGGTTGCTCTTGCTTGTATGTCTTGGGTGTGCTATCAAGTTTGTTCGAAATGATTGTATATATATTTTATATCGGGAATTTTGAGTTTTATGTCAGCCTACTTTCACAAGACTTTAGGATTTGATTTTAAGCCGCTGGAGCTAATCGCCGCAAACTTTGAGGGAAAGACAGATATAACCTGGACTGGTAACCAGTCAATAACAGATAAGATAAGGGGAAGGACAACCATTCACACTCACATTCATTCCGCCGCTGAGTGCGAACTGAACCCGCACTGGCTGCACGGCCGTTGGGGGAGTCGGCCACAACACTGTCAGTACCATGTGAAAATGCATGCACTGTAAAGTAGAAAACTAAGAGGGAGAGACTGAATCTGGCATTATATCGACCACTTAAAAATTTATTGAAAAAATAAAATGAAATTAATTATGAAAAATATAAAGAATATGTTCTCCAGATGTGATTAGCAACCAGGAGTTATAGGAAAGGAGGAAAGTCAGCAGCCGATAGAACAGAAAATAATGCAGAGACGCTGGCGATGACTAGGACACTCTTCCAAAAACCGACCCAAAACACTCAAAGGGCAGAAGGGATTTTGGGCTGTCCAAGAAATACCTGACAACAGGACCTAGAGGCTAACGTCCGGAGGCTGGAGTACCGTAATTTCTTGTGTATAATACACACACGAGTATAACTCGCACCCCCAAAATTGACTCCAAAAATCTGGAAAACACTTCTTCCTATGTATAATGCGCCCCCATGAGTTTCTATCCATTGATATACATACATGCAATAAATGTTAGTGGTCAACCTCTCCCAATTTGTTTTCCTAATCAGTTCGGTAATATTATGACTACTGAGGTTAACCGGTTCTTTAATAATGTATTTAATATTGTAGCACACCGTAGTGTTTAGTTTTAACACTGTGGCCTTTAAAATTAATTTCTTGCTGTTCTAAAACACATCTATATACCTATTTTCCTCACTATACCTATATATAATAGTCCCTCTTGACCTTTTTGGGGGGAAAAAATTAAAAATTGCAAATTACGGTATACCGAGAGGGAAGTCGAGAGACTGGTACCGAACCAGCCAGGTTGGAGGAATCTTGTTGGTGGCCTAGGTCCCAAGAAGAAGACTGGCATATATTTGGAGCTACTTTAATAAAAACATATTTATCACATCCATGCCCTGTGTAATACAACAGGACCCATTTATTTGTTGTGACAAGGATTTTGCTTTTTTTGCACATATAGCACAGGCATTATCATTGAAGTGTAAAATCAAGTTTAAATGTATAATATTCTGTGTACTGTTGCTTAACAATTTCTATAAAATGTCGCTTCTGTTTGCATTGTATGCAAAATTCATTCCTTAATTAAAAGTCACAGCTGGATAGTCTTCCATTAAAAAAAAATAATAATAATAACAATGCAAACAGGTTTAGGTGCAAGGTCTTAGAGTAAGTAAGAGATTAGATAACAGTGAGATGGAGGTCTATTAGGGGAGTAAACAGGTCACAAATACCTCACTCTTTTACCAGCCTGCACATTGTGTTTTTGAAAAATGTTGTTTCAGACATGAATTTCTCAAACCTTACAGGTATTTATTTTTTAAACAAAGGCCACAGAAAAACATCATAAACATGTTTGTGTTTCAGTATTGATTAGTACCAGAGACCATTTCATGTTTATGGCTTTAAATTCTATCAAAGGATGAGAATACAAAGAGAATACAACTTTCTTTGGGATAGTGGGTACCAAAATCGGAGACTCTAAATTGCACCTTGGGATAGTGGGTACCAAAATCCATTTGGGTGTCCAATCCTTGTGCTTAAGATGTGATTATGTCCTCACAGCGTTGTGAAACGTTTTAAGCTTTATGGTACTGTAAAGATAGCAACCCCAGTGCAGCCCTATGGGGGGCACAAGCCAGTGCAAACTGTAGGCCGTTCCCAAGCCCGGATAAATGCAGAGGGTTGCGTCAGGAAGGGCATCCGGCTTAAAACTTTGCCAAACACATATGAGCGTTCATCCAAAGAATTCCATACCGGATCGGTCATGGCCCGGGTTAACAACGTCCGCCACCGCCGCCGTCAACCTGCAGGGTGCCGTTGGAAATTTAGCTACTGTGGGTCGAAGTCAAAGAAGAAGAAGAGGAGGAAAGCGGGTTCTTTGGCAGAAAGAGAAGAGGAAAGCACAGAGCTTAGAACTGAATGTGGGGACTTCGAATGTTGGGACTATGACAGGAAAATCTCGGGAGTTGGTTGACATGATGATTAGGAGAAAGGTTGATATATATTGTGTGTCCAGGAGACCAGGTGGAAAGGCAGTAATGCTAGACGTTTAGGGGCAGGGTTTCAATTATTTTACCATGCTGTAGATGGGAAGAGAAATGGAGTCGGGGTTATTTTAAAAGAGTTGGCTAAGAATGTCTTGAAGGTGAATAGAGTATCAGATCGAGTGATGAGGCTGAAACTTTAAATTGAGGCTGTTATGTATAATGTGATTAGTTGCTATCCCCCACAGGTAGGATGTGACCTAGAGGTGAAAGAGAAATTCTGGAAGCAGCTAGATGAAGTATTTCTGAGCATCCCAGTCGTGATTGGTGCAGATTGTAATGGACATGTTGGTGAAGGAAATAGGGGTGATGAAGAAGTGATGGGTAAGTACGGCATCCAGGAAGGGAACTTGGAGGGACAGATGGTGGTAGACTTTGCAAAAAGGATGCAAATGACTTTGGTGAACACTTTTTTCCAGAAGAGGCAGGAACATAGGGTGACCTACAAGAGCGGAGGTAGAACCACGCAGGTGGATTACATCTTGTGCAGTCGATGTCATTTGAAGGAGGTTACCGACTGTAAGGTAGTGGTAGGGGAGAGTGTGGCTAGACAGCATAGGATGGTGGTGTGTAAGATGACTCAGGTGGTGGGGAGGAAGATTAGGAAGACAAAGGCAGAGCAGAGAACCATGTGGTGGAAGCTGAGACAGGACGAGTGTTGTGCGGCTTTTCGGGAAGAGGTGAGACAGGCTCTCGGTGGACAGGAGGAGCTTCCAGAAGACTGGACCACTGCAGCCAAGGTGATCAGAGAGGCAGGCAGGAGAGTACTTGGTGTATCTTCTGGCAGGAAAGGAGAGAAGGAGACTTGTCTTCTTACTTTTACGTGATCATGTTCTATTGTACTACTCTGCCTCACTTTTCAATACATTATTTATTTTGGACCTGACATTGAATACAGCCATAACTTTCTTGTTTATTATCGATAGAAATCTTATTTGAGTAAATAGCTCTCCTAGGGAGGTCCAGTATGTGGACAAGAGACGAGTCCCCTAAGTGGCTCTTCATCTGCCTGCTGTCAGGCTTGACCTTGCACCGATGGCTCGTTAAGTGTGTGCGCGTGTGTTGTGTATGTCCTTCTATTGAGTGACCATCAAAAATGTTTCCATATGCGAACCTTTCAACCAAGCACAATATCTCCTATCTGATGCTCCCACTGTAATTTATTTGGTCTCAAACCTGACCATTATTCAGTGGGTGAAACATAAAATACTTTTGTGGTCCTGATGAAATGGCATTTGTAGCATTTTTCTTTTCCGTGACAATTAGCTTTTTTTTCTGTCAGGTCTTCAGTGCGGTGATTAAATGCTTGGTGGGGCATGAAGCACTAATGGCAAGAGGAAAGATTTCCCTTGGTGTCTCATCTTCTCACTCTATGAATCAAAAATGGTGGAAGGCCATATTTACCAAACTCCATACAACATTCACCAAAAGCAGTAAACTCGGTGAAGACTCACGCATCGACTTTTAAACATGTCCGTAGTATAAAAGTACACTGCTCAATTCCAATAGAATGTTAGAAAAATTGGAAGCAACTTCACAGCAAAAAAAATAAATCACAAATAAAATTACAAATATTTTTAGAATTGAAACAATCAATTTGCTAATGTAATAACACTAAAAATATAGGACTTTATTTGTCCAACATTAGGGATATTGTGATTTTTATACCAGTGAAGTGATCGAAGCGGCACATAAAATGAATGCGATTATAAAAATCTGAAAAAAAATATCTATTTACATATTTAAGAAAAGGAAAGCAATTTTACTGAGACATTTAATTCTAAATGAGTAGGTGTGGAAGGTATGTTGTGAAAATGGATAAATAACGATGAGAATCGTGGGTTGATCAATTATAATGTGGCATTCTGCTGGCCCTGATATTTTTTTTCAAAGTTTGGCACAAATTGAATGTGATATGTGGTTTATAGCCCCCCACAGACACACACAAAAACAAAACATAAATAAACTGTTTGACACGAATACACCAATGTCAACAAAACCACTGACAACATAGAAAAACTGATAAATTGTGGGAAATGTGTTGTTGTTTAATGCTAATACAGTAGGTATTTTGCAAATTTTTTTTTCTGTGGAGTGTAAAACAAAAAATTCAAATTGAACTGAGCCCAAAACAATGGTCGTTGTCAAAAGAACTGTCCTGTCCGTGAGGGGCCCAACAATCATTGTTACTGCACGACTGAGGGTCATTGGGAGCGAATGTTTCACATTGCTGACTTGCATGCAGCTGGTGTGGGATCAATTCACAATCAATGTCCCATTCAAATTCACTCTGGAATTGATTTTCAGCCAGTCCGGGGGATTCAACCCAGCCCCCTGCCATGACCCTGAACAAGAGGAGGAGTATAGAAAAAAGGTGGCGGGTGGCTGGATGCTTGGACTGCACAGAGATTACATGCTTTGCTATTTTAAAGTCGATTTTCTTGAAACTAAATGTAAGTTAATTTGACAGGTCATGTTTATATGCATGCATATTATCTCGAGGCAATTAACCATGCATGGTGCCAAAAGCGGGGATGGTCATAATAGCCTTATTGATTTTGAGTAAAATTACTTTAATTAATGGCAACCACTCTATGGGGACCTTTTTTGCTATATTTTTATTGCATGTTTACTCTTCACTTATTGTCTGCATGTTTTAAATAATGCTTTATTAATTTGTTTAATATCACCATTAACATGTTGGACGTTTGGTAATTATAGTGTAGCATTACATTTAGTTACTGTTGAAGCAAGTCCTTGCCCTCCTAAAAATAACAGTAAATAAAAATGATAATTTGTCTCGTGGAACATGCCAGACTCAGTTGCAAGCATCATCATTGGACTCCTCGTCGGCCTCTTCCCCATGCACTTCCACTTCACACAGTGTCAGAAATTCTCGTCTTCCTGGCACCACAATGTTTACGTAGCGGCCTTCCATTCCATTGCACGCAAAGGTTTTGGAGAGGCCAGCCGGGATTGATACGATCACAGTACATCTACAGAAAAAGACAAAAATAGTTTTGTGCGGCGCACGGGTGTATGAATACAATGTATCTGTAAGTAGCTACTACTATAACAGGATAGCACACTTACCTGGGATTAGCATTGCCATTGTCATCGAGGGAGTCTCCAATGCGGAGCTCAGCTCCGTTAATCCGGTTATGACAACAATCTCGTCTGTTTGTAATAGTGACACTGTTTATTTTGTATCTTTTCAGGAGGTCCAGTCTCCACCATGGTTTCATATCTTTCTTTGTATGAGTACAGGACTTCTGTGCCCATTTGCTGGCACGATTTCCATCGATGGCCCTTTGCGGAATGGCGTTCAGATACATTGAGGACTGCAAAACCTTGCCGCCCGTGGCAATATTGTCTGCACAAAAAAAAAAAGGAATTATTTCATTTTGGAAGGAATTTAAGTGCTGCACAGTGAAATATCAACATTTGAACACTTCATGAAGCCCAAAGTAATACAATTTGGAATTCTACATGATTTGAAGAAACAATTCTCGAAAATCACACGAAATGTTGTTTTTTTTTAAACATATGTAAGATTGATTGCTTGATTTGATTTGAAGTTTTACGACTTGGTGTTCTTTTTACACTTGTGCAACAGTGTCGTGTAAGTCAACTGTCGTGTAAGTCAAGTTAAAAATTGTCTGTACAGTTAAATTAACATTTTATGATCACAACTGGTCAACCCCGAAATGGAATAAGTTTCCATTGTTTTAGAGGTATGCAAGTGCAACCAACAATCTTGGCAAGCTTGTATTGAAACATCCATCCATCCATCCATTTTCTGAGCCGCTTCTCCTCACTAGGGTCGCGGGGGTGCTGGAGCCTATCCCAGCTGTCATTGGGCAGGAGGCGGGGTACACCCTGAACTGGTTGCCAGCCAATCGCAGGGCACATAGGAACAAACAACCATTCACACTCACAGTCACAGTCAAAGTCATGCCTACGGGCAATTTAATGTCTCCAATTCATGCATGTTTTTGGGATGTGGGAGGAAACCGGAGTGCCCGGAGAAAACCCACGCAGGCACGGGGAGAACATGCAACCTCCACACAGGCGGGGCCGGGGATTGAACCCGGGTCCTCAGAACTGTGAGGCTGACGCTCTAACCAGTCGTCCACCGTGCCGCTACTGTATTGTAAAAAAAATTTAATAAAAAATATAAAAGGCCACGTCCACATTGAACACACATAGACAGACATTAACGGCCACTATGCCGGTGTATCAGGCAACCACCTACCTATAGATCGATGGCCCGCTCGAGCCAGTACAAATTTCAAAGTCAATGACAATTTTAGCCCACCGAAAATGGTCCAAAGCTGCATTTTCAATGTCAGTCTGAAATCCTTTTGTGATGACACAAGGAGAAACCGCGGCAGGCACCTCTTGACTGGATAAACGGGCACGAATAGCCTCAAGACGATAGCTGAAGCTAAAGAACTTTATTCATGAAAAAAGTAAGGCAATATGCACCAACCAACACAGGACACTGTACGGCACTGTCGCAGCACTTGTCTGAATACGGCATACGGCTGTGGCGTGTGGGCGTTATTTACACCTCTCTAAGGTGTAAATAACATAAAAATGCCTTCACATGAAAACGGTAAAAATATTTAACAAACGTTTGGAGAATGCTACCTTTATATATATATTTAAAAAAAATATTCTGTATTGTGCATTATTTTTTATGCACCAGTACAGCTGGCCGATATGGTGATATATATCGTGAGGACGATAGAAAATGTCCATCGTGTCATTTGTCTTCTATCGTTTCTATCGTCATTTATGCAATTTTCAAGCAAAGATTTACACAATGTATGCTGTAGGGCTGAAACGAGTCCTTAATTCGAGCACCTCGATTTAAAAAAAAAAAAAAAAAAAAAAAAGAAAAAATTGCTGAGGATGCCTCAGAGAACCATTTTTTTTTAATTTGTAAAGCTCAAAGGATCCACGCACGGGCTACCTTTGTGTTAGCGCGTTTATGTCACCTCAGCAAGAGAAGAAGGACACAGATGAACGATGTACAGTATATTTTTTAAGTTTACAATTAATAAAACCTTTTTATGAGCGGTCACCAGCTCTCAAAACAAAGATTGAATCATTTATTTCTCATAATCCTAATTAATTATAATTTCTATAGACATTTGAATTTAGTGAAGCCATAAATGCTAATATTCATTGGGCTTGTTTCCTGTAGCCCAAAAGGGCATTTTCGGTTTCGGACCGAAATAAAATGTCCAAAATAGTATGTTGTTGACTCCTGCCAACTAATGTTGCAAAATTATTATCGAAGCAAAATAATTGGTTTACAAGCATATCCATTTTCAGCTGCGGTCTTTCAGTGGGTTTCTCTTTTACTTTGTAAAATGTCGGAGAGACCTGTCACTTGAAGCAGACAGGTTACAACCATTCTTTGTCGTTGTAGGAAAGGAAGGAAAGAAAGAAAGAAGGAATCACACAAAGAATCCTCATGAGGATACCAAAGAATGTCACCTTAGTCTGCAGCAACTGGCTTGGAAGATAGATAGATAGATAGATAGATAGATAGATAGATAGATAGATAGATAGATAGATAGATAGATAGATAGATAGATAGATAGATACTAGTAAATGTCATCATCATCAGATGCCTTTCAGATGCTGTACATCAATAGATAAAATAAAATAAAAACAAGACCAAGCAGATTGAGAAAGGAAAGAGGATGCGTTGACCAGATCTTTGCACTGACGAAATTTATTGAGCAATACACAGAGTGGCAAAGGTTCATGCAGCTCTTTAAAATTGCAGTTTGGACAGGGCGATGAGACCAACGACAGAAGATAGACCAAAAGGATTATGCTGGATGCGTTTATCCGCGTACTTCGGAAGACTTACGGTACATTTTGCTGATGTCCTGGCCTTGTTCGCCAAAAAAAGAAAAAAATTACATCATGTCTCTACTGTTTTCACAACAAATCTTATCAGAATCAGAATCATCTTTATTTGCCAAGTATGTCCAAAACACACAAGGAATTTGTCTCCGGTAGTTGGAGTCAATTTACAGAACACTTTGGAGACATAAAGACATTGACACAAAACAATTGTGCAAAAAGATGCAGAGTCCTCGAGCACTTAGAGCAGTTCGAATGACTAATATTGCAATAGTCCGGTGCAATGACCATTGTGCAAAAGGCGCTGAGACTCCAAGGAGTGTATGCGGTTTAAGGTGACGAGTAGTGCGATAATCTAGGACAATGTTGGAAAAGGACTTTCGAATATTAGACAGTAAAAGGCAGAAGTAATGGCTTTGAACACCAAAAACACATAGCAAAATGTACTTAATGGAGCAGACCTACCAACAACAGAGGTCCACTTAACTGGGAAGGATTGTAAGTGCTTCTTGAAATGCAGGTTAAGACATACAAAATAGAAAGCGTTCCACAACATTTGGGAGAGCTGTGTACCTTCAGTTCTTTTGTTTAGTGCAGAATGCTGGTGAAAAATAGAAAGTGACCACAAGAAACTGTCAGCGTTTCACACAAGGTGTCTAAGAGGATTTATGAGAATGTTTGGGCCAGCAAAGATCATCGACAAAGAAGTTCTCAACAGATGCAGACCCCAATCAACTGAGACAACCCTGCTGAGAAGAAGGTGGAAATGAATAGGAAACCTGCTCCGGAAAGAAGACCACATCTCAAGGTTAACGTTACATTAGACCCCTGAAGGGATGAAAAACCAGGCAGAAAACAGTAGGAGAACTGAAAGCCTGGAATGAAAAATGGGGAACCCACCTGAGACAAGTCCAAGACACACAAGTGTGGGGTTCATTTGCCGCTGCCCAATTTGCCAGTAGGCAATTAGGTCAGGCATTAAAGAGATGAAAGGGAAAAAAAGAGACTCACCCTCCAAACTGCTTGCCTCTTCTGGTATAGCCAACAAGGTGAGAACCACGGCTAAAATGATCATCCTATGGAAATGGGTCAACAAGTTATGGATGTGTATACATATCAAGTATTAACTCCGTAGCCTGCTTGTTCCAACCCAAATGTCACAGTTGTCAACTTGTGTTTCATAACTCCCTAATTAAGACAAATTGAAATATTATCCTCGTGCTTGTGACCCAGTTTTGCTGCAAATCACTCTTTTCAAGTTGCAATGTTATTCGCATATTTGAATCAAGTAAAGCTACTTTATAGACCTGGATGATAGACTCACCTGAAGATCGCAGATAACGTAAAAGCCGTCATCTGTTGCTGCCGGATTAGAGAACACTTATTTTATACTCTCAATCTGTTTTATCAGGGAACATCCTGGTCAAATATGTTTTGGATTTTCTTCTGTTTTAACTGTATGTGGGTTGATCTTTGAATATGATATTTACATAGGAATCTTTGTAATCCATGTATAATACTTACATGTTGCGCTTGTTTTATTTTGCAAGTCAGCAAAAGGCTGTCTCTCCAAGTGTAAATATTGAAACTCAAACAATATTATTTGCAAGCCTCTTATGAGGTAACTAAACCCAAGATGTCAACAATTGCTGTCATAATTAGAATGCGCACATCTTTATCAGCTGCTCTTTACTTAAATCTACAAAGATAAGTAAATTTGCGAGAACATAAAATGCCTTCGCCAGTTCCGGATTATTATGCAGCGTCATTTAAGAAGTAAATATCGTTAATTTGTAAATCTCCAGCGACAAGAAGCTACAGTACATATCGCTGTCAGGCTAGCTTGAGTTACCAAACGCCACATTGTGCAAGGAGGTATCATACCTTATATTGTTATCATTTGCCATTGCACATCAACACAAAACAACACTACTCCAAAATCAAGTTCAATCAATAATTTGTTGCGCTGTCACTAATTAAAATGGAGCAATACAGCACCAGCTGGCAAAGGCCAGCCGACTCTTTTTCAAAGTCTTCTGCCTCTTGCAAATAGCCAATGATAATAAAAGTATTGCAGTTATTGTTGCAGCTCATCACCCCTTCAAAGTATATTTGCTGTCCTTACTAAACAGATTGCCTCCCTTGTCCATCAAAGCACCGGATCGACAGTATCTCTCTATTTACATACTCATACTCCTACAGTACTGTGCAAAAGGCTTTGGCACCATTATGTGTGTTGTTTTAAAACTAGAATTTTACTCAGAAAGATCTCTGCTTAAGATGAAATGTTAACAAAAGAAGAATATTCTGGTTAGTAGAGCATGACTGACACACAGTAAGGGTGGTGCCATTAGGATTTGGGAGGGTGGACTGTTCTATAAAGTTTGATGCCACATTGACTGAAACTTCACTAATACTTGACTTGTCTACCGCTTATCCCGTTCAGCGTCGCGGCTGAGCAAGAGCCTAGGCCGGCTAACTTTGGGCAAAAGGCGGGGCCCGCCCAGGACTGTTCGCCAGTCAGTCTGACTGAAAATAAATCAATTGCTGTATCTGCCGTTTTACTCAGATCTCTACCAAAATTGAATAGTTTATTCGATAGTAAATGCCACAAAATTTCGTGGAAATATGTACCGTAATACATTTTCTGCTTAAACCTAATAGGGGGGTCTGTCCTTTTATTTAGTGTTAACTATTTCACAATAACGGTGTGGAAAAAGGTAATATAAAAACAACTACAAACACTATAAGTGGTATAATATTTTTCAGTCTTTTATATACAATAAAAATAAATATATACACAAGGGAACCGTTCAAAAAACAGCAACTGTGCACTGATTGATTAACTCCCTTCTGATATTTTTATTTTGATCATTTTCATTTCACTGCATGTGCCAAACAATATACTGTCCCCACCTTCTTCTTACTCGCCCTATTTCTGCAAGCACCCACCCCCACCCTTACACCGGGGGTCTATTTGTTTCATTCTCTCGAACCCTCTCAATCCTCGCAGCACGTTTACATTTGTCACCTGCTCTCCCTTCACGACGCTTTCACCCATCACTCTCTCCCTTCTGCTCGACGGGGGGTCAAGTGCAGTGGCCTTTGTCTAAAAAAAAAAAAAAAAAAAAAATGTGGAAGGAATTAATTGGCCCGAGCATTTGGCTCTTTTCAGCCAGCTGCTTCTGTACGGCTGTCACCTGGCTCTCGCGCTCGTCATCTCTTCTCATTGCTCTCCTCATTTCTCCTTGTTCTTCACTTCTCCTTCTTTTGCCCACATACGCTTTCTTTGCTCTGGAAACCTTTGTAAGATCAAGCCCTCTGTTGCAACTGAAGAGCTCTCACCTTGTGTCTAATGAGAGAGGATAATGTGTGCTGTGCTGTTGTAGTTGATGGATAGGCGAGAGGTGAAACATACTTGGACATCATTGGACAGAACACATAAGTACATTTCAAAGGACAACAACAGAAATTCATAATTTGAAACAAACACGAGGATCAGATTCGCAGCAGCCCACCGCATCTTTTTTTTTGTCCTTTTGTATTCTTACACACAGCACAACGTATCTAAAGATTTTTGGAAAGATGGTACAAAAGCTACTGTACATTTATCACAGACTGAGGACAGCACACCATTCCCCTTTCAGTGAATTCTTTTTACACCCCCTCACACATGTCGGTGTACTTGCCAATTGCAAACTGAAAATGGGGGAAAGGTGCACGAAGGCTGATATAAAATCATCTCATTCCCTTTCTTCATCCTCTTTTTATCCCTTAAGGATCAAACCAACCAACCACCGCTCATCTCTCGCTCACACCTCACAATTTCAATGCATTCATAAAAACTTCTAATTTCACTCCATCCAGCTCTCCATTTCCTCTTGCCACAATTACCAGCCACCCCTGTTAATACTACCGCCCCCCCCCCCCCCCCCCCCCACACACACACACATAAAGAAGTATGAATCAGGCTACAAATGAATTGTATTCAAAGGGGGGCCATGTGCCTGGCGTACTCCATGTTTCCATGACAACTGGCTCGGGATCTATAAAGATTAGAAAGAAGGGGTAAATAGAGCTGGAAGGGATGGTGGGGGATTCACCCCAAAAGAGGAGGATAAGCATAATTACAGTGCCACAGCGAGCCAGTCGAGAGCGACCAAGTCTGTAAGCAAGTGTCCCGGACAGAAAGCCAGTCAATAAAGTATGCCAAGAAAATAATATCTCTGTGGATGAATGTAAAAATCGGTGCAACAGTAATTGCTGTTTTCTTAAGAACAACAACTATTATGGCATTTTGGCATAATATGTGCATTTGAATACATAATTTCAGGGGATGGGTGAAATCTAATCGCTTAAGAATTCACGTGAATTCAGGAAATGTGCTTTATTTTATTCCAGTCTTGCATTTTTGAGAATGGCATGAAGCAGACTCACTCCGTGACATTCTTACATGTGGTCTAGTAGCGATAGACATAAACAGCCAACGACATCACTTCCTCTTGACTTGGCACTCTTTCATTGTGGTGAAGTAAATTTGTAGATGATTAAAAACAGCATATGGTTGGATGTGAACACCAGCTCAAAGAAACTTGTATCTTCCAGTGTTAAAGAATATACTGTACGGTGTATGCACCAATGCTAGTCATATGCATCCTTCCAATCTGTTTCATTTGGAATTTACACGTGTGAAGACTTCTCTGTCTCCCATGCGTACACAATAATGATTCAAGAAAACGTCTGGTGGTATGTTGTTTTGTGCCTAAAAGGAACATAATTGCCATATACAGTTTCTTTTTTTTTTTTTTTAGTACACATCAGTAATGGAATGTGTCATGACTTTCCTAAATTTTATTTTCTCTCTATCAATTACAAGACTATATGTAGCTTTACATTTGCACAGTGCCTTGCCCCGATTTGTCCCAAGGATAATAAAGCCACAAGCAGCAAATATTCACATTTTGACAATCGCAGATCAATAGAGGGATTTTTATTATGTGTGTATTTGCTTGAATTGCAGAAATGCTATTTGCATAATCTCTTTTACTTGACGAAATATGCTCATCTGTATTGCAGTCGTCTGCATGTGTGGATGCAATTACTAAAAGTCAAGTATGTCAACAAGTCATTGCAGCACATATGAACATAAATGTTTCCATATCCCATCCATGCATTTTATCTCTATTTTTGTGACCATGGAAGTAGTAATCACTTATTTCACAATGAGTCCTTTCTAAACAAAAATATTCATTCCAAGATGACATATTTTAAATAAAATGTGATACATAAAAAATCCTAAAAAAAATCCAGTGTTCAATTTCAGTGAATATCAGTGTCATATTTGAAAATTTGCTAACGTATACTGTAGGTGTATCATTATCATTAATTAAATTAAAGATGTATTTTGGCGATAGGATCATCAGTTGTACCTGCAACTTTCGTATCCTACAGGTTCTGAAGCTCTAGCTTGCCATACTTCATGGTATCGATATAATTTACACATTTGGGGATATGCTCCAGTCAAAATGCCAAGTAAATAAATGTTGTGGTTTCTTTCTGGCACTTGTACCAGGCTCAAGGCTGGAGCAGCCGCCTCGGGCCCTAATTCCAAAGCACGTTTGATGGATGAGTGAACAGACAGATGGATGGGGGGGATCGATGGACCGATAAGCGAATTGGCAGACAGATGGACTGATGAACAAATGGATGGTTGGATCACTGGCTGCGTGAATGGATGGATAGACCTTTTTACACATGGTCTGTCTGAAGTCCTGTCAGGTCGAAGGAGGATTTTTGTTCTTCCGTCACGTGTACATGTGTGTGTCTGTGTAGCCACGTGTGTATGCGCATACAGTATATTCTCAACTTTTTTCTTTTCTTTTTTTTAACGCACATGTATGCACCTCATACAGCTGTATTCGGATGACACATTGCCTTTGAGGGATGTGCAGATTTATACAGGAGGGTAGATTTGAGTTTTATGAACCTTCTTTTTCCATTGTATGCTCTGACAGTTGTTCAACTGGGCATTAAGCCCAATATATTTTGGCATTTGTCAGGTATTAAAAGGGACATATTATTACAGCTTATTAAAGCATATAGCATTCATAAGAAATGGTGGTCCCCTGACTGACAAGTGCCCAAACCTAATTTTTTCCAGTTACAATCCATGGATTGGTTGACTTTTTTTTGCTTTATTTTGTGGTACTAGCTAACATATGAAGTACGAGCGAGCTTTAGAGACGCCGCCGCTTAAGGGCAGTGGGGGGGAAAAAAATAGGACAACAGTAGCTGGCGCACTGTCAAACGTTTATTGAAAAGAACAAACAGAAATACACAATTAAAACACTTTTAATGCGCTACAGCAGGCCGAAACTTGTGTCCAGATGCTCACACTCAAACTCACCGGTGAAGTTTCTGATGGGAGGCCTGACGACCCATCAAGTGCGCACTTAAACAACCAGGAAAATCTTTATTTCCACAAATGTCTCTGTGAGCAAGCTGTTCTGAAATGTGCCCAACTGAGACGTGGCGGTGGCGTGTGAGAGGTTTGGGGAGTCAGCTGCACGCGCCACATCCACACACTCGTTGACGAGACCAATTTGGCAGCTAAGTGAAAAACCAGGCTCATATCAGTGTGGCACAAAATAGGGGGTATGAAGAGCGCTGTAATTCTTGGTCCTTGGGGTAATTTGACGAATGTATGAGACAGACGTTGTATTAAGATACCTGGGAACTGTTTGAAGTTGATGAAAAGAAGCATCATTTTCCCGCTTTAAGAAAACCCAACCCAATACTTAAATACTGTACAGTATAGTATAGTATAGTATGGTAGTGTCATCGTGAGAGACCAAATTTGTCTTGTAGTATGATTCAGACATTAGGTTAAGTCTAAATAGATTATCCATCCATCCATTTTCTGAGCCGCTTCTCCTCACAAGGGTCGCGGGCGTGCTGGAGCCTATCCCAGCTATCATCGGGCAAGAGTCGGGGTACGCCCTGAACTGGTTGCCAGCCAATCGCAGGGCACATACAAACAAACAACCATTTGTACTCACATTCACACCTACGGGCAATTTAGAGTCGTCAATTAACCTACCATGCATGTTTTTTGGGATGTGGGAGGAAACCGGAGAACGGGGAAGAACATACAAAGTCCACACAGGCGGGGCCGGGATTGAACCCCGGTCGTCAGAACTGTGAGGCAGACGCTCTAACCAGTCGTCCACCGTGCCGCCTTAAATAGATTATTATTTCTTTCATGTTTTTTTTACTGTGTTAATACAATCATTTAGAAATTAATTAATTAATTATTATTGATGATATTGACACTGACATTTTTTTTTGTTTAAATGGCATAAGTCCCCTAGCAGTATATTTATTGTACAGTAGCCTTAGCCTCATTGTTCTTTTTTAAGTAACCTGTAGGAAGAAAATTATAATAGTTGTGTTCCGGTCTAGCGGCACGGTGGTCGACTGGTTAGAGCGTCAGCCTCACAGTTCTGAGGACCGGGGTTCAATCCTCGACCCCGCCTGTGTGGAGTTTGCATGTTCTCCCCGTGCCTGCGTGGGTTTTCTCCGGGCACTCCGGTTTCCTCCCACATCCCAAAAACATGCATTAATTGGAGACACTAAATTGCCCGTAGGTGTGACTGTGCGTGCGAATGGTTGTTTGTTTGTATGTGTCCTGCGATTGGCTGGCAACCAGTTCAGGGTGTACCCCGCCTCCTGCCCGATGATAGCTGGGATAGGCTCCAGCACGCCCGCGACCCGAGTGAGGAGAAGCGGCTCAGAAAATGGATGGATGGATGTTCCAGTCTACTTTCATGGTCCTTAATAGGCCTACCTTTATATATCCAATACTATTAGCCCAAACTTACAACAGTGTGTGTATGTGGGGCATGGCAGGGGCGGCTTTGGGGGTGGGGGTCACTTTAAGAGGCTTATGTATGGGGTCCCATAATTTTTGGTGCTGATGCCGCTGATGGCTGAAATGCAAAATCAATTTTGACTGATTTACCCTCAGCATGAAACACATTGAACACATCAGCTGTTGTGTTTGCAGTCGTCATCAATCAATTCACTCTTTTTCTCTGGAGAGAACCAACGTGGCTTAGAAGACACAAATTAAAAATAACATTTGTTGTTTTAACAATTAGCGCCCAACCAGTCCTCAGTTGCCTCACTCTGGTTACTGTACATCATCCTCCGAATATTTGGCACACGGGTGACTTGAAGTGAGTGAGTGTGTGTGCGCACGTGTTAGGGATCTCGTTTTAGGGGGCAATTTACAGGGTGTACTGATTCTTAACGGATGACAGTGGCACTGACGAGAGAGACAGCCAGACGCCTGAAGACCATCTGCCGAATAAAAACATGCGTGCGTGTGTCTATATGTGAACAGGAGTCCATAGTAACTAGCACCAGAGGGAGACACTCCAGTACCCTTTCGTTCAAATCTGTGCTGAATCTTAAGAAAGAAAGTTGAGCTGATAGTTCACAGTAGCCTCAGCTCAGCCCTGGGATTGGTTGTCCTTTGTGTGTGTGTGGTGCGGGGGGGCAGGTGATGTCAGCCAGTGACAGGTAATTTGGTCTCAGCCATGTCGTCCAGGACCAGCAGCACACATATACACTTTCCTAACACATTCATTTTTTTTTTTTTGTACTGATGTAGCTGCACCAGCTGCTCAGGCATGTTAGGAAGGCATTTTGTCACAAGCATGATTCACCAGAACGTCACATCATGTGTGGACCAATAACATAAACATACAGAGAACCACGCAAGTCCTACTGTAAGCATCATTACATTTTGTTTAAATTAAATTCTACAGGGTAATGACCATATAGAACTCCACTCAATTGAGCTTGGCTAGTTACAAGGCGACAGTAACATTGTGTGAGTTTGTGGATCGCGCCATTTTGATTCTATTAGAGAATAAGCTAGATGTTTGACGCGATGCCGTTTTGACATGGAAAACGCTATTTCTGTACCTTGCCCATGTATCCAGAACCAAAATTCAATGGGTTATTCTTTGGCTCGTACTATGGTCTGTTTGTCCATGTCAAAATGACTGATATGGGAAAAAAAACCAAAGCTGTTTGTGGCCTAATACTGTTGTACTGCACCGTATATGCATTACATAACCAGTTGTACACGATTGCCTTCTTTCCAATAACAAGCCCAAAGTCACTATATTACAATCGCAGACAGAAAAACACACAACGGTCACTAAAATGACTGACAACATAATTAATGGTTTTAAAAATAAATAAATCAAAATCAGGCATTGTTTCATCTTTGTGGTCAAGCAGAATTAATTTTAAAAAATGAAACTGGTCTTCACAAAAATCTTTTTTTCTTTAATAATATGTTGCAACACTTTTTGAGATGATCCCTGTAATCAAACAGCTCCCACTGTCTCAGTTGTGAAGTGTGCGTCTGCATGTTTCAGCCCCTTCCACAGATGTTCGATAAAATTGACATCAGGGTTCCTCACAATAGTCTGATGTTACGTCATTCTGGGGTATTTGTTGACGTGTTTTGGGGTCAATATCCTGTTGGAGGAGCAATGATCTTTGAATGAATGCCGTGATTTGCTTGAGATTTCATTGTAGCCTGCTCAAGTTCAAGACACACTCAGTGCCGGAGGCAACTAGGCAGTCCGAGAACTGAGTCTCTTCCGTGTTTCACAGTAAAACACAGTAAAATCTTCATAATGTTCACACAGAACAGAAAAGAAATGTTGGCACCCATTCCTATCAGAAAAAGAAAAAAATCCCCAAGGCTCACTCATAAAACTTGAAACTGTTGAAAAGTTTTTGGGAGAAAGTCCAGTTCCTGTACTGCTACAGTACATCCCGCACAGGGTGTCTTGAATTTGTGGATGTTGGAAGTCACTTTTTTATGAACTGACATTATTAGAACACATTGCGAGCATTTTTCCAGTGTTCCATTCAACCATTCATGAATTTCACAGCTTATTTCAGTGCTATTTTATCATAATTGGTATCACATTAGTATATTTGAGACTGATACAATATTATTTATGGCGTAAATTATTGTTTAAAGCATGAAAATTGTCTCGATTTTTTGGGGAAAAAAACATTTGAAATATAGTAGTGTTTTGTTTCATTAGAAGCTTATAGATAGCGTGCAGCTTCTTGCAAATGATTGGGCACTTCCGTGTCCACCCCACAGCGGATCTTA
This sequence comes from Phycodurus eques, assembly GCF_024500275.1. Taxonomy (NCBI): domain Eukaryota; kingdom Metazoa; phylum Chordata; class Actinopteri; order Syngnathiformes; family Syngnathidae; genus Phycodurus; species Phycodurus eques. The sequence goes on along the minus strand of NC_084528.1, from coordinate 30,630,552 downwards.
TACGCCGTATCTCCTAGTGAGCGATATGTTGTCAACATCCTATCTGGCCTGGTCAGCGCTGCTCTGGCCTCTGGAATTACTAACTCCCTGGTTTATGTCTGTCCGTCCATCTATGTAGATGCATGTTGCCTGGCTTGGCCGTCAGTTACTCCAACAATTATTTTCCCCGCCCAGTAACCTTTAACCTCCCGTCTCCTTGGGCAGTTGCATCAATCCCATATGTCCTGTAGTTAGGTCATTTTAGTTCGGTACGGTCACCTCTTCTTCTGCCTGATTCGGTGGTGTTTTTTTCCTTCTTCTCAAAGAAATAAGAATGAATTTAAAAAAAACATCAGGACATCGCCCCTCCTCTGGCTTCTTGTATGCTCGACGTTGCTGATGTACAAACGTGCAATTTATCAGATTAATGTGTGCCCGAGGCGAGGGTCTCAGTGATATTTTATCGTTCCCTTTATTATTATTATTTTTTTTTGCATGGCCTTATCTATCTCCATCTGAATTTGCTTTCATCAATTTCCAAGCTTTGATAAATGACAGGTTTGTGAGTGTGATTTGTCCGTCTTGTGAAGTGATAAACTATGATTGCCTTGACATTTTCTTTTTTTTTGTACTACACCTCCCAATTATCTTTCCCAGGCCAGGACCTCCTACCCTCTGGAGAAGAAAGGTGCAGGAGTGGTCCTGTGGAGGCCCATTCTAACTGTGCAAAGGGGCCCATTCTAACTGTGCAAAGCATCAGATAGAAAAGGATGCACTCCCATTATTTTCCTCCGACAAAAATATCGCACCCATCACTCAGCAGCGTTACGATGTGAGGTTTGCCATTACACAGTGCAAATTCACACACAACACATACGTTTGCACACAGAGTTCACATGAGGCAAATGTTGAACGTCTCGGGGGTTAGACGATACCAGGAGTGTTAAGCAGAGGTGAAATACTGTGTATGTGCAGCTCTCTGACAGTTTGGACTTTGATGATGTAACATCACGATACTGTAGCTATTTAAATGTAGAGGTACATTATGCACTCAACAACCATGGCATGAGGTACATCTGCAGAAGAACCCAAGCACTATTGCTTTCCATATTGCCCGTGCCCCAAAATAACTGATATTATGCCAGGAGTATATGATCATCGTCTTCAACTGACAGTAGTGCAAGGTCACGATCTATGTTCTTAGTTGATACCAAAAGTGTTTGAAGGGGTTGAGGTCAGGGTTATCTCTCATGTTCTGTTCTCTCATCAAAATTCATCCATTTTCCTTGATGCACCTGCACACAGTCATGCTGCATTGGGCCTCCCCAAATGGGTCACTCAAACTATAGAATTGTCCAAAATGTCTTGAAAATGTGATTATTTTGCGGAATTTTGACTCTGGGAAATTTTTATACATTTTAAATAATGTTCGTTCCTGAGAAATTAAACTTTTAGCAGTTTTTTTTTTGTTTTTTTTTGCATTTGATAGTAGGGAATTGCACACGTGAACAAGAGATGTTTCAGTAGCATCCACACAAAGACAAGACAAGCACTTCTCTATTACCGCATTACTCAACCTACTTTCTCTTTTTCTTCACCTCATTCTCTCAGTTTCCCTTCTTCTACTATTCCATACACATCCTCAAGTCCCTCGATGGCAGCTGAGGCTTTTACTGATATGCTTGAAGGGAGACCAAGACGAAGGGAGAGGGCAAGACTGAGAGAGAGAGAGCGGGAGGTTGAGGCAGTGATATGCAATCTTGTTTCTTATTATGTTTCTTATTTTTTTGCATCTTTGTCCCCACACCCAGCACCCCATGTTTGTCTTCTTCTCTCTTTCACTACCCAACTGTCTGCCTTACTGTTAAGTGTGCTGGGCTTTGGGCGCATCAAATGTAACTCGCTGATGTGTGACTAATGCTAGGACGCACAATATGCAGCCACAAAGTCTTTGATCATAATTCCATTTAACAATGACAATGTGAAAGAAATTGGAAGAATGGAGGGCTGGGGGGTTACTCTGGCTTCACGCAACATTAACTATTCTGCTAAATCTCATGAAAATGGAAGACGCATCCAGTAAATTAACTTATTCAGAATCAGAATCATCTTTATTTGCCAAGTATGTTCAAAAAACAGGAATTTGTCTCCAGTAGTTGGACCCGCTCGAGTACGAAAACAGGCAGCCAATTGACAGAGAACACTTTGGAGACATAAAGACATTGACAAAAACAGTCACTGAGCAGTAAAGGGTGGCTAGTTATCTGGTAAAGCCGGTACAATTTTTGTTGTTGTTGTTGTTTTGACAATTGTGCAATTGTCCTCTACCACTTACAGCAGTTGGAATGACTAATATAGCAATAGTCCGGTGCAATGACCATTATGCAAAGGGCGCCGAGACTTCAAGGAGTGTATGCAGTTTAAAGTGACTAGTAGCGCGATAATCTGGGAAAATGTTGATTGTGCAAATGTTGCAGATACTCCTCAGTCAGTGTGCAAGTGGGGCAGATGCTACACTGGCATGAGTGGCCAGTATTGGTCAATAACAGACATGCAAATAGTGCAGCATGGCGAGAATACTCCAGTGAGTGGACGAGTAGTCTATAATTGGCCCGACAGAAATGTGACAACAAACTCAAGACAAAAAAAATGGCAATATGTTGCAATGGAATTGTAGGTTAGCTGTTTAAGAAGTTGATTCCAAGAGGGAAGAAGCTGTTGGAAGGTCTGCTAGTTCTAGTTTGCATTGATCGGTAGGGTCAAGGCAACCTGAGGGAAAGAGCCAGAAGAGCCGGGGACCGGGATGTGGACGGTCCGACAGACAGGATTTTGCACGCTCTTGTCTTAGTTCTGGCAAGTCCTCAAGGGTGGGTCGGGGGGTACCGACAATCTTTTCAGCAGTTTTGATTGTCCGTTGCAGTCGGAGTTTGTCCTTTTTTGTAGCAGCACCAAACCAGACTGTGATGGAAGAACACAGGACTGATTCGATGACCGCTGTGTAGAACTGCCTCAGCAGCTCCCGTGGCAGGCCGTGCTTCCTCAGAAGCCGCAGGAAGTACATCTTCTGCTGGGCCTTTTTGAGGACGGACTTGATGTTGATCGCCCACTTCAGGTCCTGAGAGACTGTAATACAGTAAATTAACTTATATAGAATAACTGATATCTAGTTTAGTTTTTTGTTTGTTTTTGTTATCATCATGGGGTCACAGTGATAGACAGTCACCAAACAAAAAAAGAACCACTATACAATTAAAAGAGACAAAACACAATAATACAGCTTCAATGTTATGAATAGAAACATATTTACTCTTAGTGGAGACTGTACTGTATGACAGGTGACAAAACCTCATGAAAAAAACCTACCTTGTAAACCTAACTTGAGTTTTGGAGTTTTGGTTTTCTCCAGGTCCATTGAATGTCACCCCCGCAATAGGGGAAATCTGCAAAGCAGTGACCAGATATTTTGTGGATTATTTATACATATTTTAAAGCTTTATCAACCTCCCAGACTCTCATTAATCTTCCACACACTCCTATTAACCTCTACCATATGCTTACAGACACTTGAATGAAAAATGAATGAACACGGTAAAAAGTAATAAATAAATCTCTAAATAAATAAGAAATGAGTTAAAAGCTAAACCGAACATTTGAGTCTTGAGCCTCCTTTTAAAAACATCAACAGTCTCTGTGGTCCTGATGCCCTCTGGTAGGTTGTTCCATCGATACAGAAAACTATGTTAGCGTCATACATCATGTTACATAATGCATACATAATGTAATGCACCAAAAACCTGGTGCTGTTTCCAAATGTAAAGGGTGTGAACAGATACCCTTGTACTGTACATGTTTTACTTGGCTATTTTATCAGTAATTAATTCTCAAAAACACATTTTTTGTAAATCGTATCCATCATGGAATAAGTCTGTAACAATAAAATAAGGGGGGGAAATTATGAGTACGAGGGACTTTCCAGATGAATGAATGAGTAAGAGCTCTTGGTGATGCATGCTTGTGATGTACAGTATGTCAGGTTTACGTATCTTTGAGAGAGCTGCAGGGCAGGATGGAATTAGAAATATCAAGACAAAATCAAGTGATAATGGAAATGGACAATATGATGAGAATGCAGTAAGAAATGGATATGATGGTGAGATGACATAATTTCAGCTTTAGCCTGTACAATTAAAATATATATTATATGGAAGGCCTACAAAAATGTACTATATGTTTGAATATTTATTGATTGTTCATAATATCTTGGTTTTACAAAGTGTGCCAGTCCAATAATGCACTAGCTTGAAAGCCTAACCCGAAGGCCAACTTGTGTGGGATTGCTCATGTTAAATTACTTTTTATAAAAAAAATCTCATTCAGAGAATTGAATTGTGCCGAACATCCTTCGTAAGACGGGAGCCTCTGAGTGAACTCCTGGATCGGACATTTTACAAGTCAGTTGCTGTGTGACGGGCTCTCATATGTGAATACAAGGGGAAACTGTTCCTCCAGCATTGGTGCACAGCAGCAGTTGACAGGTTAAGTAGCCACAGAGGGTTCAATTATTTGCAGCTCGTCCCCAGCGGATAGATGGCGGTCTTTGTATCCTCCAGTCTGGAGGCAGAGGAATGAACTATTCATCATTCTTATACATGTGTGCACGCATTTGTGTGTGAAGAAAAGAAATACAAACCCTTTGACTTCAACCTTATTGGTTCCATTTCTTACATTAAATTAATAATAACATTATACATATATTAATAATCAATTAATATATATATATATATATATATATAACGGCGGCACGGTGGCCGACTGGTTACAGCGTCAGCCTCACAGTTCTGAGGAGCGGGGTTCAATCCCCGGTCCCGCCTGTGTGGAGTTTGCATGTTCTCCCCGTGCCTGCGTGGGTTTTCTCCGGGCACTCCGTTTCCTCCCACATCCTGAAAAACATGCATGCTCAGTTGATTGAAGACTCTAAATTGCCCTGAGGTGTGACTGTGAGTGCGAATGGTTGTTTGTTTCTATGTGCCCTGCGATTGGCTGGCAACCAGTTGAGGGTGTACCCCGCCTCCTGCCCGATGACAGCTGGGATAAGCTCCAGCACGCCCGCGACCCTAGTGAGGAGAAGCGGCTCAGAAAATGGATGGATGGAATATATATAACAGAAAGAATAAACACATCAGTGTGTTCAGCAGACTGTCGTGGTTCTGAACGTGTGGGTATTGTCTGTTTGACATATTCAATTCGGTTCACTCCAAACCAAGTTTTCCACTTTATTTAGCTCGCACGTAACTGATGAAATCAAAGTCATCTGGTAGGTGGTCCCTCCCATGGACGCAGGTCACCTCTCTGAACTCGACTTGGGGCAACGTGGATCGTGGGTAGCAGCGACAGGCTGGAACCTTGGCAGTCCAATGCCAGCTACAGAAGCTGGCTGTAGGCGCGTGCAACGTCACCTCTCTGGTAGGGAAGTAGCTTGGCGCAGTTGTGTGAGGTCAAGAGTTTTCAACGAGATATAGTGGGACTCACGTCAACACGCTGCTTGGACTCAGAACCGGTGAGAGGGATCGGACGCCTTTACGTTTGGGTTCAAACCAGTGGACGAGAGGGTAGCCTCCCTTCGCCTTCCAATGGGGGATGGGTCCTGACTGTTGTTTGTGCCTTTGCACCAAGCAGTGTCTAAGACTATTAAAGCCTTTTAAAAACCTACGGATGGCTGGGTTGTAGGCCTTGGGCATATGTTACTTATTGGAGCACAAATTAGTCACACGGCGAGGCAAATGAAATCTGAAATGACCATGCATATTCAATTTAGGACAGTAGACTTACATTTACACACGACCGTGTACTGTAGCTACACGTTCAGAGAGAGGGGCTCATTGCTAAGTATAGCCTGCGGGGTGTTTAACAGAAATTCATAATTTAGCGTTTCCACTCCAGGGTAAGAGTTACAGTGGCATACTGTAAGATTTTAAGAGTATTATGTTGACACTGGGAACAAATGTAATATAGTTTAATATTGCAAACTATTGTCATTTATATACTACTGCATTCTAATGAAAGAAAGAAATGCAATAGGAATAAATTACAAAAAGAAGCAATTAAGTATTGAATGGATTTGATCGGAATGTTCCAAATTATGTCTTCCGAACAACATGGTCAAAAGATTGAGGACTAAGATATGATAATGCACTGAAAAATATCTATACAGTAAGACCTTTGAGGCTTGCATTGTTTCTACTGTTCTGACGAGAAATATTAGTACAGTATATCGACTGTACATAATCTAATTGGCTCTTCAACAGTAAATTAAAGGCAGATGGTGATTAGCACCCTTGTCATGTTGAATCAATCATATTATACTGTCTACAGTATTAGGAGGACTCAAACTCAAAAAGCGGTGTAATACGTTTCCTTAATTAAAATTAAATCTTGACGAGATGAGTTTTCACAAGTCACTGTTGAACAGATATGCACCGCCACTAAATTTGTTGTTGCATTTATTACCCAACCAACCAGTAGACATAAAACACAGCACAACGACAAACGTCTTAATCGATTAATCAATCAATCGAAGTTTGGGTCAGAAAGTTAGTGTGTGTGCTGAACATCATGCATCCTGAAAACTGAACAACATCCTCTCATGTTTTTCTGTTTATTCCCTTACTCCCTTTGGTTTTCCTCATCGTTCTCCTTTTTCTACATCCTGTTTATGTTTTTTAAATACCTAGAGGTGACACCGATTTTAACATTCTTACTGTAGAGAATTTGAACAACTTTCCTGGGAACATCCTGTTTTCAATTTTGCAGGAATTGGCTGGGGGGGGGATAAAATAACCATTGTAAAATGCTTTTTTTTTTTTTCTGCTCACACTATCAGCAGGTTTTGTGGACTTCCGAGGATATCGTAGTGGTTAAAAAAAAAAGGAGACTTTTTTATGACATTAGCTATCTTAACAATAGAATATTGATTATGTGGACAGGCCCATTTTGTTTGTAACACATTACTTACTGTATTTTGTTGATTTCCTCACTCTACTCTGTCCTCAGCAACTGTATGTCATGTCTTTTAATCATTTTTTAAAACTGCAACTGATTTTAGTAGAGATGCACCTATATCAATGACATTATTATGTCTGTATGCATGTACTCCAGCGGCCTCGCGAGGACTATAAATTATAGCGAAGATTTATTGTCATAGCCCCCCTAAAACCACTGTTCAGCCCCCCTAAAAAATATTGGTCTCCAAAAAAAAAAAAAAAAAAAAAAGATGAAAGGTGAGAACTAAGCTAAAATTGTTACAGATTCAATTCCATACCAACCATCCTCAGAGGTTGTATGACACACATTGACAATTGTGAGGTGCAGAGCATCACACGTAAAAATGAAGAAAGAAGAAAAACAAGCCTTAAACCATCAGAAAGAGTTTGTTCGTACGTCATTTTGCAGTGTCACATATGTATTTCTGTCCCATCTCTGGTGTCAGGTACGATTCTATGCTGCACTTTTGCACCCTCTCCCTCCTTCTGCCACTTCCTGCCTCCAGCACTTGTTCACAACCTGCTGTGGCGCTACTGACTCTGTCACACAGGAACAGAGGGAGGAAAGGGTGATAATGCTCGAAGGAACGGTGGGAAATGCACAAAGATTACTCATCATCATTTAGAACTACATACAGCATTATTTGAAAGAATTAGAATACTAAATTATACAGTGGAACCTTAAAGGTGAAAGACAATCTGTTCTGTGGCAGCTTCAGATCAATGACACCCACAAGAGAATTGTCAATAAGGTTGCGGCGTATCCAATTCACAGTAAAACACATAATTTAACATTAAGCGCAAAAGTGTATCATACTGTAAAATACAAAAAATAAATAAATCAATACATAAAACACTCTACTGTCGATAAGATGGTTGCAGATAACGTTGGCAATTGACCCAGCTATGCTGACTCACAGACTTAAACTCCTCACTCAACGCCGTGTCATCGCTAGTTTTTGGGTGACTTTTGCATCATAATTTAGTTTAGTAATTTAGTAATTTAGTTTTGTCACTTTCCAAATGGTATTCCAAACTTTGGGCATTTACATTTTGGTGTTGCACTGCTCTTCGTCAATCAGTCAGTTCGTTAATTAGGATATTTTTTACCTTTTGAATGTGTTTTGAGGTTATCTTTTTCATGTAGTAGTAACTTTTAGGAGATAAATGATAATTACTAAAATTATTGCCATGATTAATGTTCAGTTTTGTCAAGAAATCTTTAAGAATAGTTTTTTTTCCCCCCAACATTTAGTGTGTGTGCGCAAAGTGTGCATATTGTTCCAGTGGCTTAAAAAAATATTAAATGTACTCCTTTGGAATAAAACCTCTGGCTTGTTTTAGAGGAACAGTTAGTCCATCTCTGTTATTGTGTTTTAATGCGGTACTTGGAGATCCAAATTTTATTTTTTTTTCAGGTGGAACTCAGAGTAAAAAGTTTGACAACCACTGGGATGAACATTTTAACTTTGAATGCCATACATTCTTACTTGCTGGTGAATGTGACTTGCTTTGTTTAGCAACTACCTCTTGATGGTCTAAAACTGACATTTTTGGGGAAAAAAATGCTGTTGGTAAAAACATTTCTGAAACACAGCATAGGTTACTTTAGACTGACCTTTATGAAAAGTTTTTTTTTTTTTTTTTATCCTGTCCTGAGCCATGTTAATGAATTATTTTTTTCAAATAGCACTGACATGTTGACAAACACAACAAGGAGAGTCAAATACACCTTTTAGAAATATCGCTGTATCTTTAATTTGGTGGTGAAGGACACTTCTACGCCAGACGGATTTCTCGTCTCTTCTACCCGAAACCTATGGATATGGTTTACTGCAAGAGGAGCAGGGAAGGAGCAAAGGGAGGTGAGTAGTATCTCAGTACATGTCCCTGTGTTATAGAGGCCAGTGTAAACACACATGTCCTTCCTGTAACTGTGTCATAAATAGCCTGAACCATGCATGTTGCCACTTGGAAGTTACACATGGGATACAGCTGTGATATACAGCTGGCTTCAGCTGGCCTACCCCAAGAGATGTATGAAAACGTGCGCGCGCACACACGCACACAAATATTTTCCCTCATCTAGCTCACACACACAGACACACACAACAACAACAACAACCTCACTACTACCCCAGGGGTGCTGTTAGTGCGAACACACAACGTTACACACCAGAAGGGTCATTCTACCTTTAAAGCCTGGAGAGACATTGAATAGGGAAACTGCGTGTGTGTTCGTGTGTTTCAATAATACCAAACATTTGCACTGAATATTCATGCAGGTCTCATTCACAACGTCTGCAAATGCACCTGTAGGTGGCATCATTATCACGTGCGAAGGAACTAATGGGTGCTAAAGCTTGCTGATTTACAACTGAAGTTGCTCTGTGATCCTTCACGCCAAAATGTTAATGCGCCTTACACAAAAAGCTTGTGAGTGAGTGAGAGATGTTTTTGTTTTTTCAATTCCAGACAACACAGTAAATCTACAGCGCTGCATAAAACCAAAAATGAGATGAAATATAATTATTTATGACAACCAGGTGCTTCAGTAAAACCTCTGTTCTGAAACCCAGGGTGCGTTCCAAGGTAATTGAGGCCCTCTACTGAACTACAATTATTCATGCGCGTGTGTGCACGTGCACGAGTATATTAGGGACTAAAGACAGGATGAAAGCACAGAAGTCTGTTTGTGGTTTAATCCCCCTCATAGGTCACTTGGGGTCATAAACTGGGGCATAATTGATAATGTGCGTGGAACAGGAGAATTTCAGGTTACTAATCTGTCTCCACGTGTATGCATGCAAGCTATCATACAAACAAGATACCCACAGGCAGACAAGTAGTATTTACTGCACTAGAGTATATGCACAAAAGCATCGTTGCACCTGGCAGGAAATTGGAAAATTAGATGAAATACAGTATATACTCTGTTCAGTGTCAGGGGATTGTTGCCCATTTATTTTATATTTTGTTTCGAGTCACAAAAAGGTTATCATGTGGAAGTCATACCTGGGAGGGATGTTTTACAAATGATTTGTGCCTGTGGAGCCAGATATTAATGGAGCGATGTTATATATGTTTGTGTTGTGGCTGAAGAGCACTACCAAACTATGACTCACTTTTTCATCAATCAGCCAACAGGTGGAGCTATTCCACACGAGATGAACAAAAACAAAGCACGTGCCATTGTGAGGCCTGAGAGCAGTTTGTTACAAGTGTGTCACATGAAAAGCTGGGATCACATGCAGCACAAGTGGCATCTTCACTGTTATATTCTGTGCTTTGTTATACCGGATTGTAATGTATTGACAGACCGTGTTAAGAACATCATTGGAGGTGAGGGGTGTGCATCGGCAGCGGTTTTCCCAAAGTAAACGCAACCACATGTTTGTGAGGAGCACCTTGAAACTGACCAGATGACTGATGCTTATTTCCGATGGAAAGACAAACGTCATTAGTTACGCACAAGAAATACAGCAAACAGTACACTGAAACGAAAGTACATTTCTTGTTAAAGACAATTTGTACAGTACATATGTCATAGTGATGCCATAGTTTTAACATCTAAAAGTCTCTCTTAGGTTTGATATTTCTTTGTGTTTTTACAGTCTGTGTGTCTGCGTGTGAACTTGTCGGAGAGTTGCTCGTCTGCTTCCTGTCGAGGTTGCCTTGAGCAAGGCACTGTCCCCAGCCTCAAGCTCTCGAGGTGTAGCTTCTCCCATCTGCTCTGTTGTTGTTGTCGTCTTCCCTGGCTGGGCGTGGCCGACCTACGTCTGTGCCGCATCGATTCCTCCTCCTCTCCCACCTGAACTACAACGCTGCTGATTACCACTCACCTCTGCTGCAGCTCAATTACCGGGTGTCATTCTCCACTCTTCACCCGTTTGTTGATTATCCTCCAGCGGTAACCAGCCTTTTTTGTTGTGTGCACGCCCCACTCTTTGTATCCATCTGATTTTTGCTCACCTGTTTCTTTGTCCTCAGTGCCCTGCTATATGTTTCCTTTTTTGTTTTTTTGGGGTTTTTCTTTTTGCTCCACACTCTACCAGCCATCTTTTCCTCCCTGGAAGCCTGAGAGGTTTTCCCCTCACCTCGTCCTTTGACTTTTTTTCATTAATTAAAGACTGTTTTGGTTCAGTCTGGTTTGTGGATCCAGTTTTGTTTCCTAAGCTTCGGTAAAACACGTTCGTTCACCCAAAATTGCGATGCGAACACTGACAAAGAGAGAAATGCCTAGAAGGCACGGTAGCCTCAAGGCCGAAAATTGATTTCTAGAATGCCGAAGTGGGCAAAACAAGAGGTGGTTGGTTTTAGGTGAAGGTTACAAAGAGGCAGATAGAAACAATAGTATGTTTTTAATAAATGTGAGAATCTGAAGACTTATTAATTAAGACTTAATAAACAGTTCTCCTCTTGAGTATCAGGTTTGTTCTAACCTTGAATTTGTACATTTACAGCCGAGACACTTTTAACTAACTGATAAAGCAATGCCCCTAATTTGAGGATTTAATTGAAAACGCGAATCACCAGCTGTTTAGCTGTTCACGTGCTCTATAAATGGTTTCTTTAAGGACATTTGTGACATAATCATTCTTCTCACCACATGCACATTATGTGGTTCTGTCAATGAGTGTGGGTCAGGGTGCCAGATCGCACACTTGTGTATTGTTTGGGAGCACATTCACTTATCGGGAGTAAGAAAGGAATCGTTTATGGTGTTTTGTGAGCAGCAGGAACGCTTATAGGGCCGCAGTGTTCCGGATCACCATTAACATTGCACAAATCTGTCTGGGAAATGGAGTCATAAGACTGTGAAACTACAAAATGTGTGACTGATTATGGTTATGGGGGCACTTTGGGAAACTAATGCAGTCACAAAAAGTGACCATTTTGCAGCGGGACAACGATTATTGGTCTCTCTGAAGTGGCCCATGCGTGAGAGGGCAAGCCAGGCGAGAGAAAGGATCATCTCGTCCCAAACGGAAGGGAAAGTATCAAAATCTTACGTACATGAACAGAGATTAAATGAAAATTGACAGACGTTACAATTGTACCTAATTTTGATGTGTTGACCTGTAGACTTCCCGGTGGAATCGTAAGTTCACTCCTGTCTGTTAGAATTGCTATTGATTTATTTAAAGTTGCACACGTCATCATACAGTACCTAACATTGGCTGCTAGCTTACTCTCATGAATTGTTGTGCTCAATAGCAGGTTACAGAAGTAGTGAAGATTGTCATTCTATTCAAAATTGTATATATCATCAAAACGTTAGTATTTCCCTGTGTGGCTGTTGTTTAGCGTGAAACAGACAATTTTTTTTGAAGTTGTAGCTTTTGTCAAGTGGGACGGTCACCAGCTCGTGCTGTGCTCATAAGCCTCCAAAGCTCACGTCAGTGTGGTCGGATAGCTCAGCGTTTAGTGCTGCTCAACTTTGAAGCCAGTGACGACTGTGTTTAATTCTTCTGCAGACCCCCGTCAGAAAACATTTGTGTATACTTTTCATTTTGCTGTCTTATATATATATTTTTGGCGGCACGGCGGACGACTGGTTAGAGCGTCAGCCTCACAGTTCTGAGGACCCGGGTTCAATCCCCGGCCCCGACTGTGTGGAGTTTGCATGTTCTCCCTGTGCCTGCGTGGGTTTTCTCCGGGCACTCCGGTTTCCTCCCACATCCCAAAAACATGCATAAATCGGAGACTCTAAATTGCCTGTAGGTGTGCATGTGAGTGCGAATGGTTGTCTGTTTGTATGTGCCCTGCGATTGGCTGGCAACCAGTTCAGGGTGTACCCCGCCTCCTGCCCGATGATAGCTGGGATAGGCTCCAGCACGCCTGCGACCCTAGTGAGGATAAGCGGCTCAGAAAATGGATATATATTTTTTTTTGCTCTGTGAATCATCATCATTGAATAGCCTTGGAAATATATCGGCAGAGGTGCTTCAGTACTGATTTATACTGTTTATAAATTATCCAGTGTAGAATTATACAGTGTTTTATTGCATATTCAAGTACACTTGAAAGTACATTTAGGTTTAAAGTACAATTGAAGCATCCATTTGTGGTGAGAAAATCACACCAAAATGCAGATTTATAGCTTTAGTCTGTACAGAAAATAACTGAAGAGTTCCATACAGTTCAATTACTGAATAGCATACACACAAAAACGCAAAGCTACATGTAAGCGAACACTCACGCAGATGTCCAATCAATACTGCAGAACCCAACCACCTGTTCCATACACAATCTGCGCACAAACATAGTTAGTTACATGCAAGGTTTGCATTGTTAAAGCAAGCTGATTTGCTACCATTGTGAGAGGAAATTAGCATACCAAGGATGGGATCAAATGAGCTCGGTACAGCTTGAATCATAAATTGCAGACTGAGCGAACGTGCCGGCGCAAATGGATTGTAGTTCAAATCAATATTAATCGAAAAAGTAGGCGTCACAATGTTTTTGGGGTTGTTTAGTTCACATTTAGCTTTCCCACTACGTGCCTCATTTTCCCATTGAATACTATGATGGCTTAACATTTGGACAGGAATCTAAAAGTCAAAGTTTTGGTGGTATTGGTATGATCGTTCATCATAAAGTATTAAAAGCCTTATACAGTAACCAGGGGTGTATATAAATGGACCGCATGTGCACTGAAAATAATAAAAGCGCACCAGATTCAAGTGTCTCACTGCATTTGTTAACCAAAACCAAGCATGTGGCTTCTTTTTTTTTTTTTTTTTTTTTTTTTTTTAATTGCTCAATATGGGCTGAAATATGTGCCACCAGAGACTGAATTTGAATCATTTATATCAATTTGAATTGCTAAACTTTAATAATTGCATTTTTTTAAAAAAACATTTAAAATAACATAATTTGAATGTTTTGTTTAATTTGAAACATTAATTTGAAATTGAATGTTGTCGTTTGGAGCTGAAGTCCAATTAACTTAAAAGTGAATACAAGCTTGTTTTATCCCCAGTGAAAATTTCAAATTATATATTTTGCCAATCAGTTTGATCATTTCCGATTCAGTTTGACAAATTCAATTTCAAATGAGCTGTGTCAGACATCCGGGTACTTTAGGAACAGCAATCGATCGGAGATAGACAAATCTCCTCTTTTGTTTTTGAGCATGTGACATAGGGCCTCCCCGGAAAGTCAAATCTTCTAACCAGCTACAGTATTTTAACCTTGATACCATCTTTCCTTAACCTTTGTGGAATGCGTCACATGGTCAGAAAGAGATTAAAAAGGTGCTTTCTTTTGAACATCGGATCGGAGATTTAGGCCCAAAATTACTCATCTGTACTTTAAAAAGAGTCAACTCACTTTTGTGGTGGTGGAAAATGATGATCGGGTACAAGCAGACAAACACACACAAACTCACAAACACACACGTTCACACACATACTTGCATGCACAAAGTGTGCAGGATCAATGAGCAAGAACAGACACAATCGAACAGCTTTGCTCTTCGTCATCGAGTTAGCTCCTCACAATGAGTCAGAAGGGACGTGTCGGCCGGCGTGTGGTGTGAAGCAATCAACAGTTCTTATGCTGTCAAATGCTCTGGAAGAGATCAATACAACAGCTTGAATGTCCATTTTGGTCTGTAATTGAGTGATTTATGCCAGTAATTCATGGTCTGAATCTGAAAGCCATAACAATGTGATGGGGATGAATACATTTTGTAAAACAGTGTGTCCAGTTATGAATTCTAAATGATCCCTGCAAACACTTGAGCAAGAGCTGATGAAGATAATGCCCATTGGTGGATTTTACATTGCTGTTTTGTTCACAATAATTTGGTCCAAAGAACAGTGTTGGATTATAAAATACCTCTGTTAGAAATCAAGTTGCAGTAAGGCGTAACATTGTTTTATGCAGTACAATCATGCAATTAATAGTCTTTTAAGACAACCCGTGGCTCGAGAGAGGTTTACAGTTTGTGAATTAATGATAGAACGCATGTATGGAATAGAATAATCCATTGGCTTCTCTGCCCATGCAAACTCGAGTATTCTGCAGGAAGATGTCTAGAAGTCTGGCCCCACACATGTCCTTTATTTGCCCTCTGTAACAATTACAGCTGTACATTGTATTATTTTTTTCACTAGCGCAATAGCTGATTTCTTTGTGTGACTAAGAGCAAAACGAATCCATTCATCCATGAGAACCTAACATCCAGTAATTGTTTTGAACTGTGGAAGACATGCAAACCTATCATAGAAAGACTCGGAGGTTTGCGATCATTTTTGGGCGTTGCTATAATCCAAGGGCTTGTCCATGCCAGCAGTTGTGACACTTTTTTACTAGCCTGTAATCAATCTTATCCAAGCAGCAATTGCTAAACGTTATCCCGCGGTCTCAAAAAGGGGAGGAGGTCAGCAGTAGCCTGTTGAATATCAAATAATGCCCTGAATAAAACAGAATAGAGTTTGTGAGACGTTTACCAGGACTTGTTATGTTTGATACTCAGATAGCAGATCTCCAAATGGATTACACATGGAGGAAATCTTGGTAAATAACCTTTCTCATCACAACTTGTTTCATTCTGTCTGGTGCAGCTGGCTTCACATGACAGTACTTAAAGTAATCTCCTTCAGGGAGATACAGCAGCGACAAACCAGATAGTGTGATTACAGAGTCGAGTTTGGTTAGGACCATTGCCTATAATCACTTTATATTCATCTTCCTTTATTTGAGTCGGCCCTTTATGTTGTGCTATTAGCGCTAAAGATGTGTGAATTCACTCACACTTCTGTTAGGTCTAATGAGTGTAGTTGCAATATAATATAGTGTCAGCATCCAGCCACATCTCAGAGACGAGATTCTTTTCTACTTTACGGTATCGAATACAATAGAGGAATTCCAGCTTTTCTAATGTTTTTGTGCCAAATTTCCAAGCACTCATGCCTTGCTGCGTGCCAAGGAGCAGATTAGATTAGATGTATGTCTCATAGATTATACGTTCATATCAATAAACAGATCCTTAAAGAAATGAAATTACAATTGCACATCAACTCGTTGATGAGTTAAGCAATCAAAATCACGACCACTAAAAGGTAGTGTTGATGAGATGGATCACGACATCGAATTCATCTTCGTACATTTTGCGCCTCTGTCACTTGCATGTTTGGATTATTGAGGAAAATAAAATGTTGTCAATAAACTGCATTTGTTTGACTTTTTTTTTTATTTAGTTTATTTAAAGTGAACTTTAGAAAAATCCAACTAAATTAATTTAATTAATTGTAAAAAGTAAAAAATTCTTAAAGTTTGAATACTGTCTGAGTTGTTACAAGTCATAATAAATAACTGAAATGGACAGCGCATTGTGCCTGTCACTCCATGGCAGCAGTACAGGGGACATGCCTTACAATCAAGATGGGTTCCGCATCCTTTTGTGTCACCAGTAATAAAGTAAATATTGCTGTGCTCAGTTGAAAAGAGCCCTGATAAACTAGTTTAGAATGGGCTATCTTAATCGCTGAGAAAGATGCAATTATTGTTATTTTGCATGTATAGAATATGCTTTTCCAGGTTTCCGCAGACACTTTATATAGTGTCAACTTGCCATAAGTGGTAGATACAACGCCCCAAAAACATACATTGACGTGCTCAACTGTACAGAGGTTCCAATTTTCGAGAACTGTTCGATGTTGTGTAATTTGCATAATGACGGCTTCAACACAGTAAATGGAGGGCGCGAGGGCGCACGGTTGTCAGTCAAAACATTACCTTCTTTGAAGCCAAAAAAAGAAGAAGAAGAAGAATGGAAATATTCCTAGTACATAATATAAAAAAGATTTTGAATAGGATAAGCGGTACAGAAAATGGATGGATGGATGGTTGTAAAATATATAGTTATAAGTCAATTTGTTTTGTTCGTCTCTGTTGTCTAAAATTATGCATTTCAAGTCTGAGGGGGGCAGACATTTTTAGCCATCGACTGTGGTTAAAACATTATTAAAATGCTAATAATGTCTCCATCGAGTGATTTCTTTCTCAGTGTTACTGTTAAGTATGAAATAGATATTTAAAAAAAAATCCAGCTAGTGTGTAACAGTACGTTAGTGGAGTTGGCTAGCTATGGTTTAAGAATGCAGTTGTCGGTGAACTTCAGCTCAGCGGTTAGTGCATTTGTCTGCCAGTCGGTAAAAGCGTGTTTCAATCCAGGTAAACCCTGTAATGTGATTGCTTTTGTAAAAGTCGTCGTTCACGATGTTTTTGCCTCGTTCCTCCGTCAAACAGTTGCTTTGTGTGCTCATTTAAAAAAAAAAAAAAAACTCTTAAGATTGTCTCAGCGTTGGTAAATTAAAAGGGTAAAAATATCTTTGATAATTTTGAATGACTTCTAATGATTTAGTTAAAGCTATATAGATATACTGTATATAAAGATCGTGCCCCCCCTCCCCGGAAGAAAACTCCAACAGCTGCCACTGCTTCAATATCAAAAGGTTAATACTATATTCTTGCGTGACATTTTGCTCACTAAATATTCACCATCCGGGATTTAGAGAGTTTAACCTTCTATATGAATATGAAGTTATTGAAAAATGCATTGCATCCTCCAGTCAGAAACCAGATATTAACTAATAAAAAAAAAAGAGTCAAAACAGAAACTTTAGTTTTAATCAAAAAAAGCCTTCATTACTTATTCTCCTCCATGGCTGATGGTAACGTTTCTCAAATGTAATTAAACTTGCGCCTGTGAGGATAAAAAAATAAGCTTGTTAATACGTCCTGGGTGTAATAAAAAAAATAAAATAATAAAGACAAAGAATAAAGTACACACAAGCACTGCCTCCCATTTATTGCTTCAGAAGTAATATTCTATTTAATAAGCCACCGATGTGAGAACATATATCAGCCTATCATTACAATAAAACAACTTGGCAACTGAAGGTTAGACTGAGGCTGAGAAAACCTGGAATTAAAACAAGAATTAAAAAAAATAAAATAAATTAAAAAATCACCCGAGAAATTACAAGAAAGCATTACATTGTCAGCATTAAAGTGTCCAGTGATAGTTGCAAAAGACCGTGGATGGCTAAGCAGAAGTATTGGCTGTGTTTATAAAGCTGTTAATGATTTGATTCCAGTTTTGGTACCTTTTCGAACAACTTATAAGAAAATGTCTATTGCGAATGTTGGTGATCATTTGATTCATCTGTTTGTGCCGTTTGACAAGAAGAAGTCGTGAGCGAAGACGTAAATTGTGACTCGGACTTCTTATACTAGCCAGCTATCCGCCGACTGGTTAGCTGTCATCGATCCATTAAACTGAACGTGAGTCAGTGGTGTACTTTTTGTGTAAGCCTGCACGCGAACGTACACTAACCACACGACGAACAGGGGTGATACCTCCGGTGGCGTGTCTAAACCATCGATATGCTTCTCCTCGTCAGCTGTTGTGTAAGTTTTAACATTTCCGAAGTGCATGTTTACAAAAGTGCTTTAAGACAAGGCATGCTCAGTAATTCAAGATTTACATTCCACAGAAATTACTTTCCTGCTTTCTGAAATAAACTAATCCGTGTCACCAATGTGATTCCAAAGCAATCGTTTAATGATTGAAACCACCTAATCAGCTCCAGTCAGGATTTTAATCATCGAGTTATGAGTCAGTACATTAAAAGCAAGCCAATTATTCGGCCTATGAGTTCATAACCTCTGTTTATAACTGGCAGGATTTTTTGTTTTTTTGTTTTTTGTTTTTTTGTAGGACTTCCAAAGTTAATTCAAGTGATAATCCTCAATTGAAATTGAAATGGAGGATTAAAAGATATATTAAAGAATTCAAACATCAACATGGTCTCGGGCCCACAGAAAACCCAGACGAATAAATTAAAAAAAATGCAAATTAATCACTCTGGCAGTGCACAGTAAGCGTAGTGTTTATGAGGGTGGTTTTCGTCAAATGCATGCACGCGCACACGCACGTACACACCGACACTAACATGCTGGTGCTCCTCTTTTGAAACGCACTTTTAAGGGAAAAGGCAAAAAAGTGTCAGTGATGCAATCCCTTCAGCAGGCTGGAGTCTTGACTGTGAGTAACTCTGAGGTCTGCTGGAATATAGTAGCGACCATCGTCGTAATTGCCTGCGTGAAAAAGAAATATGTGTGTCTGTGTGTTGCCTTCACCACCCCTTGGCTGAACTGATGAGCTCATTATTTTCGCTCCCAGAACCCCCGACAAGTCTCTGGAAGCACAACACACAGCGGAGCTCCCCATGTGTGCTTGCTGGTGTGCGCGTGCGTGTGCTTGTGTGTGTGTGTGTTTGTGTGTGTCAACTTGGCCTTTACTTTGGAGTTGTGCCTTTGAACTATTTATTGTAAAAGCAAAAGGCCCTCGACAGAGATGCGAGACAGAAGAGAGCGAGTGAAATGTGATGTCATCGAAAGTGATAGGTGAAGGCGGGTGAGTAAGATGTGTGCACAAAGTGGGAGAACGATAAAAATGAAATACTGTATCATAACGTTAGCGTTCACCCCTGTTACAGATAAAAACCGTTGATGAAATTAACATGTCATGACAAATTGTAGACTAAAAAAAAACATGAAACTGTCAGAATTAAACAATTACTGTATTTTTAACGTCAGAAACAGAAATATACTCTACAGATGTTAATGTCTCTCATCAACTCATTTAAAATGGCATTAGTTGTAATCGTATTACATTTTATTCCCATGCATCAAGATAAATTCTTCGTCTGAAAACATTTTATCTTGCATCTCAAACTTTGGGACACAAAGACGCTGCATTTATCAGAGCTTCCTCCATTTTCCCCAGTACGCAAAAAAAAAAAGCAAATATGACATTTTTCTATTCCGCCCTCTGCCTTGCCGGGCCGCAACACGGCAAACCGCGGTGCCGCGCCCTCAGCACATAACGCAATCAATGGCAAAGTCGAGGGCGGCATTCGCATTGCCAAGTGCGGTGTGAAAAAGCCTTAACGTGTGCTAATATGTGCTAACGCATGCTAACACATGCTAACACATGCTAACACTTACGCATGGTAACCGAATGCTCGGAGCAAACCTGTTAGCACACCGCTAAGAGCAAGTAGTAGCGATTAGTTCCAAATAATGCTTTGTGCATCTCGTTTCTCCAAGAGTGGAGACTCGTCCAATTATTTTTCACTAAGCCTACAGTCAGATTAAAAGCAATAATAATAATAAGGGATGAGAAGCATGTCGAAGGATTTCCTGGCCAAAGAACATTTTAGATTTGTTTTCTGACAATGACGTGGTGACAATGTCCAGAACTTGTATTTCTCAGGCTAAGAAAGTAGAACTTTTTGTGTACGTTTTTTTCTAGCCAACAGCTGGAGCTGCAAGCCCCATTTACAAGATTCCGATCAGTTGTGTTGCACCACAGTTTAAGTGCTGGAAAGTAGAGGAAAATAAAGTAAGATACAATCTGGACTAAAAACAAACCAAACTTTAATGACCACAAGGCTATTATTGGTCTCCTTAATGTCCTCAAAACAGTACTAACAGTCATAAAGTACCGTAATTAAGAATATTGGTGATTTTGTTTGGAGTATTTATGTTGCTGCTGTTGCTTTTCCGGGTTCACCTAAAAGAAACAAATAGAAGACGAGCGGGTTGAAGTCTGGTGTAGAAATGATAGGCTCGAAGATCAATTCTATCCATTGTGATGGTCACCTGACTAGTTTTTTCCTTAACTGAGCTTTCGTCGTTCATGAAATCTAACCTGAAAACAGCGGAGAGAAATGAGTGCCAGCCAATCACAGACTTCATACTCCTCGTCCTACGGAGGAAAATATGTTCTGACGCTTAATGATGGCATATCCATACTTTTGATTATTTTCCAGCTGATCAACTAATCACATGTATGAATGATGTGGCCATGGAAGTCAAAGAACCATCAGCATTGTTACAAATATTCAAATCGCACTCTTCTGCTGTATTACAATATGGAAATATGAAACTGCTCAAAAGAAAATGGAGTTGGATTTTTTATTTTTTTTTGTCTGCACACATTTGAATTTTCATTCCCATTTCATGCAACATAAATTATAGTTGTCTGCAAGGACTGTTTGTTTAAAACGCTGGATATTTTTACTTAGAAAATGCGAGGAGATCCATGGAAGTATAAAATGTTATGTAAAACAAAAAGTAATCTTGCGCCTCGTTTTTTGCTTCCATCCAGAAAATCATTTATTGCTGGCGTCTTGGGAGCAGTGTGAATTCTTCACGAGCGAAATGTTGGAGTTTTTTTTCCTGGAAGATTCAAAGATTCAATTTCATTATATTTGCAAACAATAGGCGGGGAACCTGTTTGGTTGGGTTGTTGGTGAGTAATTTTGGGGAAAACATACTGGCTCATTACAACGAGTACTAGCAGTGTAGTCAAATTTTATTTTGATATATCTCTTAATATTGCTCTATTGCTTCATTGATTACCTGTCATTAACACTGCATTAGCACACATTAGTACGCATGAACACTGTCACTATTTTCAGTATTTGGGCATGAGCATAATGGAAACTAACTGGAAACATGATAAATTGACTTCAGTTAAGGTGCATTCACGGAGAAACTATTTTCACTGAATCAAAGTATATGTCATGTAAAATTCTTCAATAATAGCCTATTGGATTAGACTGAAAGATGCTTTGTGGGATATCAATTAGATTTAAAAGTCTAGAGCAGAGATTGAGGGAAAACAAGTGGCGGAAATGATAATAGGCTGAAGCAGCAGACACATAAAAATGAAATGTGAAATGGAGGCTTGATTGAGGGGAAATGAGATGGCACAATGAGACCGAGAGAAAGAAAATGTATACGACATTCACTGACCACGGATACACACACACATTCCCTTATACACAATTTACACACTCTTAACTTGTTCCACACCATATGCTTGTCCTATTTGCTCATTCTCTCATATGCAAGCAGTGCTGTGGCTATAATTTAACAATAATTTGTTCCTGCTGTTTCATATGTCTGCATCCTATTGCTACCCTTGTGGCCCCGCAGTGGCATTCAGTTTCCATACAGTATTGCGTCTATTTCCAACATCTCCATCAGATAACATGCAGGACAATCACACATGATATTGGACCGGCACGCTCTTTCTCTCATAGCACTGTGCTTTTCTGATTACCATCAGAAGCAATATGGAACACTGCAATTCTGCATGTATAAGACTGCATTATGCTTTTATTGGCAACTGAAGACTGATTTCTAATACAAGGACAACAACAGGGGGGCATGAATAAGAAGGCACCGTTGTGAGTGCAGCCTTTAATAATATAATTTTGGCTTCCACTGCAACAAAGGGCCCCCTTCAGTATTGCATGTATGGCTTTGAAGAGGAAGAGAAGATCTGAAAAATGAATACTATAACAGTGTGGTTTCGCTACTAAGTACGCATTTATGGAAACGTAAAAGGTAAAGTGTATAGAAGAATTGACTTACATATTGTCAACATTGTCAGTGCACAAGGGTATAGACACAGATAGTCCCAAATACAGCAAAAGGGCCATGATTGTAGAAAAAAAAAGAAAATGAATTGAACCAAACCCTATCTTTATTTAAATTAAGCAGCCATGTTTCCGTGGTATTCCGCCTGTAATAGAAACTACCCTGATACTATAAGTACCAAACTCTCAGGAACGACACAAAACAAGGATTCAACCTGACCTGAACAAATTTCGCTTTTAAAACTGCTAACAATATTTGAGTGTAGCCTCATTTAAATAACCCCACCCCCAAGTCTTATGACCAAAGCCACGCCCCTCACATGCACGAGACGTGCCATGTAGGTAGTGTGGACTGTAAACAAGCCAATGTTAGCCGTGGCTTCTTTTTAACTTTTGTTGCTAACTCGAGGTGGATAGTCCGTGAAGGTTTCAGAAAAGCTCCGGTAGCACAACGAAACAAGTCAGGGAGAGGCTGCCGGGATGTGCCCACGAGAGTACAGTAAATGACTGACGTCACACCGTCTGTCTCGGATGGGTTGTTTTTAACCTGGCACGGTGGTTTCTTAAGAATTCACCTTTATCCCAACCGTAGGCCTAAACCTAACCACCACAAAGTTCTTTGTTTTTATTTTGTACAAATGTGATACATATTTAGAATGGTCATTCTTTTACATCTGCGTAGCCTGCCCTTCCCGCGACGCAGGACCCAATCACGTTGCAGCGGGACGTCGCCGCCAGTCCGCGCTCACTCGATTGACATTTGTGCAGGCAGCGTGGGTTCAGTTTCCACTGAGCGACGGTGCGAATGTGAGCAGATAATGTGATCGAGCAGTTCAGGAAGTTGTCTGCCTTCATTTTTGGAGCCAAAACATTAGTGATATGAACGGTTAGCATGTCTTCCTCACAGTCGAGACAACCTGGTTTTGGGTCTCTGTAGGTCTCCTGGAGCTACACACTCAGGATGTTAAAAATCAATACTTCTTCATTTCACCAAATGGGTAATGAGTGGACCTAAATCCCAACAGGGCAGTGACATCATCAAATCCCAACAGGGCAGTGACATCATCAAACTACGAAACGTCTTGATAAAAAAAATTAAAATAGATCCCCAGCACGAGTAGTTGACTGTAATGGCTGGTCGCATGATTCAGTCTGAGTTGCATGACTTCAACTAAGCTGAGTGATTTACATACAGTGTCTCAAAACCAGCATTGTAGTGTTGAGTGGCAGATATTGTCCACCTGCAACGACTCAGAGATAGTGATGAAAATTGCCTTCAGGCTGCGCTGTATGCATCAACAACAGAGGAAGCCTTAAATTTATAAGAACATGAGTGGCGGGTACGCACACATAGCCCCTCCCATGTACAGTACTCAAAAATACTCATTGATTTTCTACACATGAACACAGCGCTATATATAGGTGGTCTGACAGAAGGGTTTGATTGTGCATGAATGAGGCTCACATATCTATCATATCACGAGGTTGCATCAGCCTGCCAAATGTCTTTTTACCCTTTTATGCAGCAGAAATAGTGTGCAAATTGGAGGGGATCATGAGAAGCAGATAGGCTGCAGTGGAAAACCTCAGTTTACGAATTCAATTTGCTCAGTGAACCTGTTAGGTTCAATTTAAAGTTTTCCCATTGCCATGAATTGAAATGCAATTAATCCATTGCAGCCGGAGAACGTCATATTTAACTTATTTTTATGTTTTGTTTTGGGTTTTTTTTTTTAACAAAAAAGTTAGAAATAGGTGAAAACTCAATTGATTATGATGAAAAAACTGGGTTTGCTAGTAAATCACTTTGCAGTGTCTTAGCCTTTTCAGCTACAGTACTGTTTGCATTCACTGTCGTTACTCCTAGCACTAAATGAAAGAAAGAAAGATACCTGAAGCACAGAACCAATGACGTTTATGCAGTGCGAGAAAAAGTACAAAGTTCGGAGTCTTTTGTGGCCATGCCAAGACTGTTCATAAACCAAAAATAGTGTGTAACCCGAAGTCATTTTTCTTTTAAAAATATGTTCACCAACTGGATTGTTCGTAAAGCGGTCGTTCATACACCGAGATTCCACTGTATTAGTGGTTTGATCGTGTTAACAGCAACTGTGAAAAAGCAGCTGTTAATGCCACAGATCTAAAATCCTTATTCTTCCTGGGGTGTGTAGATTCTCAGTCATCAAGGTCATAGTAATCTGCAGACGTTGAATCGAGGCAACTGGAATCTTCTTGTTTGTCGAATTTGTTGTGTTTGTTCTTGTTTTCCAAAAGTTTTGTTTTAAAAGTTACTCTGACAGTTATGTTATTGGGCTGAAAAAAAATTATAATTTTTAGACAAGTCAAGGTAAATTGTATAATTTCCCATTGGACCTCTCACAAACTCTCTCGGGAAATTAGTTGGGAATCACTGAGAGAATTGTGTCATACTACATGAAAACACTTTCTGGCTAATGTAAATGTTGCGTCATTCTACATCGCAATACAGTAATTGCAAACTTGAAAGAAGTTTGCTTTTCTTTTTTTAGTCTTACATAAAGCGTGAATTCAGTTGCTTGGGTTTATTTTGAGACCCACGCACACATAACTTAGCCATGCACTCACTGCTGTCAGGCTTGCTTTTGTCAGTGTACGCTATTGTCTTTCATCCGGGGAAAGTGAACGTTTGGAGGGGATTGTGACAGATTCATGTACACAGACACGGAATTAAGCCTGAACCAGCTGCTATTTTTAGTTATTGAAAAGGTGTCTTCAAACAGAATATGTCTGATAGTTTGGATGCTTTTTATTCTTACAATGTCTTTTATCTCTGCTTTCTGAATACACTACTGAGCACTCTACTTAGTCTGTTTTTTGTTCTACGTTTGCTATTCTGTTATATTCTATTGTTTTCTGACCCAGTTGCTATTTGCTGTGTTTTTAGTGTCTCAGCATCAGAGGCAGTGAGTGTCAGTTATTGCTCTGGTGTACCTCTCTTGAAGTCTGATCTCATTTAGTGCACATTTCCTCTGTTAGGGTAACGGGTGGCACACTCAAACACATCCTGATGGGAATCGGGGAGGGGGGGAGGGGCCGGGGGGACGAAGTAGGACTGCTCATATTTAAGGGTAAAAACATTTCATGTTCAGTGGAACCGGTAGATGAACAATTTGGTTTGGAAACTAAATTCAAAAAGGAAAATTACCTTGATGCTTTGAGTTCATTAACAGTGTTGGCATGGCCACACAAGGTTCAGTTGTGCCTCGTCTGGCGTTGCGTACACATCACTGGCTCCCTTTGTAAGTATCTTAGTTTTCTTGGGTTTATTTTTTTTTTTTAGTTTTTTTGGGGGGCTCTAAATCAGCCTTGAATGTGGCGCCAGAGAGAGTGAAAAATGATAGCGATCATGTTATTAGATGATGATTAATATAAGTAAAAAAAAAAATACAAAAACACTCAAGCCTCAGTGGATGCAGCAGTGAGTGGCATTTGTATTTTTAATAAGGAAAAAGTGCATTCTTTAATATTGTGCTTTAAAAAAACCTGCAACATAATTAAATAAAAAAATAAAAATGAAACATCAAACAACTTGTGCATCATGATTTATTGCTGCAATCCAATTTAGTGTGCTGCAGCTTCTGGTGCGCCCACCTTGGCCACCAGAAGGCACTACTGTATAACACAGTCAGAGAGTAGACTTCTTCTACAACCCCAATTCCAATGAAGTTGGGCCCTTGTGTTAAACATAAATAAAAACACAATACAATTATTTGAAAATCATGTTCAACCCATATTTCATTGAATACACCACAAAGACAAGATATGTAATGTTCAAACTGATAAACTTTATTGTTTTGAGCAAATAATCATTAACTCACGTTCCAAAAAACAGTAAAAGACTGCGGGTGCTAGACTGGCGCATTATGAAGCGTAAAATACGACAACAGAGACCCCGGACTGTTGAACAGCTGAAGCTGTACATTGAGCAAGAATGGGAAAGAATTCCACGTACAAAGCTTCGACAATTAGTGTCATCAGTTCCCAAACGGTTATTGCATGTTGTTAAAAGAAAAGGTGATGTAACACAGTGGTAAACTGTTTTTATTTATGTTTAACACAACGTCCCAACTTCATTGGAATTGGGGTTGTACTACAACTCACTAAGTTTCTGTAATATTAGTCATTTTTCAAAGAGGATAAAGAATATATGGCTGTTAGTAATTCAATATTATCTTATTATGTGTTGGTTCACCATTTGTTTTCAAGTATCTGTTGCTTAAAGGGTTTTAAAGCAGCAAATATCGATGCGAACTGTTAGCATTTCAATGCTATTTTCCATTATATTTTAGCATTAAGCTAGTAGGCCATTCTTAAGGCAACATTGTTTGTTTGTTTTGTACAAACATGTAATTGTCTATTTTATCTTTAGTTTGACAGAAAGTGCAATTCAATTGAAGACTGTTTTTTTAATGAAATGCCAAACTGCTGCTTGTGTGGTTTTCGTCCTGGCCGTGGAACAGTGGACCAGCTCTTCACCCTCGGCGGGGTCCTCGAGGGTGCATGTGAGTTCGCCCAACCAGTCTACATGTGTTTTGTGGACTTGGAGAAGGCGTTCAACCGTGTCCCTCGTGGAGTCCTGTGGGGGGTGCTTCGGGAGTATAGGGTACCGAACCACCTGATACGGGCTGTTCGGTCCCTGTACGACCGGTGTCAGAGTTTGGTACGCATTGCTGGCAGTCAGTTGAACTCGTTTCCGGTGAGGGTTGGACTCCGCCAAGGCTGCCCTTTGTCACTGATTCTGTTCATAACTTTTATGGACAGAATTTCTAGGTGCAGCCGAGTTGTAGAGGGGGTCCGGTTTGCTGGCCTCATTATTGCATCTCTGCTTTTTGCAGATGATGTGGTTCTGTTGGCTTCATTAAGCCGTGATCGCCAACTCTCACTGGAGCAGTTCTCAGCCGAGTGTGAAGCGGCTGGGATGAGAATCAGCACCTCTAAATCTGAGACCATGGTCCTTAGTCAGAAAGGGGTGGAGTGCCCTCTCCAGGTCAGGGATGAGATCCTTCCACAAGTGGAGGAGTTCAAATATCTTGGGGTCTTGTTCACGAGTGAGGGAAGAATGGAACGGGAGATCGACAGGCGGATTGGTGCAGCGTCTGCAGTGATGCAGACTTTGTATCGGTCTGTTGTGGTGAAGAAGGAGCTAAGCCGAAAGGCGAAGCTCTTAATTATCGATCTATGATCTAAGTTCCTACCCTCACCTATGGTCACGAACTGTGGACCAAAAGAACAAGCTTGCGGATACTAGAGGCCGAAATGAGTTTCCTCCGCAGGATGTCCCTCCCTTAGAGATAAGGTGAGAAGCTCGGTCATCCGAGAGGATCTCAGAGTAGAGGAACTAGCTGAGGTGGCTCGGGCATCTGTTTAGGATGCCTCCTGGACGCCTCCCTGGTGAGGTGTTCCGGGCACGTCCCACCGGGAGGAGACCCCGGGGACGACCCAGGATAGGCTAGAGGGACTACGTCTCTCGGCTTGCCCGGGAACGCCTCGGGATCCCCTCGGAAGAGCTAAAGGAAGTGGCTGGGGAGAGGGAAGTCTCGGCTTCCCTGCTGAGGCTGCTGCCCCCGCGACCTGACCTCGGATAAGCGCAAGACAATGGCTGGATGAAAAATGCTGCTTATTATGAAGAGAGTTTAATTGAGTTCACTACCACCACACAGCACTCATATCTCAAGTTTGAGCTCACAATTCAAAGCAAAAAAAGTTGTCCGAATGACGGCTCATATCCCGAGAAATTCTGAATTTATTACACTCGTATCTTAAGGCACCACTGTATTAGGAATGTCCAGCCTTGGGGGAGTTGTGGGAGCCACCTCGTTTGGATTTATACTTTATTTTGCTGCCTCAATCTCTGTCGACACTGCCCGCTCGCCTTCACCACCAGCAGCAGCAGTTCGTTCTTTTTGTCAGTATCTGTCTGGCTTTGTATGAACAGACAGGCAGAGACACGGAGAAGTTGTCGTGCTTGCAGTCTGACACTCTTCAGCTCATAAATTCCTGTCAACAGCTTGTATGTCTCCTCCCTCCCTGCTCTTCTCCCTCAGTCCCTCCACTGCTGAAGGAGTGGAGGAACCCAGTGACCTTACTGTCTCACACAGGCGCAGGTTTCGGTCTGTGACACAGAAACTAAAAAACATGAGGGCGGTATCTACCTTCATCTAGATCTTCAGCTCCCTTTGACTATATTTCTCTTGTCTTCCCTTCCTGTCTTTCGCTCCCTCAGGCGGTGTTTGCCTGCAGACAGTCATCACTGACAAACATTTCCTGTGGTTGGGGTGAACACCTGGGTAATGAGGTTTTCCTGCACCTAAAACAGAAAGAGAGACAACCACGTCACACGGGCAAAATAATCATAATAAATCCATAAGAAATGGGCATGGAAACACATGGAGAGAGCAGCATCTGCTAAACTTGCAGTGAGCCAACAGAGCCGTGTCAGCCAAGACCCAAAAATCCAGACATACTCAAAGTTATGCTGCATTAAGATGAGGTGAGGGGGAACAAACCCAAGTCAAGCGTCTTTTCTTCCTTTGCTGTATTTTCGATAGGCTCTATGAATATAGCCCAAGGTGTAGATTTGGGCTCTATCAACTAATCGCGATAATGCTTATTGATGACGTCACCGCATCTGCCTCATTGTAAAAATAGCTTCAAGCATGTCTGATCACGGAGAAGCTGCCAGCATTCGCCCATCCAGCCTCGTTTCCACGCTGCTCGGGCACTCTCAGGGAATTCTGGGCGCTATCTTGCGCCATTCCAGCTAGCTACTAGCTGCGGCTGGCTACGTAGTGTGGCTAAACGGTGCGGAGCAACTCCTCTACTCCACTCATACTCCACTGCATGATCGCGTATAAGCTACACTTCTGGCAAGTATAAGAAGAAGATGAGTAATTAACAGGAGAAACAATGGTAACCGCTAAGCTATCGTGAAATGTAGATGCAAAACCCCGGAATATGTAACTGGGTGATACACTTTTCATAGAAGTCTGACTGGAACCCCATTACAGTGGAGAGTAATGAACAGCAATTTAGTAGGAAAATTAATAAGTGCAGAAAATATTACACCAATACTATTATGTTTCAATCACTTCAACAACATTAGTGATGCCGCACATGTGAAAGCTGTGAGCATGGACAACCCTGTGCAGTAACACAATCCCCCCAAAAATAGGTTTATACACATGTTGAAACCTTGTAGAACTTCAAAGCATTAAAGCATGATGGTACATACCATCCATCCATTTTCTTTACCGCTTCTCCTCACTAGGGTCACGGGCGTGCTGGAGCCTATCCCAGCTAACATCAGGCAGGAGGCGGGGTCCACCCTCAACCGGTTGCCAGCCAATCGCAGGGCACATACAAACAAACAACCATTCGCACTCACATTCACACCGACGGGCAATTTAGAGTTGTCAATTAACCTACCATGCATCTTGTTCTTTGCATTGTAAGATCCATGCACTTGCTTGAATTTTTTTTTGACAACATAATTGTATATATTTCCTCTCCACCACGAAACATTGTTTTTATGAAGCCGCAAGAATTTCGCAAAGTGATTCACTTAAGCTTGAATCTTATTCTAAATTCTGAAGGTATAACTGTCAATACAAACACAGTCATGCATGTGTGCAATATGGACTGTTTTTATTCTAATTTTGTCCACTTTCTGTGATCTAACACAACCTACTTCATGTTGTAAACTGTAGCGACACGTAAGCATTGTGTAAATGGCTGACAGTGAAAAATATGACCAATTCCCATTATAGTTTCCAATAAAAAGCAAAGCTTTCTCAATATTTATGGGCTCTATTAAAGCGAACAGGAGAGACGAGTTTAAGCATGAAAGCATATTCCTTATCACAATTAAAAAGCGCTTTGACATTTCTGCAAACCTTTCAAGTAAGATTAATACTAATATTGAACTCAAACAGCTGAAAGTGAATTGGCTGTTGCGTTTCTTTCATTGTCTTTTTTTCCTTTTTGCTGACAGATTTTTCATTTGGAGCCACTGCTTTTTTTCCTTCACCCAAAAATTATTTTTAGATAGAAAAAAAGTGTGCATCAGTTGAGTATAAACTAGGACCAACGAAGTATAAAGAACAGTAATTTGACAGCAAAAGTCTTTTCTTAAAGCATTAAAGTGTTGAGTGACAGAAAATCAGTCGTCCATGAGGCCCATCGGCAAAAGGGACAATTATCACAATGAGCACACTGAAATGCTGTACCTTGATTCCGGGCATTTGAAACCAGACCGTAACTTTGCGAACGAGCAATCTAGCCACTATTAAATATGAGCTTGTGAATTAAAACCCATCACCGTGATAAAAAAAAAAATAATAATAATAAAATAAAATGCCTTCCAGCTAGGACAAAAACACAGAGATGGGAGAGATTTTCTATTTAGAGCGAAAGAGAGTGAGATAGCTCAACCACAAGCACAAAAAGAAGACGACAGAAAGGAAGGTCGAGGTGACAAGGTTAGAAAAAGAAAGAAGAAAAATCCTCTCAGGCTCACCTGAAAGTGCAGAGAGCATTAAGTTGGGAAGACATACAAAAGCCCAAGCAGCTGCTTAAGGTTTACATGCTGTAAAATATTCAAGCCATCAGCTGGGGAAGGACACAGACACATAATGGTAGGGAACTGATAAGAGAAACAAGTCACAAATACAAAGACCAAGAGGTTGACGCATATGTATAAACAATGACAGAGACCGAATATACATAGAAAGAGAACAATGGTCCTGTCTTCACCATATGACCTTTATGACTGCCACTGCCTGTCTTGTACGTTTACGCAATGACACCTTGAAAGTCTTTGAATAAATACACGTATTATTATGAAGCAGCTTCAGCAGGTGCAAGTGTGAATGCAAAATAGCCGACCTTCAGATTAATATTCTGCACCCAAAACTGTAGAACACAAGAACTGGGCGGAAACAAAATGCTCCATGCTGCAGTCGGGGAAAATATGTCTGACAGCCACTATAGGCGAGTAATATGTCAAACATAATCGATTCAGAACACCAGTTGACTTCCAATTGGTTCGACTTTAGAATTTAGTTAGCAGAAAAAATAATAGAAATTGAGTCAATCACAGCTCAAATCCGGGCTCCAGCTGGCAACCAGTCCACGCTGTAATTGCTCCTGCTCAACAGAAAATGGATGGGTGGATGGATGGATGAAGTTCCAGCGTCACGCTGTCACCATTATGTAACCCTAATTAATTGTCCATGTAAGGTGTTAAATAACTTAAAACATTCATACTGGTCATTTCAGTGTTAAAAATAGTTAAAATTGTTAATAATGGACTTTGATATTTTACCTTTTTAGTATATGATGGAGCTTCCAGCTAACATCAGTTAAATTATACAGAACTGCTGCTGCTGGAGTATTCAGTATATGGTATATAAAATATTTATGGCCCCAAATGAAGACACTTTCTCTCTAGCTGTGTAGTAATAGCGTGAAAAGGTTGACTGAACTCCAAATGATAAACTTTGAGGTAAAAATATGACACAAGCTCTTCAAACATTAGTTTTACACACCAGTGGCAGGAGCTTAAAGATCGAGTTGCTGGCACTCAAAAACATATGGGTTACACATGGTAAGTCAGCAGACTGGAAAGCTACATTTGTTGGACTGCATGGCCTAAAACTGCATCAAAGGCACCCGAGCAATAAATAGTACATGAGGGCGTTCACAGTAACACTGGCAATAAAACACAAATCCCAACTACCGTCAAGAGTTCATGTTGTGTCTCACTGTGGCGCGAGGGGGTGAAAGTAGGAAGAAAAGGAGCGTTAGAAGAAATACAGAAAACAACTGCCAGATGAATCAAAGATCTCATGACAGACCAGTGAAGAAAGGGCAAACATGTCAACTCTTAGTGTCGGAAAAACAATGCCCATCAAATTGTGCCTCTCCATCACATGGTTTTCGTGGGCTTGTCCGCATTTCCGCATGACTCCCTCTTGTTTTTCATGATTCTTGTGTGTTCTGACCCAGTATAAAAGCATTTGCGTTTTCCCACATAGTTGGAAGCACAGATTTGCCCACAAGGACAAGCAGTATTGAAAATGGATTTACGGCAGATTTTTAAAATATTATTATCATACTGTATGACTATATCATCGCTTACTGTAAGTGTGTTGTTTTTGTTGTTGTTTTTTTTTATCCAAATGTGCTGCTGACTTGTGATCCTGGAATTTGAAAAGGCAAAAAGACGGGTGAGAAGAATGGAGTTGATTGACAGGTAGCAAGTGAGGCCACTGAGTGTGGAGCACGACCCAAAAACCACGAAAGAAAGCAGAGAGAGGAGGGGAAAAGCGACATTTGGACTGACTGACGCTTCCCACTGAGCCATTAGTGCAAATTAATTGGGTGGCTGTCACTTCATTTGACTATAATTACTTAGGAAATGATTCAAATGCATGCTAACTGACATATGACAGCACTCTTGTGGTGTTACAGACCGCACCACTCTCTTTCGCTTCTGTGCGTTTACAATCAACTGAATGGTCACAAATAACATTTGGCAATTTAGTGACACAAAGCAGCAACATGGGGGAGAGGTGAAGAGGGGAGGGCGGGGCAAAAGACAAAAACATGACAAGAGTGGTGGCTTGGATGTCGGAAAAACAATGTTTACACATTCATAAAAGGTGATTTAAGGCCTGGCTTTGGAGTCACATATTACACTGTCACAAAATTCACAGTAATCACGATGATTAAAGTGAAGAAGGGTCAGAAAAATAGTCGTTACGAGCTAGTCAACACAATGTCTCCCAATGTAATGGAGGTGCGTGTGTGTGTGTGTGAGATAAAGAAAAATTCCAGGCAGATGGGATGCATGTCCTGGCTAATCCACAGTTAAGTTTCCATGACCTCAACTCCATGCTGTTAAACATGCACACATTGTGCATACAACACATGTACATGCACACACACACACACACACACACACACACTGCAGTCCAGGTTCAGACGCAGTCAAGGTCTCATGTAGATGATCAATTGCTGTTGAATGAAAATAATATTTTTGTTTCCCAATGGCCGCAGTCACAGGCTGTACACGAAGCTATGTTTAGTACTACTGTAGCTCTTGTTGTGATCACGTGACTAAACTGAGCCAATCAAATTGGTTTCCCGAAAAAGATTTACGGCAATGATGGCAGGTTCAAAAGTTCAGAAAATTGTCTCAGGAAATGAAGTTTTTAAATATGAATGTACGGTCCTCTTCTTTTTAAATCTTCCAGAAGCGAGCGGAAAACTTTTGTGTCTCATGTTATATGAGAGGCGAGACCATGGCTTTAATAAAATGCGGAAACGGTTAAGCGCCACTTCCAGACGAAACCCGTGTCCTTCGACTGAACATATCTACCGAATGCGGATGCCAGAAGATGCCAAATCAGCTAATTGAGTGCCCTCTGACTAATTACGTACTCGTTTACAGCCCAACAAAGAGCAAATGAATGTGAAACTAACCTCGCGGACTAGTCAGTCCCAGCTAAGCCTTGTTGCATGAACTGATGAAGCCTGCTCAGATGAGAGACGTAGCATCTTCTAAGACAACCAGAACAGCTGCAATTGAGTCACTGCTTTGAGAATTTTCACTGAAATATCGGCCTGACGTTGGTGCCAGTTCACGGAATATTTAATTGATTGGTGTTGATTGTATTTAAATGTGAACTGTTTTCAGGGTTTAGATGTGTGTTTACAAAAACACTGTGTGTCTGTACATATATTTATGTTTTGCATTTTTTTTCATGGAGAACAAAATGTTGTATTTGCAAAACCACAAATACTGTTGTGAAAAGGAAAAGAAAATGTGCCAATTTGATTTTGTTTGACCGGTCGGCAACGCAAATCAAAACATTTTGACGTTTGGACCTTTGCCCTGAGAAAAGTTTTGCAACCGGACCCCGTCGAAGTTAAACTGAAGATCCTTGCTTTAGGCCAAACTTCAAAATTCCAGCAGTGTTTGCAGTTTGATGATTGATATTTTTATTATATAAGTGCTCCTGTCAAAGCACTAACACAGCCACTTATATTGTTGATTCATGATACATTCTTGAGGATTTTGTATTATGTATTCATGAGCAATGAACTCAGTCACTTTAAATGTTGATACCGCTTCAATATTTAGATGTATAGTGAATATTTTATCAATTGTTTATAATTAATGAAGCACTTCATGGTGTGGGGGAAAGTACGCTTATACTTTTAACTCATGAATTAGTATTTTATGAGAGTTATTTGCGTTATCTAGTATTCATGTTGCGACAGCGTGGATCAGGTCAGGAGCTGTCGGCTGACAAAATAAACTGTCATACAGACTAGATTCATTAAAAGTTTAGCAAATGATGTGACAAAGTGACCGAAAACTGATGTTAAATATTTAAAATTTTCCTTAATCTCTATGATGTGAGGTGGAACAGTAGCTGTCAAATGATAAGTTGCATCTGATTGGCTGTGGCTCCAGATGAAAACGGGTGGGTGCCAACCACTTCGACAAGTAAGTACATTTTGCTTATTTCGCACTTCTCACAAAGTGCTTCTCATGGTTAAAATGCAAAATCACAATCATCATACACTTTATACATGAAAAATCAGATCAAAATACAGTCATCAAGATTTACTATGCCTGCCCAAACGGATGTGTTTTTAATTGCTTTTTAAACATTTCCACAGAAATGGAACCTCTTAGCTCAAATGGAAGTGTACTTCACAATTTGGGTGCAATGACCTGCAAGGCTCTATCACCTTTGGTTTTTAATTTTGTGTGTGAGACAATATGTAAACGTTAGCAGACAGCAGAGGCCCAACAGGCCACTGAAATGATGAGGTCCACTAAGCATTGACAGCTCTGCACACTGCAAAAACTGAATCTTACCAAGAATACAATTTATTTCGAGTCAAAACTAACAAATTAGACATTGCTTGAAAAGTAACTTGTTTGCAGACAATTTTTACTTGTTTCAAGCTAATATTTACTTGAAATAAGTAGGGGGGGAAAAAAATCCAGTGGCGCAAATTTAAAAAAAAAAAATACTCCAAAGGCAATTTTCGCACAGTCATGTTTTTTGGGTTAAAAAATGCACATTATACACGAGAAATTACGGTATGTGTTGGAGAGGTGTTGCACTGCGTGAGGAAAATGGTGGTCACACCAGATTCTTACCGTTTTTTTTTACTTTTCCATTTCCTTTGTAGTTGTGGGTCAGTGAGAAATACATTTTTTTTTTTTAAATTAAATCTGAATCTAGCACCGCACTGCAGTGTTGGAGTTATCCTCTCATCTTTAAAAAGTAAAAACGCCTCCTCGAAAAGTATTTGCGCCGACTATCGAATACACTTATTACAAAACCACACACACACACAAATCACACATTTAACAACAAGAGATTATTTTTCAATCAGATGGTGTCCCAGTAAGGTGTCAACATACTGACAATGCAAGTTGTCATGCCATCGAATCTTTTCACCAGAAACACTTAATGTGTTGCTGTGCATATACTGTAGCTCATTGGGAATAGTGGGCTCTCCTTCACCACATATTTCACAGGGATTTTCTGCTATCCTCCACATTAATTAGATTTTTTATTTTTATAGTTTAGACATTTTGCTGACAGTCATATTCAAGAAATATATAAACAGTGGTCCCCGGCAAAAAAATAGTTGTATTACGGCAGTTTGAGCTCAAGTTTTGTGCCAGAAGAAGTAGTAGTTGTATTTTATCTTGAAAATTAGATGGAAATCAAAATTGTACAACCTCTGGTGCGTAAACCATACTTCGAATGTTAGAAGGCAAATAAAACCAATGAAAAAGTGCTCAACTGATAAGACACAACGAATTTCAAAATGTGTCTGAGTGAGTACAGTACAATAAAATAAAAGATATTGAAGATTAAACTATCTCCCATCTGGAAAGCATTACAGTACCTTACAGTTAGGCATATGGTTTCTTCAGCATACAGGAAATGGCTTATTTCTCCTGAGCAGACGTGCCTGAACGAGGAAGCGGCTAACCACATGAAACTAACGCGATCCAGCGTGTTTACTTGCCAACATTTGCACAGGTGAGCGATGAACACAGCACAGCCTTGTTTAGTTCCTTCTACTGAGCACTAAAAAGTGTTTGGATAAGTCATGAATTCATGTCATTCACAGATTTCAGACTCACATGTGCTCAAGTTTTATTTCACACATGAAAAGCAAATACTCTAACATAGTTTGGAGTTATTTTAATGGGCGGGGCGTCCTGTGTGGCATCAGCAAAGAATCCCAATTAAACCCACCTAAATCCATTCATTACATCAACAGCATGATTTGTATGTTTGATGTAATATCTTTAACTATTAGCTATGTACTTAGACTATATTAAATGGCGGGATTAGTCATGTAACTTCATAACTCCGAAAGCTGGCTTTTCTTTCACTTTGTATATTTCAATTTGCATATATACTGTGTGTTCCTCTTTAAAGACCATGGAAGAAAGGGAAATGGGATTTTTTTTAAAAGTTGTTTATAAGCAATATTTCGTTTTCATTTTTGTGTTTAATAGCTTGATTAGATTCTTGTTTTGTTTTGAGTACATTTGTTGCGTTAATGGCCTTGCAGCAAGAACATAGTGAGGTAATCAACGTAAAAGAAACAAAACACTTTTAAACATCTGAACCGATGACCTCTTTTTACAAAAGGATGCTACCTAACATGCGTTAACAATAATTTTATAATTAAGCTTCCTTAATTCACCAAAGGAAGGTTAATGCAACATTTTTCACAGATTCAAACTGAAAAGCCTTTTTAAAAGTTAATAGATTGACTGCATGGCTGTTGTCCTGGAAGGAAGCAAATATGGAAAGAGGTGAGGGGGATTTTTTTTTGGGGGGGGGGGGGGGGGTGTAGTGGTAATAACACGATTTTCGGTTTTGATTTCAGGATAGAAGAGTGTGTCAGGAGAAAAACAGCAGGGGCTCCCCTGCCTCGATTCCATGCCAGATTTCTGAACAGGGAGCCAGAAGGAAAGTAGACACCAACTGAACAAAAAGAGATATAGACACTAAATTGCAACACATGCCAATACAAAGACCTGAATTTACACAAAGAACCACATTGAGAAAATGCACTTCTAAAGACAAGTAGTGGGGAGAGCATTACCAATGAATTTAAACAGCTTTGGGTTTCGCCACCAGCTCAATCACATGTAACCTCGATACAAAAAAAAAAAAAATGCAGCTGTAGCACATTTTCCTGACCGTGATTATTCTTAATCAGTCAACAAACCTGACAGTGTACCTGTCACCCGAAAGCAAGGGACAAGACCCAGGATATGAGACCGACAGGGACGGAGGGGATTATGGGTAAATGCAGAACCGCCTGCCGCTCACACCACATAAACCCAGGGACCCGATTACCACAGGCGTCTGTATTCACACTTGAAGAGCATTTCAGTTTTAAAGTCTTCCTCCAAACCTGTGTCAGCCATCGCACATCTGTCTGTCACCCGGCCCACTCTACAATACCACTGGCACAATTGATATGCTCCTGTCAGGATGGGACAATTTACTCCTAATTTCCTTCATGCTACTCAAACCTGTGTGTGTGTTTATCATAATATGAGTGGTGTCATTTTATTTGCAAAAAGCATCTCCATTTCAATAAGGATGTCCCAATTTGCTGCGATTGGCTGGCAACCAGTTCAGGGTGTACCCCGCCTCCTGTCCGATGACAGCTGGGATAGGCTCCTGCACGCCCACGACCCTAGTGAGGAGAAACGGCTCAGAAAATGGATGGATGGATGTCCCAATTTGCCCATTTTGAAGCGCATCCCAATTTGGAGCTCTCAATTTCTGCAGCTTTATTTGAATGCAGCTCCACATCAAAATGGGCAGACCGACTCAAAAGCTGAAAAGCTTTTGCTACATGCATTGCATTGTGTTGGAGTCTGCTAAGTGTATATTCAAAAACCGATAGCTACTAATGGCTGACGAGCAAAAGAACAAGTGGAGAGCTATTTGGATTTAATAATAGCAATGTATGTGTCACGAGATGTGTTGTGTTTATTTTTTGCTTTAACATGAATGACAGTACAGTGGACAAGTAGTTGGGACCCTTCTGTGTGGAGTTTGCATGTTCTTCCTGTGCTTGTGTGCTCCGGGTACTCAGTTTCCCTCCCTCCCTCCCTGCCTCCCACATTCCAAAAACAGCCATGTTAGGTTAATTGAAGACGCTCCATTGTCCTTAGGTCTGAATGTGAGTGTGAACGGTTGTTTGTCATGCCCATTTGGTGCGCTGCAATGAGCTGGTGACCAGTCCATGGTTTACCACACCTCTTGCCCAAAGTCAGCCGCAGTAAAATGACTTTTAATACCAGATTCGATAGGTCCAGAGACAAACAGAACTCTCTGCAGGTTTGGGGTGAGTTCTGGGGCCTGCACAGGTAATAGTCTCAGACGGGGAAACTCCAACTGGCATGTCATTACAGCAGAACACCAAAGAGCCACGGGGACAGGCAGACGGTAGGAGAACTTGCGGTCGGGGGCAGAAGGGTGTAGTGGTTACCAGGAGAACGACAAGGCAGAAAAGTCAGAGGCAGACAGCGTCGGCAACAGGAGTTTACTCAAAAGCCTGCCGCAACACAAGAGCTATCGGTAGAGCAAAAAGTCATTCGAGACTCAGCAGATGGTTTGAGGTGCACATGTAATTTTCCAGGTGTTTTCTGCCTGAGGAGGCCCTGAGACGAATATCTATGTTTGATATTTTTCGCCTCTCGAGGTAAACGCCTCTTGAGCTACGTGCTGAGGGCAGAAATTCAAGGGGCCAATCAAATCGCATCCTCCGTTCACATGACTTCAAGATGGCGGCGCCCAGGTAAATTTTAAGCAGCTACATATTAGCCACTACTAATTTCTGCCATCTTGAAATCATGTGACCATAAGAAGCGTTTTAATTGTCCCGCTGAATTCCTGCCATCATCACATAGCTTAAAGGAGCAAGCACATGGTGTCTTCTAACCTTGTGAGGAAAAATATATATAAAAAAATAGCCATATATTCGCTTCAAGACCCTGTGGGGCAAAAAAAAAAAAAAAAACTCTCTGAAGATTATGTGCACATAGGGCTGTCTGCTAAGCAACCGGCCTCCAATGACTTTTTGCTCAGCAGATCTATGCGGCAGGCTTAAGCAGGCATGCTAACCATGTAACCAATATGCTGCCCCTTACAAACAATACATTACATTTTACATCATATTGCTGTTGTTGGGTTTTTTTTTGTTTTTGTTTTTTGCATTTTCTAGATTTTTACAAACTTTAAAACAATGATTGCTAATATTAGGTCGGGTCGCTAAGTTCTCACGTCACATCACGAGCAGCGGCTGTTTTTTCTTTCGAATTCACAATCTCCTGTTGGTCAAATTCAGTATTGTGCAAAGTCCCTTTGGGGACCTTTACATTTTATGTTTACAATTGTTGAGTATGTTTTTTTTCACGAAATGTGATTTGCATTTGTCTTCAGAATTATTCAATCTGACCAGTCGTTGTCAGTTTAACCAAGCTTTGCCATTTCTGTGCTCTAATAAACCTCAAATAAATCACACGTTCATTTGATTTTTACACGAAATACCGGAACAGAGAAATTAGCATAAAGGCTTTCCTAAGAATACTTTTTACTATCAATGCCAGACTGGACAGGACTGATGAATACTGTATGTGATATTACAGTAACTGCATGGGATGAAATGGACATTTGTTACATATTTACTGCTATTGTATAGAGGCAGTGCTATGTCTCCGTGCACCTTCCCTCATTATCAAGGCATTTACAATGACTCAAATTAAAACACCCATTAATCTGTCAGTGTAATCCTCCTATTGCATGGAGCAGCCTATTCAGACCCAGTGTGGATTAGAGAACACTGAGACCCCGTGTTGGTGGTCACTGGTGTATAACAGCTCATAACGATAATGCTGTGTGTGCGTGGGTGCCTGCGTGTGCGTGTGTGTGTGTGTGTGTTTCCTGCTGTGCTGGTGGTCAGCATTGTAAAGTACAAAAAGTGTAAGAGTGTGTGTGTGCAATGGGGGTGTGTTGTCCATGTGGATAATGTAGTTCTTTCCTTCCTTTGTGGTTACCTGGTGAAGGAGAAAATCCCTGTGAGGTGGTCTTCTCACAATGTGGACTGCAGAGAAGGCAGCCTGTAATAGAGGAAACAGTGAATTAATAAAATAAGCCCCCTGAATGGAAGACTGTTTAGAGTTAAAGGGTTTAGAGGTGGACAGAGAGAGGTGGATCTCATCACATAAAAGGCCACACCTTACATCCTTACATAAAGTGGCATACGGTGACATCAGGTCTTCCCTCACGACATCCATCAACCTTCTCTTTGGTCTTCCTCTTGCTCTCTTGCCTGGCAGCTCCATCTTCATCATCCTTCTACAAATATACTCGCTATTTCTCCTCTGGACGTGTCCAAACCATCGAAGCCTGCTCCCTCTAACTATGTCTCCAAAACATCGAACCTTGGCTGTCCCTCCGATGAGCTCATTTCTAATTTTATCCAACCTGGTCACTCCGAGAACGAACCTCAACATCTTCATTTCCGCCACCTCCAACTCTGCTTCCTGTTGTCTCTTCAGTGCCACTGTCTCTAATCCGTACATCATTGCTGGCCTCACCACTGTTTTATGAACTTTGCCCTTCGTACGAGCAGAGACTCTTCTGTCACATAACACACCTGACACATAACACACCTTCCTCCACCCGTTCCAACCTGCTTGGACCCGTTTCTGCACTTCCTGACCACACTCACCACACTCTTACACACCACCATCCTATGCTGTCTAGCCACACTCTCCCCTACCACTACCTTACAGTTGGTAACCTCCTTCAGATGACATCGTCTGCACAAGATGTAATCCACCTGTGTGCTTCTACCTTCGCTCTTGTAGGTCACCCTATGTTCCTGTCTCTTCTGGGAAAAAAGTGTTCACTACAGCCATTTGCATCCTTTTTTCAAACTAATAAATTAAATTTCTAATTATACTATTCAGATTTTAAATGCAATTATTCAAGTGTATAAATTCATCCATCCATCCATTTTCTGAGCTGCTTTTCCTCACAAGGGTCTCACAAGGGGAGTGCTGGAGCCTATCCCAGCTATCATAGGGCAGGAGGCGGGGTACACGCTGAACTGGTTGCAAGCCAATCGCAGGGCACACATAAACAAAGTGAGGAAAAAAACACATTCACACCTACGGGCAATTTAGAGTCTTCAATTCATGCATGTTTTTGGGATGTGGGAGGAAGCCGGAGTGCCCGGAGAAAACCCACGCAGGCACGGGGAGAACATGCAAACTCCACACAGGCGGGGCTGGGGATTGAACCCCGGTCCTCAGAACTGTGAGGCTGACGCTCTAACCAGTCGTACACCGTGCCACCTGTATAAATTCAAATTCAAATAGAAATGATTAAAATTCAGTTCCTGCTGGCATTTCAGCCCATAGTTTTTCTTAAAAAATAATACAAAATAATAAATATACAGTAGCTACATTTCTGTTGCATCACAAAATGTGGTCCCAAATAAAAAAAAAAAAAAAGCTCCATTATTTGAAATTATGATCCATAGTACTTTATCACTGTGTATGTTTATGAGTGTGCATCTATAAAGACGTCTCAAATATGTGTCGTGTTTATTCATGGATGGCTTTTGTAGCTACTGCATAAAAATGGGGCCCACTGCTCCATAGAAACAAAACTGAATGCTGAATTTTGGTGGTCTATTCTACAGAAGCCATCAAGTCAAGTATGCTTAGAACTAACTCAATGAATACACATTTACAATGTAGTGATTTAGCGAAGAGATGCTTTCTGTCAGCAGATAATTGTCACGTACGTGGTTAGGGCGAGGGCGAGTAACGCAAGGCAAGAACATGGTGGACCCAATTGCATGGAAGCAGGGAGGCAAGGCAGGAGTGCGGGAGTCTCAAAATAATATTTAATCTTCAGAAAGGGGAAACAAGGATATTGGCTAAAGCAAAACTGAACGAAGTCCCACAACAGATAATCAAACCAAAGCAACAAAGAAACACTTGAATATCTATAACTGGAAACAAACTATGACCTGCGAGTAATACGAGGAATAGATAGGGAAAATTACACCTGACAATGACATACCACAATGATAAAGACAACTGACGACTAAAAGAAACCAGGGAACTAAATACAAACAGATAGACAAGACAACGAGGAACACCTGGACAAGACATGAGTGGCTGGAGAGAGCTGATTGGTCGACACAAAGTAGACGAGAACAGGTGGACACAACAACTTAATGAGCACACGACAAACATGGAACACAGGAAAACATGGAACAAAACTAAACACAACCCAAACCAAAACACAGACCATGACAATAATAAACAGGACAAAAATACAATTATATTTTTGGTAGATGGGAAAATTATTTGTCAGAAAATGTGATGTTATCTGATTACCTCTGCACAATAGTAAGTGGGTGAGATTTGTTGTTTTGATGACTTTGTTTTATGTTAGGAGAATTTAATTGAGTAGATATGAATGCACAGACGTCATTTCCTTTTCTCCATTTGAGTCATCGTAGTCAACAAATAACCATCACCCCTTCCCCCAGAATGGAAATTTATAATTTGATTGTCTTTTATGTTAAGCATGATAACTAATATATTGACAAACCAAAAAAGTGATCTATGATTTTTTGTTTTGTTTTTGTTTTGTTCAATTGTATTTCTTTATCCACCACACACTGTAGTTTTTGATTTAGTTAAATTTTTTTACTTGTTTTAGTGATGAAATGATAACTGCGATTATAAAAGTGTTGCTTCGTTTCCTTGAGCCCCCGACAGTGGAGAATTGTAATTGATCCGAGATGTACATTTAAAGATTTGACAAGCCATTATTAAGTCCTTCTTTATTCGTATCTCGCCATGATCATGTTTCAATAAGCACTAGCAGCAAACTGTATGTCATTCTCTGTTGCATTTTAGTGGAATTCTTCCCCGGTCTATTAAACCAGAAAATCAGTTTCCAGAAAATCTTGCAGTATTAATGCAGGACTGCTGGTCATGCTCTAAAAAACATGGGTGGGCACCCATAAAGTGTCAGGTACAGTGTTGAACAAAAATCTTCTAATCCCCCTTCCCGCCTTGCTAGCCATTATTATTTCACAGGGCAGTCATCCCAAATACATAAGGCCCCCGACCCTTCTGGGCTCAGTCTGCCAAGCTCCAACTCTGGGTTTGATGTTCCTCCAACATCCACCAT
Source organism: Phycodurus eques (assembly GCF_024500275.1). Lineage (NCBI taxonomy): Eukaryota > Metazoa > Chordata > Actinopteri > Syngnathiformes > Syngnathidae > Phycodurus > Phycodurus eques. The sequence continues at coordinate 30,586,728 of NC_084528.1, read as the reverse complement.
GCTATGATTATTTCATTCTTTTTTATCAGAACACATTAATTATTTAACCTTTCTATTACCGGATTAGATTTCGCCCCCTCCACCAAAACCCGAGCCTGAAACTGGATCGAGTCCCTCAGCTGTGAAAAAAGTCCTGCGTGGTTTTAGGCGAAAAGACACCCCACCCTAAGGATCTCAATAACTATAGGCCAGTGGTGCTGACCACTCATCTGATGAAGGCCCTCGAGAGCTTAGTCCTTGCCTCCCGGCACCCCCTAGTGAGCTCCTCAGTGGACCCACTTCAGTTTGCCAATCAGCCTGGCATCGGCATAGAGGACGCCATCATCCACCTCCACCATACAACACTGGAGCAGTGGTTCTCAACTGTTGTCACCCTGGGACCCGGATTTTCTTATTGTTGCAAAGTCGCAACCCGTTTTCATCGAAGTTAAGTACAATAAAGACATTTTTGGTTTAAAAATAGTCTTTGAAAACACATGTAAGACGTAATACAGTATATGTGAAGGATAGGTTGTTCTGAAGAGTTTAGTAAAATCAAGCATGGGTGAAAGTTGGTGCATTACAGAATGTCCTTCCAGATTTTCTATGGTCAGATGTAAGTAGTCTCCATAATAAATGTTTGGAAAAACAGTAACTGAGCTACAAAGCGAAAGACCACATCACATAGTCACAGAGTCGGGTCCTTGAATGCGGAACACATGGTGTGTAAAAGTCGCCAACGCTCTGCTGACTCAAGAAATACAGTGTTCCAACCCACCTCTGGCATTAACATGCCAGGACCTTCATGGCTATGGCTGAACAGCTGCAAGAAAATCTTACATCACCATCAAAACATGAAGACGGAAAAGTGTCAAACATTTAAAACTGACCCAATTAGCCATCCATGAAGGTTCATTTAGGTGAGATATTGATTGACTATTTTTTCAGGGAATTAAGTGTTTTTGAAGAGAAATCTTAATGCTTCACAGCAAACCAAGACATTTGGACAATTGTACGCATGCAACTTTGTGGGAACTTTTTGGGGAAGACCCTTTTCTGTTCCAGTGTGGCTGTGCCTGAGTGCACATGGCCTTACACCGCAGAACAACGTCTTCGGGCAGCGCCTTTGTTTTCTTTTCTTTTGTCAATCAACTCAGCTGCTGTTACCTTGGAGGATGACAAACAGATAATTGGTTCATTTATGATTGTGGGTGTTGGAAAGTACATTGATGCCAGAGTGATTAAAATTGTGCGAATATATTCCTATATACATGCACAATCCTAACTGTCCAAGTTGAACTGGCTATTTATTTTTTAGTTATTTATTTACAATTTGGGTAGTTTTACAAAACTGCAATTGGCTGGCCATCACTTCAGGGTGTTTCCCGCCTCTCGGCCAAAGTCATTTGGGAGCGGCACACTCACGACCTGAGTAAGGTTAAAACGGTTCAAAAAATGGACGGATGGGTGGTGATACAAATCTTTAAGTATGCCAGTGTGTTGGCATTCTGGATCATTTCGTTATTTAGCTGGTGGTGCCTAGGCCTCGCATGAATTCTTACCTACACAAAAATGACTTTATCCTTTAGCCTTTTTTTCCCACACCCACCTTCAATTGGTTTTCTACATCTTAACTCCTACATCCTCATTTCTGCTAATGAGCCCGCTTAAACCCATGCCAAAACACAAATAGAAAAAGCAGAACTAGGTACAGCTCTCACTAGATCCTGTTTGTTGAAGGATTCATCATGTGAGCTGTTTTTAGTAAATAATTGATGCAACGCTGACTTTTGTCTGCAGACGAGACTTCAGGACATGAATTATGCATTGTTATTCCTGGATAGGGCAATGCAGGGACAGTGTGTGTGTGTGTGTGTGTGTGTGTGTGTGTGTGTGTTTGCACTGACTAATTTCTAAGACTTATAGTCAAAGCACCTACATGGGCTGAGCTCACTTGTGATTACACTTCTGACAACATTGTTTTGTGCGTAAATACCATCACGGTTTAAAATTTCGACAAGCTCAATATGCATGCAATGAACTTTTAATCAAACGTGATGAATGGCTTTGTTGGAACATCAGTAATTAGTAATACTAACAGTTTATTTTTATTATATATTATATTTATTATATATTATATTAGATCACGATTATATTATTACTTGATTAAATGAATAAGGAAGAATAGAATGTGTTTTACTTGGGGTATGTGGAAAGTGTTTTAGTATTTTTCCATTTGATCACTACTCTTTCCCTCCTCTTCTTCCGTACTTTTTCCTGCTCTGCAATTATTACAACAACAAAGGAAGCCATGTTCCCAGAAACAGTGGAAAGGTTCCACCTGCGATGCTAAAATGTTTTCATCTGCTTCTTGACTGCTGTCGCAAGGGAACACAAGGAGGAAAGGAGAAAAATTGATTGAATATCAGGAAAAAAAGAGAATAATTACATGGAGGAGAAAGGCTCCCATCCACCCGCGACAGCCATCATAAGTGATCTGTGCTGTCATTTCCCTCTGCTGTAAATAATTCATCAAAAGAAACAAGAGCAAAACAAAAATGCAAATAAACCTTACAAAAAAATATGCCAGTAACATCAACCAGCTGCCACATGGGAAGAGTAGCAGTGGATTTTTAGTGGTTATACCTGCGATGAATTTGAGTTCATCTTGTTTTATCTATCTTGACAGTACCAAAGTCACACATGCATAGAGTGGGGGCGGGGCCAGGAGCCAGGGGGGGCGGGGCGGGATTTGAGGGTTTGATTGAGGAGGGAAGTGGGTGGAGGGTGTCGGTGGTGGAGATTAAGGACACGGGGTATGGAAGGATTTGGGGAGGGGGAAGGAGAGGCACGATAGAGGGGCTCGTCAACATTGGAGGGCAGAAGAAGAAAGGGATTTGGGAGTGGAAAGGAGGGAGGGAGGCTTTTGACGGTGTATTCGTCAGTACGTGAAAGGTAGCCATCAAGAGCTTTGATGAAAACTGCAGGCCTTGGAAAGCTTACCAGTGACAGACAGCATATGATTTGGTCAAAGTATGAAGCCTTTGAAAGGTGCACATTCTCACTCCCATTCATCTGCGCTCTTGCAAAATTCCAAATGGCTTTGACAGATTGGCTACATGCAGTATTGTCCCAGTAACTTAGAGACACAGCAGGTCGTCTGCAAATACAGAGATGGCGAAATGAACGGATTACAAGTAATGTTTAAGCAAATGGTCCTTAAATTAGGAGCTATTCACAAAGTCACATTCGTATTAGGCAAATGACACAGGTCATATAATTTGATATGCAGAAAAGAAATCTCATTATCTTTGCCCTTGATGCAGAAATGGCGGCTGAACAGTAATACATTTTAAAAGTTAAAAAAAAAAAAAAGCATGTGAACTGGCATTTGTCTGTTAAACTCTTTATAGTGATGACTTTTACTGTCAGCTTAGTCACCTGAATTTAAGTGTCGGTTGTAGATATATGAAGATATAATGTCTCTGACGTTATCTGTGTTTTTGTTATTGCGATTATATTTTCTATTGAGTCTCGTTTTCATGTGTCCCAGGTTCATGTCTTGTCTTGGTCGTTAGGTTTTCATTTCCACCTGTTCTCGTCAGCCCTGTTCCTTGTGTCTACCACCAATCAGGTCCATCCAGCCACTCATGTCTGTTCCAGGTGTGCCTCATTGGCTTGTATTTAGTTCCCAGCTTTCTTTACGTCAGTTCATTGTTGTTATTGTTCCTGCTGCTTTTGTCATAAATCATGTGTCCTGGAGTGGGGAGTGTTTTGTTTCTTAGTGTTTCTTAATTGCATAGATTCTTGATTTTAGGGGACTTTATTAATTTAGTGTTTAGATTTTTCTATGATCCCTGTTTGCCTTTAGATTTTTTTTTTAAATAAATACTTTTTTTAGTCTCCTGGTCTCCCGCCTTGCCTCCCTACTTCCCTCCACTTGGGTCCTCCACTTTTGCCACCAACTCCACGACACAAAGCTGCAGGCTTGATAATCTCGGTCACATCTGTCGTCTGTTGAAAAACTTGAAGATGATTATGACGTCTTAACATAATACGATTCTCAGTGTTGTCTAGCGCTCATATCCAGTGTGAATGCATAGCGAACTAGCTAGCAGCTAGTTCTGTAGTAGTAGAATTATATAGTAGGCAAGGAGGGACTCATGTCTGTCGTCCAACTACGTCACTGGGCGGCTCAAGTTCTTATGTAGTGTAGAAGGGGAAACTCATGAAGGACGCTCAAGTGAGTCACTGGGTGCCGTTTTAACCACGGCCCAAAACAAAATCTGGAAAACTGAAATGGCGAAAAACAGTTTAACGCAAAAGTCAGTCTTTGCATGTTCTCAGTAGTTATCTTTAAGTTTGTATAATGTATTAAGAAACAAATCAGAATTCTCTTTCCTCTGAATTATGCTAATCCTATGTTTAAATAGTTTGAAACATTAAATGTACACGACATCCAGTGATGTCTTTAAAGAGATTTACGTTTCTCATTTTAAAGTGTTTAATTGTCCCTTATTTGTGTTGTGGTTTTATTAATACTTCAATGTAAATTAGATTTTTACTGCTCCTGAAAAAAAAACAATAATAAATACAGTGGCCATCACACATGGATCACTTTTGTCAGAATGTTACCTCAATAAAATAAAAAATCATACATTTCCATCTGTATTCTAGCAGCTGAGTGTAAAATAATTGTACTGCTTTTTCCGCAAACGATGACAGTCGGATATTTCATTGTCCTTACTTCAGACCTCTCATGAATGTTGTATGCGTTATATTGTGCAACACCTGAGCAAACGACCACTGGTGGGCCAATATAGCTGACAACATTTTCTTGGCATGATGCTCGAGGCTTATTAGCAGCCTGGGTCACAGCAATATGGACAGGCTTTCAGAGCCAACAGTCATTAAAATTAAGGGTTCTACTGGCCCAGGTCAGCGGTAACACGCCTGTCAGATGACACCCAACATGAATGCACACATACACACACGTACACGAAAGCACCCACAAATGTCATGCAATGCATTATGTTTGGAATAAGTTTCCAGACAATCACAAACAGACTCATGATACTGCACAAGCCGCACTAAGTGAAGTGAACCTACGTGGCTTTTGTCTGATAATGGTGCTGTGCCGTCCTTCTTGTAGTTACGCACACACACACATATAGATAATGGGATCTAATTTAGGTTCCCCATATCTGCAAAGTCCTCCAGAGGACTAGACCTCATTGGGAATATATTGGTGACCTACATACTAGGAACTCAGTCACACCAGTGCATGCTCGACACTGTTGGGTTCACGGAGACAATGTTGTGGGGCATCTGTATAATGTCTTCATAAAGACAGAGGTACATTCATTTATGAAAGTATAACTCAATCACATACACAGAAGCCTGTAAACAGAATTGTTTGCTGGAAACAGCCACGCACTCAGAAAATCCTACACAAGCATGCAGAAAAAGAAACACATCCACATCAATATTTAGAAAATGTTTAATATATCCGAAATGACTGCCAACAAAGATATGGACATTTAAGTCACAAATATACGAAGATTTCAAAAATCACACCTCCAACTCGTGCGGTGGTGTCGTGTTCATATTGCACAAGTTTACAAGTGACCAGATGTAAACCAGATGAAGTGTCAGAACCATGTCACGTCATTGATGTCTTAGAAACGAGAACTGGACTGTGTGGTTTACATTAGTAGGATGGTTTTATTACTTGAATGGTCAACATCACTGAATTGCCACCGGGCATTTGTTCTCTCCTTGGGTCAGTAATAGCTTCTGCCATGAAATCGCTAAATGGGTTTGACAGACTAACTGCACGATTTGAAGGCTGAAAATTTAAACGTGCTGAATTATAGGCAGACATGGTTTGAGAACAAAATTCTACCATCAACAGATTAAAAAGCCACCTTTCTGCGGGAAATGTAAAATAAAATTTCTATCATTCTGTATACCAATAAGAAATTCATTATCTAGGCATGTGATGTGAGCAAGCTTGCCTCCAGAGGCTCTGTCATAAATCAGACAACCGATAGTAAAGAGCCACCCGGTCTCTTGTGCAAACCAGTGCAAGGTCACAAATCACATCTTCTTGAAACGAAGCTTCACTGAAAATAAGTATAGCTCACCTTCAGCATACTTTAACTCCCATATAGTTTAAAACTCCCCACGTTGGGGAACCTTTGTAAATACTGTTTCGAGATGGTTTTAAGGATGAGACAGGATATTATAGGATAGGTTGAAGACTTTATTAATCCCAAATCAGGGAAATTCACTTGTTTGAATACAACAGCATAAAGAAAAGTAAGCAGTAAACTAATTATAAGTAGAAAAAAAATAAAGGAAAAGTATACAAAGTATAACGACTATGGTAACGGTAACTGGGTAAAGAACAAATTGAACTACATTCCTGTCAGCAATTTTGTGAGATTATTCTTAAATTTGTAATTATATTTTAAGATCATTACTTTTCACTGTACAGCAACAATGTGTAGAAATATACCTTTGCTCGGTAGGAGGGTAAATCCTACCTTCATATCTTTTGTGAAATTAATGTAGAGGTGCAACACAATAAAATAGATGTGTATAAGTGAATATCCACACAGTGTCGCATTGAACAATGTAATAGTTGTTTGTATAAGGAAACTGTCACAGGTAACATTCCTTCCTGCACTATGAATGTTGTAGTTTGTCTCCACAGTCTGGTAGGGAATGAGAAGGATGATTCGCAACTGTTGTCAGTGACAAACATCCTCCAGAGTGGGCGGTGCTTTTCTGTGGAGAGAAGATATGCCACAGTTACAAAAACAATAATGTTTCATAAGAGAAAAGAAGAGGCATTTCCTCTATTGTGTTATTATAAGCATTTGGTCGGCTGTAGACAGCGTTCCAGCGACCATTCATCATTCTTAAGGCCCTGTCGGATTTACAGTCTGCAGACACCAATCTACTTCACTCAAGAGACAAAAAAAAAAAAAAAAACAGAGACTAAGGCGAGATAAAAAGTAAGCTATGTGAAACAGCATGAACATACTGTATATTGTTACTTTCTACTTAATAGCCCACTGAAACAATATTCAGTTTCTTAAAGGAGAACATTAGGCAAGGACCTGACTCCTATGTGGTGGTTGAGCAAAATTTGTTTGAAAATATGATCAAGAATAAAATTCATTAGTCACATATATATGCAGCCAAAACACGAATACTTCATTAATATTAAACACATTGAAAAGACTGTTTGCATACAATGAAGAGTAGATTCCTTTGATGAATATACAGTAGAAGTAGATCATGCAAATATTTTTTTTTTTCAAACTGTTCTTGTAATGTCTTACATCTTACTCCCGGCAATCAGAGTCACTTTTGGTCAAAATATTGTAACAGCCGACGCAATACCCCCAGATTAAGATGAACTGCTCCATTGTACAGAACGTATACCTAGGTATCCAAAATAACTACAAAAGTATGACCACAGAGCCTTCAAGTTATTCTCGCCTACATGACTTTGAGAGCAAATGCAAAGCTTTGTTTGCTGAACTTCCTGAGTTTCACAGGACACGCACTCGCTCTGTCTCCCGATGCCTTGAGGCAAAACCGACAGAAGAAAATCATCGGCACACCTGCAACGAGCTCCCTGCTGCTGCTGCTGCATTAAGAACAGTCATCCAATTCGCTTGCAAAAAAGAATACAAACATGGGTGGTAACGTCAGAAACTCGTCTTGACGAATTCTGAACTGGTGGCCAACGTGCAATTGTTCCATTTAAGATGGCGCGTATTGCCTTAGTCTTGATGTCTTTGTTGGGTCAAAACTGAAATCCACCACTACCGTCAGAGGCGGCGGAACCGGTATATGTCCGTGATGTTTGCCGCTTTTCTGAAATGTAAAATTCCCCTTTTCAGGAATGGAAACTTTCGATCTTCTTGGTTTTCAGGATGGAAAAGTTTGAGTAGCATTCACATTCACTCCTTAACACGGTGAGGGACGGTCCGTTCACGGAATGCTCAGTCGTAACTGACTGACTGGTAAGTGGTAGACTAAGTGGTATTCATGCACTAAAATGCAAGTGCTCTGTCTTTTATATAGCAGAATTTAACTAATTTTGTAAACTAAGAAAGGCGGGGGAAAGTAAAAAAGACATTGTAGCTGTAATATATAGTCAAACAGACTTGAAGCCTGCCCTACACACTTCCATTTAACTTATTTGCCCCCCACCCTCACCCCCATGTTGCTGCTGCAGCTTACCCTGCACTGGTGAGTCTCACTTGCTCTTCTGTCTTCCCTCCTCTTATTACTTAATGTGTAATCTGTTAAAATCATGGGTTTGCGTGTTTGTTTTCATGTGGCGTGTCTCCGCATTAGTCATGAGCTTGGAGAAACGGATGCCGATGAAAGTGTAACCCCGCAAAGAGGAAACGGTTGGAATGATTCAGCACAAGGGAGGGATATTGCCGTTCATTTGTACTGAACGAATCTCAAGTCACATTCGCTCAGGTGTCAACAGTGCCTCCCCCGCCCACACGCTGGCTGCGTCATCGCAGCTCCACTCCCGGCCGGCACGCTCCACACAACTGAACCGAGGAAGAAACAAATCAGGTCATGACGTGAAGTTCACGCAAAAGATTCGTAGATTTGAACTAAACAACGTTAAAACAGAGCCCGGGGGACTTTTGATTGGGTCACCGAATGTCAAACTGACATAAGGTAGTTTACTGATCAACAATTAGAATGATAATGAAAAATAACACAATTTATTTTAATCATTAATTTATAATTATACTGTATGTTGATATCTGGTAGTCTATGATTTACTTTGATATTGAGGGCAAAGTTACAGCTTGCAATACCAACATGAACCTAAGAGAACTTAATAACTAAAGACAAATCACGGAAGTATGACTTATTAATAATACTTTACTGATTCATTTTAGTGCAACAAAATACTTTCTGAATAATAATGTCTTCCTTTAATTTGAAATGTTATGACCAGGGTTTTGCATTAACGTTTTTGCTCACCAGCCACTGTGGCTAGTGGTTTCCCAGGGTTACTAGCCACTCAGCATTTTCACGAGTCACAATTTTGTTGTTGGGGTTATATGCAACTAACTTTCACACTAGACAAAAATGGTCGAAGCACTTCCTTCCAGTTCAGGTGACTGGCAGAGACCTATGGCAGGAAACCAGGACAAAGCAACTCTAGGAATTTGAAACTTCTACACTGTTTTGTTTTGTTTTGCACAAGATGTCTTAACAAACTACCAAAGATGTTAACATATATCATATTATACAGTATATGGATAAATAAATGATAGACAAGTATTTAACTTTTGTCCAAAGACATCAGCCATACAGAAAAAAAATTTTTTTTTTTTTTTTTTGCAAATTCATGTTCAAACCATCATGTCATCAGCCAGTAGTTATGCTAGTTATTGCAGTATACACAGGAAGTCCGTTAACCTGTTTTCCGGGTTTGGTCACATGATGTTCAGCATAAAGTGGGTTATAACTACCTGGATGAAGGATCCTAACCCTATGAGTCAAAAGTTATGAGTGGCATTTTCATGACGATAATACAAAAGTGAAAAAAAGTCACATTCTGAAGTAAGAGGCAATGTAAGAAAGAAAGAAAGAAAGAAAGAAAGAAAGAAAGGGGAAGGCAACATTTCTCTTCATACGTTCAGCATGTGCTGTAAAACAGCTGATCCACTCTTATGTTAACCAGAATGAAAGATTCATGAGCAAGCCATCGTGTCACACTCAACCCACTGGGATGGTACATGAATGATCCATATGGTGGTTTGGCTACTATCAGAAACTCATCTACAGCAAATGGGACCGCTCTGACAGGTCCAAGAGACACTGCAACGTGATATGCCAGTGGGCAGCGAACGTGACATTTTTTATTGGTATGGATAGAAAGACGTCATAACACCAGAGCAACCAAGGTTAGATTCAAACCGGGTGGATAAGTGTCAGAGGGTGGCGCATAAGGCATTCCTGAGCACCTTCACAGCAAAGTGCTTGACCCCAACCCTTGCCCTCAGCTGGACCTAAGCCCAGTTAGAACCTTAACCCCTCCAACTTCATAATGCGATTTTACTGGCGTTTGCGTTCACAAAGTCTTTAGCTCCCAGACATGAAGTGTACACACAAATACCGCCATGTGGTTATCTGTCTTTTTGTATCTGAAATCATAAGAAAGGAGCTGTGCTGTGGGAAGTTGTGGCCCCAAAACCACTACCCCCACCACCATGAAGAAATGAGGACTTAATAAGCTGTGGGCTTCTGTTGTGGTTTCTTTAACTCTCTTGCGCTCTTTTTCAGCTTCTGCTTCTCACTCGATCACACTTTCTTGCTCCAATGATCTTTTACTCTCCACCACCCTTCCTGAATTTGCTTTATCCATCAAAGTTTCTCTCACCAATGCCCGTGCCCATTTGTATCTCCCCAAATGCTCAAATACTCAATTACAGGATCATATTTAAACTTAAACTGCAGTGCATGAATAAGTTGTATTCAAACAATATGCTTCACAATTAAAAATTACCCACAGCCCACGAATTGTTGTTAAAAAAATATATTTTGTGTGGTTATTGCAGAGTGACAGGAGCTGAAAACAAACACTCAGAAATTGAGGGATTGCAGACATAATGACGTGTTAACCTCACTGCATGGCCTTGGAAACCTCACTTGTTTCACTTTTCACAACAACAATGTTTTAACCAACTTTGTTTCGTTCAAAATGGTCCCGCTTTCTTTTCAAGTGTCTGTTTGGGTTATGGGGAGCCTGTTTAGCCAGCAAAGCAGTGCGGCCTGAATCAATGGTGCCCTTCCTTGATTGCTGCCAAGTAGTAAAATCTATAAAGCCGCCTTTGTTTCAAGATAGTGACCAAGCAACAAAGCTTGTCGATACCAACCTTAACTCAGTTACATACAGATAATCAACAAAATTCTTAATCAATGAAATTCCATCGTGCCAATGCTTGTTCACAATATCTAGCAGATATAGAAATACATTACAGTGGATGAAAGTCAAACACAATTTGGTCTTGAAGACTGTTCTGCTGAAGTAGAAATTAATTTGTGAATACCATTATTGCTTGGGGGAAAAAAAGCTCAATAAGCTCAATAAGATGTTGTTAATAGTAAAATTGTAAAACAATGTAACGTGTGCTAAAGTTGGTGAACGATGGGCAATAAGTTAATGTTCAGCTCAATGGTAATTACAGTTTTCCTCTTTGTCTTATCACCACAGATATCTTTGTGACAGTACAAGCCCCAACCCTCAAGAAAAGAAAAACAAGAAAACAAAACATAGGTTAGGTAATGACAAGCCAATTTGTCTATTTCCATCCACTATTTGTTTAAGAAAAATATTATGACATAATATCTAAAAGATTGTGGTTCAAACTTTTGATTCAATTGTTTGATGGCCAAACTTTTCAGGTTCTGAGAGTCCACCATAAGTCTAAGAAAGTCACGTCTTTAGCATCAAAGGGTGCTAGATCTATTTTTCATGTGTTGGTTTATGTCCTTCAACAGGACTCCAGGAGGAGTTCGGATAATTGAAAGAGAACCTCCTCGAAGATAAACCACACAGCTGTGTGATCATAAGATGGTGGACTTGGTTGAGGTTTTAAACCTCTGTTGTGGTCACTTTGGTCTTTGGTGCAATTCTTCATTATTATTTTTCCAGCACTCCTCCATGTGTAAAGCCCGCTACCCTTCTCACCCTAATCCCTTTTGCCTTTGTTGAAGTGTGTCATTTCAATGGTGTGAGTGCGATATGAGCAAAAACTAAAACTTATGCAGCCCTTTTGAGTTTTCACTTTTTCACGCCCTCCCACTTGTGCTCTGCATTCATGTGGGAACCTCAAAGTCCATGGGAGGAAAAATAAACATCAAGGCAACCTTAAAAAAGGGTTTAATCTACTGAAAGTCGGTTGACACCAAGAAGCAAGTCAGATCCAGACGCTATAGTGTATTGCCATTGTCACAGGCATTTACACCGACCTGTACACTTTCTACACTCAAGCACACATTCATACTGTTGCACTCCTACACACACACACACATTTTTGTGATTTTTGTGCCTTTCTAAAGATGCCAAACCCACAACAAGTCTCCTTAGCCTGCTTCCTCAACTTCAACCTCCCACGCTGTGCCTCTTAGTCAATTAAAAACACTCAAGTCTGGATTCTGACTTCAACCCTTTTGAGGCGCTCGTGTGTTCACGGGTATGTGTTTGGAAAACTTCAAGACATCCTATGCCAGAGTGCTTCCTGCTCATTCTGGTAATGGATGGGTGACCTATGACCTTTTAATACATTCTATGCCTGCCTCTGGGCTCCTTCTCTTTTTATTTTCACCATTTTATTTTTTCCCCGTCTATTTCCTGTCTCTCCATCTCACTCTCAATCTCTCTTCTTTAATGAGATGGTGACTGTCTCTCCCTGTGGGGAAAGAGGTCAACGCCCCTGACACACAAACGCACGCGCACACACCTACGCAAACACACATTAACTGCAAACATGCACACACATGCACATTTTCACATTGATAAAAGGACAAGTCCCCGTTGCCGACCACCCTTGCCACACATGCACACGCACACACACACACACACACACACACACACACACACACACACACCCGCGCGCAGACATCACAACACACATACTGACCCAGAAATTCCATCTCTATTATGCAGAACATCAGTTAACTGATGGCGCAGCTGATTATGCAGCCACCCTGTACTAGCCCACAACTCCCTTGTGGATATCTTCCTTTAAAATCCCGATCCCAAATGTCTTTTTAGCATATCAATAGAGAATTATACATTCGGAAACAGTTCGACTTACATCCATACAGCTTTCTGCAATGATCTCATATTATGTCAAAGAAGGAAGCCATATCAAACTAGACAAAATTAGACAAACGCTTCACACAAAAAGGATAAAAAAAGAAACACTAAGCTGTCAAACAAATGCTGTGGAGGATACCCACCATGATTTGTTTCCACGTGTATTAGCACATAGTCTATAAATATTTTACAAGCACATGGAGATATATTCTTTTCAAAATGATAATGAGTTTAGGGTGCTGTTAGTTACAAGTACTGTATACTCGCTCTACTAAATTCTTCTCTATAAAACCGTTTTATTTCCCCTAAAGTGTGTAACTATTTGCGTTGTGGAAATAGCTAAACCTTGAAATGAGAACATTTATGAAATCACCAAACAAATTATTGGGCTTTATTCATAAAATTGCATTTTGATAGTAGCATACAATAAATTTTTATAACTAATGATGATAAAAGTAGTATACAGTATATAGTATAGTTTAGTATAGTATATCAGAATCAGAATCATCTTTATTTTGCCAAGTATGTCCAAAAAACACAAGGAATTTGTCTCCGGTGGTTGGAGCTGCTCTAGTACGACAACAGACAGTCAATTGACAGAGAACACGTTTGAGACATAAGGACATTGACAAAAACAGTCACTGAGCAATTGCTAGTTATCTGGTAATGTCGGTACAATTTATTGTTATTTTTTTGACAATTGTGCAAAAAGATGCAGAGTCGTCTAGCAATTAGAGCGGTTTGAATGACTAATATAGCAATAGTCCGATGCAATGACCGCAAAGGGCACCGAGACTTCAAGGAGTGTATGCAGTTTAAAGTGACTAGTAGTGCGATAATCTGGGACAATGTTGATTGTGCAAATGTTGCAGATACTCCTCAGAGAGTGTGCAAGAGGTGCAGATGCTACTCTGGCATGAGTGGCCAGTATTGGTCAACAACAGATATGCAAATAGTGCAGCATGGAGAGACTACTACAGTGAGTGTACGAGTAATGTGTAATTGGCCCGACAGAAATGTGACAACAAACTCAAGACAAAAAAAATGGCAATATGTTGCAATGGAATTGTAGGTTAGCTGTTTAAGAAGTTGATTACAAGAAGGTGAAGGTGTTGGAATGTCTGCCAGTTCAAGTTTGCATTGATCGGTAGCGCCTACCTGAGGGAAGGAGCCGGAAGAGCTGGTGACCGGGATGTGGAGGGTCCGAGAGGATTTTGCATGCTCTTGTCATAGTTCTGGCAGGGTGCAAGTCCTCAAGGGTGGTTATGGGGGTACTGACAATCTTTTCAGCAGTTTTGATTGTCCGTAGTAGTCGGAGTTTGTCCTTTTTTGTAGCAGCACCAAACCAGACTGTGATGGAAGAACACAGGACTGATTCGATGACCGCTGTGTAGAACTGCCTCAGCAGCTCCCGTGGCAGGCCGTGCTTCCTCAGAAGCCGCAGGAAGTACATACTCTGCTGGGCCTTTTTGAGGACGGAGTTGATGTTTATCGCCCACTTCAGGTCCTGAGAGACTGTATTTCCCAGGAACTTGAAGGTCTCGACAGTTGACACAAGGCAGCTGGGCGGCGTGAGGGGCAGCAGTGGCGAAGGATGCCTTCTGAAATCCACAATCATCTCTACAGTCTTGAGTGTGTTCAGCTCCAGGTTGTGTCGGCCGCACCACAGCTCCAGCCGCTCCACTTCCTGTCGATATGCAGACAGGTCACCGTCTTTGATGAGGGCGATGACTGTGGTGTCATCTGCAAACTTCAGGTGTTTGACAGCCGGGTGCATTGAGGTGCAGTCATTCGTGTATTGAATGTACAACCCCAATTCCAATGAAGTTGGGACGTTGTGTTAAACAAATAAAAACAGAATACAATGATTTGCAAATCATGTTCAACCTGTATTTAATTGAATACACTACAAAGAAAAGATATTTAATGTTCAAACTGATAAAATGTATTGTTTTTAGAAAATAATCATTAACTTTGAATTTTACAGCTGCAACACGTTCCAAAAAAGCTGGGACAGGTGGCAAAAAAGACTGAGAAAGTTGAGGAATGCTCATCAAACACCTGTTTGGAACATCCCATAGGTGAACAGGCTAATTGGGAACAGGTGGGTGCCATGATTGGGTAGAAAAGGAGCTTCCCTGAATTTGCAATTGCTCAGTCATTGCTCAGTCATTCACAAGCAAAGATGGGGCGAGTGCTTGAGAAAATAGTCGAACAGTTTAAGGACAATGTTCCTCAACATACAATTGCAAAGAATTTAGGGATTTCATCATCTACGGTCCATAATATCATCAAAAGGTTCAGAGAATCTGGAGAAATCGCTGCATGTAAGCGGCAAGGCCGAAAACCAACATTGAATGCCGGTGACCTTCAATACCTCAGGCGGCGCTGCATCAAAAACCGACGTCAATGTGTAAAGGCTATCACCTACATGGCCTCAGGAACACTTCAGAAAACCAATGTAAGTAAATACAGTTCGGCGCTACATCCGTAAGTGCAACTAGAAACTCTACGATGCAAAGCAAAAGCCATTTATCAACAACACACAGAAACGCCGCCGGCTTCTCTGGACCCGAGCTCATCTAAGATGGACTGATGATCTGTGGTCCGACGAGTCCACATTTCAAATTGTTTTTGGAAATTGTGGACATTGAGTCCTCCGGGCCAAAGAGGAAAATAACCATCCGGACTGTTATGGACTCAAAGTTCAAAAGCCAGCATCTGTGATGGTATGGGGCTGTGTTAGTGCCAATGGCATGGGTAACTTAATGTACCTTACACCATTAATGCTGTAAGGTACATACATGTTTGGGAGAAACATATGCTACCATCCAAGCGACGTCTTTTTCAGGGACACCCCTGCTTATTTCAACAAGACAATACCAAACCACATTCTGTACGTGTTACAACAGCGTGGCTTCGTAGTAAAAGAGTGCGGGTACTAGACTCGGCCTGCCTGCAGTCCAGACCTGTCTCCCATTGAAAATGTGTGGTGCATTATGAAGTGTAAAATACGACAACGGAGACCCTGGACTGCTGAACAGCTGAAGCTGTACATCAAGCAGGAATGGGAAAGAATTCCACCTATAAAGTTTCAACTGTTAGTGTCCTCAGTTTCCAAACGTTTATTGAATGTTGTTAAAAGAAAAGGTGATGTAACACAGTGGTAAACATGACCCTGTCCCAGCTTTTTTGGAACGTGTTGCAGCCATAAAATTCTTAAATATCTTCTCTTTGTAGTGTATTCAATTAAATATAGGTTGAACATGATTTGCAAATCATTGTATTCTGTTTTTATTTATGTTTTATACAATGTCCCAACTTCATTGGAATTGGGGTTGTAATATGTATTAATAGAATGTAATATACTCTACATCATAATAAATATTATTCTAAATTGTATTGTGGCCTCTGTCACTCTGTTTGTCCTGCATGGAATAAATCAATTTCTATTCGACTTCAACTCAGCTGACTTTCTTTCTTTCACCTCCAGCTCGGCATACTCTCATCGTACATCCATTTCCCAAACTCCAATTCATTTCTGGCCAGTGTGTATGCTTTTTATCAGGAATGCCCGACTGCATACACAAGCCTTTTTCTGTTAAAAATGTCCACCACATAATTTCAGCTTTACAGATGCCATGTCTGTTCTGCCTGCGGCATGTCTTGTGGTAAAGAGGTCAACCGCGACACAAGGTTTCATCAGTCACCCATCCATTCGTCATACTGCTTGTCCTCCTTCAGGTTAGAAACCAACACTGGACGAGTTGTGGGGTGCAAAACCCATGCAAGTGCAGGACGAACATACCAACACCTCACAGGAAGGCCGACATTCGAGCTAAGGACCGCTCGACTGTGAGGCTGATGTACAAACCACTAAAACCCAGTGCACCAATCACATTAAATGTAATTACAGACTCCTCGTGACAAAGGAATGGAAAAGGCGGATTCCATTTGAGGTTTGTGGTGTTATATATTCATGTGACAATTTAATTGTGGCTATTTATTAGTGTGTCACTATTTCATGAAAAATGCATAGCATTGCATTTTGGTAAAATTTTGTTGTGACTTGAGGATGGGCCATTGTGGTAAAAGCCTGATGAACAAGAATTTTAAGTGACTATAAAGCTACAAGGCTTTCGGAAAAGTATTTGTAAGAAAGAATTAAAGAACTGTGCCAGATTTAGTCAGAGGTGGGTAGTAACACGCTACATTTACTCCGTTACATTTACTCAAGCAACATTTTCCATAAACTGTACTTGTCAGAGTGCGCATCTATTTTTAGACTTCATTTGTCTCCAATTCACCAATCAGACGACACAATGCAGTCACATGACCACGCCCATAACCTTCGTAAGCCAATCAAAATGACTCATTATGGGGGGGGACAGCCGCGCAACTGTGTTTATTTTACAGACTCCAAAAACAACAGCTTTATCATGCAGCTCTGAAATTGTGACTGCCCAAACTTGGACATTTCAGCCCATTTCTAACTTGAGAAGTCAATTTGCGGTAAATTGCAGATGTTTTTATTGTTGTTTTGGCAGTGGATATGGCAAAAATAGCACTATCCCTATGGTATCGCACACACACGCGCACACAGCAAATAGCTTCTTCATGAAGTCATTTAAACAAATAAAGCAAATAATGTTTCTGTCGGGGCCAATGTATGTGTTGTCGGTTTTTGGGCAGTTAAGAATTGAAGTGGTGGCAGGTGTGTGTCCACTCCCATATATATATATATATATATATATATATATATATATATATATATATATATATATATATATATATATATTTATTTATTTATTTATTTATTTTTATTTGATGTTCATGCTGTGATTAAAAAAAGAAAATCAGAAGTGACTCACAAGTTACTCATTACTTAAGTAGTTTTTTTCATTGAGTATGTTCTTACTCTTACTCAAGTAAATATTTGGATGACTACTTTTTACTTTTACTCTAGGCGGCACGACTGGTTAGAGCGTCAGCCTCACAGTTCTGAGGAGCGGGGTTCAATCCCCAGCCTCGCCTGTGTGGAGTTTGCATGTTTCTCCCCGTGCCTGCGTGGGTTTTCTCCGGGCACTCCGGTTTCCTCCCACATCCCAAAAACATGCATGAATTGAAGACTCTAAATTGCCCGTAGGTGTGAATGTGAGCGCGAATGATTGTTTGTTTGTATGTGCCCTGCGATTGGCTGGCAACCAGTTCAGTGTGTACCCCGCCTCCTGGTCGATGTTAGCTGGGATAGGCTCCAGTATGCCCGCGACCCTCGTGAGGAGATGCGGCTCAGAAAATGGATGGATGGATATTATTCTAAAGTAACTACTCTTACTTGAGTACAATATTTGGCTACTCTACCCATCTCCGGATTTAGTATTATAGTGCGACTGTTTGCAAGCCATTCGGGAAACATGAAGGTTAATTAATATTTAAAAGAAATTTAAGCTTCCGTGTTTGACATAAACCTTTGAAGTACATATGTAAAATGACAAAATCAATTGTTGCTCACTCATCACTGTGGAAAGGATAGATTGCGTTTTTGCAGTGTGAAATGGTGACCTCCAAAAAGATTGCTTACGTGGCACAAAAATAACATGTATGTTTGTAAATGCAAATGTGCTTCTGTGTTCCTCTGCATATGATCCTGTGTGTGTGTGTGTGTGTGTGTGTGTGTGTGTGTGTGCGTGTTTACTTGTCTACTTGTTAATAAGCAGCTAAGAATGCTCTTGCGTTCATTGATAATGCCATGCATTGCATTTCTGTATGTATTAGCTTGGTAATTGAAAGGCCATCTGTGGCCTCGTGGGGAGGTTTAGTAAAGGGTAAACTATGAGGCTCATTATTTTTTGAAGAAGTATGCTCCCACTGGTCAAAACAAATGAGTTTGTGTCCAGTTTAACCTTCACAAAAACTTATTTCCTGTAGGTATACTGTTTATATGCACATTATTCAGACATGTTCTTTTGGAAGTAGAGCAAACTCACATACCTGAACCATACATACTGTACAATAGTAATTTTTACATCTGTATGATGAATAGTAGGCCTATGCAGTATGAAGTTGTCGGTGTTGTGTGGACATTGCTGCTCTATGTTTTATCATCATCGTTTTATCATTAGCTACTTTTAATCCGATTGTTGCAAAGGTATTATAATTGGGCTTAAAGCCCATATTTAAAAAAGTTGTGATGTGGTACTGTTACCATATCCAATAGAAAAACCTTGTCCAATAGGCCTCAAAAGGAATGAAAACACAGTCCGAGTGTGCGAGCTTGTGTGTCTGTTAGGTCCATAAATTTGAGAAGAGACATGAGCTGCATGTCTCAGCAGTTTCCTGTTGTAAGCTGAGCTCTGCTGCGTGTCCCTCTGGTTCGCACGTCACTCGGCCGGTCTGCAGAGCAACGCTTGCTCCGCTACCGCTGGTGAGCCAGCACATGTGTGTCTGCCTTCACGTGGATGTGTGTCTCCTGTCACCAGCAGTCCCCTCTGCACCATTAGGACCTGTTAGGGTCAAGGGCCATTGCTGCAAATGTCAAAGTTCATCCTTCCAAAGGTGAAAAGTCACAAGGGTTGTTTGTGGTGTGAAGTGACACAGGACACGCATGCAGCTGCAAACTTGATGCGGAATAGATTTATTTTTTATTTTAGTCTTTCAATTTGTTTTTATTTACTAGTATCAGTATATTCTATTTTTTATGAAAACAGTTTTCCTTACTTCTCTTTGTTGATTGGCCTGCAAGTAGGGGTGTGGTGTCCATTTGTAGATGTGATTTCTTGATACAATAAAGTTCGCCATAGTTTATTTCCATAATTTTCTAAATCAGTGATTTTGGATTTATAATATTCCCTTTCCTATTTTTATTAAATTTTGTCACAGTATTTTTTTCGTCTGTCGGACTATAGTCCGGATTAATTTGCAATTGTCTTTGGGTCATTACGCTGGGCAATTAAGCTTTTTATTTTATCATCTAGCCAGGGTGGACTATTAAATTGAGCAGTCCGTGTCTTCATTGGTGCATGTTTATCAGCAATCCCTATAAACAGATTCATAAATATACCCAGAGCTCGCACTCAATTTTCTTCAAGGCATACTTCCTCCCATTTCCCATTCTTGATTTCTTCCATAAACAACATTATAGAAACATTATTGGATTCAACCAAATGACATAATCCTCGTTCCTGAGACTACATTCACTTAAATGTGCAAACAATAGCCCTTTTTTGGCAGATTCATTGTATGCCACAATCGCATTATGACTACACGGCGAGTCAGGGTGTGAGAGTCAAATCCAAGCGGGAGCCGGAGCGGGAGCCATCTACTCATCACATTTACTGCCATATTTCTCAGTCACAGATTTGGGGGTGGACGTCATTCCGTTGTTGTGAGAGCATCACCAGCCCTTAATGACGCGTTATTGGGATTCCCACATCGTTTCGACGCAGGAGCCGATCATGTTGCAGCGAGCGTGTCCTGCCTAGAAACTACTGTATGTGAGAATCCTAATAACGTCTTGTGGACACCGCAGCATCGTCTATTGAGGTTTTAGCCATCGGTGCTCGCTGACATTGTGCAGCCTGCCTCAAGGTTCTGAGAGTGCTTGTTGCATCCACAGAAGGTGCTGGTGCTACAGCATGACTGGATAACGTGGGGGACACATTTTTTTTATCGGCACTTGAGGAAGCCAGTGTGCTTCTCCTTGTTGATGACGGTCTGAGACGTTGCGAGGCCACTCTCGGGACACAATGAGAAAATAGCACATTTTTTGTGGCATAAATGAAGCCTTAAAATAAAATCCTGAACCTCTAACCTTAGCATAAAACTATTTAAGAAGGAAAGTGACATTAGAGTTCTTCGTAATACAGACTGTGGCTCGACCAACAGATCAAATCATTTTCAGCATAGAGGTTTTAATCACTTGCCAGATCATATTAAGGGCTTATGTGCTGCAGTTGCATGTAGCAAAGGGACTTTATGCGTGATGAACATCAGTGTGAGAGCTGAGTTCCTGAGAGATGACTCAGTTAAAAATAACTGCTGTCAGTCTGTGTAGAAAGACTTGGAAAACAGGGACATCCAAGTTCACCCAGGCTTTAAGGAGAGGGGCTGTTTTGTGTACACACAGATATTTGCTGACATCTGCACACTCTCACACAATCGCGCATAGACAACACAATGCCCAAACAGAAATGTCAACCGAGCACTAAGTCAACCTATTCACCGAGCGCCAGCAGCAAAGTTTCACTTCCAGCTAAACTCTTAAATGTAATTGCATGTCATTATTCTATTTCGCTACTTGTTATTCCGTATTTTCTATTTTGGGTAACCGGGGAAGTCTCATAGTATAACCCCATCCCTAACCTAATATGAACACAGAACATCTTTTCTTTACCGCTTATCCTCACTAGGGTTGCGGGCGTGCTGGAGCCTATCCCAGCTATCTTCGGGTGGGAGCCAGGGTACACCTTGAACCGGTCGCCAGCCAATCGCAGGGCACATAGAAACAAACAACCATTCGCACGCACACTCACACCGACGGGCAATTTTAGAGTCTTCAATCAACCTACCACGCATGTTTTTGGGATGTGGGAGAAAAACCGGACTGCCCGGAGAAAAATCAACCAGGGACGGGAGAACATGCAAACTCCACACAGACGGGGCTGGGATTGGAACCCTGGTCCCCAGAACTGTGAGGCAGATGTGTTAACCATTCACCCACCGTGCCAGCAATTCAGTGAAATACAAATATTCACACTGAGTACAGTGCAGTGTGTAATCGTTGGTTTATCGTGGAGGTTACCTTCCAGAAAACCCCTGTAATAAGTGAAAGCGGTGAAATAGCGACCAATTATTCATTACATTAAGGTAGAAATTTATAAGCTTCATAGATATCCAAGCCAATGCCAATGTAATAACAATGTAATAAATTTATATATGATCCGATGTCGTTACCTTTACAGTGAATCTATGAACTTGTTGTCTTAACATTGGACAGGCATTTAAATTATAATGAATATTGGTTAATAAACGTCTGGTAGAGCACTATAATAGTGAGTGTCCCACATGTTGTGTGAACATATATGTGTTTAAATAGAAACAGTGAGCAAACTGTTTGAGGTAGGGGTCAGGTTTAATCATCGCATGGTTTGAATCAGGATCCAGGAAATGGATATAAGTCATTGTAATGTGCTCTGAAGTGTGCGGGCGTATGGGTGTGCATATGTATGAATGTGTCCATACTTTGCGCAGTTGAACAGGATATCGCAGATCAAATAAGAGGGGTTAAAGGTTAAAGCCTGACTAAATAATTACAAGATAGTGTTTCCAGTGTCAGTCACACAAACACAAAGTTTCATGACTATAGAGGTTGTTATCTTAGAGGTGTCTGGACAGTATCTTCCTCTGTGACCCCCCTTAGCAATACACAAACACACACTTGAACATGTTCTCCTTCCTCTCTGTCTCTGTGACCTCCACGCACCCACCCGTCACGCAAACGCACATAATGTCCCAGCCTGAGAGCTTGTGCTATCGACAGGCAAGTAGTCAGGAAACTGACGGGGGGGAGGCATGAGAGGCCCAAGCAGGAGAGGCAAGGTGGCTATATTTAGCCTGTCAGTCACAAAGGGTCGGAGGTCACGCTGAAAGCCTACTGACACCTATGCACTCACACACATGCTGCAGTGTTCATCAAAACAAGGTCAAGAGTGGAGGGCAGGCAGCTGGCAATGGGTTTACAGAGCCAAGGAGCAAGCAGACAGCTGCCCAGTTTTACTGGTGTCTGCCCTTTAAATTGAGACCGTAGGAAAGTTTAAACAGGACACCGGTTAATTTTTACAGCAGGGCAGAATAATGCAAGCACGTATGAGTGTTATGCATTGAAAATATCATTGCAATCGCCTGCAGCCCAACAATTATTTAAATGATTTCCATAATACTCTCATAATTTTGCACTGGTCTTCATACAGCTAAAAAAAAAAAAAAAAAGATCAAAGTATGTATTGATTGTGATTTTCAACCAATGTTCATTTAAATCAAATGATTTTTTTAATGCCCATTTGGGGCTTTGCGGCATACAAAAATTCAGCTATTAGGCTACAGTGAAAAGAAGGAGGCTCTGGAGGAGCCCTAATGACGCTTTTAAAAGCTAAGAACTCAGTAAGTACCATGTGTCTGGTATGCTGGTGGTAGCAGCATGCTCTGATGCACTGCACAAAGAGGACTACCTTTGAATTCTGCAAATTCACTTCAAATCACCAGCAAGACAGCAATAAACGTCCCAAAGCCCTGACCTCAGCACTGATCAACATTTACGGCCGATGTTTAAAAGCCAGTTTTGTCAGGAAAACGAGTCATTTACTATAAATGAACACTACCAATTCTCGCCAGGAAGAGTCGTGAAATAATTATGCCAGAAAATGGATTATGGCTGTAAAAAGTGTCCGGTACAGAAATTTGCTGTGGTACATTAAATCAAATATTAGTGGAGGTGTATGCATATATTTGATTCATAAGGTATAATTTTGACCCTGAGTGGATTAGAGAAAATACAAAATAAATGTATACTTATATATTTATCAAATCATGATGTATGCTGTATGTTCAGTCCACCGAGTAACAAAAACGGTTCAAATAAATGGCCCAAATGCCCGAAATGAACGTGACACACTTGCCCATTAGGATTGTTCTGACTGCAACTGAATAAAGTATGCCTGTAGGAGATTTATAAAGCAAAATCTATCACCACATTTCCACGGTGGTGCGTGTGTACCTGCACAACATTAACCTGTCACCAAATTATGACTGTGGTTAGGTGGTTAAAACAGTTGTGAGAAAAATTAAAACCACTACAAGTCAGATCAATCATAATTTGTGAAGGAAGGACCGCTTCCATCTGCAGGAACCTCACATGGGGGCCCAGTCTACAAGGATGAAATCCCCTTGGACGATACGATTATTCCGTCGTGAATAAAGACAAGCCATACAGAACAACTTGGGTGGTCAAGGTGGGCAGAGTGGCCAGGTGGGCGAGAGGAAAGCGGAATGTGTCGTCAACACAACAGGAGTGGACATTTAATCCGTGAACACACACAAAAATGTGCACATACCAACTGATACACTAGATGATAAAATGACGCATGGTCAGCCAATCATGGAGACAAGGCCACGAGTCACATGAGCACATGACTCTGGCCAAGCACTAGACTGCAGAGGAAATATTTTGATTTGATTGCAGTTAGTTCGTCTGGATAAAAGGGAGGAATTCATTTTCACTATTTTGAGTCACTACAACGTATTCTCCCCATTCAACGATTACATGTACAGCCTCGTTGTCAGAGTCACTTCGATTTTACAGCACACAGTGAAGTGGCTCTAGCGTCGGTTAAACACCCACCCCACAAGAACATATGGAACAATATTGGTCCATGGAAGACAGTAAATATTAGCACCACGTGCAGGACACCTGTTGAGCCTTGAAGGAGCTCCATGCTCCACTAATTGTGCTAGCTCATCAACCGTACAGAAGAGGCCGTGACCCCTACAGCCTCCTCTGTTCATGGTTAAATGCTATGCCTCAACTTCAGAGCACTCCCTGAATTCCCACACTAGGGTTGCAGTTTTAAAGGCGAACTCAGTATAGTGTGGCATCTTCTGTCTGTGTGAGCTTGTCGTGCTTGAGGGGTTGATCATGACTAAATGTGGATACGCCTCGCGTTCTCTCTTTAATGTTATGCTGTCTTGATTCTATATTTCTTTTAACCGCTCACGACACATTCCTTGGGTATTTACATTATTATCTCCCAATCCAAGTGGCAGAAAGATGAACAACAACAAAAGGTTTTTGTTTTTTAAATTCACTTCGATAAGCTATAATGGTTTACATTCTCTGTGGGGTGGACAGGAAAGCAATCATTATCAAGATCAAGGTCGAGCACAATGCAAAACCATCCATCTTAAGTAAATTCACTGCATGCTCACTTGTAAGTGTGTGTGTGTGTTAGGGGGGCTGTTTTCAATACAAATGCCACCCCCAACAGTTTCTAATAAAACTCACTAGTATCCCACAGGACACACATGGAACACATTGCTCTTGTGGATTTTTCTTTTTGTTCTAAACAAATGCGAATGCACTTTTACATTGAGCTCAGCCACCTTTAGATTTCTTGCTATTTGACATACAAAACTACACTTGCTCAGTGTAGTCTCATCGAACTTGTCAAGAAATAGATTTTTTTGCAGAGGGTTTTGATCACCTCTTCCATGTCACTCCAGCAGCTTCATAACATAATGCTCTACATAACTCTTGTTTTGTTTTTTTAAATTGAACATTATTTTGTTTATATACTGACAAAACAACAAGAGAGCTATGTGAGGCCATGGTCCTCAGTCGGAAAAAGGTGGAGTTGCCCATTCCAGATCGGGAATGAGATCCTGCCCCAAGTGGAGGAGTTCAAGGATTTTGAGGTCTTGATCACAAGAAGAATGGAGCGCGAGATAGACCGGCAGACCGCCGCAGCGTCTGCAGTGATGCAGACTGTGAATCGGTCTGTCGATTTACAGGTCGCTCTCCGTTCCTTGCCTCACCTCTCATCGCAAAAACAAGATCCCGGGTACAAGCGGCTGAAATGAGTTTCCTCCGCAGGGTCTACGGGCTCTCCCATAGAAATAGGGTGAGAACCTCGGTCATCCGGCCGGGCCTCAGAGTCCAGCCGCTGTTCCTCCGAGTACGAAAGGAGCCAGATGAGGTTGCTCGGGCATCTGGTAAGGATGCCCCCTGCACGCCTACCTGGTGAGGTGTTGCAGCCACATCCCACCGGGAGCTGTTGACCCCGAATAAGCGCAAGAACAATGGATGGAGGGATATATGTGTGTGCATATCAAATGTGCGCAAAATCAGCAAACAACTCATTACAACATTATAGAAGAAATGTGAATCACAAACATCTATACCAAATTAGCAAAGTAATGGAAATGCAACATTGGAGTCAGTCCCAAAACGTTTGGGTGGGACTGCAGATATTATATTTGGTCATTACACCATTACTAAAACAAAAATACTGTCAATGTGGACTTTGCAAAGTAGTGTACATGAAAAACTCTCATAAAGCCCCCTAAATTGTGATGTATTGGTATAATTCCCACAAGTTGACCTTGACGAACGTGCCATTCCTGCTGTTAAATGTCCGAAATGCATATTAATGAGGTGTGCATGTAACAGTTTACGGTGTGGTGATGGTTTCATCTAGAAGAATGAGACATTTCAACAACATTTCCCATATTTTAATGCAGTTGCTTTGCCTCAAATTATAGGACTTGAAATGTGCAGCACACACAGATCTACCGTTTTCGACGGGAGCACTGTTAGCTGCCTATTCATGTTCATCTGACTCAGACTATAATAGTGCATTATTACCATGTGGTGTGACAATCCAATCTGATGGCAGGAGAAACTCCACCCAACCTCGATGGCAGTAGAAAGATTGCACGCAAACGGCGTCTCTCTCGCTAAATCAGATGAGGGGGAAACGACTCACAATGGGCCTGTTGTATTATTAGCCCCTGTAGAGGAAGCTACATTTGTCGGATCAGACTCCCCCAAAAAAAGAGGTCTGGGAAAATATCAGCTTCCTGACTTAGTGTTTGCCCTTTTGCCTGCCTGTCTGGCTTCTGCAACCATTTTCTGACCCTGTTATGCTGAAATTATCTCTCTCTCTCTTGCTCTCTCTCTCTCTCTCTCTCGCTCTCTCTCTCTCTCTCACCACAGTTACTTGGCCCATTCATTGTTTACTTAGCTCAAACTCGGGGGGTGGGTGAGGGTTGGTGGGGGGAGTGAGTTTGAACAAGCACATGCACACACACTTAAGTACACACCAATCAAACGTAGCTGGCACTGAAGCACCGTTAAACATCACTGATTAAAAAAAAGTGAGTTGAACCAGAATCTGATTCTCATAAAAAGCACTAGAGATCAGTGAGGTTTATGGTGACATAAATAAATTACTGAGTGCACACTGGAAATAGGTTAAAGATGTGAGGGAGGGCAAGAAAATATGATTGAGAAAGACAGCGTTTCATTTATTACCATTTTTATATTATTAGCTCTGACATTGAATTTTCCAGTCTCAGGTTGGCCTCCATCGTTTAATCAGAGCAATAAGAAAGGAGAGAATAAGGGCCCCTTCTGACTTATCTAGTTGGTAGTCAGCTGTATCTGCCTGACTCCGCACTCTCAGTCAGTCTGACCTTGACTGAACTGTTTGCCATCAGTGGTCTTGCTGCTGATGTTGCGCTCAAAGTGCAGCAGTTCGTGCCAAAGACAGAGCGAGACAGTCCTGACTCAGAGGCAAAAGCAATCCTCCCTTTTAAATTGCTTTCTTAACTTTTCAGTGAAAGTTACTTTCTCCACTGCAATCAACTTCGCTTCTTTCATCATCATTCATTTTATCAGTAGAAGTAATGGAGAAGGAAATAACTAGTAACAGGAATAAAGCTAATGCTTTATTCCTGTTACTAGTTATTTCCGAACTAATAGTTATAAGAGATACACTGTATTTATAGTTATTAGTTATATTTTGGCACAAAACGTGTTTGACCCTGAATCTTTACTCAAATCCAGTACAGATGCTGCATTAAGGGCAGGGGGGGAGTCTTCCACCAGATGTTGTTTTCTTTATTCTTCTTATGCATATTTTATATTGCATACAGAGCAGTGATTCACTTGTGATTTTTTAATTGTGCTTTGGGGTACAAATGATTATGCTCCAAAAATTCTGCTCTCTTTTGCTACATCTACTCGACAGTATTGCCATGGGAACCGTTTTTTTTTTTTTCTCCCCCATCTCGCTATCTTCCATTTCTCAACACAAGTGGTCAAGGCAGATCCTGAGTCAGGGTTCGAACCAAGATTTGTGATAGTGATTCATGAATCTAAATTTTTCTTTACCACTGTTACAAAGTTGTCAGGGTTATTGCACAGTACTTTTTATTAACATTTGGTGGGCGTTTACATTACATGGTATGAGAGTATGGAACATAAGTACAAAAACATGCCCTAATATAGGCATGGTCAGTATGTCAGTAAGTGTGTGTGTGTGTGTGTGTGTGTGTGTACGTGTGGTCATTTGATAACTTATGTACACTATCTTTCACAAAGGTACCTGGTCATGTTAGGAGCGACTGGATCTCTTTAATAATATTAATTATAAATGATAGTAAAATTAGGATGTTCTTTACGTGTATGGAAATTAACTTTAATCATTAACTTCCCAGCTAATTGACAAACACTGGCCAGTACATTTACATACTTTACATTTTAGGTTGAAATAATGTGTCTGCGAAAGTCTGCCAACGCTGACTTTCAGGAAGACAGATTGACAGAAAACCTAACAGACAGGAGAAGCAAAGTCATAAAATGTCAAGTTCGAGATTTGTGAGAGTGGGTGTTTCTATGACAAAATTTCAAAGAAATTATGCCGTTGACACCTGCGAGCAAAGGTACAGAGGGGAGTGATGAGTTTGGCAGAAAAGTTCAAGAAAGGACTTGGAGCTAATCAAAAAATGTTTTGGATCCAGTTTTTCATTTCACCTACAATGATGTTTCTCTAGATATTTTCTCATTGCTAAGCACCAACCTCAGTTTGGGATTGGCTACACGTTTTGAGGAAAATACTTCTTTGGCCTTAGATAAACTGCAAATCCTGTACAGCGGCAGATTGTTCAAGTTAGTTGTGCAGGGATGTTCAGCTTTTGGGTAAAATATCAGGATGAATCTAAAATGCACTATAACCTTTACAGATAAACTTAATAGCTCAGCTGGCACGTCGCTCTGAGAAAATCCCGTTCCAAGTCTCACTATGTCGAGGTACTGCTGATCAATGGTTAGGTGTCATCTTGGTCTCGTGATGTCAAATTGCCTAATTGAAGCAAGAAATGTATTGGTTGATTCATGGCTCAAACACCTTTCATGAATTTTGCCACTCATGTCCTTGTGCGAGAACAGCAAGTTGGGCAAAAAATAGTGAAGCAGTGAGGAGTCGGAAACGTGCATTCAAAAGTTTAGAGAAAGTCAAATTATGTTAACTTCTTCAGGTATTATTTAGTTGGTATAGTAACGTTTAGGTTCTGTCGAACTATCAAGTGTGCACTTTTTTTGGTTCATTTCTCACACCACATCTGCTTTGGTTGATCGCATGATGATAAGAACGACAGTTGCATATTAATAATGAATGGGTCTTATTTAAAAATAGTTATTTCGAACTAATTTATTCTTACATCCTGTTTACACACGTTCCATCAAGAATGGAGCAGATTAGGCTTTCTATAATGGTACAATATAAAAATACTGAAATACAAGTTATCAAAAATATTCATTATTGTTATTATTATTATTATTATTATTTTTATTATTATTATTAAGAAGGTAGCACTTACCAATAGACAGTATGTTTGATTATAATATTGGACTGTTTGGTTTACCCAATCTTTTTGAAAGTCAACCTCGGAGAAGCTCTTGATCAGCTGAATTGATCAGACGTAAATTGAGATTAGGGGTATATTTGACAAATTTGACATAGACTGCAGTGTATCACTCTCAGTGGTGCACTTATTAAATATATATACAATATTCAGTAGGGACATTGTGGAGTCAGTTCAATATTCGTTTTTAGGACATTGTTGCAGGACACAAAATCATAAATGTCTGCTCCATTGCGTGATTACGACTGACATTTTAAGTTCTATTGCTCATGAACAATTGAGTAGTGATGGAATGATTTCCACCATAAACTAGAAAGACTTCATAGGCCATTGAAATAATTGGCATATGCTATAAGCCATTTGACAAACTAGGGGTTGACCACTGAGCCATTAGGAATCGGATGTCAGACAGACCTGCATTAAGCTAGTCAGAGCAAGGGATTTTCACACTTAAAAACGACTCTGTATTATATGTAAAAAGTTATCGGGGGAGGGGGGGCAAAACAGGGCCATCTAGTGGATATGGTGTATATGGTATGATATATCTACTGTAACTAATTCAGAGTAACCAAATATATATGTTTGCCTCTCGCTTCGAAGAGATTAAGAAGCAGATTAAAGTTCATTTGAAGTTTCTCAACAGCATTAGGACATCATGTGCAAAACATTGTTTACAAAGTCATGTTGGCTCTCACAAGCACACGTGCAGTGTGGCTGTGTCTGCCACATGAAATGTATGTGACACATCGGAAAAGTCATGAGCCCCGAACTTCCTCTCCAAACACAAGAGAGAGACATGAGGCCTGTCTTGCATGAAACATAAAGGAAACGTGTGGGTGCATGTATGTGTGCTGCCTTTCGGTTGGTGTATTTGTATTTGCACATGCATGTGTCCTGGTCTCACGTTCTGCCCTCGGGGCCGGTGACCAGCCGTTTGTAATCGCTCCCCTTTGATTGCCTTCATTGAGTAGACAACTGCAACAATTACAGCCAATTAAGAATGTGCACAGGAATTGCTTGCCCCGCAGAAACATCAGCAGTGTGTCAATTTGTGGGGTGAGCATTATTTTCAAAGCATATGGTCGCATTTATACTTCAAGATAATAATTATTTGTTGACAAATCCAATAAAATAATGGCACCAACCCACCAAAAAAATGAATAAATAAATAAATGTCACGGTGGATGATAGCGCTTGTATTTAAAAATTTGTACGGTATGATAACGCAGATGGTTGTCCTAAATGGAGCAAACTGTAAAAGTTTCACTTCTCCTTACAAAAAGGTACAAACCGTTAGCACTTCTGCTTTTTAATCACTTGACTTATTTCTGTGCTACCGTTGTGTGCTACACGTGTCTTCCTTTACCACCTAATTCGACATAATATTGTTTTTGTATGGTGGGCAGCTACAAATGCAAGTTAAAACGCTACCAGGCAAAACAAAAGCCATATATCAACAACATCCAGAAACGATGCCAGCCAGCTTCTCTGGGCCCGAACTCATTTGAGATGCACTGACGCAAAGTCGAAGAGCCTGCTTTGGTCTGATGAGTCCACATTTCAAATTGTGTTTGGAAATTATGGACGTCGTATCCTCCAAACCAAAGAGGAAAAGGACCATCCGGAATGTTATCAGCGCAAAGTTAAAAAACCAGCATCTATGATGGTATGGGGGGGTGTTTGTGCCCATGGCATGGGTAAACTGCACATCTGTGACGGCACCATTAATGGTGAAAGGTACATACAGGTTTTGGAGCAACATATGCTGCCTTCCAAGCAACGTCTTTTTCAGGGACCTCCCTGCTTATTTCAGGAAGACAATACCAAGCCACATTTTGCACATGTTACAACATGTGGCTTGGTAGTGAAAGAGTACTTGGTAGTGAAAGAGTACTTGAGTGGCCTGCCAGCAGTTCCGACCTGTCTCCCATTGTAAATGAAACAAAATACAATGAGGGAGACCCTGTACATAAACCTTGTCACATTAAGCGCAGTTTCATCTTTGAAGTTCTTCCAGATTTCTCATTTCCCACCAATTGAACTTGGAATTGAAAACAGAATTGTTGCAAACAAAATGGCTGTGCTGAAAGTGGGATGCCTCACAACTCTCGTGACTACAATGATGCCGTTTTTAAGGACATCGGTAGAAGACTATCAATTTACCTTAATTCCCTTGAACATTCCAATATTCGGTCTGAAGCCAGCCAGGGTTCCTCCAGTGTTAATTAAACGTCTGTCTTGGAGAAAATTAAGGTCGTGATCCCCCAGACCTCATCACTCCCACAGGCCCTAGGAGAAGAGACTAAAGAGACTTAATGAAGGAATAAAAAGATGATATGACATAATGAACAGCTTAATGAGGCCTGTGTATATTTAATATGTGCTTCTTAGAGCTTAATTAGAACAATAATCAGGCTTCTTTGGAGTTGTTCATTGTTGATTGGTGGTTACTGTTTTTATAACTGCAAAAAAGACAAACTTACAAACATACTTTTTTTTATCCATTGCATCCGAATAACATGAAACAGTCTCTGTATAGTCATATAGTGCAGAATATTCATTTCTCCACTGATTAAATCAAGACTTTTGAATAACTGTGTGACTGTATGATCCAAACCCTACGATCATCATTCAGAATCTGACAGAGTCAAATTGTTTAATGGACCGTAGCGAGCGAGTCACATGGTTGTGTCACCGAAATGATTCAGTTCCCCTCACTGCTTCAAACAGTGTTTCCTCTATTCATCGTCACTTGCGCTAGTCAGAGACTAAGGTGCATTATTTATGCCCATAGGCAGTGTTAGGTAAGACAGTTGAAGAATCTGACACAGTGACATCATTAGCCCTCAGAGAAGTGACTCAAGCATCGCAGCGTGTTGTTTCCCACACGAGGGCTCTTTGTCTCCATGTCGGAGTCATTTATTTTATGACCGTGATCCAGATTGGTGATGCCCACAGGCCCTCATTTGCAGATCGGGATATTCAGAGGTCCCAGTTCGGTAACCACAGCGTGACCATGAGAGGCCCTCAGATGACGCATCTAAACAATAAAGCATAATGAGTCATGAAGTTGATGGAATCCCAGTTTCCATAATAAAGACGGAAATTTTAAAAAGGCTAACCTAGGCAAAAGATTAGCAGTTGTGACCGTGGTAACTAAAAAAAAAAAACATAAATAAATGCAGTAAGCCATTTCAATGGCGGCAACTTGATTGCCTAAATGGTTCTGCTCTGCACCTGGGATCATAAAAAGCCTTTTCCATGACGAGACGACTCACTTCACCACCTGAGCCACGGCTAGTACAGAACGCTATTTGCAACAGCATTCCTTTTTTTGATTATAATCTTTTTTTTTTTTTGTAATGACATCAAGGAGGAGGAGCAGGATAAATTAGGTACTCCGATACCACACAATACTTCAATTTAAGATTGAAAACAAGAGCTGTAACAAAGACTGCCATAGTGTCTTAACTGACACTTATTTAATACTGACTGGTATTAATTTAACAATATCATCAAATTGGCAGCAATAATAATTAAATGATTAAATTAATATGTAAAATATGTCCCAAATTTTTTTTTATGAATGAATACATTATCGGCTTGTGGTGGGCTTAAAATGTTTTAATTCAGATGTGCACTAAAATCCACTTAAAAGCCATATAAATAAGATGATCTCTAAAATTGAGGCATCACTGACCCTATTTTAACAGCACTTAGTAAAACAATATATAAAATCTCTATATATAAACATCCATGGAGTCAAACCCACAATTGTGGCAAAATGCCATTATCTCAACACTAAGTAAAATATTTTTTATTTATTTTTATTTTTTTTCTCAGAGACCCATCATCTACCTTCAGTACACATAGACACAAGCTTTTCTTGGAAACTGCTGACTGCATACAAACATGTTTTTCCAGTACTGTGGTCATCATTTCCCACCATGCCCTTACTTTTAGTGTGCTAATCCAAGCGTGGAGCTTCAAAAGACATCCACAGTTTGTTCGTCACTTGAGCAGAGCCAATAACTAATGTTGCTCTTTGCTTTTAGTTCAATGCCGTTTTGAGGATTCCTTTGAGAAGAGGTGGCAACTCAGCCCGGCTTCCTAGTTTCATTCATTTGCTCTTGCAAGTGAAAATTATTTGGGAGGTTTTCCAAGGCTTAACACTCCATTTGTTGCGTTAGGGGTTTTAAAGCGTTATGACTTTTTTTTCCCTCAAGTGTTGATCATTAGTTTTAAACTGTGTGCCAACATCTGGGAATTTTGTCTGTGAGCCTGAGGGCAGTCTGAAATCAAACTCTCGAGGGTTATTAAGTGACTTTTCGTTGTAATGTTGATTCACATGGAACATTGCACAGAAATGTGTGACAACGTCGCATAAGGAAGGTCTGAACATTTACAGACCTAGTTCATGAACCATGTCGCTGGTTCACTGCTGTGCAGAATCACTTTAATCCCCTCTCAAAGTTTATTTTGAGAAAGCCAGACAGCTTACTGCTCCTACGAAACAGCCAAAGATTTCCACTCCTGTCATTTATTCCACTTGTGAGGACATATGTCAATTCCTTGTCAGGATTAAAGATTCTAGTCATTGTTCTGCAACATGAGAATGATGTCAGTGTTCCGTCTGGCCCGCTTCTGTGAGGAATTCACAGAAACGCAGCTGACAGATTCTGCAAAGATGGCAACGTGTCACTTTGTTTGAAAGAAAAGTGTTTCTTGTCACTGATCTGTGCGTAGGACACTTATATGCAGTGAAAAAAAGCATGTCATTCTTTCAATTTGTCCGAAGCGTTTTTATGCTTGATGCCTCTTAAGGTGTGATGATGATGACGGTCAGTGTCGTCTTGTTGTGGTAGCAACAATGATGTCATCCCCCTCATAGCTTTGTTTACCCCTTCAAGCTGTTAAACAGGAGCAGGTCATGACCTTAGCCTTTGTCGGAATAACCAGTTCTTGTATGAGCTCAGCAGATTTATCGTGTCCACACAAACTTGCTTGTTGAGTGCCGAAAGTATACACCCACAATAACCATGTTTTGAGTTTAGAGTGCAATCATCCCAGGATTTTCACGCAAAATATATATTCAAAATTTCAGCATCAACAGACAGTAACAGACCCTGAAAGGATAGACTGTTAAAATCATAGTTTCTTTTTTCTTTTTTACTTAAGGGTTAAATCCAATCTAAACTGGAAAAAAAAAGCAGCTCAATTAGTCTAGTCGTTATTTCTCTGCACAGGTGAGACACTGTGCTGCATTTGAATTTCATCAAAGAAATTCAAGTTACCACTGTGAGTCTGTTACAAGGTCTCATAAAAGCTGCACTTGCACAAAAACACGACCATCTCCATTGTTCATCCCATATAATCTCACTTGATTCCCTGTTTATATCCCAGCCCGGTTCCTCTTTCAAAGTTTCCAATTGCCTTTGGCCTTCTTGCTCATACGATATAATTTGACTAACTATAAACAGCTGCTGTACAACTTAAAACGTAATTAAAAAGGTATTGTACACCTTTGCCTTCAGTTAGCGCAATTCATATTCAACTTGTATGTCCATTTTCTATACCGCTTCTCCTCATTAGGGTCTGGCGTGTGCTGGAGCCTATCCCTGCTGACCCCGGTCTGGAAACCAGCCAAGCAGCACCGTATATGTAGTTTCATTAAATACTCTGCACTCGGTGACCACGACTGAAAAAAAACGTCATCATTCGATTCAGCATATTCTGGAACCCTTTCACATTATGTGGTGGTTTTCTTTTGAGAAATGCTGACATGTGAAACTATTTTGAGATTTTATGAGCATGAATGCTTGACTCCAGCATCTGCTTATTTTTGCCCCAAATATGTGTTATACAACTTATGAAATAGTAACAAGATTAAACCCTTGACTGTCATTGGAAGGGCTCTTAAACTGTTCAAGCTGTTTCAACACTAAACAGCTGACTGCGCCAGAGCGTAAAAGGATTTCGCATGGCAGAAAATCTATCAGAATCTGAAAATCAATTTCTTTGGATACATTAGTATGGAGAAGGCCATCAATACTGGTGAGAATGTCAGCATGTAGCATACTTTGTATAGATGCAAACTGTGGAGTATACTGTATGAGCATGCTGTACGTTTGCCCAGTTGCACGAGGGAACCCTCCCTGTTCGGACATGTTTGGCCAATATGATGGCCCTCTCATACCTCAGGGCCTCCGTTAAGTTTGTGGCCTTATTAAAAGCATACCAATAACATGTTCTAAACTTGCCTGACTAGTGAGGGTTCCTTTAAAGGAGAAGAAGCACAAAGTGTAAGTATTTAATCACAGTTCATTTGCAAGTTTATTTTGTTTTCCCTTGTTTTTTTTGCAGTCTCTCTCATTTCCTACATTTTCCTGAGTTCCACCCCAGTGTGTTAAACTATATCCAACTTTACACAGGCCGTGACGTAATTCTGCCTGAGGGGCTTTCCCACATTCATTCCCAGTCAGCTGATAACACATGTGGTAGAGAATTGTAAAAACACACATGGGCGGGTAGTAGTTTGAAACTCAGAGCCCATATCAACCTTCCCTGAGAACCAAAAAGAGGCGAGGGCGATGGCAGTGAAAAATGTTCCGCTCATTTTCAGCACCCGCCAGCTTTAAAGCTCATCTAGGCTGTGATTAAATTGGCTGAATACAACAACCCAACCCATGTTGTTGCACGCTGGCTACAGATGTGCTTCGCTACATTTAACCTCTTCTAAGTGTTCTCAATTGTTTTTCTTTCACTGGACTTATTAAAAGAAACACAAGCGCCACTTGAATAAATCTCCTAGATGCTTAGCAGGGCCTTTAAATGGTCAAAGACAGAATTCAATATTCTCTCAGACTGCTTGAGATCAGAGTTGGCTGTGGTTGCACATTTACTGCACACTGCTGTGCAAACCAAACACTGCTCCGACGAGCCACTGCAATGTCAGCTGCTTTCATTTAGTTGGACTGAGCAGTGAGTCAGCCAGGGTGGCTGGTGGAGAGTCCGCATATCCATGTACAGTGATTAATCACATCTGACACACTCTGGTCTTCACTGAAGCAGTATCTATTCATATTCTTTGGCATATCTTATAGAATTGAAACAAAGACTATTGAAAAGTAAATAACAGCCCGATGCAGCTGCAAAAAAAAAAAAGTGATTATAAGCCAATACTCTGTTTGGATGTGTGTGGGAGATGAGAGAACAGCAAAATAAGCCCTTCAAGGGCGCTTGACAGGATAAGCTCAACCGATAAGGACTCTGGAGAGGAAGCTGGGGTTGTTTTTGAAGGAAATGACATGATCTGGTTGGATGGAACAGTGACCTCATGTTGACAAGATAATAGCTCAGTGAGTGAGTGAGTGTGTGTGTGTGTGTGTGTGTGTGTGTGTTTGTGTGTGTGCTGATAGATGAAAGGTTTCTTGAAACACCATAGCTGATTGCTCAATTTTGGATACAGGCCAACACTGGCTGACTTTAATTTCCGAATGTTACACATCTCACACTCACAAATTAGGACTGGGTGACGAGAAGATAATGCAGTGCCCTAACAAATCCAGCAGATTTTGCTGTTTTTCCTTTGTAACGAAACAGATTATATTTAATACAGAGGTGTGGTTAAATTGTGACATGATTTTTTTTGGTCACATTTAATTACCTCAGTGTGTGTCTGTAATGAATTACCCTGTTGGCCCTGAGTTTGTCATTGGACCCTAAGCCCAACCCCTAACCCCCACAAGAATATGTGTTCCCATTCAGTGACGGTGCAAGTGTAGCGTAGTGTCGTCAGCTGGGATAGCCTCCAGCATCCCGGGACCCCGAACAGAATTAGCAGTATAGAAAGTACAGGCACCTATTTTATGTATCCGTATTGCATCGTACACAAGGGACCGTTACAAATTCCAAAGTAGTTTTTTGTTGCTTTGCACTTTCTTGAAACTCTTTTGTGATGACCTCAAATTGTCCTGGGGATTGGGACAGGATGATTGAAAATGTTTTAAAAATTATGCCAAAAAAGGATCTGGAGAAGCTGTTGGCCTTCCCAAGAGATGGGCTGGACTGGGGTCCAAAAACAAAGCTTTCCGTTGAGTTGAAGCTCTTAAAATAACTCATGGATTATGAATCTAAAGAACCAGAACATACTCATGGACAGTGATGTAAATAAAGTACAAAGTTTTTTGAGGAGAGACATGTTAGTGATGGTTGCTGTTACACTGCCAGCATTCAGAAAATAAAGTAATAGATTTCATCAGTTAGGTTTCCAAGAATTGTTTTAACAATTAATTTCCCAACAGTTAGTTTATACTGATTGATTGATTGTTTCTATGGCATTTGTATTCATTGGTGATGGCCTAACATTGTATTAAAATGCTTACTTCTGATTTTATTTCAACCCTCTGGAACCATGACGCCAATTTGTATCAAAATAACTGTCAGAAAAGGGTTTGCTAAATACCATCCGAACTCACTAATACCTTGATGTACGGTAATTATAAAGACACAAAAAACATCATATCAATTACTTTTTAAATAAATATATTATGGTTTGAGGAATCTTACGCATAATCGTAGGTAGTACAAAAGTCAAAGTTGGATATAATCTAATCAAACAGGCACTTTTCATGCAATCTACTGTATGTACAGTATAAAGCAGAAACATACTTTTTTTTTTAAATATTGAAAACATTTTAAGACCCACCAAAGACGATCCTTCCAAGTGATGAGGCGATGAAGGCGGTTTTCCCACACAGAATGGTTAAATCTGGCCTGTTTCGCATACGCCATTGTAAATGCTAACTTTTAATGATGTGATGATCTCACACACTCATTTTCACAGAATCCCTAATGAAGAATTAGCATACTAGAACAACATATTGTCTCCCACTAGCTC
Organism: Phycodurus eques; assembly: GCF_024500275.1. NCBI lineage: Eukaryota > Metazoa > Chordata > Actinopteri > Syngnathiformes > Syngnathidae > Phycodurus > Phycodurus eques. Next base: position 30,548,494 of record NC_084528.1, on the reverse strand, counting down.
AGGGGAAGGCTGGGGGGCGTGGCGCAGCGGTGAGCGGGGACACAATGTGGTGAAATTTACAAGTTTTGCCTTGAGCAGCAGTCGGAAGAGTGGTGTCTATTTAGCCAAATCCAATTAGAAAATGTGGAAAATATGTACGAATATTGTATTTGAAAATGGTCCCTAATGTTATTTGATTTCTAAATGATGCTTTGCACCTGAGATTTTATTTATCATTTACAATTCATGTGTAAGTTTGCGTTTTAACTTTTTGTTCTCTTCTCTGTCCAGATGTATAATTGCAAGCATGCATTATTAGTGGATGATGAAAACAGCATTTTCCCCCATAGTGTGAGCTTTAAAAACCTAATCAGCAAACTCCATGTAGCAAAGACTGATCCACCTCTGACACACAAACCCGCCCCTGCACATGCCAAACATTGTTCTCGAGAGAATCTGCTGCACTAAATATGGCGCCAATAGCAGAGGAGAAATTTTGAAATAAAAATGCAAATGTAAGCAACAGCCCTTTAATATTACATCAAAGACATTCTAAGGTAGCTGGTAGCAGATATATAGACAAACATGATTTTTAGTTGAGCCAAAAATGTTGGAGCAGATTACACTCAAAATAGACTAAACTGAATAAGATGATATTTATTTGCAATCATTAAAGTAACTGCATCAAGCCTGACCCGTTTTTCACCAATTTCTGTTGTAGTTTGTTTTGGGGCGTTGCTCCCTTCAGTCTCCTCTTTGGCAGGTAAAATGCAGACTCTATAGGGTTTAAATTTGGAGATTAGATGGACCTTGCCTAAAACCTTCTACTACTGCCCCCTGATGCACTCCTTTCGCAATCCGTTTCGTTCTTGAAATGGGCAGACAAATTGTGTCTGTAGACTTTTGGATTACATTTTGGAGAATCTCATCATGGCCTTCCTATTCTTCTTGCTGATGAGTCATTTGCGGTTTCTGGTCTAGCCTCTGGACATTTGCATATTTATGATACTTTTACTCCTGCCCTCTGAAGGTTGTTGACAATGAAACATTTGTTTTCAGGGGCTTTCTTTTTTACTTTCACAATCAGTATATTAACATGCACTAAAAAGTGAACTACTGTATTGCAATAACTAATGAAACCAAGTTTTGATTGATTGATTGATTGATTGATTATTGATTGATTGATCGCTTAGAAGTATGTGGCTCGACATGTGAGTAGCTTAAGTAGGTGGAGAGGTCGGTTTGCTGGTAGACAGAAAGCGACTGACATTTACGACGTATATCAAAGTGTACGCATGTCTTTTCAACCCAGAGAGGAACGGACAGCAGAATAGGGGTGAATAGGGCGTGCTGAGGATGATATGAAGAAGGAGCATATATATTTCCCCCCCCCCATTTACCTTCTGACATGGCCTCTCAAAGAAATCTTAGCGGGTCCAGTGCTGTACTTTTAGCCGTCGTGTTACACTGGCTCAATTTCTGCTCTTTCATTTTGGGGATTTTTGATCGCATGATGTTCTTAAGGGGAATTGGCAAAAGAGATGCAAGAGCAGAAAGCCTCAGAAGTTGAACCATCGGTTAAGTAATTTATGGGCTACATGATTCACCTGCACACACAGAGAAAGTGTCGAAGGAAGTTGTAGATTGAAAGAAAACCTTTCATCATAAACTTTGCATTTGTAATGTTGCCGCATTTCTTATCGGTATAGTCATTCATTTTCCAATACCCAAAGAATTCATGAACCTATCCTAATTAAGCTTTTTAAGTTTGGCCTGCCCACATGCGACACCTCCAAACTCCATAACAGTGTTGAACTTAAATTTTAATGGGTGGAGTGGAACTGATTTGAGCTTTTCTGCAGATGTGAGGCTCACATATGTGATGTCAATGGGTCCTTTCAGAAGGTGATAATTTAATCTGCCAACACCTTTTATAAATCATTAACTTCAGGGAACGTGAACCGAGACAGCTTATTTTATCACATAGTGGAAGCGGAATGTTAAAAGCAGACGGCAAATCTGAGATACTAAAAGAAGGCCTATCGGGACTTAAAGCTTTCACCTTAAAGAGTACATAAATAACAGTCTCATGTTGATTCAAGTACTTCGGAAAAATGTTTTTTTTCTCAGACAACCCACCTCTCTCTCTCTCTCTCTCTCTCTCTCTCTCTCTCTCTCTCTCTCTCTCTCTCTCTCTCTCTCTCTCTCTCTCTCTCTCTCTCTCTCTGTCACAGTGAGATGTTTGAGCCCACCCACAATCATATAGCGAGAGACTATATTAAAGAGTAGTGTCAGCAACTTCCCCTTAAACCCTTCTTTTTTCCAATCCCACCGTGTCATGTTAAATTGACACGCAGATCCTTATAATAATCACATTTTTGTACAATACAGTATAGCTGATAACTTTGTCAAAGTATTAAAAGAAAAACAGAAAGCTCTTGTTTCATATTGTTATCCATTTATGGGTACAAATGTGCCAACTTGGAATAAAAACAAAATACAAAAAAGAATGAGGAGATATGTAAACGAAAAACACATTCATGAGAAAGTAGGTATATTTTATCTACGCTGAAGTAATCCATCAAACCAGAGTGGAAGTTTGTGGGAATTTTATTGTGCTATAAATCAACCACAGATATGATCCATTTGGCTGAGAAGGAATGAAGTCTTAAGAGGTGAAATAAACACAATCTGGGTCACGAAGGGTCACAGGATTTTCTGAGTGACTTTCGTCCGCAAAGAGGCAAACGAGCAAAAATATACAGGCAACTACACATGCAGAGAGACACACATGAACTTGCAAACCTTGGCCACCCAAGATGAGAACAAGAGAGATGGAAACTTTAATCGTGTTTATAACCCAACTCTGGATTATAGGGTAGACTGACAAGAGGGAGAGTGAGGAGTTTCAGTTGCTCAGCTGTACATAATTAAAAGACAGCCCTCCTGCATTCTGTCTCGCACTTCCTGTCTCCCACAAACACACAGGGATCCTAACCCAAACACACAGGAGCCTCCATTATCTTGATTATAACTTCACTTCCCGGTATGAAGCATATTAGCTGTTGATTTTACAGGGAAGTTTTAAATGGGAAGCACCGTGTGCTTACTGTATGTTGTTCAAATACAAAGTGTTGTCTGTAAGTGTTTGGATGTGGTTACTAAGCAACAAGCCTCAGATCCTGCAGCAGTTATCTGTCTAGATGCTGTTATCATCACATACCAAGTGATGAAAAAGGTTTTACAGCGCAAAGCCTTAGGACAAAAGTGTTTGCAAATGGGATGTGAAATGGGTTCAGTTCGTTTAATGCATAATTATTTGGGAAGTATCATGGTTTGCAATTGCTTAACTTTCTTTCCTACTTTAATAATCCATGTCAGACATTGTCACGTGACAATATTCCAACCGCATAGTGAATCGCGTAGTCTCACTGAGTCCAATGTAAAACATTCCATGTCAAAAGTACCGTTTAACTTATCAACTTTGTGGTAAAGGCTTTTCTACATGGCAAGAGTTGTGGCTAGATCAAAGTTGAGATGGAGCATGCTGCACTCAGATGACAGCTAAAGCTTATTGACAAAGCTTTATTTACACTAAAGCCTATAGACAGCTTACTCTATTTAAAAACAAAAAAAAGTTCTTATTCAAGAATATCAGGTCTATTTCCGTTTAATGGCTTAACACTACTGGCTACTGGATCACTGGACAGAAAAAAAGAGATTTTACAATTATTTCGATCATAGTTTTCATCATCATCATTAGTTTTCATCATCATCATTATCATTCACAGTTTTTAAATCTTTTGGAAGAAGAGGAAATCCTCTGCATGGTCATGTTATTATATGACTTGCCTTTTGATGTCAGAACCAAGCCACATTCTCGTTATTGCCTTTAAAACGTCTGTCTCCCCTTGGTCCTGCGTAAACAGAGACTTAGTGGCGTTGCTTTTTTAAAAAATAATAATAATAATTGAAATGACTCGATTAATTATTAGGAAACTATCTGAGACAATTTTCAATAATAGTGCTTGCTTTAGCTTCCAAGTTGGAGACACAAAGCTGGGTGACTGACACACAGCCATGATCAGTATTCTTCAGACCACAAAATACATTTTAGTTTCAGAACAATTTCTTTTTATATATATTTACTTACTGTGCATAAAGGTTTCAGTGACAGGGACTGCAAAATTGTTGCCAAGTCTTAACCCGTGTTACAGACAAAACCAATGAATGAGGCTCATGAAAATCTTTATGGCCTGAAGTCCACTTTTAGAATACACTGGAAACTTTGGCTACAGACAGACAACATCAAATTTTCCTCCATAGAAAATTATGAAAATGTAAGCTTTTCTGGCTGTGCCGAATCTCCGTCCACTCGAATCTGTCTTTTTCCGCACCTTCGTGCCAGATACGTACTCTGGGTGGAGGCCAGGTGAAACCCGTTCCGTGTCGACAAATCTGGTCGTCCGCGCATTCTCCCGTCGTCTTACGCACATTTCCTCTGACGCGCTCGGGAAGGTGAAACATCATATTGCACGTGAGGTTTTTTACAATACAGGTATGTGCTAGCACACTTTGTAAGACACTTCCAGAAAACTATTTGCTGTGCAGCGGCTGGAATTAAAAGACAAGCCTGTAGTGTTTTTTGAAAATGTTCGGCTCCCACGATGACAACAACCACAGTCATATAGTAATGGTGCAATCGTGACAAATTATATTTAATCATTTGGTTTTAGTTTCTTCTATTCCTGTCGTCCAAATATGTTTACGTGCTGAAGTCTGGTCCATGGTGTGAGTACTGCTTATCTATAGAACGGCGGGGACAATTTTTTTTAATGCTGGACTTCCAAACATTCATGGAGTCATAAGCACGGTATTCTGATGAAATTACTTTTATTGGATTAATTTCCATCATCCATCCATTTTCTACCGCTTATCCGAGGTCGGGTCGCGGGGGCAGTAGCTTTAACAGGGACACAGAGACTTCCCCCCAGCCACTTCATCCAGCTCTTCCGGGGGGATCCCGAGGCGTTCCCATGCCAGCCTAAGGACGTAGTCTCTCCAGCATGTCCTGGGTCGTCCCTGGGGTCTGCTTCCGGTGAGACGTCCCCGGAACACCTCACCGGGGAGGCATTCGGGAGGAATCCGAATCAGATGCCCCAGCCACCTCATCTGGGTCACAACGTCGCGAGTCGAGGTCAGCAGCGCCCCAACCCCACAATACACAGTGAACTCCTCTCATGCCCGAGTTTTTGCTTCAGCGACCACCAGAGCTGCATTCCGCTTGGCCAGCCGGTACCCATGAGTTGCCTCAGGAGTCCCACAGGCCAAAAAGGCCTGATAGGACTCCTTCTTCAGCTTGACGGCATCCCTCACCGTTGGTGTCCACCAACGGGTTCGGGGATTGCCACCACGACAGGCACCGACCACCTTAAGGCCACAGCTACGGTCGGCCGCCTCAGCAATGGAGTAGCGGACCATGGTCCACTCGGACTCGATGTCCCCCGCCTCCTCTGGAAAATGAGCAAAGTTCTGTCGGAGGTGGGAATTGAAACTCCTTCTGACAGGGGATTCTGCCAGACGTTCCCAGCAGACCCTCACAATACGTTTGGGCCTGCCAGGTCGGACCGGCATCTTCCCCCACCATTGAAGCCAACTCATCACCAGGTGGTGATCAGTTGACAGCTCCGCCCCTCTCTTCACCCGAGTGTCCAAGACATGCAGCCGCTAATCCGATGACATGACCACAAAGTCGATCATCAAACTGCGACCTAGGGTGTCCTGGTGCCAAGTGCCCTTATGCTTGAACATGGTGTTCATTATGGACAATCCGTGATGAGCACAGAAGTCCAATAACAGAACACCACTCGGGTTCTCATCAGGGTGGGCCTTCCTCCCAATCACGCCCTTCCAGGTCTCACTGTCATTGCCCACGTGAGCATTGAAGTCCCCCAGCAGAACGATGGAGTCCCCAGCGGGAGCGCTCTCCAGCACCCACTCCAAGGACTCCAAAATGGGTGGGTACTCTGAACTGCAGACAGGACCCGTCCCCCCACCCGAAGGCGGAGGGATGCTACCCTCTCTTCCACCGGGGTGAACCCCAACGTACAGGCGTATTCCCACACCTGCTTGGTGCCTATCACCGTGGGCAACTCCAGAGTGGAAGAGAGTCCGACCCCTCTCGAGAGGACTGGTACCAGAGCCCAAGCTGTGTGTGGAGGCGAGCCCGACTATAACTAGTCGGAACTTCTCGACCTCACACACCAGCTCGGGGTCCTTCCCTGCCAGAGAGGTGACATTCCACGTCCCTAGAGCCATCTTCTGTAGGATCGGATCGGCAAGGTCCCTGCCTTCGGCCACCGCCCAGCTCACACTGCACCCGACCCCTATGTCCCCTCCCACAGGTGCTGAGCCCATGGGAAGGGAGACCCACGTTACCCTTTAGGGCTGTGCCCAGCCGGGCCCCATGGGTGCAGCCCAGCCACCAGGCACTCGCCTTCGAGCCCCCCCTCCAGGCCTGGCTCTAGAGGGGGGCCCTGGTGACCCGCGTCCGGGCAAGGGAAACCTAGATCCATTAATAGCTTTCATCATAGGGGTCTTTTAGCCATGTTTTGTCTGGTTCCTCATCTAGGACCTGTTTGCCATGGGTGACCCTGCCAGGGGCATAAAGCCCCAGACAACTTAGCTCCTAGGATCATTGGGACACACAAACCCCTCCACCACGATAAGGTGACAACTTCCAGGAGCGGCATTTCCAACATAATTTAAAAAATATTCTCTTTAAAAAAAAAAAAAAAACAGACCATAATTCAGAATGGGAGAATGTATCCCTTAGTGAATTAAATATAATAACTGAACATAAGGCACCAACTGATGCACTTAAATGTTCTTCAGGGCAAGAATGGGGAGAGCAGTGCACATTTGTCATACATACAGTACATTTATAAAAACATCCATCATGCACTCATCACAGTACATCAAATATCCAAAAATGCAACTTTCGTGGTCTTGGCTTGCTTATTTGGAGAGGTTCTATTTTTCCATCCAGCTGAAATCAAACCAAGATAATGTTCACACTTAGCAACACACAAAATAAAACACACACACACACACACACACCAGCATCCTTGCTGTTTCTCGAATAGCCTGCCAATAGCAAAGTCCTGGACTGCCAAGTCTTTGCACTGCTGGAGGTTAAGGGTTCAGCTCCTGTCAAGCATGCATTTTACCAATCACACACACAGAAACTCACACACAAACAGCATACACTAAGTGCCCAATCCAAAAAGGGTGAGGACCTCTTTCATATAATTAAACCACAGAAACAAATTGTGGCCATCTACTAAAATCGGACCAGTAGATTTTCATCTTTTCCTCCTCCCTTCACTCATTTACTTGCCACTGATATTTCCATTGCACCTTCAATTCTACCGGAATTATGTAGTTATTTTGGAAAAGGTTTTACCTAGTCTCTCACCTCTCTATGGGAACATGGTGGTAGCAGAGATAATTAGATAGAGACAGGGCAAGGCAAACAGACTTTGTTTTTCTTTTCTTTTTCTTTTTTACAGAGTCATAGTCCTGAGTCTGCAGCTTGTCAAATGTAAAAAAAAAGAAAAAAAAGAACAGGGAAGATATGCTCCTGGGGGAGTAGTACATTATTGAAAACATGAAAGTCATGTCTTTCATTGTTTTTCCATCCCAGACTCGTTGACCAAGACCAAATCATTTTATTTGGCGGGTGGACAAGTGCCCATAGCAGCAATAATATTACTTCAAATAGGCTGACAGTATTTGATGTCTCCTAAATTTTTATTGCAAATCCACAATTCATGAATGTAGACAATTATTCAAATATATTACCCTAATTACTAGGGAAGTACTGTAGAGAAATGTATGCAAATAGCTTGGCTTTATTGTGAGGGGGAATGAACCATAACTCAGAACACACACGTGTTTTGCTTACCATCTCCAGAGCAGTCAGTGCTCCACAATGTTGACATGCCGATTCAAAGCTTCGAAGCTGCATGTGATCCACCTACGATGAATAGAGAAAGCACAAATGAAATCATAGAACACACTTTGCTTCCCCAGATGACAGATCTTGAATGCTAGGCTGAAGCAGTGAAGAATCCATACTTAAGTAAGAGTACAGTACCGCAAAGTAAGAAATAGTCCATTTAAATTGAATAGACTGCATTCAAGCCATACTTTCTGTAAATTGTTTCTTGGAACACATTTGAGCTGTGATAATTTGACTTGCAATACTTCGATATTCCTTCTATAAAAGTAGCCGAGGATTCAAAGCTGGCAAAGATTTGACCTCCTTGGATTTGGTAATAGAATCATTGGACATAAAATAATCAGACAATTTAAGATGCCCGATGTGACTGACCCTAATCTGGGGAAATAAATGATCCAGATTGTCAGTGGAAATGGTTAGACACAGACAGACAATTTCCCTTGAGGATGCAATACTGACAAGACACGCCAATCGCCCCATTCACACGACACGCATTAGGAATTAGAAGCACACCTATCTCCCCACAGCATGACTACACAACTTTTGTATTCACTTTTTTAATGAATGGTGAAGGGGACAGTGATATAACACCCATAGGAACTTTAAACGTCTACAATGTCTTTTTTTTTCACACCAGCCATAAAGAAAACATCATTTACGCAAGTCCAGCTTCAAACTATCACCTCATCAACCCGAAATGATCCTCGTTAGCGTAACACACAGGAAGTCTGCGAACCTGTTTGGTCACGTGACATTCTGCATATAGCGCATTAAGCAAATACAGTGGAATCTCCAACTCTCAACACAATCTGTACCAGTCACACTGGAACATTCTCTTGACCTAAATGACGAATCATGAGGATGTATTTACTATTAGACGTTTACCACAAACCATGAAGTCAAAACACTTCACCTATGCATTGATGGGTGCTGTGATCATTTGGTATAAAAGGTAACATGAAAAGTGAAATCCATTGACCTCCATGTTTATGTGTAACTTCAGGGCATATTTATTTTCTGTATTTTGATCAAATTCCAAACTGTATGACCTCTGGGGGTTTGAAATTGTGAGGTAGCACCGCAGTGGTAAAAGGAAAGGGAAGACAAAGATGTTAAATAAGCACTCTTGGACATCCCACAACTCCAGGAGCCGGTCCTCCATTTCTGGGGTCTTTGTGTTTCGGGTAGAACATTTTTGTTTTCATTTACGGCCGCTTCCTCGTTCTTGATTCAGGTCGCTTCTCGATTGGCTACATTCCATTTCAAGTTACAATTCACGGAGTTATTTCCCCACACACATGAAGATTTGTGGTTGTAAATCTTGAACCCGTTTCATATTTAAGAATGTCGGCACCGACCTGTTTCGGATCCTATCATCGGTGCAAATTCACTCTTAACACACCTCAGACCACAGGATAGTATAAAATAATCTTAGGAAATGTAAAATAATCTAGTGTTTGTCGTCATTGGTCAGAAAGGGGCAAAATTGAGAACAAAAGTGCCCGATTGTCTTTATGTGTTTAGCTGGCTTTAGTTTTAGCTGAGGTATTCCTCAACATGGAGCCAGATAGTGAGAGAGAGAGCATGAGCAATTGGACTGGGTTGGCACAGGGCAAACAACCATGTCAAATATTTTACCAGCAGAGTTTCTTCCTGCCCATTTCCAATTTCTAAACCCCTTCCAAATGTACTGATTCATCTGTCCATCTTTGCACACCTTTTTCCTTCACTCTCCCCAGTCATATACATTTAACCTTAGTATTGTAAAGTCCTTGCTTTTTCATTTGAAACTACACCAAATCCTCATAGGAGTTTTACTCTCTGACATCCACATCAATGGGCCTTCTGCTTGAAATACGCAATTTCATTTAAAACCTCAGCCTCGATCACCATAATAGTTCATTTTGTTCACAACAATGTGGCAGCTATGTTCACACTGGGCTGACAATGATTAATAATAGACCTTATCATCACGAATCATGAAAATGCTTCACTTTGACCTTTCACTACATTAGAAACGGAGGGTTCATATTCATGATTAAAATGTGCGATTGTTTATTTGCTGTACTTATGGGGCACTGTCAAGAAACAGAACACTAACACACTGCCCTTTCAGCTCGGCCATTTTGTGTGATGTGATATAAACTGTACATTAGACAATAAGACTTTAACACTTGATGATTGTCTTAGAATTGCAGCCAACAAGATTGTAGATCAATGTAGAATTACAATCACCGGGTGGGGACTACAAGAGATGAACAGTAAAAGCACATCTAATAAATTGATTGTAGAATATGTCGAGGCCTGACCCACTTAATTATTAGAACTGTCTCTTTCTGCGCCCGATCTTAGCGCCGCTAAAGCTAACCTTATCTCACAAATGGGCCCCATCCGGACACATAATCACCAGTTATATCAATGACGCCACACTGGACAAATACACAAAATGCTCACATCACATTAATGGAACTGGACTTGATCTTTTTTACTGCAGTCCATTTGCGGTGAAAGACACAACACATTAAAAAGAGTGAGCGAACCTCTGAAATGAAAGGCTCATGTTTGAGCAATCTGTCAAAGCAAGTAAAGGTTCAAAGTAGGGTCAGTCTACCGGGGGGATTTTCTCACTATCGCTTCTCAAATAACATGGAAGCAAAGAGGCAGAGTGGAGCAGGGTGAAGCTAGACTGCAGAGACATACAGACAATGTTGTAATATGCAGAGAGAGATGGGACCAGAGATGAAGAAGGCTCCAAATCTGGCGTTTTGAAAGGTTTGGGGGACAGACAAGAACAGGGTGTGATTATGATTATGATAGAAGTTATGAGCAGCCTTTAGAATGGTTCAAAGATTGCAATCCTCCAAATTGTTGGATATGATCAAGGGTGTGAATAATTGAAAAGAACAAAAGAAACATCCATCCATCCATCCATCCATTTTCTGAGCCGCTTCTCCTCACTTGGGTCGCGGGCGTGCTGGAGCCTATCCCAGCTATCATCGGGCAGGAGGCGGGGTACACCCTGAGCTGGTTGCCAGCCAATCGCAGGGCACATACAAACAAACAACAATTCGCACTTCACATTCACACCTACGGGCAATTTAGAGTCTCCAATTCATGTGTGTTTTGGGGATGTGGGAGGAAACCTGAGTGCCCGGAGAAAACCCACGCAGGCACGGGGAGAACATGCAAACTCCACACAGGCGGGGCCAGGGATTGAACCCGGGTCCTCAGAACTGTGAGGCTGACGCTCTAACCAGTGCCGCACAAAAGAAACAAGACTATTCAAAATTAAACAAACTGGATCAAATTTGGCCAACAATGGTTTGGTTGAAAATGAGCACATTGAGATGGATTGATCTTTTGTCATGGAAATGAACAGCCATTTTTTTCATCTTGATTTAAAAAAAAAAATGTTATGGTGGGTTATGCTATGCATCTCAAACATCTAAAGCCTGAATCACTGTTGTTTGGTTTCGAACTGGTATTTTATAATAAATTTGTACCCAACTTTCCCGTCAGAAGAAAATTGGAAGACCAGGAAACACCTTTTCTCAAATGAAGCTTTTGTGTACTAATAAACGACCCAAGCGCTAGAAGACTCAATTGGAAATGTTGTATCCACTTCAAGGTTGTCCCTTTTTTATATATATATATCACCTTCATCTCTGTTCAGTAATTTAGCAGGTTACACTGTGTCACATAATTTACGTCACTGATGCAGCTATCCTCTTCCAGATAAACCCTGCAGCGGAAACTCGAAACAGATGAGGGTTTACCTTCTCAAACCTTAGCTGATTGTGCTCAGCTGACCATAGATTTCCTTGTGTTACAACTTCAGCGAGACAGAGTGCCAGAGCAGACAGTGCGCCAGAACAGGTGACTGGAAGGTCAGTGGGCCACGATTAACATCAAGGAGATGTCTCGCTGTACAACGCCACCCACATCTTTCTCCAATTTCTTTCTTTTGCATCCTGTTACTCTTTAGCCATGGCGTCATCAGCAGGGCTCGTTTTCCTTCTTTATTAGTTCCCCTCCTCCTGTTTCAAACACACACGGAAGCCAGTCAGTTCAGTCACCGACTGAAAATGACCGCAGGCATTGAGAAGCAAAAGCTTTGTGAGAGTATGTTCGGTATGGGGTTGGGTTGAGGGAGACAGTGACAGACAAATATAGGGGAGAAAATGAGAACCAGAGACAGACAGAGTCGGGGGCCCGCCTCCTTCGCCCAGTAAATACACTGGGATTAAAAAAGTTGAAGCCAAAAAAAAAAACACGAAAAAAACTGCAGAAGCTACAGAAGCCATGCTCTCATCTGTCTGTTCTGTCAACTACAAGGTTGAAGTGAAATGCTGACAACTCCTGTTCAGAAAAGATGGCTCTCCTGGAAGCACTGCCTCAGAGCCAAATAGACATCTGACACTTTTGAAGGATGTATTTCAGAAAATTATTTTATCAATCAGCCACACCATTATGGGTAGGCATATGATATGGATGGTTACTTTGGACTAGAACGCTGGCAGAGACAGAAACTCTACACAAGTGTGCAAATCATTACGAAAAGGTTTGTTGACTCCACTTCTGACTGTCAGAGATTTTAAAATATAGAGTGCTTTGACCACATTTTCCATGATTTTTAAAGAAGTGTGCCAACCCAACAGGCACCGCTTACAGATTGCTTGGCAACCACCACTTGTTTAGTTACTGTTCAAGGATTTTTCTGAGGGAAATAATTCCATTTGAAATATTTATTTGCAAGAATATGACTTGCACTGTTGTCTGCTATGTTATTACCAGACTTTGATTCATGCAGTAGCCATATAATGCAAGCTGGGGCTTTTTAATTCCCATGTATAGCGAGAAATTATTGTAGCACAAGGAATTGGCTCAGGTCAAATGGCCAACAAAGCATGTGTAATTAAATTTTGTGCACAGGAAAGGTCAGTGGTTTGAAACATGCCAGTGCAAGTAAATTTACGGCTGGGAAAAGCGAGATGCAACGATTTCCTATTTCTGCTCTAAGTCCAGATGTATGACCAAGAACACCTGAATTTGAATGTTCCCCAGATCAGATGTTCTTATAATTAATATCAGAATCCGCTTCTTTTTCATGTGACTTTAGCATGTGTCAATTGTTCCCTTTCTTTCAAATTTGGCACAGAGGACACAAGACGGCTGACAAGTTACAGTGAAGTACTTCCTGGTCCTTCATTGGCCCCAATTAAGTTGTTTGTAGCATGGGGTGAACTCAGATGGACTGAAGTTTGGCGGTCTCTACCTTGCTACAGAAATGCTTGGAGGACAATGGTGACAAAGAACATACGATTTAGTCAGGATACTTTTTGTCATTGGGTGAAGGTAAATCATTGTCATCCTAAAAAGATATTAAAAGATATAATCCAGAAACATAGGAAGTAAAATGCCCTACATTTTTGAATTATTTGGACAAGAGCAATGGAATTCCAATTAAAGTCAAATGGCTTACTCTGGATATATAAAGTCTACACCCCCCTGTTCAAATGCAAGCTTTTTGTTGTGATGCTAAAAAAAAAAAAAAAAAAGACAAATGATTTTCAGACCTTTTCTATCATTAATTGGAACTATAACCTGTACACCCCGATTGAAAATTGGGATGTGGCTGTGTTCAGAATTAACCAATCACATTCAAACATGTTAAATGTGACGAAGCACAAACCTGCCACCAATAAAACTGCATCTGATGAACGACCAAATGAAGTGCAACTGTTCTATGCTTTTCCTGACATTTTGGTAGTCCCATCTTGCAAAAGTGGTGGTCTGCAGAGAGCCTCCACAACATCAGAGGAATTCATTGTTCACAGGTATCAGGCAAAAAAAATGGTACAGAAGAATTAGTAAGGCATTAAATCAACTATGGAACACAGTGAATGGAAAACTGCAAGTCCCTCCAAAATTGAAGACCAAACAAGAACTGCTCAGGGAGGCTGCCAAGAGGCTGACAAAAACATTGAAGGAGCTGCAGGAATTTGTGGCTAGTACTGGCTGTTTAGTGGAACAAACTCCTGTGGTCTTCCTATCTCTTTGCTATCAGGTCGCCTGGCAAGACAGAAGGCTTATCCCCTAAAGAAAAACATCCAAGCCAGGCTACATTTTGCAAAAAACACACTTGAGATCTCCCAAACACATGTGGCCAACTCTGCTATGGTCACTGAAACTACAGTAAAGTTAGTTAAACCCATGTTTGGCACAAACACAACACTGCTCAACACAAAACAAAGCCAGACCTTGCGTGAAGAATGGTGGAGACAGCATCATGCTTTGGGGCTGTTTTTATTCAAGTGAAACTAAGCTCTTGGTCAAGGTGGAGCAAATTATGAACAGTTCCAAATACCACTTAGTGTGAGCACAAAAGCTTCAGGATTGATCTGAACATGATTTGGGATTAATCGGAGGTAAATGGTCGCAGGAGTGCGCTGACTCCCAATTAACGAGAGTTTGAATGTGATTGGTTAATTCTGACCACAGACAAATCCCCAGTTAAAAGAGGGTGTGCACAGTTTTGCAACCACATTATCTCAATTGTAATTTTTTACTTCACCTCTCGAAAAAAATATATTTTTGAAAGAGTTGTGCTGCTCATTGGTCACATTAAAGGTGGAAAACATTTCAAAACGATTTATCTTGGTCACATTTTTCAATATGACAAAAACTTGACATTTGAAAAGGGGTGTGTCGACTATTTGTGCCCACTGTACTTGTGAAGCTCGAGAAGATCAATGTAACCCAACTCTCAACTGTAATTCGTTGTGTTTTTAAATGTCACTTTGACTTCTCTCCTCGTTCCATTGATGGATGCCAGTGGAATACATTGTTGCGATCTACCATCATGAATTCTTTTTAATATATCTTTTCTGACATTTCTAAACAAGAACAACTTATTCCACCTTTCTAGACCACCAAAACAGACTCTCCTGCTGCAATAGTGCTGCTCCACCTCTGCACAGTTGATACAGAGTGGTGCACGATAGCCTTTCTGAAAGAACCAAATCTATTACTGACTGTGGAATGAAAGCGTCACAGCTGTACCAGATGGCTGAACCGACAACATGCTGGCCTGAGTGTGTTGCTTAGTATAGCAGCAAGAGGGAGCAGCAGTACAGAGCACACAAGCTACATTTTTGATTGCAATGATGTCATTCTTCCAGTCAGTGGGGAAAAAAAAAAAAAACATAAATAAATAAAACTAACAAAAACGGGTGTTGGAGCAAATAGTGACTGAAAGTGAGTCCTGCTCATGTTATGGATGTTCTACGTTTCCTTGATTCCAATTAGAATAAAGATGTAGAAACTGCCAAATCTGCTAATTTTGGGTTTATTTGCCATTAAAAAATGATTAATTCTTACTTGATGAAATATATATTTAGTTCTGAAAATGTATTGTTTAATTTGTTGTAGTTTGTCACCTGAAAATGAAAAAGTCTTCGAGTCTCACAGAGGCCAATTCATTTGACACATTTGAACATATGACTCAAAATCTTACATATATATATAAAACCCTCCTGTGTTTTCTTCCTGGTAAAACACAAATGCACCACTCTGTGCGCACAAACCCAGACACTGACATCGGGAAAAGAACAGAAAGTGAGCAAGGATGTCTCTGATGAGATTTGAAAACTGTTATTTTCACTGGGATTTGTTGTGTGATGTTTCCCCAACAGGCTGCTGAGTGCTGCAGAAAGAGGATAGTCACGCTAGAGCTGCTTTGTATGAATAACATTTCACGTGCAATAATCTGTGGTTTTCTTGTCACAAAAACTGCACACAAGCACAGATGGGGAATGGCTTCAATCTTTGCCGCGATCACACAGCTGTCTGTTCCTCTCTCCCATACATATACAGTATACTATAATACGTACGTGCCAGTTTTGAAGTTAGGTATTGACGACTAAGCGACAGATTTAGACAAGGGAGCAAATTAAACAACATACATCACAGAAGGTTCCTAGAAAATTATATAATGCTATGAATAAACCATCTTTGACTCATAGCAGCAGCCTAAATTACTGACTGTGGAGCCCGATATTTTTGGATACAGTAGGAACGGCAACATTTGAAACTCGGTTTGTAATATTGTCAGATTTCCTTCACAAAAATAAACTTTTTTCTCATTGGGTGATCGTTAACATCAGTGAATCCTAATTGTCAAGTAAATAATGGGAAAGAAATATATAAATAGATCACCCATAAAAATATGACAATGTGTCAAAGGTGTGTTGCCAACCCATCTGAATGACTCACATCACTTTTGAACAGTAACTTACTGGTTAATCAGGTAGGCTTTGACAATGTGTGATAGCCTTTGGGAGCAGTGGTTGTGTCACAACACGTGTGCGTCTATATTTGTTCGTGTGCGGAAGTGATTTGCCAGTGTTAACTCCAATTAACAGTCAAAGCTAGAAAAAGGTCATTACAAAGCTGCGTAGGAGATGTAAATTCACGGCAAATTCAGTGACTCAAAATGATACACGAACACACACCCTCGACTGATGAAAATGTCGACATTGTGACAATTTTATATTTGCTTGGATTATAAACTGGAAAGTCTTCAAAGACAAATGGTGATGGATGTAGTCAATGTCATTGGCGATAGAAAAACCTTCATGATGACTAACCAGATTAACCAAGAAAATACAGCTACAATTTTGTAAATAACAAATAAAATCAGAATCAGAATCAGAATCAGAATCATCTTTATTTGCCAAGTATGTCCAAAACATACATGTCTAAAGAGCATTATAAAGCCCTATGATTACACTTATTACAGTATTATAGGCTGTATAATCACAATAATAAGCACTCTTGATTTCTTCTAAGACTTGCTATATTAAGGATAGAACAAGTGTCATTATAATGAATTTATAATTATGGGACAAAGTTATTGGAACACCGACCCTTACAGGAAAATATTGAGTTGGTCCTCCAGTATGACAGCGTCTGCTTTTCTGGGAAGATTTTCTACAAGATGTTAGAATTTGTTTTTTGTTAGAATTTGTGAGCATTTGTGAGGTCAGAGGTCAAGGTGATGTATGGGTCATTCATGTTCTTTCACACTAGACTCATCCAACTATGCCTTTAAGCTTGGAATTTAAAAAAAAAAAGACCATTTCCAAATTTTTCCCACGAAGTTAGAAGCCTAAAATTGTCGACATTCTCAAGAATTAAGGTTAATGCGGAACAAAGGATGCAACCAATCCTCTGATTACCTGATTAAGAGGCATTTTCCAAAACATGTACTGTAATTTCTCGTTTATAATGCGCATTTTCTCCCCCAAAAATTGTCAAAAGTCAATAGTGCGCATTATACATAGGTATAGGGGGAAATGGGGGGGGGAACGTTCACATTTTATAAATGTATGCCGCCATCTAGAGGATATGAAAAAGCTGTACCATTTCATTCCAATGCCACCACCACTTAGAGGTTATGAGAAAGGTGTACACTTTCATTCCAATATGACAGGGGTACGTATGACTGCATATATGTACAATTGTGCTTATAAATTTACATACCCTGGCAGAATTTGTGAAATGTTTTGTGAAACTATGACTGATGACTGAACAACAACCATCATTCATTTTTTTATGGTTATGTTTTTTTAATTATAATGCTTTTCTTAAATGCTTGAATCCCATTAAAATAAAATTAAGTGTCTTGCCTGGCCCTTCATGTTTCCTTTAAAGAATTTTACCCATCTTACAAATTCTGCCTGGGTAATCAAACATATGAGCGCAACTGTGTGTTTTCTCATTTACTAAATAAAAGTAGGGCCATGAATTTCAAAATAAGTGCAAGTAAATAAAAAAATATTCCTTGTTCAAATAAAGTGATTAACTTCAGAATACTTCTTTGAAAACACTAACAAAATACAGATAATAATTCATGTTTTTGTTCATATGGGTGGAAGCAAAATCATGCATTGTAAAAATACATTATACATAGTTAGAAGGGTTTTCTAGAATTTTGAGGTCAAGTTTGGGGTGCGTATTATACATGGGTCCGCATTATACACGAGAAGTTACGGTATTTGCATTGCCTCATCATTGAGTTACATGCAATAAAAAATATAAGCATCAAATATGTTAAGACATACTGTAACTATAATTACTAACATGGAAGTCTGACAAAATTCAGTGCTCATTTACTTTCTAACCAAGTAGACTTATATGATGTGTTTGGTGATACAGATCACCAAAACATCAGCTGAGACATGTCACGACGACCGCTCCCCCAAGCCCCGCCACCCACCTCTCACACACAAACACACGCAACCACACAAACACACACAACAACTCCTACTCCCATTGGCTTCTACACCTTGTCAAAAAGGTACTTGTTGAACAAGTTGTTCAACGTCAACGTCGTATCGGGTCATCCAGATGTGCGAAGAGACAGTTTTGGGACTGGAAAAGGAGGCAGAGAAACCAGGTCAACTGGTGCCCCACGTGTGTCTGCAGGCGTCTACGGATTAAAAAACAAAAGGCCAACTGAACATTTGCACACGTCCAGACTTGTCTGAAATGATGCAGAAATTTTATTTGTGTCTTATCCTTAAGGCACCTGTATAAATGGACATTATAAGATAATCACTTTAACATCCAAAGTCCTTAAACATTTAAAGCAGCATACTTGTGAGCATTGAAGCCGTGTCTCTCAGAATGTTTCTCATAAATCACATTAAAGTCTACACATATGGAGCCTTTTAATTCGAACAGGTGGTGGGGCAGTCAACACTGACAAGTGTGATACCAGCACATGGACACACAGTCTTGTTTAGCGCTGCTCTTGTTTCATTTATGGCAATAAATCAACTATTAAATCAGATGTTCAACCTCATGTTGCTGCATGGAAGTAATGAAGGAAAATGAAAAAGCAGCTGCCTCATCATTTAGAGTTCTGTCATCACAAATGATGAAACAACATTTAAGGCAAGGTGCCAGATGATGTTAGCATAACAGACAGAAGTTCCTCACAGAAGCCCCCCCCCCTCGTAGCTATTTAAGCTTCTAAGCTTCCCCACTTCCATTCAACCAGAATAATATTTGTGTCATAGGTCACTGGTACTGGATGCGAGGCCCTGGTTCAGAGTTTTAGTTCTAGTTCAACCCGAGCGGATTAATGATCAGGTATCTCAAGTTCTTCCACATGAAACTCATCCAAGATTACCTATAAGGACTTAGATTTGTGCACCTCCTTCTCAAAACTGTTCCTACGAGATCCCCAAATGTTTTAGTTAAATTAAGAATTTTAAGACTCAACTGCTCAGTCGCAGCTTAACTTTAGCTGATGTGGCTGTAAAATCTCCATATGGGACACAATGCGATAAAGACTGCAAATGATGTCTGTTTCACGTCCAGGAGTTTTGTTTTTGTTTTTTTTTGGCTGCTGTTTTCTTCCCAGTCGAATATGTTGAAACAGTCTGACGCTCCAAAGCCGAACGATTTCCAAATAAGTCACCAGGCTGAATGAGTGGTATCACTCAGTGCAAAAGGGGACGTCATATTCCTTACTATGAAACAACAGGAACCTGTTATTTCTCACAGCTGACCTAGCCCAATCCCGAATTAACTGAAAGACTTTTTAAATGTTAAATATATACAAAATTGCACTGCAGGTAGACAGCACAACCTCTTTTTCATGCCTGCATGGTATATGAAGGGACTTCTCATTATTTTATCTTGTATCACATCCAACTATTTCTTTGTCTCTTACTTTCTTCCTTTCGGTCTCCTTTTCATTTGAATATCTTTAAAATCAATACAAATCATAGTTAATGCATAAAAATGAATAGATATACATGTGCAAAATTTTAAAATAACAAGCTTGCCATGAATGAATATTTCAACATAGTTATTTGCTTGTTATTTATGCCACTCTGAGGGTGCCGCCGCCGCAGGAATGACAACCCTTGTCGGGATTCTGTCGCATCAAGCCAGCAGATTTGAATGCTAAACCCATTAGCCGAGCATCACTCACAGTCAGAGCTGGCGATGATAAATAACCCGACCAGAGGAATCTGATTAGGCGAGATGGAGGCAACAGATCTGAGGGAATGAGTAACAGCAATGTTGCTGTTATCAGGACTCAGTCAGATTGGAAATCGCATAGCGAGACAACATGAATCTGCAATGAGTTGTGGCGGCTTGTTTCCCAAAACGTGATTTGGGTCCCAAAATTGGATATGAGGTTTCTCACTGGTGGGTTGCAATTAAATGAAAGCGGAATTTTTGCACACATGTATGTTTAACACCACTGATGTGCACAACACGCAGCCTGTTTGAAGGTGGATTCCAAGTGGAAGAATATGGCAACTTTTTGGAATGTTGCCTGAAAGACATCTTTAAATGAAATACACTGCTCAGTCCAATACAAGGTCACCTGAATGTAAATTTGAAATGAAATGTTATTCATAACTGAATCTGGATTGTCTAAAAAGCCTTCTGTCTTTTCCGCTGACTCTCTTTTTAACGTTTGTAAAGGATGAATTGTTGTTAGGGTGGAACCTACTTCGCTCTTTGTGGTTTCCTCTGTGGTATTTACTCTTGCTGACCACTGCCTTACGTGTTTTAACTCCCCATATTTCCCAATTGCCACCAGGGGGTACAGGTTACCAAAAAAAAAAACCTGCCTTTGAGGTTATGTTACATTTCCTCCTAATATATTTTCAAGTGCAAGTTCAGGCGTGGTAAACCCAAAGAAGGACTGAATACACAAGCATTCTTTTCACTCCAGGTCAAACCAAAGACATTCACTTTGACATTTTTTTTTTCATATCTTGTGAGTAATTTGAGGAGGAATTCATGCAAGAAAAAAAACAACGGAACCAAAACCAGCCAAAAATGTCTTAAACCAACAAAGTGAATGACATGTCACAATGAGCGCAGTCAGTTTAGCTGTTCAGTTTTTTTAGCCATCATTTCATAGGTTTAAGAAGCATTTTAATCATCATCATACGGTGTAAAAGGGCCTTTACTGCTGTAAATAATACAACATAATAAGAACATGTGTTCAACCCAATACATAATCATTAAAAATAATAATAATAATAAATTGTGTACTCAATGTTTTTTTCTGATGAATGAAGGACACGGTTCTAAACATGCATGGAGAAGATTACTTAAGGCAAGTCATCTCACATAAAAGCTAAACTGGGTGCCAGTGGTTGCCATAGTAATAAGGTGGGGGGTGGGTTTTCACATTTTGCTTGGCTTGACACCTGGGGTCTGCGCGCCCCCCTCCGTTGTCACGCCGCAGAGGGGTGGAGATCACCCCCTCCCATTTAGGCCCCGCCTTGCTCTCCCCCCTCTTGGCGCTCTCGCCCGTCCTTGCTCACGACGGGCTCGCTTTGGCGGGCTGTGACCGGTTTTGGGTGGTTGCTGGCTCCTGCGTTGGGCCCTGTTGGTGGGTGGGGTCCCCATGCTCTCCAGGTATGGTGGCAGCGGCGGGCTCGCTGGGTAAGGGGAGGGGTGGTTGGGGGATGGGTGGTTAGCCGTGGTCCGGTACCCGTGCCCGTCCCTTTGGGACGGGTCGGGGCGCTTCGGTCAGGCTTGAGACCTCCCTGGGGGGTCGGTGGCGTCCCCTTGGATGGATCCTCTGCTGGACGGGCTCACTGACTCGCTAGACCCTTCCTCAATGTGCCGGCTCAGCAACTCCTTACACCACTTGACTAACCTGCATGTGATATGGTGTTCATTCACTCATAAGTTTGAAAGAAATGCTATAGGCTTTAATTACTTGTGCTGGGATCACTAACAACAACACGGGTTATACTAACATATCAACTCACAGGTTCTTACAGGTGTTGAGACACTAAAAAACAATCCCACCGCACCACTCGTCAATAGCACTGCCTTGCTCATTTTTCCACATGGTGTCCTTCTTTTGTCTGTCCTCTCTTGTTCTCTTGCTTAGTTATTGCATGTCTTCACTGGGTGCCCCCCGCAACCTACAAATGACTGTTGCAATGTTACTTCTGTTCAAATATCTAGACTGTCTCACTATTGTTCTGCTGTGGTTTTCACCCATAGTCCCCTTGTCTACTCTATCTCTCTGTCTGTCCCCTAAAACCCTTTTCTGTCCTGCTGCATTTTCAATAAACATCAGAATAATATTTCTTTTTTTTTTTTTTAATAAGCCGCAGGAGTATTTCAAACTCCCCTGTTGCACAGCAAAACTGTTCCAGCACAATGGCAAGCCCATTCTGCAAGGCCATGCAGCTGAACAGGACAGGTTTATTTAAAAATAAAAATTAAAAAAAGCTAAACTGGGGTGGCAGTAACTCAGACAATAATGATATGGGCTTTGCGACCAGAGAGTCTCTCTCTCTCTCTATATATATATATATATATATATATATATGCGTCGATGTGGGAGTGAGACGGGACTGCGCAGGCGTCGTCCGGCGGGACTGTAAAGGAGGAAAGAGTGCACGCCGGTGCGAGTGTGTATAGTAGCAAGTGTAGTGACGATGACCGGGGAAGAGTAGCGATTAGCGGAGGACCCGTTGATGTCGAATGTGCAAAGGCGCTAATAAAGCCATTAAAGCAGCAAATCGGTGCTCCGTGCCTTTATTGTTGCCGCCACGAGAGAAGGGAGTTAACCCCTGCGTCTCCTGACCACGGTCAGGCGACCGTAGCAGGAAAGGTTAACACTTCGTATAAAGAAACTAAAATACATTAAAATAAAAAAATAAGATACTGTACTTACCATTACTGCTGACAGTGTGAAAAAAGGAGGGCGGAAAAGGCAAAGATACTCCCCGTGCACAAACACAGACAAGCACTATGCACTAGCTAAGCAGAAACACTAAGGTGCTGGGACAAAATGGCGGATGAGGCATGGGCGTTGTAAAGTCGAAACGTCGTAACTAAACGACTTCCTATATATATATATATATAGAGAGAGAGAGAGAGAGAGAGAGAGAGAGAGAGAGAGAGAGAGAGAGAGAGAGAGAGAGAGAGGCAAGGCCACATTCCCAATTTTTTATTGTGGCGAGTAGTGTCGTAAGTAGAGGTTGAACTGACAAGTAGACTAGCTGACAATGAGGGTTATCACTTTAGGGCAATTTAATCACCATTGCTGTATTTGAGCAACAAAACGGACGACTCGCTGAAATCAATAGCTCGTGGGTTTACGAAGCAAACCAGCATTTGTGGTTCTATGTAACGTAACTGAATTTTTCCTCTCACTGGTAACCTGGCGGCACGGTGGGGGCTGGTTAGAGCGTCTGCCTCACAGTTCTGAGGTCCGGGGGTTTCAATCCCCGGCCCCGCCTGTGTGGAGTTTGCATGTTCTCCCCGTGCCTGCGTGGGTTTTCTCCGGGCACTCCGGTTTCCTCCCACATCCCAAAAACATGCATGGTAGGTTACTTAACAACTCTAAATTGCCCATAGGTGTGAATGTGAGTGCGAATGATTGTTTGTTTGTATGTGCCCTGCGATTGGCTGGCAACCAGTTGAGGGTGTACCCCGCCTCCTGCCCGATGATAGCTCCACCACCCCCGCGACCCTAGTGAGGAGAAGCGGCTCAGAAAATGGATGGATGGATGGTAACTTTCTGTGGTGGCATCTAGGGCTTGGAATGATCAGTCAACTTTACTAGTCCACATCAATGTTTAAAGCTTGAAGTCGACTAATTGCTAATCCTGTGTTGCTGGCATCCTGTCTTCCAGTCGGCCAATTTCAGCGGCTCTGCTGCCATACCAGACTACAACGCTCGGTGGAGCAGCAAAATGCCCGGCCAACAAGGTGGCACAGTCTTTATACGTCAGCGCGGGTCCGAGAGGACGAAAATAAGCTTGTTGTGGATGAGAATAGCAGTTAGCATCACTAGTTTCAGTTATTCTAATTGCCGCTAGTTTCTAATATTCATACCAGGTGCACCACGGGACTGGCGGTTAGGAACGAGGAAAGAAATGAAGCTCCATCCTCATCGCCAAAATGTCGTGTCCAATAATGCACGGACAAAAACTGTGTGGTTATGAAAACTTCATATCTGTTACATTCACGTGGGCATTCGACTTACAGTGCTTCACTGTTATTTTCTTTATGGGCCACATTCAAATACTGTTACACTATTAAAAAGAAAAAAAAAACCTCAAACTTATTCTGGACAATAAATTCAAACCTTGCCAGCAAGGTCAAATCTAAACATTTGACTTCTTCATATTCCATGAGGTCAACTTGATTTTAGTTACATGCTCTCCAGCTATGTCGTGATTACACCCATGACTAAGGTGACTGTCTGCAGATGAGTATGTTGTAATTGTTACACTTCCCTAATTGTATTTCAGGTAATAATGGGTGTAATGAATGGCCAGTGGCTCCAAATGTTAATTATCCACTGATATGTGAATATTACCATAACGTAAACATTGCATCTTTTCAATAAATAAATAAATGCCAGGGCATGGGTAGAAGCAACTGAGGATTCGAGCACATATCACACTTGACAGCAAATCATCATTAGAAAGTGTTTCTCCCACAGCCAAGGACACGCAAACACAGCACAACATTTAACGACGAGTCCTGGTTAATTATTAAGAGCAAATTCAATTTTAGCAACACTAGTTCAGTGACAAGCATGTCTATACCTCCTGCATGGAGACACTAACACATCTTATAAGCCTTCCCTGTGAAAAAAACAAACACACGTGCGCCATCGATTGACCTTTCCCACCGAGTGTTATTAATAATTGCAGGTCGCATTAGGAAAGGTTAACGAGCAGTAGTATCACAAATGCTCACGTGGAATACAAACAGGAGTGGTAAAGAGAGGGTCACGTGACATGTTTTATTTTTATTTTTATCTATTGTTATCAATATTTTACTCATATCCTAACAAATATTAGCTATTAGCTAACAAAACAAAATGATCACATGAATAAACCCCCAGCAAAAAGCAGGCTCAGCAAGTGAAATGCCATCATCTTTTTTTTCACAGCAAGCAAACAAGTTATTAAAAAATGCCACATTAGACACACATGTACAGTTTAAAGTGGGCTTACGTTTGATCACCATAGTCAGAGAACTATTCATTTCCAAGCAATAGTACAGTGCGTTTATCAAAATGCTTGTGGTTTGGTGTACAACTGCATCGCATCATTCTAATACCATCATTGGCTTTACTTTAATAAGCACCTGCACTAGTATTATTTTTACATACCTAAAGTGCATGTTTATTTTACATTCAGCTTTCTTTAAATTGACAGACAAAATACTTCCAAAGATTTCTGAGTTCATTTTGACATCATGTGGAATTATAAATTATTATTGAGCCTGTCACCGAAGAAGACATTCGCACAAGTTTTATAAAGGTAGTCGTGTTTGGCTTAGAATGGGAATGAAATAATGATTTTAGGTCAACTCACCCTATACTAAATGTTTTAATTGTATGGTTTTTAAGTCCATATCTGGTAGAATACTTTTTAAGTAGGCCTTTAACATATTCATACAGTAATTAATCCACATAAACATTTCACTTAGTTACCTGTCTGGCTGGCTCAGTGGTTGCGTGCGTAATTAACTATTACCACAGCATGGACCTTCTGGAACATTACAGTACAGAGCGAGTCTTTCCTAAAATATTCAAATCAATTACCTAATTGCACACCCTCCTGAATGTTGTAAGGATTATCCAGGCATTGAGTTAACATTTTGCAAAATTAGCGAAAGATCAATGAATCTGTCTTCTATATTGTTTATCATAAGGTTTCAATGCAGGTCTCAAATTTTTGGCATTGTATAAAACTGCTTAAAAAGTAAGTATAATAATTGGTCGGCATGAATTGGAATCTCTTTGTGTCTCTCTCCCACACACACACAGACACACAGTATGTGGGTCAGTTTTACGACGGTGTCAGTGTCTGTACTCAGCAGCAACATATTTGCATCAGTCATCCTAACTAGACCGTGAAGAGAGACGGATTTCCCTGCTCAGCTGTGCTAGTGAGTCAGAGAAAAGTACCCTCATAAAAGCTTGCTGGACTGAAGCGAGGCATGAGGATAACTCGGATCGAAGTAATGAGCTAAACCTCAGGCCGTTAGCTTTTGGCAATGCAGAGTTATTGTAAGTGGAAAGCAATGTGTCACGGGGCACTTGGACGATCAAGCATATAAGTCATAAAAATGTTAATAAAATATTATTCACAAGAACAATCTGGTGGACTAATTAAACCTGCATTTCCTCAGATTCTGTATACAAAGTAAAGCTTAGTAATTAAAAGGAAAATGAACTAATTTGGTTAGGCTTACTATTGGGCTCACAATTAGGAAATTTGCATTAATCACTTCAACACATTGTATACCTTAATTACCTCCTTATTTAAATACTTGATCTAAATCGCAACGGATTATCGTGTTTCATGGGATATAGTATTTTCATAGCAACGTGTCTCCCAAATGCAAGCTCAGAGGCATGGACAAGCATAGCCTAGTAGTTTGTAAAGCTTTTACAAAGCCACAAGAATTGTTTTTCATATTAAAACAATCCTGCTGTAGAGTACTAGCAAAAAAAATAAATAAAAAGAAATAAATAAATATCAGAATCAGAATTATCTTTATTTGCCAAATATGTCAAAAACACACAAGGAATTTGTCTCCAGTAGTTGAAGGCGCTCTAGTACGACAACCGTCAGTCAACTGACAGAGAATAATTTTGAGACATAAAAAACACAGTCACTGAGCAATACAAGGTTACCAGTAAGGTGGTAATTGATATAATCTGGGACAATGTTAATTGTGCAAATGGTGCAGATGCTTCTCAAGCACATGAGTGGCCAGTATAGGTCAACAACAGATATGCAAATAGTGCAGAGTGGCAAGACTACTACAGAGAGTGCACGAGTAATGTATAATTGGCCCGACAGAAATGTGACAACAATTTCAAGAAAAAAAATGTAATTGTAAGTTAACTGTTTAAGAAGTTAACAGCAAGAGGGAAGAAGCTGTTGGAATGTCTGCTGGTTTTAGTTTGCATTGATCGATAGTGCTTACCGGAGGGAAGGAGCTGGAAGAGGTGGTGACCAGGATGTGAAGGGTCCAAGAGGATTTTGCACGCTCTTGTCTTAGTTCTGGCAGCGTGCAAGTCCTCAAGGGTCGGTAGGGGGGTACTGACAATCTTTTCAGCAGTTTTGATTGTCCGTTGCTGTCGGAGTTTGTCCTTTTTTGTCCCAGCACCAAACCAGACTGTGATGGAAGAACACAGGACTGATTCGATGACCGCTGTGTAGATCTGCCTCAAAACCTCCTGTGGCAGGCCATGCCTCCTCAGTAGCCGCAGGAAGTACATCCTCTGCTGGGCCTTTTTGAGGATGGAGTTGATGTTGATCGCCCACTTCAGGTCCTGCGAGACTGTAATTCCCAGGAACTTAAAGGTCTCGACGGTTGACAAAAGGCAGCGTGATGGGCAGCAGTGGCGAAGGATGCCTCCTGAAGTCCACGATCATCTCTACAGTCTTGAGCGTGTTCAGCTCCAGGTTGTGTCAGCCGCACCACAGCTCCAGCCGCTCCACTTCCTCTCAATATGCAGACTCATCACAGTCTTTGATGAGGCCGATGACTGCGGTGTCGTCTGCAAACTTCAGGAGTTTGACAGCCAGGTGTGTTGAGGTGCAGTCGTTTGTGTACAGAGAGAAGAGCAGCGGAGCGAAGACACAACTTTGGGGTGCCCCGGTGCTGATGCTGCATGCGGATGAGGTGGCCTAACCCAGCCTCACCTGCTGTGTCCTGCTCGTCAGGAAGCTGTAAATCCACCAGCAGATGGTAGGTGAGACGCTGAGCTGGAAAAGCCTGGAGGAGATGAGTTTGGGGATGATGGTGTTGAATGCAGAAGTCCAGGAACAGGATCCTCGCGTAGGTCCCCGCGCTGTCGAGGTGTTCTAGGATGAAGTCCAGTCCCGTGTTGACTGTGTCATCCGCAGACCTGTTTACTCTGTAGGCAAACTGCAGGGGGTCCAGCAGGGGACCTGTGACCCTCTTGAGGTGGTCCAACACGAGGCGTTCAAAGGACTTCATGACCACAAATGTCAGGGTTGACAAGCCTGTAGTCATTCTGACCCGAGATTGCAGGTTTCTTGGGAACTGGGATGATGGTGGAGCGTTTGAAACAGGATGGTACTACGCAGGCTTCCAGAGATCTATTGAACATTTGTGTGTGAAGTTGCTTAAGTTTGGCAGTGAACCACGGCTTGTTGTTATTGAACATGCGAAATGACTTTGTCGGCGTGAGCTGTTTCCTTGTCAAATATGTATTGCTGTTGTCAGTTCCACACCTTGCATAATGTTGCAATCCTATTCTCTTAAAGAGAACATGTTATGAAAAGTGCTTTCAAAAAAAACAAGTACACAAACAAGTACAGTGCAGCTTTTGTGAGCTGCCTATTTTTTTGAAAATGGTGGTGGTGGGGTAAGTGTGGTAAATGTTTCAAATCATTACCCTCCCATTGAAATTCTGTTCCTCTTCGTTATGATGCTTTTGACTTTTAACATACTTAAGTACCTGCAGTATGTAACACTATATGTGTGTTAAAAAATTATATCGAAAAAAAGTCATTTTCACCCAAGCCACGAAAGAAGATGACACAATGCTGCTCCTCAGAGGTATGGGGGTGGTCTTAATGGTCCATATTTCACGAACAGGTTGATTTTTTTTTGTTGTTTTTTTTTGCTCAAGAAGAAGAAGAAGAAGAAGAATCACCTTTCATTGTCAAGAACATGCATGCATGCACACGAAATTTGTTCTCTGAATTTAACCCATCACAGTGAATACATACACGTTAGTGGTACACATTGGAGCAGGGGGCAGCTGAAGCGCCCGGGGAGCATTTTGGGGTATCAGTGTCTTGCTCAAGGACACCACAACCGTGAGTCCGGGGGATGTTGGCGGATGGTCCAGTCGGGGTCTTGAAACTAGGTCCCCCACGGTGGCAGTCAAGAAAATGACACTGGCAGTCATTTCCAATAATACCAATCCATTTTGGAGCAATTGGTAAGTAACTAATTGCCCTTGGAACGCCCCCTTTTGATTGGTAATCGACACGCCACCATGTCCTTGTGTGATGTAGAGGGCAGAGACCAAAAGGAATGTAAGACTATAAAACTGTAGTAATTAGACATATTTTACTCTCAGGTGGAATCCCCCTGCCTTGAAAATGAAATATATATATATATATATATTGTCATTGGCCAAATTTTGAACATAATAGTCCATGTAAAGTAAAGTCACAATTCTGAAAACTTTTTCTCGTGACGTTATTATTGCATTAGAAGAGGTGTGACAGGAAAAAACATGCTGAGCTATGAGCTGTTTTGCAACACTCGTGGCAGTATAAACCGAATTCTGCAAGGAAACCAAAATAGCCTGCTCGTGTGCTTTAGGGTTGAATGTGAGCTCACTTGTGCAGCCAATGCAAAGCAATGAAATTCACCCTCTAATTAGGCCTGCTCATCTCAAATTTAGAAGGCTGGGATGAAGTAAAGAAAACGTCCATGTAAAAAGCAGCCTCGGGGCATCCATCCCTAAACTGGAAATTTTGGCTGTGATTGCAACTGTGGGGCTTCATTAATTCAACAGACAGGCTCGTCAGGTCTTATAAAAATAGTTTGAGACGCTATTCTGGAATTATGATGAGGCAGAAAGGTGGTTAATTAAAGTCACAGAGAGATGTAACTGCAGCAGCCATCTTGACTCTTTTACTCACCTTTCTGTCATATAAAATCTGCTTTTTCTGACAAGTGTACAGAATGACAAAGCCAAAGAAGGGAGAGCTACAAACATAGAGCGATGAAAGTCGCTGTGACTCATCACCTCGGTAACACTCCCTTCCTTCCCACACTTCTCTCCTCTGAAGTAACTCATATGAACTTGCCCAAGTTTGAAACTGGTGTCTCCGATATCTCATTTTTATTTTTCAACCAAGACTTGGGTGAGCTGAGAGTCGGGCCTTGATCCCAAACTCCCATTCTGGTAAACTTTCAACTCCAAAAGAGCCCCCCTATTGCTACTTTCAAGTTTTCATCTCGCGCCAGTGCTCAAAGAGCTTTGTCGATAAAGTCCCTTTGTAGTGAGGAGATTTGACTCACCTCTTCACACTCTTTGGGGTGTGTTTGCTTTCAAGATGTTCTCATGTGTCAGATGAGTTCAATTGGAATGCTGCTATCAGATCCCAATGTAAAAGCTCTCTAATGTCAACATGAGACTTCTTTATTCAGTAGGGGGCAACGCACCACGGCAACAATACGCACATGCTCAAAACAGTCCTTTAGTCATTGTCATGGCAGGCCTAAATTCCTCAGACTCAACTTGTTCAGAACAAGCTGAGAAGGTACACGCTTTATCGGTGCTATCACTATGAGTGTACAGCAAACAGTTCCTTTGCCAAGGCGACATTCTGTTGGTAAACGTTGTGAGAGGCGCCAGTCAGAGATTCGTCTGCTCACTTTGCATTTCTTTCGTTATCTGTGTTACTCACTATGAGAAGGATGCACTGACTCTGCTCAAAAACGTCCTTGACGACGTGTAGGCGACATGAACTCAATACTGCAGTTAGTGGGCTGAAGAAATCCAGTGGTGGACCTCACAGGTGAACCAAAAACACAACCTCACATCTCGCACTTTATTGTAGTTATTTTTGCATTCCAAGTCAACTCTGTCTTTATCCACGTTGACGACCTATTTAGAGACATCGGGGATAGTCCAAAAAAAAAAAAAAAATGTAAATCAGTATGAACAAATTGAACATATTTTAAATCAATAAAGTGTGCAATATACTGTTAGAGTTTACAAATGATAGTATGTAAAGTAGGTGCATCATTAAAATATTTTATCATATTAAAATAAAGTAATTAGCCCCATCAAACACAAACATAACAGTTAACATAACATATCGGCTAACGCAAACACCCCGTCCCCACATTTTCAGTAGGTTATCAGAAGTTAATGCTGATAACGGCGTTATCTAATGTTAATCTGTGCATTCAAGACCGCAGCTCCGATTAGCTTTTGGCTTTGACGTGAGAGTGGTGCTGTGCAATCCAGGAGTGTCTTGGGTCTCATACACAAAAATGGAACCAGGGCCATTTTGAAAATGTTCGATTTCTTTTTTTTTTTTAACACGGTAAATCCAATCTATCAATCACTTATACAGTAGCCTATATTTTTTTATATATTATAGTTATTTTATACGTTACAGCTTTCTGTTAAAGGCGATGTGGCAAATAGTTTATCCCACTAGAATAAATCCGTCCCTGCACTGAGCAGCAGATCTTCACATTCAGAATCAAAACAAGAGCCATTTGAAGTACGCTGACAATTCTTAAAGCTTTTCAAGATATGCAAACAAACGAACATAGTAACAACATTTCTCTTCATAACATTTAATAAAGATTATTCAGTTTTAGAAACAAAAAAAATATTTCCTCCACTTTCTGCTTCAAGGTCTGATTTGTGAACATATCACATTATTGATCCTCAAATAACTGTTCTATATAGATCCAATTTACTGCATTAGTAGTAGTAGTAATCATAGTAGTGTTCAGGGGCATCGCACCCATGGGGTACGTGGATTTCGCAGCACCCACAGTTTTTGACACTGCCCCTGACCCCCTTTTTAAAACGTGCCGCAGACCGTGTCAAATGTTATTTTCAGTATGTGCAGCGGGTCGCTAAAAATTGCCCCCAGGCTGTAGTTTGGACACCACTGGCGTAGCCCAACCGTTGCTACGAAATGGCAGCTCTTCTCCCGGCGTAGCCGCCAAGTCATGGGTGGAGAAATGTGTGGGCGGTATTATGTAAATCAGCCTCATCGCCATGGCACAGTTCAGCAGAATTTAGGACGGCGTGCTCACAGACACATTTTTAAAAAAAAAGATTTACCTGGTTGTGTAATGTCAAATTTGATGGCTGGTCAGGCACTCCAGCGACCCAACTATTTCTATACACAGTACAAGCAATTAAAAAGTCAATTTTCCATAAAGTGAGCTGTCAAAAATTGTTAAAAGAATCAAAATGAACATTAAATATTTGCATATTTTGGGTATTAGAAAACGTGAAGGAGAACACAAATCTCCCTGGAGGCAGCTTTGGCAAGGGATGAATTGCCAGCCTTTTTTTTTTAATTGAAAAGTTTGAAGTGAAGAAAAAAAATCATTTAATGAGTAACTATTCAGAGTAGGAAGCCTGGGTCTCGTTTCCCCCAATTAAATTCAGATTCTTTTTCTTCAACAGATAAGTGGTTTGAATAAACAGCAGTAGAAGAAAAGACAAATAATAAAAACTGTTCCTACAGAGTGAAATTTGTCGTCCTGGAGGGTACCGACCGTCACCACCAAATTGCTTTTAAGTTAAAGAAAAAGAAAAAAAAAAAAGGGATCATTCTTATTACACTACTTTATATTATAGAAGGGTTAATAGCTGTGCTTCATACTTTGCCCTCAAGTCAAAGTTGAATAGAGGGCAAATATATGTGGAAACATGTAAGTCATTTAAAGCTACTAGTGAGGGTTTCAGTTGACCCCTTTGACCTCAACCAAAACTAGAGTGGATGCGAGCAATAGCGCCCTGAGGCAGCACAAATGTTCGCGTGGCTTAATGGGCAAATGAGAGAAATAGGTGTGCAAGCATGTGTGTTAGAGTCTGTTTTGTGTGTGTTTGCACATATGCGTGCTTTTGTGTGAGAATCCGTGTGTGTGTGTGTGTGTGTGTGTGTGTGTGTGTAGCTGTCAGCTCTAGAAGCAACAAACCCCGAGGCTGTGACAGACGGACTCAAAAACACGTTACCCACATACCCCAATGCCTTGCTTAATCGTGCATGAGATAAGAACACTTGGATTTCAAAATATCCCCAACCCACCCCCCTTGAGAAAGTGTGTTCTATGGCTCTCGAGTTAGAGACAATGTTTCCCGTCCTGGATGGATGAGATAAGAAATTGAATGTGGATTCAGCCGCACCAAAGTCAAAAATATGTAGGAAATGACTTTTTTTTGCCACAGATACACAACGGGTATGTGATTGTAAATGTCTACAAAACAGGCACAACAGGCATGCAGATAAACAAACACAGATGCATCAGCTGATACGCTGCCTACATGGACGTGTGGATGTTGAGGGACGCGAACAAGTTGACAAAGACAAAACAAACACAAGCTCCGCTCTACTCATCCATTTGTCCTCCTGCTCTACTCCGCATATCAACTGAACCAATGCAAATAAAGTGAGTAAATTAAGTGCTAGGAATACCAAACAGATCTACAATAACCAGAGATGTCACCGTCAACTCCAACAACGCTGGTTAATGGAATGTGCATTTGGCAATTGAGGTCATTTGAGATGAGAAAAGTAAGGTCAAACTGAAAGAAAGAGTTGACTCATCATCTTCTGGCATAGTTTGAAGGTAATTTGAAGACTGGAAGCCTCTCAAGCTGCAGGCTCCCACAGGGATCCGATTACCGTATTTTCACGACCATAAGGCGCACTTAAAAGTCTTAAATTTTCGGACGGAAAAAAGCGGACGTGGTTGAGGACAGGGGAAGGGTGCGTGAAGTAGGTCGCTAAAGCCATGCCCCCAGTAGGTGTATAATGCCGGGGTGTTTTTTTTTTTTTTTTTTTTAACCGCTTGACTGACTGGGAGCATTTCCGGGGTGTGCATTGTGCAAAACAACATCGGTTTGGCTAAGGACCCCCGAAAATGTCACCTACGAAGAGACACGCTTACGAAGCATAGTTTAAACTGCAAGCTATCAGTTATGCGGAGGAACATGGGAATCGAGCAGCCGCGAATTCAAGATCAACGAATTCATGGTTCGCAAGTGGAGGAAGCAGGAAAACGAGCTTCGCCAAGTCAAGAAGACGAAGCTGAGTTTCTGCGGGGAAAAAAGAAAAAAAAAACACGGAATCAAGGCGAGGTGGCCCGAGTTGGAAGACCAACTCGAGCAATGGATTAATGAGCAAAGAACAGCCAGGAGAAGCGTCTCTACAGTCACCATTCGACTGAGTGCAATAACTCGGGGTTTGCCATCATTCCGAACTCCAACCGCTGGACATCGGCGTAAACAGGGGGTTCAAAGTGAACTTGCGAGCGGCGTGGGAACGATGGATGACAGATGGCGAACACAGCTTTACTAAGACTAGGAGGCAGTGTGGCGTAACTCGCCGGGCGAGTTACGCCACAATTTGTGAATGGATTGTGGATGCTTGGGCTAAGGTATCTGCTTTGACTGTTGTCCGAGCTTTCGCGAAAGCAGGCATCATTGCTGAACAGCCTCCCGGCAATGAGACTAACTCTGACAATGACGAGAGGGAACCCGGCCTGTTTGTTGGAGAACTTGCCCAGCTGTTCATTTCGGATACAGAACATGAGGACTTTGATGGATTTGTGGATGAGGATTGATAAAAAAATAACTTGAGTACAATAAAGTACAACCGAACTCAGTTTTGCTCCCACGGCCTTTTTAAAAACATTGTTTTAGCGTGCACGCATGCTACCGTATGTTTTAAGCTAGCATATGTTTTACCATGCCTGCGCCCAATAATACGGTGAGCCTTATGTATGTGTTAAATGCGGAAATAGACCCCGTAACTGAAACTGCGCCTTTTAATACGGTGCGCCCTATGGTCGTGAAAATACGGTAAATATAACTCTGCTTGACAGTGAGACATTCAGCACACCTTTGCATACATGTACATACTACAAGCTAATCACTGTTTGTTATACATGAAGGGAAATGAGGGCCAAAAATAATAGCTACATGCAAAACTACAGTAGTGTCTGTTGTGCTTGTTTTTTTTAATTCCAAATTCAATGCTCTAAAAAACACAAATAACAGTCTTGTATGAAAGTTTAGCCCAAAGAGCAGATGTGGCTTTTTTTTTTATTTTTTATTTTTTTTAATAGATCAACAACATTTAGAGTACCAGAGTCATGATGCTGTCTCCCAGACAGGAAACACAGTAGAGCGGCAATTTGATTATCGAAAGCATTTCGTTGGTAGTCTAATTTTGATCCAGGTACATAAACTCTTTTTCTTCCGTTGAAACTGGGGACTTAGTCAGGGGCGTCCAGACTTTTTCTATCCACTGTAGACCCCTTTTGCCATGATGAGACAGTGAAAACCTCTTGATCATCATGCTTGTGCAGTGAGCATCTAACTTTTGTAGAAATCATTTTTACCCCATTTTTAAGGCCTTCTTTGGAAGCTTCTGAGACAGATGAGTCAGCACAAAGGGACGGCATCGCTTCATTCTAACAGATAGAAGTTCCTCTGAGGCAAGAATTATACAGACGCTTGTCAGAGGTTACCCATTCAAGAGAATGCAAATTTCTACTTGAAGTTTTTTTTCTTGTTGTTGTGGAGTACTGTTTAATATCTGCGTCTGGTAACACTTGCTGTCACTGTCAAATTTGCATTTCTGTCTGACATCATTTCTGTCAATGCGGCGACAAGTGAACTGTCGGTGAACTTTTGAGGTGGGCCGACTCGTCTCTCTCCGTGTCTGTTTCGGCGCTGCATCGTACCTGCGCGTCATTGAGAGAATCTGACAGAAAAATGAAGTCAGAGAATGTGGTAAAGAGCTACAGTGATGGGTTAGACAAGTGGGAATACATTATGTGGGGAAACAAACAGATTCTGTTTGGTGAGGAGCGTAAATAGCTGAATGTGTGCCTGGTCTATTTGTGTCTCTGTCCACAGTTTGTGTCGGCAGCTTTCATAACCACACACGGATGAGAGCATCGGGGATCTTAGTAAGCATCTGGCAGTGACGCCGCTGTCGATGTGCGTACGCACAACAGGAGATTTGAAACGACAACAAACACAACTGGCAGGCAGAAGCGATAAGTTGCACGGAAAATACATGTAGCTTCATCGATCACTCTTTTATGGCCACCCGTGCAATCTAACGAGACGGTCCAAAATGTTTGCCTTCACAAGACTAACAAGAGCCCTGTGCAAAAACACTAAGTGACATCAAGTCAATTACAGTATCATGCCAGATAACGGTAATATGCTGGTTGAAAATGTGAAGGTTACAGTCAGTAAGGTTCCACTCCAGTCCTGTAGGTGATACAAATTCAAGTGCCAAAGACTCAAGGATAAAAATGTACATCTGCCATCAGATCACAATGATAAATTACACACAAAAAATACACCATTTGCACCAAGATGTAGCCCCTCCTGCACTTTACACAGACGACCGTGTTTTGGGAAAAGGTTGTGACAATGCTGGCTTGGATGACCAAAGTAAAAGTGATTTCTGTTTTTTTGTCTGTTGAAGACATTTTACCTTGAATCCAAAAGGCTTTTTCTGTTCTTAGTTTTTCAGTGTGGAGTCTCCCTATTAGCTGTTTGTCTCTGGTGGGTGCGTCCCCTCGGGATGGTCCCATTGTTGTTGTTGTTGTTGCCAAGCATAGCTGATGAACGACTGTCCTGCATTATCAACCGGTCGTTCGCCTGCCTGCTGGCAAAACCTTCTGGCAGAAGGCGGAATGTCGTGGTCCCTTACGTGCCGACTTTGTCAAAGAAACTACGAAATATTTTCTCCAAACATAACATACCAATGCATTTCCTGAGACGCAAACTCCGCAAAATGTTGTTTATGTAGCGAGGTGCAGTGGCATGCAATGACCTCTTCAATGGAGAGACCAAGATATCCCTATCCAGCGGGTAATAAACTTGCTGGAGGTACTGAACCCTGCAAGTTTGGTTGATGTCAAATTCAAAACAGGTCCATGTTTTATTTGTGCACAAAATCAATCAAGCCAATCAAATTCACCAAAATTGTGTTAGACCAGCAGTCTACTGTGTGCCAAAAGTTAGACTTGCTCTGCGTAGGTGTAAGTTTAGCGCGACCTTCTGCCACCAAATTGTAACTACGCCGGGTATATGTCAAATGACACACCCTCGTTGCGCTGCAATGCCCAGCAAGCCTTGCGCTTCACCGAAAATCAGGATACAGCAGTTTTTACGCTCTGCAGCTAATTCTCCATCAATGGAAATAGAGCCCTATGAACTGAAAATGACTTGTGCATTACAGGTGAAATGTTTTCAACAAACAAAAAGAGTGCAGTTGTCTCGCTCAACCTTTGCAGATTAAATAATTATCTTTAAATATTTAAAGATGACTTTTGGTTGGTTTGTAAATTTTGGTTGATTTATTTCACCTGCAAACACAGATTGTAAAATAAAGCTGGTTTTATTTTGGGCAGTTAAAAAAAACAAAATTTTCTGGTTTTAGTGAAAGCATGCAAAAAGATTACAAGGTCACTTCTAAATCGATTTTTGACAGCTATCTGGAAGTTCACGGTGCTTGTCTGTCAGTGTGCGGGGTAATGCATAATTGAGAGCATGACTCACGCTTACTCAGCTCATTTCTCAGTGGAAGATGAATCCTTGACCTTGTCAGGAAACAAATTTGAATCCAGTGTGATTCAACACTGAATGGTTAGGCTTCCAGAACACCAAACAACCTTGCGTGTGGGCTGGACAGTGCCCATGAGTCACAAACACAGTACAACCAGTTGGCATGCAAATCTAATTTTATTCATCCATGACATAAACAAGTAACTCTGAATGTCACCTTGTGAGCCACTGCTGGAAACGTGAACGAACAGCTAATAGCTTGTGCATTTTAATTGAACACATTTTATAACTATATAACTATATACTTTAACTAGTCCTTATTCAGCTGTATCCCTACCCAAGATTTCCATCAAAGAGTGCCCTAGTTCAGCATAAAAAGTATCTACAGTAGAAAGACTTGGTTCAAAACAATACTCAATACACTATACGTTGGGTAGTCGTCTAAAACTTCCGTATTGAAAGTGACTGCATATGGAAATAGCGCTCATAACATTTCAACACAGCTAAACTATGCTTAGTCAAAAACTATTCGGTTAAATGTACGTTCCATAAAATCTATGGTCCAACTTTACCATCATGTGCTGAACCTGAACATGAACCGTGTCATAATGCGTCCTGTATCCAGCTGTATTGCAGCATGCATCTCCTACATTATTGAGAGCTGGCCACTTACTTGAGTTTATTCATCCCATCTCCAGCCACTCAGATTATGACTCTTACTAGACTGGAAAATCGTGTCAATGCAGATTGTCTCATGGGGCACTTCTCTTCGTCTCAGGCATAATCTGCCCCGACGATTTTTCTTTTTTTTTTTTACACTATCGGCTCATGACCATAAATGTGTAAAGATTAAAAGGCAAATATTGTTCATATTATGAAATATTTTTTATGCTTACTATCTAAATCATAAATCATTTCACTGGGGAACACTTTCACTTTGTTGAGATCGGTCTGACAGC
Organism: Phycodurus eques; assembly: GCF_024500275.1. Taxonomy (NCBI): domain Eukaryota; kingdom Metazoa; phylum Chordata; class Actinopteri; order Syngnathiformes; family Syngnathidae; genus Phycodurus; species Phycodurus eques. Next base: position 30,510,150 of record NC_084528.1, on the reverse strand, counting down.
TGTTTTGAACTCATTATTTTCTCAATCATGTAAAATTTTTCAACTATAGGATCCCTGTTTTCTTTTTAAAAAAATATGAAAAACGTATGTATCTATGTAAATGAAACACTAAGATGGAATAGTTACAAGCTTTGAAAACAAAAACAAATCAATCAGAATCAGAATCAGAATCATCTTTATTTGCCAAGTATGTCCAAAAAACACACAAGGAATTTGTCTCCGGTAATTGGAGCCGCTCTAGTACGACAACAGACAGTTCATTGACAGAGAACACTTTCGAGACATAAAAACATTGACAAAAAAAATAACAATTAAAAATAAAAAACAGTCACTGAGCAATAAAGGGTTGCTAGTTATCTGGTAATGCCGGTACATTTTTTTTGTTTGTTTGTTTGTTTTTTGACAATTGTGCAAAAAGATGCAGAGTCCTCTCGCAGTTCAAATGACTAATATTGCAATAGTCCGGTGCAATGACCATTGTGCAAAGGGCGCCGAGACTTCAAGCGAGTAGTACCATAGTCTGGGACAATATTGATTGTGCAAATGTTGCAAATACTCCTCAGTCAGTGTGCAAATGGGGCAGATGCTACTCTGGCATGAGTGGCCAGTATTGGTCAACAACAGATATGCAAATAGTGCAGCGTGGCGAGACTACTATAGTGAGTGCGCGAGTAATATATAATTGGCCCCACAGAAATGTGACAACAAACTCAAGACAAAAAAAATTGCCAGCATGTTGCAATGGAATTGGAGGTTAGCTGTTTAAGAAGTTGATTGCAAGAGGGAAGAAGCTGTTGGAATGTCTGCTCGTTAGAGAGATGGTTCAGTTTAATTTCAGTTCAACTTGTTTCAACTTAATTGGCTGTGTATTCATTCCAATGGTGGGGTTGGTTCTGTTAGCATTGGATTTAGAAATACAAGTGCGGATTCATTAATAAATGGCATATAACTGTATATTAATGTTCTGAAATCCTGTTTCAAAGCCAGTTGTATTAAACAGACGTAACCTGTCTTGAGGAGTTGCCAAAGCAGAATTCTGCATGATATAATTACTAAGGTTGTCATCTTTTTTTCTACTTGAAAAGAATTGCAAGCAGTATGAATGAAGAACAGAACTCTGTGAATGTGTGAAAGCCCAAACTATTAAAGGCTAGTATGAATGTTGGAGAAAATGAATGCATGACAGAAAACAAATTAAATATTAAAAGGGTAGAGGAGATCGAGTCCCATTGGTTGAATGCATGAATTCCACATTGTGATATCAGTGTAATTCCACAGTGCAGGGTTGTTTGGATGCATTTGTAAAAAAAAAATGAAAACGGTCCCTTTTGTGCAGAGAAGTCTGATTTGGCGAGTTAGTGTTGCAATACATGAACTTATTCATCATCTTTTTTCCTAGGTAAGTTATAAAAAATGTCTCCAACAAAACCGAATCTGATTCAAGACTATTCAATCATCGAGCGCAATTCTGACAATGTATTACAGGGAATAGAAAGGGCATTATAAAAAAAAAAAAAAAACTGCACAGTTTTGGATAATGTTGCTGAAGGACCCAGACCATAGCAAACATCCAGCAACACAATAACAGACACTCTTTAATGCACAACACTACTCTGATAGCTACATCTGGCCAAGATTGTAGCTCACTGCAATACCCCCAATGAAAATAATGTCAGCAGTCACAAGACATCGGCTCCAAATCGTGATTTTGGGACCACGTCGAACTATAACACCTGTGTTCAGATCGAGCTTTAAAGAAGGATTAAGAAAGTGACGCAAACATGAAGATGGAATCATGGAAAAAGGAGAAATAACAAATGGAGGTGAAATCGTTTGACTTTGCACAGTGTTTCTTTTTTTTTTTAAATAGTTTAAATAGTAATGTTTAAAATTCTAATAGAAAGTCAAAAGAGCTTGACTTGGCTTAGCTCATCTTCTTTCCCCAAATTGTATAAAAGCAAGAAACACATTATTTTGTAAATGGAAGCGTTAGTTACCGTCAATTGAGAGTCAAGGACAGCTTGTACTATGCAAGAATTGTGATACATTCCGAACTCATAACATAACCCACAAAGATCATGTAGCATCTCTCCTGAAAAAGTATCAACAGCAGATGAAGCTTGATAAAAAAAAAAAAGCTACCCTCACGTGCACATGCTGGCACAGAGTAGAGGACAAGTTGACTCAGGGTGCTAACACCAGCCACATCACCACCCACACTCACGTCTGCGCCCTTTGGTAAAAAGGGCTAAAACGGGTAAAAGTAGAACAAAATATAATGCAATCCTGATGGCTAAGTTGCAAATGTGATGCTTGAATGCCTTGAAAATTATTATACTCTTTCCCACCATAAATATATAAATAGAGTTTCCAATAAGCGGTGTGGTCATGAAAGTCTGGCCTGCAACAGCGCAGGCAAGTCATGCTCCTTGGCAAATGGATTTTTCCTTTGGCTAACACATTTTTGGATATCTGACTGAACAGATTGGTTTGGCGCAAAATGTTTTATGTATTTGGCATTCAATTACCCAAAAGCAAGTACAAATATTAAAATGAAGATGCATCATTCTTGTGGTAATGTTTTTTTTTGTTGTTTTTTTTTTTAGTATGACAAGCTTGCCCACTTTTGAACAAATAACAAAAATCAAATGGGCGACAAAAACAAAAAGGAAAGAAGATATGCTGAATGAATGGACGTGTCGTAGGAACGAGATGCAAAGACACAAAGGCAAGGAAAGCGCTCTATAAAAGCTGTCAGCTTTATGATTTACTGAGTTACCATCAAAATTTTAAAGCCCACCAGTCCTGATACAATTACGCAAACTAGCGTTCGTCCTCTAATGACACATGCTTGTATCCGTTGGTGTCTATGAATCACTGCTTTATAATCTCCTAACTACCAGACAATAACAGATTTATCTGTGATCAAATCCTGTTATTTACACCATGTGCCTGTGTTCTGAGCCAGTCTCTCTACATATGTCTCTGTGGTCCCATGTGGATGGATCATATATGTATATATATTTATATGTGTGTGTGTGTGTGTGTGTGTGTGTGTGCGCGTGCATGTTGGTTGGTGTGAGCAACAGATTTATCTTTGACAAAACCCCAGTCTTTAGATGGATTATCGGGCAACACCCAGACAGCAACATGCTGAGCATTTGTGGACGTCGTAAATTGGCCTGTAATTGACAGACAGACAGCGCAGGCTGACGTTGTCGTTACGAGCAATGTGTTTACATCTACGATATACCCGGACGAGGGCAAATGAGGAGAAGAAAGAAATATGTTCAGACACTGATCCATCTGTTCTCAAAGTCACCATGCAAATTGTCCGATCCATGTTTTTGTTTTTTTTGGGGGGGAAGGGGGGGGGGGGGGGGGGGGTTATCACCTTCATGTGCTTTTCTGGCTGATTTGTTATAGAGAAGTGAGCAGAGCAAGTTTGACTTATGTTCAAATCCTGCAGGTCAATGTACGGGCAGCGGAAAAAGAAGTCACATGAGAACACACACGAAAAAAGATACTTGAATTTATACAATTTGTAAATCGTTTGAAAGTTTGAGTTGGCTGAACCACCTCGTCTTCATTTATTTTCCATTGGAAAAGGTTCATATTTCCGATGCGCCTAAATAGTTAGGTGCACGTGCTATTCCAGATCATTATTTTAGGGGTGCTCATGCACCAATCAGAATGGCAAGCATATGCCACTGCGCAATTAGTGTATTACTGAAATAACAATCCTTACAACAGTACAATACTTTTGTTACAATGAGAGTTAATCCAAGAAATATTGCTTAAGAGCCTGAATAATCACATACACTGTGTGTTGCTTTCTCATCTAGTCTACCGTTTTCAATTCTGCAACTCTAAATATGAAGTCATCGGCCACCATAGTGTTAGAGCAATGCGATCATGCACATACATTTACATTACTAGAAGATCATTCAAAACAGCACACACTTCCACCAAGGCCAACTTTTTGTTTTTTCTTTCCAATTCGGGGTAGTGGGGGGGGGAACTCATTAACCTTCTCTTTGCCAAGTATAAACTTTGTCAACTGTGATTCATAATCGCATTCAAATTAAAAAAAAAAAAAAAAAGACACTTTCGCTAGGTCACTGTGAAAAGAGACGAAAGAGAGACAGATATAAGGAGCTCTATGTAGCATTCGGGCTATCCTAATCTTATCTTCCTCATCCTTTTTGCGCTTTTTATCTCATCCTCTTCTCTCTCACATTTTCTTCCCTATTTCCACCCTTTCTTCAACACTCATGTTTTTCTCTTCTTCATCTCCCTGTGTTGCCTCTCTGGCTCCATTCCCTCCCTCAAATGCTCTGCCTGCTGAACAGTCATAAAAAAAATAATTTATTCCTGTCCCCTAGTGTGGGGATGTATTAGCATGCCAGTGGAGCATGCTAAGTTATCTCCCAGCTACAGGCGCTGAGTGGTAATACTAAGCTCGGATCATTTGTAACAGAATAAGAATTAGAACTGTCCCTACAATTCGTTGCGGCGAGACTAATGCTACGTTTGACCGAACTGTAATTCACTGGTACAGTAGTCACAGTACAGTAGTGGCCTGCATGACTGATATGATATGCACAAAAAGGTCAAATCAATCAAAATTCAGCTTGCAGGAGAACTCAAACAACAGTGGTGATGTCAAGCACTGCAAAGGAGTATCGTTGAACTTTATTAGAGTTGGATTAAACATAAATATCAAATATTGACATCTATTCAAAATAAAAACAAAATTTATTTCGGTTACCTGAAGGGTAGAACGTAAAAAAAGACTCCGGTACCTTTATTTTGCTTAATAGGCCATGCCCACACAAACGCTACCGGAATTTTCAAAATTGTGTGTCTTTCTACGCATTCAAAAAGGTTTTGGGTCACTGAAAACAGACGTTCTGGAAAATTACATCGAGAATTTCCCTGGAAAATGTACATACGGATGACAATACCGTGTCGTCAAAACTAGGGAGGCGCTCAAGATCATCTTAAAAGACATTCATAAGCATGTAAGGTTACGGGTTGGTGATATGACTTTGCAAAGACACACTAGACGCATGCACTCATGCCCGAAATCTGACGACCATTTTCATTAGTTCCATAGAAATGCTACCAGTCAGTACGTTCGTTTACACGCACAGATTATTCAGGTTACCGACATAGTTTACGTGCACTGGCTGATATTCGATTTTGAACTGACTTGACATTATACACATGCAAAATGGAATACGAGTTAACAGTCCGTTAACAACTTATTTTACTTAAAATTCCTATTATCCTATAATGTTTGGCAGATCTGTCCAGATAAATCAATCAATCAATTATCCATCCATCCATCCATTTTCTGAGCCGCTTCTCCTCACTAGGGTCGCGGGCGTGCTGGAGCCGATCACAGCTGTCATCGGGCAGGTGGCGGGGTACACCCTGAACTGGTTGCCAGCCAATCGCAGGGCACATACAAACAAACAACCATTTGCACTCGCAGTCACACCTACGGGCAATTTAGAGTCTCCAATTAATGCATGTTTTTGGGATGTGGGAGGAAACCGGAGTGCCCGGAGAAAACCCACGCAGGCACGGGGAGAACATGCAAACTCCACACAGGCGGGACCGGGGATTGAACCCGGGTCCTCAGAACTGTGAGGCTGACGCTCTAACCAGTCGGCCACCGTGCCGCTCAATCAATTAATTAATTAATAATTACTTTGAGCACAATAAAGTTGGAAAGATTGTCTTTTACTGCCACTTCATCTATCCTCACGGATTTAGGATTTAGGTCAGCAGAATCCTGAATTTCACTTTGTCCATATAATGACAATAGATTCTGTCAACATTTTTCCCCTCAATGATCGATTGAATTTCAAAGCAAGCCACGCTTTACGAGCCATCCTAAAGCGTGCCAATTTCATCTGGAAAGTCCAATAACACACTTTTGTCCTCCTACAACCAGTGGTATAAATAATGTTATGCTCGGAAGAATATTTGATATTTGTACTCAGTCCCGAATGCCTAGCAGGCAGACTTGATACTCATGCTCTTTTTCAACACAGCGTTTTTTTTTTGTTTTTTTTTTGTTATCTTCAACAAAATGAAGATCTGAAATTAATGTGATCGCAAAACCAGATGAATGATATGCTACAAAACTCCTGCCCATCTTAATGAGCATTCCAGCTTAGTCACACGTTTAAGCTTCATAGCGGGAAGATGACACAGATTAATGTGCTAATGTTTTCCTGTGTAACTCAATGGATCGGCTTTAGAACTCATCTCCCACCGAGACAAGGCACAAAGGCACTCTCATAATACTCCCAGCGAATGGTAAACGTTATGTAAACTTCAATGTATTTGATAATGGTATAACAGATAAGCAGTGTAATTAAACTACACAAAGTGGAGCAAAAGCATGAAATGCCTCCGCAGTGATTTGTTTTCCTACAGTAAGTTTTACTACTGTAAAAGTATCCTCAGAGATGGAAAGCCCTCAGAAAAGCACCTTACGGTGGTAACATTGCTCCCTTGGGTACCCTTGCACAATGATAACACAAAGCTGAGCCTCGTTGTCTTTGCAAAGCTTTTGTATTTGTTCTCATTCGATCGTGCCGATGTACTTAATGTTAGAGAAGGAACGTGATAGTGGAAACAGCAGCATTTACTGTGTAGTCCTCATCAAAGCCCAATAACGGCATGAAACAGCGAACAAACGTGACATCGATGTTGGGCCCCGTGCACGGCACGCAGAGATGCAGTACAGGCACACGACACGCCCTTCCCGTTTCGACAGCTCAACATCTTTTTGGGAGCGCACGCACACACGTCTCCTGTCCCTGCTAACCCCGTCTGCATGACTCATCGGCAGCCATCCTCTGACGCTGACCTACATCTGTCCCACCTGTGTGTCACCGTACCGTTGACTGACCCACATTCCACTGATCCTGGCGACTTCCAGGCGGTGACCCGCGGCAGATCCACGCCAACGGCAGGAGGTGGATGAATGCTGCCGGTGTGGGTGGAACTCTCTTCCATTAACAACTGCAGATTTATTATTGATAAACTACTCAAACACATCAGTATTGTCACTCTCACTTTCGATCCTGCTGTGCCTGACATTTCCAACATGCAATGTTTTTCAAATCTTTTTCAAAGGTTTTTTGCTTGGACTATTAACAGCATTTGCCTTCTTTTTTACTTTTGTGTGACAAGCATGAATGACAGAATGAAAGAGATACAAAATAGAGTTTTCACATACTAAAGATGACTCATACAGTATGTATAGACAACTGACAATTGTCCAAATTCGGTAGTCGGGTCTATGAAGTCCCTGCCCACCCATCAAGTGTGAAAGTAAATCCCGAGTTATGTGGCTATTGCTGAAAACGTGTCTGTGAGTGTCCCGTTCTGCACTTCCGCCCCACTCTTAGGAAACAGACTTAACTTAATAAACACCTCCAAAATTCGTGGCTGAGCCAATTACTTTAATGCGACGGCTGAAGCGCTATTGTGTCAAATCCAAACGGTAAGCCGAGCTGCAGTGTTATCCCTGATTAGCATTAGCCAACAGTGTTAGCGGCATTATCTTCCGATACTAATAGTATGATAATGCTCGGCTAAGTTGTCGATGTAGTGGTGGGGGGTGTATTTGCGTTTATGTGATATGAAGTGTAATTCAGCAGCTAAAATACAAAAGACAAAGTCAAAACGTATCCGTGGTTGTGTCCTTCTGCGATTCGTAATGCAGTGACAATGGGATGCTGCCCTTTGCAAAAATATCAGGCAGGAGGCGGGGCTTGGATGCCGACAACTACCGCTCGCTCTCATTGGTTCTCAATGACGTCATTGATAAAAAACTAAAAAAAATAAAAAGAATGAAAGGAGCACGTCTCTCTCAAAATATGAATTGAACCAGCAGAATGCAAATAAATGGTGTTTCCTCTCAGAGATGACTTTTGAATCCACCAAAGAAGTCACAACAAAAGCTCAAATGGTACTCAACAACTGTGCGAGCGAAGCTCCAAATGTTGCTTCATCAAATGTCAATAAAAAGAAACAATTGTATGTTTGTTTCATAATTGCCAAAATATGCAGTGTGAGGGTGTCTTGCATGGAGAACCCGCACACAACTCAATGATTTGTTTGGCAAAAAGCAACATATAGTAGTTGTCCCCCTGCGCGGCACTTGTCCACGTTGTACACTGATGCCAACGAGCTGGTCACTGAGGGGGGGGGGGGGGGGGGGGGGATTACCTCTATGACAATAAAACTTGTATGAGGAAAACTTTTTTTTGTGTGCACACAGTATCTCCAAATAAACATTCACTTATCCATTTGAACATTTGAAGTGCGCATAGATTGTTAGAGGGGGTCTTTGAATGACAAAGTGGAAAAGTTGTGGAATAAATATGAAGTTAGGTCACTTACTGCAACGTATGTACTCTGCCATCCTGGTGAGCTTTTTAATCTCCAAAATATATCCAGGTTTTTACATTTCCACGTACGCCTCGAATGGCAAAGCTGATCCAGGGGTTTAAATCCAGAGTCTTCATCTTCTCCCAAAAATCAAAGTGTTCTGCCTCTTCATCCCGAACGCTTCTTCAGAGATGACTCTGGAGGTCCTACGTCTGTCTCCCAAACATTTGGGGAACATTTAGCGGGCCGTCTGAGTTTAAGGTTCCAGCTGCAAACGAGAAAGACACAAACAAACAAACAAAAAATTATAACACAGTTAACAAAGAAGAGTGGTCAGTTTATGGTCAATTTATAATAGAGAGCAAATGATGCGTACGTGTAATGCACCAGCAAACACATGAGACTTTTACAGCAGGTTCCAAGTTGTCTGTTTGTACAAGTTGGGGAGATAGAAATGACTTCCATCCATCCATCCATCCATCCATCCATTTTCAACACCGCTTATCCTGGTTAGGGTGGCGGGAGCCTATCCCAGTTGACTTCGGGCGAAAGGCGGACTACACCCTGAACTGGTCGCCAGTCAGTCACAGGGCACATATAGACACGGACAACCATTCACACTCACGTTCGCACCGTCACTGAGTGGGAACTGAACCCACGCTGCCTGCACCAAAGTCAGGCGACTGTACCGCTACACCATCAGTGACTAGAAATGACTTAATACAGTTCAAAATTGTGTGTTTGAGGGGGGAAAAAAATAAAAAATAAGAATCAATGCAGCTTTCTGAACTAAGTAACTAATCTTGAATTGGCTATGAAAACTATTCTAAAGCGAGCATCAAAATACATTTTCGCAACTTAAACTTAAGGGAGGGCTCACGTGGAATGTAAAGTATTCAACCACACCTATACTACATAAAGGAAAGTTTTTTTGTCGTTGTTTTCCAAATATGTATGTAAAAAATAGTTTTTTTTTTGGGGGGGGGGGGGGGCAAAAGTGAAGTATCGTCTGATTAGAGATCCTGAGGCTTCACGCTTGTCAAAAGTAAAAGTCAAATTGACGTTTAAACATGACAACAAAATCATTTGCATTCATTGCAAATCAGAATGAAAGAAAATCAAGTTCTCTCCCGGTGGATTTTTGCAGCTTTCTTGAAGTTTTCTTTGTACGGACTGAGAACAAAGGAGCCTTTACTGTAACAAAGAAGCTGCTGAGACTTCTACCTGTTGATCTGTTCCCGGTCAACAAAATGCAAAGTTTTCAACTAATATACAACTTTTAAACAGTTTATACAAAAGCCTTAACACCCCGGTGTATTCCAAATTGTCTATTAATTCGTGCAACAAGTTTCTTCTTCTTTTCTTATTGGCTTTACACCTGATTACATTGTTCTAAATGCCCAGAGTGCGTTCGGAAGCTCACGGGAGCACAGATAAAAAGACAAAGAACTACCAGCTATATCGAGCTGTGTAATGCTATTTGCATGAGGAATAAGTAACTGCAAACCATCTTTTTTTTTAAAAACAACAACAACAAAAACAATGATTTCTTGCCCACTGACTATTCGCAGTTGCTTTGTCTTGAGTCGCACATCCCGAAGGAACCAACAAAAACAAAAAACTACAACTAAAAAAAAAAAAAGTCAACCTGACTTCAATGAAAGTTTACAATCATGAATGGAATTCAAACATACTGTACTGTGAGCATGATGACGTGCCTTCAAGTAATGTCCCAAAAGCTCGAGCCGGAGCGTCAGACAAAGGAAAAGAGGGACCGCTCCTCTCTCTCTCTCGCTCTCTCTCTCTCTCTCTCTCTCTCTCTCTCTCTCCTGCCACTGTGCGTCTATGTCGCTCTACCTTTGCTGCTTTGTGCTCAAGTTTGAGCGGCAACTTTTTTTAACTGGCAAACCACGCACAAAATCACTCCTGGAGCGCTCGAGGGTGTGTGTGGTGTGTGTGTGTGTGTGTGTGGGGGGGGGGCAACTTACCTGAAGGCGCTCTGCTACGTGCTGCTGGCCGTGCGGACACACACACACACACACACACACGCGCGCGCGCGCGCGCACACAGAATCATCAATAAATGAAAGTTTGTTGGGACTCATGCAGCGTTGTGTTGTGGAGTCCCCCCCTTTGTCTGCACGTGTGATAGATGGATGGGGCTCGTTTTAGCCGCGCCTCGTTCATTGCGCGCTCCAAACTGGAGTCCCGCCCTCCCCGACTCCAACTGCGACGCTCATTTTTCATCCATGCCAACGTTGCTGAACAACTTTTGCATGTTTATTTCTGCCCACAATCTTCACCGTGACTCAAAGTGACATCGTTGCTTCCGTTCCTCTTAATATATAAACCTAGTAATGCACACAAAGATCACCTTTGGTTGTGTCCAGTCCTTTCTTCCTTGGTTTTGTTCTGACTCAGTCTTACAGTACATATAGCATGTTGCACTAACTCTCCTGGATTTACTAACTATGAATAGAGTATTTGACAGCAGCGGCAATGGACAAAGGAAGAGATAAAAAGAAAAAGGTCTCATTCTCATTTATTCATGTTCAGATGAGAAAAAAAGGGTCGCCGTGCACTGCAGCCTCTTCGCATCTGAGCAGTGTGAGCAAGTGATGATGAGAATTTCCCAATTCGTGCACAAAAAAAGACCATCGTGGTCATTCTGGGGTGATATTTATACCCAGAACTAAAATGGGTTTATTATATGTGCTGTAAAATGCTGTACATCCAGAAAGTCATCACTTCTTGCGTTTCCTTTTGAAACACAACAGCCTGCAGTGACTTCCTGCAATATTAATTGATTGTAAGTTCTTGACAAACCATGTGTCAGATCAAGTGCAAGTCAAGTCAATATGATTGATGTCGTTATCAAAAGCCACTTTACATGTGGAAGTGCAGCCCCCCCCCCCACACACACACACACAGACACACACACATGCGAACACACATTTTCACAAGAAAACCAAGTGAGGCCCACATGAGCAAGCGCTCCACGTGCATGTGTCACCATTACGGTTAGCCGACAAAAACAGCGCTTGCACTTCAATGTGCACTCTCAATGTGCTAGTTCTATAAACTCGTAACCTGTTTGTAATGACTAAAAAAAAATAAAAAATAAAAAGTGCAACAATATCATGATCAACTAGACATCAAGGCTGAGGTCTCGTATTAGGAGAAAAAGAACCGTCAAAAGTGTCTTTGTGTTTTTAAACGCGAACGATGAGTGGAGGGGCTGCAGCTCAATGAGGTCCGCGGACACATTCAAGAGTCACCAGCAATTTTCAAGCAGCTCATTCTGTATTTAATATGCATATACCACTAACAGTTAGTGTTCCAGTTCCTCACGGATCGCTCGGGTCCTCTTCCGTATCCAGTGACGTCACCACGCCAGACTATTTGCGCCATTTTTTTAAAGGGAATGAAAGAACTCGCTTGCATTTGACATGATTGAAGTCGGCTGTGGTGACGCCCACACCGGCGCGGACGTCCCATTTGAAATGCGCCAGTCCGCGGTATTACCAAAACCGGGTCTACGCCACGCGAGCGCTGGATTTTCATGAGTCATCAAAATAGAGCCCATTGTGTTTCATTGGGTGGTGTCGTTCTTTACCACTCACAACAACACTAACTACCTTATCAAATATATCTTTGTAAAAGATGACATTTTGATCCACAAATTTCATCCGCGAGATTAGCAAGTGTACCTGAAAGTTTTATGGTGATGGGGTGTACCATGTGTACTTTAGCAAAAATCATTGCTGGCAATTTGCGCACAAAATGTCAATCTGGCATGAAGTCATTTACTTTGATAGAAATACTCTGTTGATGACAGATTGGTTCAACAAATATTTGCAAAACAAAACCGAGTTAAAAACTGACAAATTCAAAAGCAAAAGCAACGCTTGCATGCAGTAAAATGTCTCGTCTTGAATTCAACAGTGAAACAGAAATGAATTCACGCCGGAGATTTGAATGAGGAGAATTTCTGTCAAATCCTCCGCTCGTAGTAGTAGTTATACATTTTACAGAATCTGTGAGGCGCACATTGAAGCAGGAAACAGTTCCGATTGCGAGTGGGTGAACACAATCGACAGGCATGCACACACGACCGTTTCCTCACAGATCGAGTCAGACTTATTATCGGGATTTGTCTCCTCTGGCACACTATGAGTGAGGTGAAACTTGTAGATTTGTGTGATAACCCCAAGTCCCGCCTCTTTTCACACATTAGCCAATAACTGGCCATTCAACACACACATTGGCCTGCCGTCTTCTTCTTTGGTAGTGCTCTCTGTTCTTCTTCTTTTGGAGTTCATGTTGGACGGCAAACCAACTCACTTGTGGATTATCGTCAACAACCGGGCTGAAGTGTGGCGCAGACGTTTGTCAGCAACAAAAAAATATTGAATAATTTACTGGTTGCGCATCCACGAGTAGATAAACAAAACATTACTGACGCTGTTCGAAAATTTAGAGGCAAAATGTGAACATTTATGGGCACAGTCCGAACCCCTGCAGGTATATAAAGAGAAATATTGAAAAGGGGGCAAAAGTAGCAAATGTGTAGATTTAGTCATTGCAAAATCTGCAATTAAAAGGAGAGAAGTACTGATAGCAACACTGCTCCGCCCCCCGGGAAGAGAGTTGAGCAGATAGGTCGACATAGCGATAGTCGTGGCTCTTTTTACGCACCCACTAGCGCAGCTCCTATCCCCCCCCCCCCCCCGCTGCGGTTTTACTGGACCACTGACTCCAGCAGGGAGACTGTTCGGCTCCACTCTACTCTGCCCCGGCTCATCCCTGCAGCTCTCCCACCGAGGAGTCAGCTGAGCAACGCATGAGCCGTGCATGAGCCTGCACACTGAACAGGCTTCATACAGCTCGAGGGAGCTTAACACATTCACAGAGGTGCCAGCGCTCTTTGGAAATGCGCAAGATGATATGGCATGCTGGTGATATGATGTGCATGCATGGTACATGATGATTTCTATCATTGGAATAAAGTTGAGGAATAAAGTATTATACCGCAGCTAATACAAAATGAGTGCTGAAAGGAACAGTGAAAATATTTATATTCACTGTGGAGTCAGTAATTACTCCCAGCCATGCACTGTTGGGATGGAATAGATAGATCAGCAAATTGCTGTGACTCTGCAAGGGCTTATGCAGTGGCTTGAAGAAAAAGAAGAAAACAATGCATCAAGTTGTGCAGTGAACGTACTAGCAGCCGTATCTTGTACACAGCTTGGAAACACTGCAATGCATCAGGCTTTCTGACCATTTGTGTTAAATACATTGCTTTGCTGCTATGCAATAGAATGAAATCATCTTGCTCCTCAGCTAAGCTATCGCACACTTCGACTAATTCAACACAATAACGGACAACCTGGAAAGACGATGAAATGTAACTCAATGAAATGTCTGCCAAATACAGCACAACAACGTAACAGGAAATGACCACCGGGATTTCAGATAGCTAATTAATTTAGTTGTATGAGACACACAAATATGACATTAAAACTTGACGCACGCTCATTTAAACCACTACGCCTGATTGAAGACTATGACCGACCGTCAAAAAGTAATCCGCAGCCCATAAATCATCACGGAGAGGGCAGACATACAGTGTCTGCTCTCACTGTGGGGATATCCTTGTACTGTCATTCATTTCACGCAATAGAATTTTAGCCATCACACAATCATGCGTACGTGCACACGCGTTACACAGTTTCACACACACACACACTGTAGGTATTCACAGAGCTAGACAGGCAGACATGCTTGTCAGCGCTGGAGGGCCCTTGGCTGACTGCTACTAAAGCAGCCCTTCCCCCACAATAAAGATCCGTCTGGGAGAGGGGGAAGGGAAAGCATGACTGTCTGAACATCAACAGCATAATGTGCTAGAACAGAACCTCTTGAAACATACAGCAAGCGAGGTCCCGATCAGAAGGAAAAATGGCCCGGAGATAACTGATATTCTAATTTGGAAGTAAATGACAAAATGACGCTTCAGAATTCTGATTTCATAATCATGCAAATCAACAGCATAACATTTGGGTGAAAACAAATTTAAATAGCGCCACTGCGTACGATGGTTAACTGTGATTTTCATGTTTTTGGTTTTTTTTTGGTCTTTAATCCAAACTTTGCGGGGCTGATGGGACGCAGACAATACACGTCGGCCCTATCAGCAGATGTCACCTTGTGCGTCGCGTTCTGTTTGCTCACCAGACACCAATTGCAGTCTATGAATTCATTTGGAATACATTATGATGTGAGTCCCACTCATTAATTGGCAACATGAATCATAAATTTAAATATATATATATATATAGGTTAATGTGTGTCATTGCCAATGTGATTTTAACTGTAGTCTACCCTTACTGCATAGGATACCAAACAATAGGATATTTGTCCGGACCAATGAGTATAAGAGTCATTAACGTATTTTACCATTACCAGTTAAGTTATCCATGCTCTTAAACCTTAAAGCTACAAATCAATTAAGAATATTTGAATTTAGAGGAGTATGCAATAAAATCAACCTCTACATCAACAGTTTACATTCTTGAACCAGGCATTTGTGTTCGTTGCATGTCACTGATTCAATGCTTACGTCTCTGTAAATGTATACAATAGAGTATTCTACTCAATGACTCACTGTTGAATTCATTGATTCCTACTGCAATATGTGCAAGTATATGCAATTAAGTACAGTATTTGTGTGCAAAAGTACATGCCTGTATCTGTAATCCATGTAAAACCTCTCATTCTCAGATTATGTCAGTGATACATTATGTGTCAGTAGTACAGTCAAAAGGTTTTACGACATAATCCGCTCTGACTGCTAACTAGACATTTATTGGCCAAATAATGTACTGCAGATTTAACTTTGGATTGAAGGTTGACAAGTACATATATTTTAATATTTAAGTAGCTTCTGACTTGGCTGTCATTAACTCGTGGTAGTTATACTATAGTCGTGTGCGGATAGTTATAGTTATTAGTTGGATTTCTGGCAATACCTAAACCAGTAACAATCACTTATTGAAGATGGAATATCACGATACCATGACCAAATGGCGAGAAAGAAAAGTTTAAGAATCAAGAGAGCGAATCACAGAGCTTCAGTTCCAGCTGATATTTATTTTCCTTCCTTGAAAAAGTTCTGTACACAAGTTTATATCAACAATCTGACAGGCAGTGAATAGACACAATTTAGCTGGCATGAGTTCTCCTCCCTTTCTCTGAGTCTCAAAAAAAAAAAGGTGGTTCCTTTGTTTATGGCATGATTAGAGACAATACATGATAATTCTACACAGCATATTGCACAGGATGGATGAAAAATAAAGTTAATATACTTAAAAACGCTTTTATTTATATATATATATATATATATATGTATATATATATATATATATAGATATAAAAAGTCCTGAACTGACCACCTTAAAAGTAAGGATGTGTAAAAGATAGTCATTCTAGACAGTGCCTGTCCTTGATGGCAACAACATACATAAACACACAATCTTTTTGCTTTATGGTACAGTCAAATACACAAGGATTAAGTTTCATTTTTCCCATTTTTTTTTTCTGAAAAAACACAACAGCTAGGTAACCTGAATCCGAAATACAAATGCTATTCACCATGCCATAAACGTACTAAACAATTATCTAATAGTTAGCCAACAAGTAGAAAAGATTATATATTCAAACACAATGAGAAACGCAGTACAAGTAGGTGTTGCGGAACTCAAGTCAGAAATTTGAATATGCTTGATGTTGTCTTCTTTGTTGTTTGTTGTCTAAAAAGATAGCCTATTCGATCCAGTGGCTGGTGGATGAGTTTGACATCAGTTCATGAAAACATCAAGAAATAAGTCAATTTTAAAGCTACAATCTCCGCACGTGTTGTTGGAGGCAATATATCAGAGAGAATGAGAATAATAAAAAAGGAGTGGCTGCTTCAGAGGCTGACTGTTAAAACCACATGCTCCACAGGAATAGCCTCCGGCAATCATCACTTTGTGTGTCTTAAAGAAGCCTGTCGACTGGCACTGTAAACTGTAGAAGGTAGTCTGACACAAAGACTGGTGCTGTGTTCAAGGGCTCTTGGGGGAAAAAAAACAACATTACATATGTATGCCTGCGTGGTTCAACAAAAAACAATATCAGATTGGTTTAAAAAAAAAAACAAATTAAAAATCGAGAGCCTTGCTGGTGATAATGTGGTAAAATTAGCCAAATTCATGCTCCAGTAGAGTCCAATAACTGATCAGAAGAACTGCTCTGTGAAAACAGCCAAATGCAGCTGAGCAAGACTTCACATTGACCACCACAGTGTAATATGCTCGTTTTGTTGCTTGCCACCGCAAAGACGATTCAGCAGGCAATCAACGTGAACAATAATGAGCTTTCCAACAGCACTTAAACCAGTCATCTAAGGGGTTCAACATCAGGAAACCCAAATGTAGCTGAATAATTAGGCTACACACATCGATGGTTGACTCCTCCTGCTCCATATAGATTTGTACAAAAATACACTGAGAAAATAATCAAACTGTTTCCTATATTTTAAGTGTCCAAAAATGTGTACATTTAAATATTTAAAAAATGGAATCAAAGTTGTGTTTTTAAAACTCTAGCCCTTCGCCTGAGAAGAAAATGTGACAGAATGACAAATAATTGGATGAGAACACAAAAACAAGACTTAACATGAAATTAAAAAAAGTCCAAACTGCTTGGCCCAGTATATAAATACAACAACCCATATGAAATGGCATGTCAATACATGTAACAAAACAAAGCTCTGCGAATGAAAACAAAAATTTTCTATAGGCTATAATCTGAAATGATAAACAATTTTGGTCCTGAAGAGTAGAGAACGTGTATAAAGTTCAGCACTGATTTGTAGTTGCATTTGAATCCTGAAGTCTGAAATATTAAAACAGCTGGTGATTATTTCAGTGTCATTTAATCCCACCCCACAAAATTTTATTTTATTTTTTTAAATTACAAAAGAGAGGCTCTGTACATTTAAATAACCCTAATACTGTAGCTACTATTTGTAACTGCTTGCCAGTCTCACATTAGATGTCAGCACAAGATAGGAACAAAGTAGGCTATCATGCTTCCAAGTTTTTTTTTTGCTTTTGAGATGTCAAACTTGAAAAAAAATTTAAAAACAAAAAAAACAATAATAATAATCAACCCACCTCGGCTTCATACAAAATCCCTCTGTGAGCACACGGCAGTAACAATGTCGCAAGGAGTCCGAGTTATGTACCTTTTTAGTGGTGAAATTCACTTGGCAAATCGGTTAAAAAAAATTTTAAAAATTAAAAAAAAAAAAAAAGTGTCAAATGTCCCTTTGAAAAATAATCAGCAACAACATTGATTAAGTGAACGGTGGACCGCGTAACGTGCAAATCAATCACAGTAAAGTTGTTCGGGTCAACCGGTTCACCACCGAGCGTCTTGTTCAACAGGAAACCCAAGCAGTGTCACATTTGTCGGCTTCTCTCCTGTTTTGCAGCCCCCCACGCTCCTCCGCGGTCCGCACATTCAAAGCCAAGTAGCCCACCAAAAAGGGCTTTTTCCGCCATGGCGCTAGTTTTGAACGGGTCCCAACTGCTCTGGTAGTTCGGAGACAAAGCAGGAGCTGCCCCCCGAGCCGCTCGCGTCCGGTACCCGGGGCTCCGTGTGTGGTCGTCGCTTGTGGCCACTTTGGTGTCAGTACGTGAAGACCAGGTTGGAAATGGTGGACTCCAGCCAGTCCCCGGAAATCATTTCGCTGACTTCGGGCGTGCAGTAGTCGGGGAACTCGAAGTGGGAGCCCCCGGAGCCGGACTCAAAGTTCAAATCCAAGTCCCTGTCCAGCACCGAGGAGCTAAAGCTGCCCAGCGACATGCTGTCGAAGTTGGGGCTTGGGTTCATGTCGAGCAAGTCGTCCTCAAACTCTTCGTCCTCCGAGGAGGAGGAGGAGGAGGAGGACGACGACGACGACGAGGAGGCGGAGCAGTGGGAGCCGGAGGGTGTGGGCGACGAAGGCCGCCGACTGCTGTGCGTTTGCCCGCCTTGACGCTCCGACGAGCCGCCCGGGCTGCCGCTGCTTCCGCTGCCTCCGCCACCGCCGCCCGGGGACTCGCTCCCATCCTCCCTGCCGCTGGACACGTCCTCGTACAGGCTGAGCGGCTCGCTGGAGTCCGCCGAGTTGCTGAGCGTGGGACTGGCCGGGACCGTGACCGACGACGCGGGGCTGACGCTCAAGCCGCCCCCGTAAACGTGGTACACCCGCTTGGCTCTCTTGCCCTCCGGTACCCGCTTGGCGGTGGACGCTACCGACTTGGACTTGTAGAGCGGCTGGCCGTGGTGCTCCGGCGGCTGCTCCGAGGCCGACTGTGAGCTTCTGCTGCTGCTGCTGCTGCTCCCCGAAGGCGTTTTGTGGGCTTTGCTGCTGGGCGATTTGAGGCCGCTCTTCCTCGAGGATGACGACGACTTCATGCTGGTGGTGTTGCTCGAGCTCCCGTTGACCTTTTCCCCCTTTTCGCCGCCACTTCCCGGCTTGGGGGCGCTCGATTTGACCTTCTTCCTGGGCCGGTACTTGTAGTCGGGGTAGTCCGCCATGTGCTTGAGCCTGAGCCGCTCCGCCTGCTGGATGAAGGGGATCTTGTCGCCGTCTCTGAGCAGCTTCCACCGCTTCCCCAGCCGTTTCGAAATCTCGGCGTTGTGCATATCGGGAGACTGCTCCATGATCTTCCTCCTCTCGATCTGGGACCACACCATGAACGCGTTCATGGGTCTCTTAATGTGGCCGCTCGGGGTTTTACACCACGCCGGGTTGTCGCCCAGCTTGTCCCCGGCGGTCGAGGACGCTGTGGAGCCCGGGGAGAGGGGCGAGTCGGCGGGGTCTAGATCCATGCTCGCCCCGGAGCTCGAGTCCCCGCTGAAGAAGGAAGAAAGCGCCTCCGCGGTGCTCTCCGTGTGGCTCATCTTCTGCACCATGTCGCCTCTCTTCTCGGTGCACTTAAAAGCAAACTCAGCGCTTTTCTCCCAGCTTGAGTTGAGTTTTTTTTTTTTCACTCCTCTGATGTGCAGTATAAACTCAGTCCACTTTGGCCAAATATGAAACACAAAGTTGAACTTCCAGAGCCTTTTTAAGTGTCTGATTTCCCTCTCTCTCTTCCTTCAGTGTGGTAAAAAAAAAAATCGATGCAAACGAATTGTGCCCAGCATAAGCACAACACGGTCTCAGTAGCCCACCACTGCAAAATGCTCCCAAGTACTTTTTCTAAGTGCTTTTTTTCTCTCTCTCGGCATCAGCCTGTGTCCCCTCTCCTAGAGACAAAAACCAGACATGCTGAGGAGGGAAAGGGGGGGGAAAAAGGAACTTAGAGTGAATAACACGGTCCGCCCTCCATCTGTAGACTTGCAGCAGAGTTTCAAGCAGCCCTCCAGTCTCGTCTCCCTTTGCATGCATTTATCCCTTCCCGAGATACAACGGTGATAAAAAATAAGCCAATGGGAAGCTGTCGCTAGCCTGCCTCCACGCCAAACCAACGCCCATCTCGACGCCGATTGGTCCAAAATGGAATCTAATAATAATCAGCGCGTGCAATGAGCAGCCTCGTGTCTGACCTCATTCTGGAATACAAGAAGAAACTTCACATTTTTTAAAGAGACACTGGCTTATGTTATCGCCCCCTCCCCTCTTTTCCCACTATACCAGCGACCCCATGTGTATGTCATTAACATATAGCTATAAGGGAAGCCAAGTGTATTTTGCCAGATGGAAACTTTGTGAACCGTTTGTACTAGTGGCTAAATGTGAATTAAAAAAAATGCACCCTGTTAAATTCACCTTTTTTTTCATTCTCACTAAGAGAGCATATATAACACATAATAGAGAGTCTGTGCAGCCGAAACACTTCCCTTGGGCCATTTTGGGGGAAGGACTTTAACATACGCTGGAAAAAGAAAATACATCTATTCTCAATTATGGCAATGGAGGGAAATGTGTAGCGGACACATATAGTTAACCTATCATAAACTGCCCTCCAGGTATATGAGCACATGATGTACTCCATATTTCAGTGTCACTGCCGACGCGTGTGTATGTGTGAACACGTTGTTGAACAAGCGCACGATGAGCAACAGAGCAGTTGAGCCTCTCACAGATTTAATGTCTGACACCTCAGATGGTTGAACTGATTTGAGAAGTCTCCCTCCCTCTCTGTGTTGGGGAGTCCTGTGTAGGAACACAACAGACCAACCCTCTTCAGGCGCACACTCGTAAGGGAGGGGGGGGGGGGGTAAGTGGCTCGAGACGGGTGTACAATGTATGCACAGTTGCACACCCACATAGGCAGTGTGCACACTCTGTGACCCCCCCCCCCCCCCCCCACACACACACACACAATCAACTCCGATTGCACAGGAAAACAACAAGCATGCGAGAGCATCAGGAAGTGTGCACAAAAGTAAGCCATTTACACGCTTATCCATGTTTATAGTTTTCAATGGTACAAAAAAAAATTGACATTGACGTTCATTGCTGTTACATTGTGGTCCCGCTGAATTCAATCTTGAGAATTGTATTGTAACGTTTTCTTTTTAAGATGCTACTGTTCTGTTTCTCTCCGGAAGGAGGAGGAGGAGGTACAGTACACGAGCGAGCACATGGGCAGCCGTTGCCTGCCGCTAGATGGCGTCGCAGAGTCAAGACAGAGGCTCAGCTCAGCTATGGTGCACAGAATTTCAGATCCACCATCAAGAACACTGACTTGCGGTTGGTGGGTGGGCTTACATAATCCCTCTGTGCCATAAACATGAGACTACACCTGAGTACATTTTCAATTGTTGAATGATCTTTTATTTTTGACACATTCGCATTTTAGGACAGTTTCAACCTGATTGTGAGTGTAACATAACTACATGTTTTGTTAAAAAAAAAAAAAAAATCTAATCTAATCACCTCTGATCCGATGGCCCTTTTCACCATCAAAATAATATGAAAAGAGTGATGAGAGCGATGAAATGAGTCGACCACATGTTCTGTTTCTAAATGAGAGTCAGAGGTGATTTAGACCACCGGTGGGAAATTAGTATAGAAGCATAGTCACCAATGTTACTGGATGCATTTCAGCGGGTACAATTATACTCAATATGGCCTCATATCTGCGGTGCATTCAAGTAAAGCAATGGGTAATTGGGCTCCAATTTGTGTGTTCATGGTGCATAACAGCAATGGAAAAAAGGTTAACTCATAAACTCACACTGCTCCTGAATGCCATTTTAATAAGAGCTTGCACGAAAATGAAATGGCACATAAATATGTTCCAGAGAAGTGCCTTGATGGAGTGCTGGCATCTTTGACAGCCTTTAGGAAAGGTGTACCTAATGAAGTGACCAGTGATTGTATACTATATAGTCCATACATATAGAATGTATAAAGTACTTCTCAAAAGTAGTTCTCTCAGTATATTACGTACATTACAAACATCTATCTATCTATCTATCTATCTATCTATCTATCTATCTATCTATCTATCTATCTCTCTCTCTCTCTCTCTCTCTCTCTCTCTCTCTCTCTCTCTCTCTCTCTCTGTCCATCTGTGTTTCAATCTGAACTAACACTCAATTCAGCGTTTTTAACCGGTTCCCTCTATTCAATTCTATCATATTGAAATTTATTATCCACCTGAAAGATATTCAGGGTACATTACATCCTACTGGCCTCATATTCAGTTTGAGCGCTTGTCTTTCTCTTGGGTAACAGTGGCCTGTCTTTGCCTTTCTCCCAGTGTGCTCACATTAGTATGCCGTGCACACACACACAACACACACACACACACACACACACACACACACACACACACACACACACACACACACACACACACACACACACACACACACAAGTACACAGAAAAATACACGTGCTGAAAGGATAAGCAGTGCTTTCAAACTTTCCTCTTGCTTTTTGTGCCGCTCTCTTTTACTGCCATTGTTCTAGTGTGGCGCAGCTGCCACGCGAGTCGGAGTGGGTCGCGTGCCAACCCTAATCTCAACAGGTGTTCTTTTGGAAAACTCCCACCGCCCCCCACAACACCTCCCCTCCCTTCTTCTTTGTCATCCCTCACGCACACCCTCCCACTGGTTACATTTACCCTCCCCCATGCTTTTGTTTTTTTCATCTCGCTTTTCCCTCAGCAAGTTCAGCAAGTGGAGTTTGATTGAGACTTTCAAACTAAAACTGCCAGATATTGTACAGCTACACCTAATTGAACCAGTCCTCCTGAAAGTGGTCTCCTATGGTCACGGAGGGACAGGTAAGGATTAGGCTGAAATGCATGGCAGTTTGCTCAGTGGCCTCTTGAGTTGCCCTCTCCAGCACCAAATAACGTGTTTCTGGTCTACAGCCAATCACAGAGCCAGTTTTCTTACTCGTTACGTCTGCCATTGTCTCTTGCGCCAATGGAGTAGACGAGTGCAGTACAATGGTCACCCGGACGGATTTCAAGCATCATGCGTTTTACGTTGAAGGAGCTCTCGTTTCCTCTTCAGTCTGCCTTCTCCAAGTTTGACCTGGCATCAACTTTCATGCAGCAGGTACATGCACTATATGGACAAAAGTCTTGTAACACACATCATAAATTCATTGATTAGTCCGGCATTTACAACCCCAATTCTAATGAAGTTGGGACGTTGTGTTAAACATAAATAAAAACAGAACACAAGGATTTGCAAATCATGTTCAACCTATATTTCATTGAATACACTACAAAGACAAGATAGTTATTGTTCAAACTGATAAACGTGATTGTTTTTAGCAAATAATCATGAACTTATAATTTTATGGCTGCAACACGTTCCAAAAAAGCTGGGACAGGGTCATGTTTACCACTGTGTTACATCACCTTTTCTTTTAACAACATTGAATAAACCTTTGGGAACTGAGGACACTAATTGTTGAAGCTTTGTAGGTGGAATTATTTCCCATTCTTGCTTGATGTACAGCTTCAGCTGTTCAACAGTCCGGGGTCTCCATTGTCGTATTGTACACTTCATAATGTGCCACACATTTTCAATGGGAGACAGTACCTGCACTCTTTTACTACGAAGCCACGCTGTTGTAACACGTGCAGAATGTGGTTTGGCATTGTCTTGCTGAAATAAGCAGGGGCGTCCATGAAAAAGACGTTGCTTGGATGGCAGCATATGTTTCTCCAAAACCTGTATGTACCTTTCAGCAGTAATGGTGCCTTCACAGATGTGTAAGTTACCCATGCCATTGGCACTAACACAGCCCCATACCATCACAGATGCTGGCTTTTGAACTTTGCGTCCATAACAGTCCGGATGGTTATTTTTCTCTTTGGCCCGGAGGACACGACGTCCACAATTCCCCAAAACAATTTGAAATATGGACTTGTCGGACCACAGAACACTTTTCCACTTTGCATCAGTCCATCTTAGATGAGCTCGGGCCCAGAGAAGCCGGCGGCTTTTCTGGGTGTTGTTGATAAATGGCTTTTGCTTTGCATAGTAGAGTTTGAAGTTGCACTTACGGATGTACACCGAACTATATTTATATTTGTAAAATACATTTATAAAATGTGATTTCCCCCCTCCCCCCGCATTTCCCCCTATACCTATGTATAATGCGCACTATTGACTTTTGAAAAGTTTTTTTTTTTTTGGGGGGGGGGGAAATGCGCATTACACACGAGAAATTACGGTACTACCGACTGAACAAAATGAGGCTGCGTGTTTGACTGATTGACAGACGAATCCTGACAGTCTTTCCCAGCGTGTGCTCACACACTGACATGTTACTATATATTACTCAATATATATATTACTCTTACCCAAATCATTTTATATTTTACCTTTAACCCTATAATGCCAAATGATGAAGATAATTATATTTTTGGATAATGATAATTATGGTGTCGCATTAAAGAATATGAATGAATAGAATATTTTATTTTTAGATTCCACATACTGGTTTATTAACATTGCAGGAACGTAGTTTCGTCTGTTTGCACTGTTTCTCAGTTTCTTTAATTGGTACGAGTGTCAGGTGAACAGTGTTGCAAAAATTTTTCCTCCTCATTTTCCTTCTGAAGAATCAGATCTAAGGTCATTGTTATTTAAAAGCATTGACACCAACCGTGTGGTGAACTGTGCCCTCAGCGCACCTGCAGTCAGTTTCATGAAAACTTAAAATATTCCCATATTAAATATTGATAGAGCTGAACAGAGTCTGTTGAAACTTAATTATACCACACACGCTGAATGCTTATTCCAAAACTATAAAATGAAATGGATTTTACACAGAAACAGAAGTAGAAACAGGGGTGGACTGCCTCATCTGTTATACTGTGTATGTATATAAAAACGTTGACATTAATTCAGCCACTTACTTTTTAATACGTTCAGGTGGATTTGACAAATGTAATGTCATATTTATTATCAGTGTCTTACTTGTTGAGTTGTTTCGGTTTTCATCTTTTACCTAATAATATCCTCTCTATCTCCGAAAAGCAAAGAAAGGTGCAATTGGGAGCTGATTACTGGACTACAATACATTAAAAGTCAATCAGGGAAACATTGTCTCACACAGTGTACTACTATAACTAACTCTGCAGCTCGGCTCTTTGATTTATTATATTTTCACTGTCATCAAAGTCAGTGCTCACAACACAGATCTTTACAACCCTCTAACAGACAGATGGCTGGTTACTGTATATATGAAATGTATTTATTCAGTCATTTCTAAAGCTTTGTTTGAACAGGTGTTTTCGGCCACAGATACAGACAATGATACAGACATAAATACACATGCAAGAACACACACTCTCGGCAGTCAATGTCTTATCTTATCCAGAAACAGCAGCTGCAAAGTATGACCCAAGCTGCGCTGTTAATGATTGGTCTGCGTGTGTGTGTGTGTGTGCGTGAGATCTCTCGTCTTTGCCAACTGACATGAGCTCATTATTCGTGGCCTCACTTTGATTTGTGAAGTTTAGCAAGTTGAATTTGAACATCTGCGGCATTTCAAGGTGGATGCTGTGGGAACTAGAACTACATGCACACAAGAATGCACACAAACCTTACAAGCGGTGGACAGTAATAATAACAGTAATAAGAATAATAACAATACTACTACTTAATAATAATAAAATAATAACACTAGTACTACTTGTACTAATACAGTATTAGCAATACTTATAACAACACACATAATAATAATAAGAATAATAACAAAATTATTATGTGCACCCCTGATGATGATGATGATGATGATAATAATAATAATAGAGAATTTATATTATTAAATAAAGAATTATATAATAATAGCAATGACTAAAAATAATAATCCAAAGGAGTACCTGGTGTTCATTTTTTCCTATTATTATTATTATTATCATCATCATCATCATCATCATCAGGGGTGCACATAATTTTATTATTCTGAGGCAAAGGTGTTTTACATCAGAAAGTGAAAAACAGACAAACAAAAAAGCTATTTTCAGTTCAGCGTGGGTATGTTTGAGTGTTGTTGCATCAAAACATTTTCGTCTTTCTCAAGAGTAAGAGTCAAGTCATTTTTAGCTTTTTGAACAAGTGGTATTCAGCAGGGTTTAAAGGTTTTATACTGATGAGTGATGACAAAATATAATTAATGAATCTTGCTGTCAGTGTGAACATGAACAACACTTGACCTCTCACTTGGCATTAATGTACTTGTGAAAGTTTTGCATGCGACCTCCTCGCTGCAAGCGCCACCGTGCGACAGCTGCTGTGGGACGTCGTTGCAGTTACAGTAGGTGACAGCCAACTAGAGACAGCTTCAGTCTGCCATATGTTTGAAAGGTGTCTTAAGAAATTAATGTATCTGCACATACATTTGTGTGCATGTGGGCAACGTGCCAAATTTGCATGTTCATTAGATTATTGTGTATACGTGTATTTGCGTGTGTGTTTGCACATGTTTTGTGGGTCAGTGAGGGAGATTGAGTGAGTGTCCATTCAGAGGTGATCACTTGTCAGTTAGTTTTGACAGGAAGCAGGAATCATAAGACATGACATCACCTTGTCACCTCCAAACTTTACTGTGTGTGTGTGTGTGTGTGTGTGTGCGTGCGTCTCTGTGTATGCATGTGTTTGTGTCAGTCATACCTCTCTCGGGACGTCTCAGTACTCACCCAAAAGAAGGCTGCATGGATGACACTGTGAAGGGTCCTGGAGTGACACTCAGGTGATGAGGCAGCGGGCCGTGTGTGTGTGTGGGGGGGGGGTGGGGTATGTGTGTGTAAGTGTGTTCATGGTGGGTGCGTGTGTCTTCACATCCCATGAGACTCACTACCTCCTTCTGGGAATAGATGACTCACATGATCATATTGGCGTTGCCAAAGTTGAGCTGTGATCTGTAAAGGGAGTTGATGGTGCAGTCAGTAGCTGTCGGGGTCATATGGAGAGTGAGGTCATAAGAGTTGTGAGATGAAAAGAGAAAGTTATAAATATATGACTTCAAAAGGACGGAAGTGTTATTTGTACATACCATTTTGCTCCAGGAGTTCCTTGATAAAAAGGTAAAGCGGTCCAGTTCAGGAAGACCCTGTAGAACAAAAATAAATGGCTTGTAAATTTGACAAACCACATGGAAGAGTATTGTTAACAACCCTGCCAAATTTGAATGATAAAAAAAAAAAAAAATCACCAAAATAACTGAGGCTTAAAAATCGTGTAAAATCAAGCGTTGTCTCCGCTCTGAAACCCTGTGGGCGTGTCCGCTGAATATTCTGAAACCAGTGCCCACTCAACTGTCAACTGTCGATCAAATACCACTACTGTAGATGGCAGTGTGTACATGCACTCTGAAAACGATGGTAGCTTACACAACACAAACTCACATTAGATGGCTCGCCTCAAAAATGTAATAATTACTGTGGATTATAACCAGAAACAACCAAAAAAAAAATTAAAATAAGAAAAAAAATTGTACCGGCTTTACCAGATAACTAGCAACCCTTTATTGCTCAGTGACTGTTTTTGTCAATGTCTTTATGTCTCCAAAGTGTTCTCTGTCAGTTGACTGTCTGTTGTCATACTAGAGCGGCTCCAACTACCGGAGACAAATTCCTTGTGTGTTTTTTTGGACATACTTGGCAAATAAAGATGATTCTGATTCTGATAAAATAAGCACATGAGCCAATTTACACTCATTGGTGGGAACATAAATAAATAAATAAAAAATTCAAGGCTTTTGTTTAGTAAAAATGTTTTATTGAATACAGCAAAAAATGGCAAAATAAATACATTTGTTAAATATCAAAGCTTCTTGCGAACTACATTTGAAAAATTATTTCAGTTATGAACTAAACAAGCTTCCACCCCTGTTTCCTTTCAGTCTTTTTTTTATTTTCGTGACTAGTGCAAATACACTGCACTTGGCGATGAGGCAGGCGGGACCCGGTTTTGCGAGTTTCGCGGGCCAGCGCATTTAAAAGTGGGACGTGTGCGCATGTGTGGGCATCACCACAGCTCAACTCAATCCTGTCCAATTGAAGCGGGTACTCTGATTCCCTTTAAAAGTGGCACAATATGGGGAAGAGGATGCAGCAATCCGTGCGTGACTGGAGCTTGGAACGTTAGCGGGTACCCTTAATAAATATAAAATGAAATGGTGAAAACCATTGGTGACTGAAATACTGTATGTCAGGGGACCTCACCAAAAGTTGTTTCATTTTGACACGCCCCCTCCCCTAAAAGTTAGAGGTGGTCTGAACAGGTGTAAGTTTAGACTGACTTGCAGTCACCAAATTGTCACATGGGCCTGGCAGAGGTCAACGGACACACCCTCGTTGCGTCGGCACGCCCATCTGGCGCAGACTACACCCTGATGTGTTTATCCCAAACATGCTTCTCTCCTCTCGCTTGTCTGCCTCGCACACTGCTATTTACTCTGGGCTGATTTGTCATGTTGGTGGAATTACTACGGTATCCAAGAAATTGGTGTATTTCTTGTGTGCGTACAAACATAATGAACAGAAAAGCTACCAGGAAGCTTTGAATGAAACTGCTGGAAGTACCCCCAAAGTTGCGCAGGTAAAATTACAAGTACTTGTCAAAATGATCTCATAATAGATGTAGGTCCATATATAAAAGTATACATAAAAGTTTGAGGATGAGGATCTCTGACACGCCATATGCAAGCACAGGCCAAGCTGATTGTTACGAAATATACATTAGATACACCATATCATACCATAGAACATATGCGTTGTTTTCAGCGAGATTAGGGTACAAAAGAGATATGAGACTTCATTTTTTGCATTTTCACTTTTTGGAGTATGCCTTTGGTTTTCCATAACAAGGCTACTGTAAGTATTACTTTCCAATTTTCCATCAGATTAGAAACACATTGGATGTAGCCTCCATTCAGCAAGGTGACAAAGTACATTCTCACCTATTATTGACTAACATATCCTCTTCACACCTGGCAGACAATGAGTGTGCTTGGCGTGTGTGCATGTGTGTGTGGTATGTGGACATACTAACTCAGAGAAAGAGGTTTACCTTCCCTCAGTCTTCATCAGGTGATTGACTTGGCATGAGTTTGATGATATCACAGTGCCACAATGGATAGCTCCTTTATTTTAGTCTTGATTTTCACTAGTATGCCTTTGGATCAGATCGTGTACATGCATGACTGAGAGGTTAAGAATGCGTCGGGCCATCGATTCTCCTCGTCGACGGACAATTACTGTACGGTGAGGGTCGTGAAATGACTGATGAACCTTGGAACAAAGCGATGACGTCACTGACTTGAACATGCACTTTGAAATCACTCAACACAACCCATTGAGAAACAATCTCATCTAAATAGTACAGAATCTTTATTTTCACTCACAAACATACATACAAACCACTTTTACAGCTGAGCTGAGGTTGAGACGAAGGGTGCTTTTCCTTGAAAGTGCGGGGGCCTTCATTGGCAGCTGAGGGAAGTGGATGGTGACAAGGGTAAAATAACAGGTTCGGCTGCTACGGAAGGTCTGTCTACCCCTGTTGGATGCTTCAGAATCAAGGGCAAAGCAATTTCTCGTGATAAAAGGCAGTCGTGAGAGCATACTTCACCTGGGTACTCAAAATATTCTGGAGCATCATTTATAACAAGGATGCAGGAGACATTTTTGTGTTTATTCGTTCCTAGCAGCTTCCAAGATTGTGGTCGTTAATCTTCACGTTTCATAATTTCATGGTAATGTTTTATTTATTTTATTTTTTTACAAAACTGCAAACATAAGAAAGTAAAGAAAAAAATCATAATAAAAACATTCACCAACATGACATCATCCAGATTGAACACATCAAGCCTGTGAAGGAGATCCAATGTATTAATAGTTATAAAGTTGAGCTAAATACAGTTTTGTGTGTTTCTTAAAAGTGCTGATATCCTCAGATTCCTGAACTGAAACATGAAACATTTTGCTCCATTTGACTCTGAGTCAGCAAGACAATTAAACGGAGTCGCTAGATGAATGTAATTGTTGTGTATTTAATCATTATGTTGTCACTGGTTACAAACAACGAATGAGGATAGCCGAGTGTCACGACTTTTTAGGAAAATGAGTCGATTGCGACTTAATGGAGCTCGATCGCAGCGAAAGACCAGGACAGTGCGCTGTGCAAAGCACTCAGTTACACAAACACTTTCTGCCAGTCTGCCAGCCCAGAGTTAGCAACAGCGTGTGCGTTTCGCCTCTCTCACTTCTCCAAGCCAGTCGCGCTGCACTGCGGCAGGCTGGGGAGGCACACACACACACACTCTCTCACACACATTTCCCTTCACTCCCATATTTTTTGGGGAAAGGAAGCGATGAGGAGCGAGCGAAGGGCTCACAGTTTTCCTGTGTTTTATTTAATATCTGCTGCTAAAACAAGTGTCGCCACTGCGCAAGGAATCTACACGACCCAACTTGCCAACAAAACGAAAAAGAGACCAAAAGTTGGAAGAAGGAAGACACAATTTGGATCTACATGATGGAGTATTGGACGTAAGCTATTTTTTCTCATTGCGCCGCTTGGAGAATTTGACCCCTTCGGACTCTGGCTCCGGTCAGTCTTCGCCTGTGTGACTTCCTGCTGATAAAAGCGATGGAAATCTCCCACTCTCATTCCAGGATACAGATGCAATCGGGCCTTGTGCGATATAAAAGCAATATAAATCAAACCCCGCTGCAGCGGTATCCAGCTAGGCGTGCTGTCCAGCTAGCGGCACCCAGCCCAGAGAAATCGCAGCCCCACTGGGGGGGGGGGGTCATGGTGGAATGGTAGAGAGAGAGAGAGAGAGAGAGAGAGAGAGAGAGAGGAGCTTCCAGACAGGATGACCTACATTTAGCACAGTCTAAGAGTCAAAGACTGAGGGAGAGGGAGAGAAATGGGGATGAGGGAGACAGTATGAAGAAGCAATGATGGTACACAACCAAATGCAAAGGAAACAGAGAAGATCCATTAGGAGAATATATATGAATTGTTTTACTCGCATCGTTTGCTCTCCCCCTCCTCATTCCACCTGCTTTTCCATTTGTCACAGCTAACCGGGAATGCTTTTATTCAAGTGTTGTGCAAGTCACAATGCTGCTTTTGCTTCTGCTTCCTTTATATACGTTTGTTCCTGTCCTCCGGACTCGGTCGTACCACGCTTATCCCTGTCGATCGTAACCCCGCCTCGCCGGCTGTATTCCTCTGCGCCTCCTTTTCTATCGTCATTTATCTGGCACTTGGTAGCACAAACAGTATTTTTATGGTGGATTACTATGTCTGGCTACATGCTGTTATTTGGGGCAGCGCAGGCAAAGAAACGGCGAGCAGCAGCTCCGTCTTTCTGTCGCACTGTGTGAGCCTGACTGGTTAGCTGAGCTTCATGTCTTATCCGTCAGATGGAAACATGTCTGTCTCCTGTTCGACTACTTTTGAAGCCTTTGTTCACTTGACTTTTGTGCATTCGTCCCTCTTGGCTTTTGCACGCGCATGCTACGAGGTTTCCCAGTTGCCAGTGACTTTGCAAATAACTTGACTTCCGTATGTTTGCTTAAAGACAAACACGCCCGCTCTCAGTTTTCATGCCGCCTTCTCCCCCCCCACCCCACCCCTTTCAGTTACCATGTTTTGTACCCACTTCATCATTTCTCCCCACATGCATGGTAGTCCTTCGGGATCAGTGTTAAGGACGTGCGAGTGGATTGCAGCTGAAGAGGAGGAAATGACATGGCTAATGGAAGAGGACACACAGCCACCTGTCAGGAAAAATCAAGGGTGCAGAGCGAGAGGATATGAATCATTCATGAGACAAAATTACTCTGCTTTCACCTTCTTGAATGAGATTAATCAGAATTCTACATTCACATGTGCACATTTGTCTTTCCAGTATCCGTCATTTCTGACTTTCAACAGCATTTGCAGAGCCAAGTTCTTCTTTTACTCACCAGTAAAATCCATATTTTTGTATTGAGGGATAGAACGCTTCAACATGTTAAAGTAATAGTGCATCATGCATTTATCATGCCATTTTCCATCTGGTTACAGTCACGTGGACGGGTTATTTATCTGAAAGCCTGCGTTGTGAGGAGGGCGGGTTTGAACCTCCGATCTTCACACATCCTCACTGTGGGGAGTTTGCATGTTCTTAAGTGTGTCTGCACGTGCAATCACATCATATTGTATAGCTTCCTTCCACCCTCAGAGAAATGTGCAATATTTCAGAATGTATTTATATTTAATACTCCATGTTTGTGTCTTCGCTTTGAAGGGCACTCACTGAAATGCTGTATTTGAAAATGTCCAAATTATGCCCCTGACATTTATTGTAAGACCACTGACCTTGTCTAATTTTTTAAATTTGATTTATTATAGTTATGTAGAGGTTGATATACTAATATTTCATTATATATAATTAATCTTTAGCACTATAATTACCTTTCTATGCTGATTGGCTGAGAAAGATAACAGATACTGTATCTACTGCCTTTTTGACTTAAATGCATGTTACTAACTATGGTTGCTTGATCTGTAAAGGGCAAACAAACCAAAAAAAATAATAATAATTAAGTATTCTTAAAATGCTGCAAAGATGCTTTTACAACGCTCTGGCATCTTTTGAATAAAATGCGTTTCAGTGGTGGACAAAACCAATTTTGAAGTAATAGAAAGTTTAGGGCGGAACGGTGGGCGACTGGTTAGCACATCTGCCTCACAGTTCTGAGGACCGGGGTTCAAATCCCGGCCCCGCCTGTGTGGAGTTTGCATGTTCTCCCCGCGCCTGCGTGGCTTTTCTCCGGGCACTCCGGTTTCCTCCCACATCCCAAAAACATGCATGGTAAGTTGATTGAAGACTCTAAATTCTCTGTAGGTGTGACTGTGAGTGCGGATGGTTGTTTGTTTGTGTGTGCCCTGCGATTGGCTGGCGACCGGTTCAGGGTGTACCCCGCCTCTCGCCCGAAGATTGCTGGGATAGGCTCCAGCAGGCCCGCAACCCATGTGAGGAGAAGCGGTACGGAAAATCGATGGATGGATGGAAAGTTTAGTTGCCAGTACAATTAGACCAGCATCCTAGCGTTTTTCTTTTTTTTTTTTTTTTTTTTCATAATGGTGAAGGATGTGGTCTTTTAAATGGAGCGTGCTATTTTTCTGCACTGGAGTCCAAATCATGACTAACTCTACCTCCATCCACTGTGACCCTGACAGATACTCGCTTGTCATTGTTGACAGCCTTGTTTTGGTCACTCCGCTCTTTCGATATCAGCAAAATAAGTTTGCCCTTTATACAAAACATACATCCAGTGAACGACTGTCAGCCCCCTCACATACACATCTTTTCATACGCTCTCCTTCCCACGTATTACGACAGGTCCATTCTTTTCAAACAGTGACAATGCTGTTTGTTGTCGTTCTGTGCATTGACATTCGGTTTGTGCGTGTCTCTGAAACTTGGAGGAATCTGGAATGACTGCAGAAATCCAGTCACTTTTACAGAGAACTATCATAAAGCTTGTTGCAGTTGTCCGGAGTACATGTCAGACCACCCTGCCTGTCAATTACAGTTAAACAATGTGGACATTCTCCATGGGACTTTGTAATAGATTATGAAAGCTTTCTGGTTTCTTTCACCTTTTAAAGTAAATAGCATCTATTTGTTGTTGGTGGAAATGTGCTGCCGTTGTGATGTTTTCTTTTTCTCATAGCCAAGTTATGTTTGTGTGGTTTTTCATTAATGTCTCAGCTCTATACAATTTTATATTCATAAGGTCAATTTATTTAATATTATTCTGCTCATCTTGTTATTTCAGTGTTTGAGATTATCACCACGTAGCAGAAGTGTAAGAATCACAACACTTCAATTAAACACTAGTCACGCTCATGAATCCAAATGTGAGGCAAATTGACTGTGGAACTTTTTTTTTTAAATAATAAATCTCCTTCAGGTTTGTCAGCGCTCAATTCACAGTAGGTGATATAATGCTTTCATAAATCTTGTTTGATTTCTCAATCCAAACCTTCCCATAATGCTGTTGTATTTGATGTGAATTTGAACACAGGAAGGAACACAAGACGTATTTTAAAATGTTTTAAATAAATTCCGTTATTTTCCCGTCTTGTGATTCTTTCCAGTTATGCTCTTCAGATACGTAAAAGTGAAGTGAGAATGAACTGAGGTGAATGTAAATGTTGTGATTACTGCAGTGTGGTCGCTTTGGCCATTACCGACTGTTCCAAGTGACGCCTGACATCTTAAAGTGGGTCACAGATCAGAAAGTGTTTAAGGTGAAGTGACAAGACGAGCCATTTAAAACCAGAATTCCCATTAGCTGCAACTATACTGGTGATTTCATTCCTGTCTTTCTTCACAGAAGTGAACATGTCAGAAATATCTCAGGTGGTTAATAGTATTTATATGTGAATAGATTATGTCGAAGTTTAATGCATCCAATGAGGTGCGATAAGAGCAAGTGCCAACTGGTGAAAACTGCTTGCACCATACCTTGGCCAAATATATTTTTATCTTTCCGCTGAAAGCAGGTAATAATTAGCTAAGTCAATGCATCCAGCATATTCTGAAGAAAAAAAAAGCAACTCGATGTGTATCATGATGACTCCATAGCAACTGGAATTCTAAAGTTGCAGAGCTATGGAAATGGCTTGTGTGAATCTTGCCTAAAGTTACCAGTGACATCAAAATGTTTGCGCTATATTAATTTATCTACTTTTAACATACCAAATATTTCTCTACCTGTTCTTTCTCTCTGTTCCATAAAATGAGAGGCAGGTTTTTACGTTACGGTCAGGTACAACCTGCTTCAAACCACTATGTCAGTATGTTTTGTCAACAGATACAGGGATATTCAAAATGGAAATGTACTGTATGAATGTGCACACACAAAATGCAGCTTACAGCACTTTGAAGTGAAGCGTGTGCACCAGGCATGTAAATAATCTGTTTGTTCAGTTTAACTGATGTAACTGCTCCATACAGGCACACGGGAACCTTAACAGGGAGGTCGAAAAGTTCATCATCTGAAGACAGCAGAAAAGCTAATAACGTATCTATGTCAAATGCTTTGTTTTGATCATGAATTTATACATATTATATATTCTGATGATATGGTTTCAAACCTTTACTGTTTTATTAGGTATTGAATTGTGGGCTCCTCAGCAGCGTGGGTACATTTTGTGGCTCCTTTTCTCATCAAAGCGTTATTTTTAAGCTTTTGTACAATTGATCACAAAAGTTAATAGGTATGAAAACAATCTTTTTATATAACGAAATAATATAACATTTAACAATAAAAATAACAGTTTTGTGTCTATCTTGGAAGAGATGTCCATATTTGCCTGTATATTTGCTGTGAATTTGACAAGCGCATATCCTTGTCCTCATGTCTTGTCGAGGAAACGAGTATGAACCGGGCGACACAACGACACAGTGTGTCCTGCGGCCGCTGTCACAGAATGAGTACGCAAGCAGCCTGCGCACGTTATGAAGAACAAGGTTTCATGACATGGTTTTTATAGGATTTGAGATGACTTGAAGATGCATACGGATGCAGAAGGAGGCAAGTACGCTTCTAGCATATTCTTGTGTGTGTAAATACACCGTATGGGGAAAAAAAATATCTTACCTGTTATACATAAAATATAATGGGCCTAATGGCATGCCCAGATAGGTTTGGTGTGGAAGAAGTTGAAGATACCGTTGGGACCTCACACATTGGAAGTAAGAACCTCTGGAGGAGGTTACTACGGGCCCAAAACGGAGCACTAGTTTACAAATTATTTGTAAAAAAAGAAGACATTTTTAGGTGTGTTGTACTCTTGAGTGGTCCAGGAACCTTTGGCAGGGGGTCTGCTGCACTTAACATATCTGATTGGAACCTATTAGTACAAGGAAGTACATGTACCAAGAATAAATAGTTTCTGGAACTTAAGTGGAAATGTGATTACAAGCGGTCCTCGGTCTGATGTTTCGAGGTTGCGACTACGTTGCATAGCTGCAAGAATACGTTGCACAAGAAGTGACGGTACTTACTGTTTTTCATTAGATTTTTATACTTATTTTATAAATAAGTTGTATTTTTCAGACAAATAATTATAGTATAGTATGACTTAGTGATAGACTACGATGCATTTTGACGCGTACAAATTTGGCTTACGTTGGCACTTCACGAATGGAACTCTGTCGTAAAGTGAGGACACAGAGACACGATCCAAAATAAATACAGTAAAAAGTATTTTAGAGATGGAGGTGGAAATGTGTGACAAAATCCATTCTGTCTTCTCATTTCGATTCCTGTCGGTGTAATGGACTGATGTCCCAAAACCTTTGTCCGTACAGTGTATGAAGTATTTGTTGAACCCCAGAGAGAAATCCACACATGAGCATAATACAGATACAAATATTGGCAATAATCAGTTCACTCAGTTCAAGTTTGCACTCACAAGGTGACTTGTTCTATCTCACAATCAGCAGGCAGGATTTTGACCACTCAAACACACAATGAGAACATCAATACATTTAGTGCACACAGTCATGACCAGTGGCACACACACAAACACACACACATGCACACACAGCACTCCCAGACAGTCCCATGTGGACTCATTAGGGGCCAGTCTATCGCCACCTGCGCACTGAACGGCCCAACGGAACAGTTTTGACACTGACAACGGACGGGAGCCGTGCAGGGAATACGTTCCCGCACATGCCAAACACGGGCGCAGGTGTAGCCCATCATGCATACATATGGACGCATATAAGCATGCGCGAACATATGAAAATGCAAGTGAAGACACCTGAGAGACATCGCTGGAGGCAAACTTGAACTCTTTAATAATTCCTGGTGTGTAGACGGTGGCGGTTTGGCGGGATTGGGAGCCAAGCAAGATGACAAAAATGTTCTGGGAGGTGCGATTAGTGGTCATTTTTGCCCTTCTTAGACTGACATTGGGACAAGCAAACATCCATTTTTTGTACCGCTTATGCTCACTGGGGTCGCGGGCGTGCTGGA
This sequence comes from Phycodurus eques, assembly GCF_024500275.1. Classification (NCBI taxonomy): domain Eukaryota; kingdom Metazoa; phylum Chordata; class Actinopteri; order Syngnathiformes; family Syngnathidae; genus Phycodurus; species Phycodurus eques. Next base: position 30,473,150 of record NC_084528.1, on the reverse strand, counting down.
GCCTATCCCGGCTATCTTCGGGCAAGAGGCGGGTTACACCGTGAACCGGTCGCCAGCCAATCGCAGGGCACATAGAAACGAACAACCATTCGCACTCACATTCACACTTACGGGCAATTTAGAGTCCTCAATCAACCTACCATGCATGTTTTTGGGATGTGGGAGGAAACTGGCGTGCCTGGAGAAAACTCACGCAGGCACGCGGAGAACATGCAAACTCCACACAGGCGAGGCCGGGATTTGAAACCTGGTCCTCAGAACTGTGAGGCATACGTGCTAACCAGTCGTCCACCGTGACAGAAGCAAACATAATGTTGTCAATGTTTTGTCTGAACACAAGTGTGTACTACAGTGATCCTATAGGGTTAAAAATAGAAAAAAAGATCAATACTGGACTGATCAATCACTACTCACTAGCAGATTAGCAGAAGGACCACTGTAGTCCTGATGAAATACGGTAAGGATTTTTAAAGTTCAACTGTAGTCTCATCAGTCCGTAGAATATTCTCACAAAAATATTTTTTTCTTTTTTAAGTAAAGACGGACAAGCCTATATGTTCTTTTGGGTCAGCAGTGGTTTTCACCTTGGAACTCTGCCACTGAACACTGACCTCAACTGAGGCAAGGGCGGCCTGCAGTTCTCTAAATGTTGTCTTGAGTTACTTTGTGACCTCCTGCATGAGTCGTTTCTGTACTCTTGGAGGAGTTTTTGTAAGCCAGCCACTCGGGGGAAGGTTCACCACTCTTGCATGTTTTCTCCATTTGAGGATAATGGCTCTCACCGTGGTTCACTGGAATCCTAAAGCTTTAGAAATAGCTTTGTAACTCTTTCCAGACTGAGAGACATTAATTACTCATCTGTTCCTGAATTTCTTTGGATCGTGGCATTTTGTTGCAGTTTTTAAGCTCTTTTGTCCGACTTCATTTTGTCAGACAGGTTCTATTTATGTGATTTTGGAATAGAACACATCTGAAGGTAATCAGGCTTTGGTGTAGTCAGTAACCCAGCTTTCCAAAATATGTTATCAGCCACAGTTAATTAATGATTTAACAAGGGAACAAATACTTTTTCACACAGGGCCAGATAGCTTTGAATAGTTTACCCCCCCTTAATAAATATAATCAGCATTTAAAAACTGGGCTTCATGTTCACTCGGGTTATCTTTGTCTGATACGTACATTGGTTGATGTGTGTTAAAGTGTAGAAATTCAGCAAAAAAAACAAAAAAAAAAAGAAAATAAATCATTTGAGAAGGGGGCAAATACTTTTTAATTTTATCATTAGTAGCAATTCAACATCGTTCAGATCTTGGAATATTAGATAGAGTTTCTTCTTATTCTACTCTTTCAATGATTTTTTTCTTTTAATAATTACCCACGCGGTTGGCCTCCAGTTGTCTTACAAAACAATTCTGGTTCTGAGCTCTGCAGTGTGAAGGGATTACACTCGAGGCCCCTCAGGTCTGCAGCTCCGTGCCTGACGATCGAAAAGATTGGCATCCTTTTAATTACTTCTCTAAATTTATCTGTAAGAGTTTGCCATTCGCACATAATTGTGATGGCTAAGATTAAATTAACAAATTAAGCATAACAAATTATCAGCAAGGATTTCGGGGACACTGCCATGATAAAACCATGTCAAAACTCCTGCCTTTGTCAGATACGATCTTACGGTTTAACCCAACTAAAGTAAATAATGGCATCAACAGAAATAAACAGACCTTTCAAACTTACCAACGATTAAATTGCCAATTAATTTATTACACCGGTGTAATGTAGGGGTAGGGATTACAGAAAAACTCACAAGATATTATGACATATTACAATACCCTGAAATAGTAGTGCATCCAGAATGTAGTCTGGCAGGAGTGTCAAACTCATTTCTGTCGCGGGCCATATCGTAGTTATGGTTCCCTTCAGAGGGCCACGATGACTGTGAACACATTTAAATGTATGATCGTCTCATATTATTACTACATACCAGTTCACAAAAAATAACAAATTTTAAAATCAGTTGTTATTAAAAGTGCAGACAAATTGCAATTTTGGTATTTTAGCCCAAAAACAACAAGTCAATGCACATGGTTTTCTTTTGCGGGCCGCACAAAATGATGTGGCAGGCTGGATCTGGCCCGCAAGCCTTGAGTTTGGCACCTGTGATGTAGTGCATTAAGTTAAAAAAAAAACAACTAAAAATCAGCTCTTCTTATTATTTTATTATTCTTATTTGTGTTCTCATGAAAACTGTTCAAATCAGATAAAGTGGCAAATACGAACTTAATCACTAAAACGTGAATTTTGCAGATCAGCAGTCTTACAGACGTGCGGCAAGGACACTGTAGAAATCTTGAAAGAATATTTTTCTCATGTCTAGTCAAAGCTAATTCAAGTAAGACTAATCATGTAAAAAGTAACTTGTAACAAGTTATTTTTTTTACCTTGAATAGGTAGTAAAAATGAGCTTGAAACAAGGGGAAATTGTCTAAAACGAATGCCTTTTTTTAGGTGATGAGTCTTATTTTAAGTGTAATCAGACTACTTTTGAGATTTTTACGAGAAAACCGACAAATATTCTTGGTAAGGTTTTGAGTTTTGGCAGTGTACCACATAGTTGAGGCAGGTTTGCTATAAGTGATGACGGAACATTTAGTTACGCCTCCAGCTGTACTGCATTATTGAACCAAGAATAAAATGACTCACGATAGACTTTCTCATTCTATTCCCATTGTATCCTTGACGGAACAATTGAGCATGTCTTCCCTCATCCAAGGATTTGTTATAACAAAAAACAAAAAGCCTCCTTTCAAATAGAAACCTGATGCTCTTACACTATTTGAAGAACTCTACCATACCAGAACTCGCTCACTCACTCACACGCAAGCACGTACGCGCACACACAATCCCGATAATAGCCTAACCTTTATGGTGGATCAGCTCCGTATGTCTCAAGATATTTGAGCACATGGAAGTGAGGTGAAAGATCTTGTTTTCTCCTTTTTAACTTTTTGCAGCTCTTTTTGCTGGAGCTTCCTTCTTGTTTGCCTCCTGGCCTCCCTGCGTTATCCCAGCAACCTTGCCTTTATCTGTGAACTCTGCTCGACCCTCTACCGCGAATCTCCTATGCTCTGGGGAAGGCAGTGTCAAAATGTGGAGCTGTAATGGACTGGAGGAGCTAATGTCGAAAGTTGCGCAGCGAGTTAAGGGAGATGGGCGTTGATGGCATGACTATTGCCAGGCGCCATGACAGCTTCGGACTTGACTGAGCTATTGTTCATCAACTCCTGCCAAGCCATTTACAGGAATTCACAAGTGTACAATTAAATACATGTTATTTAATGTTAAAGTTGACTTCCATTCTCATTAAAAATGTGTTAGGCCCAAACTAACATATGGTTGTCCTCCATCATACTGAGCAACTGTTATCCCCGGACTGTTTGCATTGCCAATATGCTAATCAAGTCTTGTCTAAACAGAGCCAATGGAGTGGGAAGTACACAATTTACAGTTAGCACTTTAAAAATGTCAATAAATATTAGCTCAGTCCTTTCACTCTTGGTAGGTTGGGACAGGGTCATGTTTACCACTGTGTTAAATCACCTTTTCTTTTAACAACATTCAATAAACGTTTGGGAACCGAGGACACTAATTGTTGAAGCTTTGTTGGTGGAATTCTTTCCCATTCTTGCTTGATGTACAGCTTCAGCTGTTCAACAGTCCGGGTCTCCGTTGTCGTATTTTACGCTTCATAATGCGCCACACATTTTCAATGGGAGACAAGTCTGGACTGCAGGCAGGCCATTCTAGTACCCGCACTGTTTTACTACGAAGCCACGCTGTTGTAACACGTGCAGAATGGAGTTTGGCGTCCATGAAAAAGACGTTGCTTGGATGGCAGCATATGTTTCTCCAAAACCTGTATGTACCTTTCAGCATTAATGGTGCCTTCATAGATGTGTAAGTTACCCATGCCATTGGCACTAACACATCCCCATACCATCACAGATTTTGAACTTTTGGTCCGGATGGTTCTTTTCCTCTGGCCCAGAGGACACGACGTCCACAATTTCCAAAAACAATTTGAAATGTGGACCATAGAACACTTTTCCACTTTGCATCAGTCCATCTTAGATGAGCTCAGGCCCAGAGAAGTCGGCGGCGTTTCTGGGTGTTGTTGATAAATTACTTTTTCTTTGCATAGTAGAATTTCAAGTTGCACTTACGGATGTAGCGGCGAACTGTATTTACTTAGATTGGTTTTCTGAAGTGTTCCTGAGCCCATGTGGTGATATCCTTTACACATAGATGTCGGTTTTTGATGCAGTGCCGCCTGAGGGATCGAAGGTCACGGGCATTCAATGTTGGTTTCCGGCCTTGCCGCTTACATGCAGTGATTTCTCCAGATTCTCTGAACCTTTTGATGATATTATGGACCGTAGATAATGAAATCCCTAAAGTCCTTGCAATTGTACATTGAGAAACATTATCCTTAAACTGTTCGACTATTTTGTCACGCACTTGTTCACAAAGAGGTGAACCTCGCCCCATCTTTGCTTGTGAACGACTGAGCAATTTAGGGAAGCTCCTTTTATACCCAATCATGGCACCCACCTGTTCCCAATTAGCCTGTTCACCTGTGGGATGTTCCAAACAGGTGTTTGATGAGCATTCCTCAACTTTCTCAGTCTTTTTTACCACCTGTCCCAGCTTTTGTGGAACGTGTTGCAGCCATAAAATTCTAAGTTAATGATTATTTGCTAAAAACAATCAAGTTGATCAGTTTGAACAATAAATATCTTGTCTTTCTAGTGTATTCAATTAAATATAGGTTGAACATGATTTGCAAATCATTGTATTTTTTATTTATGTTTTTTATTTATGTTTAACACAAGGTCCCAACATCATTGGAATTGGGGTTGTACATTTGTCTCATGTCCTGGCACATTGCCAGTGACTTAGTCATTAGCATTCTGCCTACGCGTGCACGCACACACACACACACACACACACACACACACACACACACACACACAAATTGCAGCCAACTCCCCAACACGCTAGCACCACTGAAGAACACGCACGTTGTTACACGCACACACGCACGCCATCCCATTCAATTTCACACATGTCAAGGGAGGCTCCCCACCAGGCAGTCATATTAAACCAGCTCATTATTTATGCAAGGGGAGAGATTGCCAGACCCCGATTTGTCTCATAAATGTTAATATATTCATCGGGAAATTGTAGACTTTTAATCTGCCCCACCAGAAAAAAAAACACTTTTGCTCCTACAGCACCATGTTGTAAAGCACTATACAGCATTATATTATAATATTACATCATACTCTCCCTCCTTACACTTATTTGACTCCCTTCACTGAATCTCTAACTGTTCATGACTGAGGAAGGGAGAAGCAGCTGGTGGAGATTTTGGGAGTTTTTTTCCCTGTCTTTACCAATACAGTATATAACTCAATAAAGTTGAAACAACATCCATGATGCTTTAGATGAGTTCATCAATCGACTAATTATTATTATTGTTATACTACTGTGTCTTGATTGGACTGGATAGGCCCACAATAAAAAATGTTTTCCCTTCAACAATGTTTAACTTATTCATAAAAAGTAAGAAAAATGCAGTTTTTATAAATATAAAATTTTTCCCCCTCCCATTTCATCACCACCACGTTTTATAAACACACACACATGCAGTGGGCTTATTTTAGGGCATTATGGGATATTAGTTTGGCTGGGGAAATGACAGGGCTTTGCACAGATGCTGTGGTTGCTTAGCAACTAAGGTAATTTCCAGCCAGCTAGTGCTGTTTCATTTTAGGTGCTATAGGTGTGTGTGTGTGTGTGTGTGTATTTTGTACTCCATGTGTGCGACATTCACACAAACTCCAAAAAGAACTGATGAAGATTTTATGGCAACACTAAATTGCTTATTCTTGTTTTTTTAGCAATGCAGATATAAAATGTGGTTTCCGTGGCAGCAGGCCGAGCGGCGTAACCGAGGTGTCATCAACACACTCCAACTCCTCCTGGGGGTGATCCCAAGCCAGATGATCGTAATTATCCCTCCAGTGTATTCTGGCTCCACCTCTTAGGCGCCGCAAATCTAAATCAAACCACCTCTACGGTGGCACCTGTGTAAAAGAAACTATTTGCAAAAGCTTGTTGCAACGACCATTTTCTGGTCATATTAATTACCTTTTTTAATTGTAAATGGACTTAAAAGGATTGCGATTGGCTGGCGAGCAGTCTAGGTGCGTCCCGTCAGCTCAACTGCGACGCTAATGAGGACAAGCGCAATAGAAGAAGGATGGATAGCCTTCAGAGAAGGTTGCATATGAATAATATGCATAAACAGTTTTGATTCTAGGATCTGAGGTTTAGGGGTGCTGGGATTCAATTTAGCACGCCCAAAATGAGCTAGAAACACCTACGCGCATAAATAGGCACTCAGCAGCCAAAATAAGTGATGCTGTCAAAGATGGATTCATTTATCTGGTACAGTATCAGTATTATTGTAGTTATACTTCGCACTTGCTGTAGAACTTCTCTGTGTGCAATTGAGAGATCACATCATTTGACATATTGTTATATGAATAATTCTTTGAAAAGGCTAATTAAAATTATTATGTTGGTAAAGGCAGACAAACAGCTCTTGTATTGGATCTATTTAGATTTAAAAAATCCTAAAAATGACTTTATATTGTTTATTAATGATTAGGAAACTGACGGCTTGACATTTATGAGTACTTTCCAAAAAAATATTTTTTTAATCCTGATTAAATTGTTTTAATATACACCAGATGTCCTTATCATTTCCTTCGAATCATTCCTTATTCTTAAAAAGGCTTTTCCTATCAGACACTTGCTTTGATTCACATTAAGTCTGCTCCATCCATCCATTTTCTACCACATATCCGAGGTCGGGTCGCGGGGGCAGTAGCTTTAGTAGGGACGCCCAGACTTCCCTCTCCCCAGCCACTTCCTCCCGGTGGGACGCAGGATCTCATCCCCGACCTGGAGAGGGCACGCCACCCTTTTCCGACTGAGGACCATGGTCTTAGATTTGGAGGTGCTGATTCTCATCCCAGCCGCTTCATACTCGGCTGGGAACTGCTCCAGTGAGAGTTGGAGATCACGGCTTGATGAAGCTAACAGAACCACATCATCTGCAAAAAGCAAAGACGCAATACCGAGGCCACCAAACCGGACCCCCTCTACGCCTCGGCTGTGCCTAGAAATTCTGTCCATAAAAGTTATGAACAGAATCGGTGACAAAGGCGGAGTCCAACCCTCACCGGAAAAGAGTCCGACTGCCGGCAATGCGGACCGAGACGGCATCCTTCACCGTTGGTGTCCACCAACGGGTTCGGGGATTGCCGCCATGACAGGCACCGGCCACCTTACGGCCATAGCTCTGGTCGGCCGCCACGGCAATAAAGGCGCGGAACATGGTCCACTCGGACTCAATGTCCCCGCCTCCCCCAAGACGTGGGTGAAGTTATGCCGGAGGTGCTAGTTGAAACTCCTTCTGAAAGGCGATTCTGCCATACGTTCCTAGCAGACCCTCACAATACATTTGGGCCTGCCAGGTCGGACCGGCATCTTCCCCCACTATCGGAGCGAACTCACCACCAGGTGGTGATCAGTTATCCACGGCGCCCCTCTCGGCCACAAAGTCAATCATCGAACTGCGACCGAGGGTGTCCTGATGCCAGCTCGGGCACCTTCCCTGTCAGAGAGGTGACATTCCACGTCCCTAGAGCCAGCTTCTGTAGTCGGGGATCGGATCGCCAAGGTCCCTTGGCTTCGAGCCCCACCTCCAAGCCTGGCTCCAGAGGGGGGCCCCGGTGACCCGCGTCCGGGCAAGGGAGAACATCTTCCTGTTTGCCATCATAGGGGTTTTTGGAGCTGTGCTTTGTCTGGTCCCTCACCTAGGACCTGTTTGCCATGGGTGACCCTGCCAGGGGCGTGAAGCCCCAGACAATTTAGCTCCTAGGATCATTGGGACACACAAACCCCTCCAGCATGATAAGGTGACAGCTCAAGGAGTCTGCTCATCTCGTTAAATGTTGGTGTAAAAAAAAAACACGCAGTCTCACACAAACCAAAACACTATCGCCAACACTTCTATATCATGTCACGAGAACTAGGCAATACTTACTATATCTTGAAGTGTGAAGACGTGGTGACGGCAGCGTGCGAGGACAGTCGGTGATCTGCCCTCGCTCAGACTGCTCACAATGTGTAGAGCAAGGTGACGCGCATGTGTGCCTTTTGTAGGGTGATCGCCACTCAACAGTTTTGTGATGCAACGGTGGCAGGAACCAACAACGGGGCAGTCGAAGTCCAGCGAGCAGCACAAGAGTAAGTGCGGTGGTCATCGTTGCTGTTCAATGAAAGGAAAAACAAAAATAAAAGTACTTTTTTTGTTATATCACTAAATATAAAGATAGATCATTTTCATTAGACAACTACATAGAAGAAGGTCAGGTCGGTGCCAGGGGTATTCAATAGACAGCCCCGGGCCGCATCTGGCGCGCTGGCCACCTCTCAAACAGCTGCGGCGGTTTCCAAGAACAAAAGAGACTACAAACGTGTCCTCAAACGCACAATCGGAGTTCTAACAAGTAAAAATAAAACATTTCAAGAAAGCTTAAAAAAATAAGAATAAAAAAAATAAAAAGGACAAAGTGTCAGTCTCTGCTTTTTCAGTTTCAAAACAAATCCTATGCACTTCAAATCAATACTTTTGAAAGTCCTCTTTGGCTTTGAAATAACTCATTGATTTACATCCAAGTTACACATTCATTGCAAACTTCAATTCCAACTTTCTTCTGAAGAAAAACGTTGGCCCTGACAGCATGTAACAGCCTGACCTTCTGTACTTTCCAAATATCAAAGGACTCATTTCAACACCCATTCATTCAATTTCACACGTTAATATCACACATTCAACGGTACAATAGGCCAACATACAAACACACGCAGATGGTAGGCGCTGGGACCAGTCCAATGTGTGTGCATACGTGCGCGTGCATGTGTGTGTCTGACTTTGGCTGTGGGGGGTTGACAGGCAAAGTCTGCGTGATTGTACAGTATGTCAAGTCCAATTTTGTCTACACCAGCCTGTGTTTGGCTTACAAGTCAAGCCAGGATAGGAAAAAGTAAACGGTTGTGTGTGTTTGGTAAAGAGGGCGACACAGGCTAATGTAGTGATATGTAAAAACATCTGTATGCACAGGAAAAGGAATGCGCAGATACAAAAACAGGCTTTACTCAGTTGCTCGGTTTTGGTGGCTGAGTGATAAGCTCGTTGAAAGCATGACAGTGAATAATAGCCGACAGCCTGCTTCCATTCTCCATCCAGGCGTCTCTGGATTGATAAGACTGTGTTAGCCACAACCTAGCTCTGCCGCAGACTTCAAACACTTATGTATTGCCTTGGAAAAGGTTGAAGGCTCGGTGTCAAGCAGATAACTATTAGTCATTCGAACTGCTCTAAGTGCTAGAGGACTCTGCATCTTTTTGCACAATTGTTTTTTGTCAATGTCTTTATGTCTCCAAAGTGTTCTGTAAATTGACTGTCTGTTGTACTAGAGCGGCTCCAACTACCGGAGACAAATTCCTTGTGTGTTTTGGACATACTTGGCAAATAAAGATGATTCTGACTCTGATAAATTAATTTCTGATCATACATCTCCTTCAATGTATTTATACTATAGTTCAGCCAGGCCATGCTGGAGTGCAGGAGTGGGAAGGAAAGGAGCGGAAATGAAGGATGGCTGGCAGAAAAGGAAAGATGCAGTGAAATAAGAAGAGCGTGATGGATGAAGGAATGAGGACATTTTACTCCTGACAGCTCTCTTCTTTCCTTTCCAGTACTCTGATCGTTCAAAGAACAATCAACTTCCTTCCTTCCATCTTCTTCCTCTCAAGTCAAATGGGAACTTCTTATAGTGCAACATATTGTGCAACGGGGGGAGTGGGTGTGGGACACCCAAACACGTTTGCATGGACATAAACCCCCCCCCATCACCACCACCGGCGTCGATGAATCCATTTCGCTTTGGAAAGACGTCATTCCAGGACAAAACTTCCATCGGCCCTGTATGTTTATACAGTAGCTATGTTATGTCACAATCTTTTCCCAGATAAAATCATTGGATTTCAACAAAACAATGTTTTAGATTTGTATTAGACTGGCTGCCAGACATGCACTTAGGCCAAGTATGTATACAATAAAAAAATAACAGCAATAAAGGATCTTATGCCAGTCTGAATACTTATGGCTGTGTGATATTTCAGTTTTTCTTTTTTAACAAATCAGCAAAGATTTCAACAATTCAGTTTGTTTTCTGTCAATATGGAGTGCTGTGTGAACATTCATGAGGGAAAAAAATTAACTTAAATGATTTTAACAAATGGCTGCAATTTTTAAGGGGGTCTGAAAACTTTCCGTCCCCAAACTACATCTTGGAAGTGATTTATAGGTTTTGTGTAACTGATGTTCATTGAGTGAAAGTGGGTTGAGCCACATAAAGCTGACTTGGCACATGTTGTGTATTTTCACACTAAAGCATGTAAATAACAGCAGGCAGTCACACTCTCGTGGAATCAAGTGAAGAGACTCCAACAGTTTGGCACATTGTAATCGACACTTGTTGTATGTGAACCGTGTCCATGTACTGTATTTTGTAATTCCCTATTGTGGTGAAAGTCTTTCCGTCCAAGTTGCTCGTGCTCTGATGAAAAGTTGTGAAGAAGCTCATATTTGGGCCCACTCCTTGTGATTAGTTGTTCAGTAGGATTTCGATCAATTCAGAAGAGTCACTAGCCATTTTTGATTTTTTTGTTGTTGAGTTTTTAGGGTTTATTTGGGGCTATTCGAAGACCTACGGTCTCCGATTGAGACATAACTTTCTAACATCGGGTATTTTGCGACAGGATCCTTTGATCGTCTTGAGATTTCATTGTTATCATGCACAGACTGGCCGCGACCGTTTTCTGACTGGGGTGGCCGTGACCACCACCTAGCACCGCCCCTGGATGTTACACCAGACACCCGGGAACTGATTTACAATGAGAAGAAAAAGGAAAAAAAACACACCTATTACAAAAATCAGAATTAATCAAGCATCTTCAAAAGTGAATATATCACAGTGAGTTGCATGTCTTTGATTTTAAGAGGATCAGCTTCACACGTCTACCAAAGTGCACACTGAGGTTTGTGTCAAGTTGGCAGTGAAAAGATTTGCATTTGCACTCAGAGAGAATGGAACACGTGAAGAGCGCGAAGACGAACGTGTCGGGCTGACAGCGAGCAGGACGGACAGTGACACCTCTGTGCATTAAGGCTGCAAACTCTCCCTTCCGCATGCGCGCCGGCACCGTGACCTTTTCAACGCGGGATGTTCTCACCGCAGTGCAGGTGACAGCGCATGTCAGCCGAGATCCCAGGAAAGCGGCACACTGTATAGGTTTAATGAATCCTTTAATGAGTGCTGTATTGGGCCAAACTACAGGGCTGACAGCTGCTGAAAGGAATGTATGCTGGGGAAAGAAAATTAACATGACTTTTATTCTTCACAGCGACCATATTCAAAGAAAAGCAGTGAAAAAATAGAAACATAGGGGAAGAGACGAGAGCGCAAAGGTGGAAGCAAGGTTACACATTTAAACACACGTCGCCTCACTTATAGAAGTTGAAGAAAAAGCTTTTCTGTTGCGGTCGATTACAATAAGTGCATGTATGAAACTTGCCTTTTAGAGTGAACGCCATTCATTGCTGGAATGCTGAGACTTTGATGGAAAAAATGCAAAGAGCTTTTTCACAGTCAATACTGTGTGTAATTGTCAAAGGGCAAATTCCTTATGTGTGTAATAAAAGTACAGCGTTGTTAGCATAAGTAAATGGGAATTAACAAAATGGAGGAATGACAGAAAAATAAGTACTGTACTTATATACAGCATACATATGGACCTTACACACACTGTGTTTCTATATATAGAGGGATATATGTGACTGTAACTGTCACTCTGAGTGTTATCATCTTTGTAAAGACATCATTGTTGTTCTTGTATCTGATCACCTTAGATTTTGCAAATGCTCATAATGCTGCAGCCAGGTAGTGTACATCAAGTGAACACATCCACAGAATACATGACAAGGTAGGGCGGGCAGGAGGTCTTCATTTAGTAAGTGTCAGCAAACGTTACGGAGACTGCCGAGCGAATGAGGACACATGAAGGTTAATGTTAGTCATCCATATGTGGATAAGATCGGAAGACAGATCCAAAAAGACAGGATATCATGACTGCAACATTACGGTCTAACATGTTACACTTTCAATTTGAGCATCGTAACATTGCGTGCCATCCAACTATTACGGTACACTTTTCCCACTTTCCTTCTCAAGGTCTCAATGTCAACACCTGTTCTGCTCGCACGTCTTCATCTGGTCCCCCTTTTCTCTTCAACTTCAACCAACCCTCCTACTCTCTGGCCCACTCCCCATCTCATTCAGGAGGGATTTAAAAAAAAAAAAAGAACTAGTAGATTACAGATTTTATTAATATGATCCCACCGGTTTTAATCTCACTGATGCTAAAGAGATTATTTTTGGAAAGCAGTGTGTAACCATCTCTGTGTTTGCGAACACAATCCCACTTAGCGTGCACGATACTCTGTGAAAGGATTTGATTGATATGGGAAGTGACAACCACGCACTGGCAAACCAGATGCTGAAACACGCAGAGAATATTTGCATACACACTTGAGGTCATGAGAAAATGATGCAGTGGCAAAGAAGAGATAGAAAATACGAGATAGGGTCAGAGTGAGGGTAATGGACACATTTGAAAAACAAGTCTACTTTTTTTTTTTTAGTTAATATAAGTTTGCATTTTTCGTGGCAGCTATTGGAAATGCAAGGTCTTCATTTCCTATTTCTTCTAACAAGCGAGAATGTGACAAGCCTTCTTAACATTACGTTACAAGTCATGAGAGCTGCTTAATGGTCTCGAGAGAAACGTGGTGACTGAGTAGTACACTTCACTTTAACTGCTGCCAGGAATTTGTTGCCCCAACAAAAGAAAGAATAGAAAAGAAAAAAGAATTAGAGCCCCACAACTTTAACGCCACAAATTAAAAATACTATTTTCTTGGGCCCTTAGAATCTGCATCACTTTCCCCCCTTAAAGCAACTGGTAATAATTGTCTTGGAATGGTAATCCCTAATCAAGACTGAGTATCCCCCACGTAGTTGTTACAACAGTTGGATGAAAGAAACGCCGTTACAACATCCTCGCTAATGTTCTCCTTTACTTGTACAACCTCAATTCCAATGAAGTTGGGACGTTGTGTTAAACATAAATAAAAACAGAATACAATGATTTGCAAATAATATTCGACCTATATTTAATTGAATACACTACAAAGACAAGATATTTAATGTTCAAACTGATAAACTTGATTGTTTTTAGCAAATAATCATGAACTTAGAATTTTATGGCTGCAACAGGTTCCAAAAAAGCTGGGACAGGGTCATGTTTACCACTGTGTTACATCACCTTTTCTTTTAACAACATTCAATAAACGTTTGGGAACTGAGGACACTAATTGTTGAAGCTTTGTAGGTGGAATACTTTCCCATTCTTGCTTGATGTACAGCTTCAGCTCTTCAACAGTCCAGGGTCTCTGTTGTCGTATTTTACGCTTCATAATGCGCCACACGTTTTCAATGGGAGACAGGTCTGGACTGCAAGCAGGCCAGTTTAGTACCCGCACTCTTTTACTACGAAGCCACGCTGTTATAACACGTGCAGAATGCAGTTTGGCATTGTCTTGCTGAAATAAGCAGGGGCGTTCATGAAAAAGACGTCGCTTGGATGGCAGCATATGTTTCTCTCATACCTTTCAGCATTAATGGTGCGTTCACAGATGTGTAAGTTACCCATGCCATAGGCACTAACACAGCCCCATACCATCACAGATGCTGGCTTTTGAACTTTGCGTCCATAACAATCCGAATGGTCATTGTCCTCTTTGGCCCGGAAGACACGACGTCCACACTTTCCAAAAACAATTTGAAATGCGGACTCGTCAGACCACAGAACACTTTTCCACTTTGTGTCAGTCCATCTTAGATGAGCTGACATTGTTTTTTATAAGTGTTCCTGAGCCCATGTGGTGATATCCTTTACACATTGATGTCGGTTTTTGATGCAGTGCCGCCTGAGGGATCGAAGGTCACGGGCATTCAATGTTGGTTTTCGGCCTTGCCGCTTACGTGCAGTGATTTCTCCAGATTATCTGAACCTTTTGATGATATTATGGACCGTAGATGATGAAATCCCTAAATTCCTTGCAATTGCACATTGAGGAACATTGTCCTTAAACTGTTGGACTATTTTCTCACGCACTTGTTCACAAGGAGGTGAACCTCGCCCCATCTTTGCTCGTGAATGACTGTCTTTTTTGCCACCTGTCCCGGGTTTTTTTGGAACGTGTTGCAGCCATAAAATTCGAAGTTAATGATTATTTGCTAAAAACAATACATTTTGTCAGTTAGAACATGAAATATCTTGTCTTTGTAGTGTATTCAATTCAATATTGGTTGAACATGATTTGCAAATCATTGTATTCTATTTTTATTTATGTTTAACACAATGTCCCAACTTCATTGGAATTAGGGGTTGTACTTTTCCACGCTTTTTTATCATTTAGTGTGAGTTTTGCGTATTACACAGCATCGCAGACGCTGTATGAATGAAGAGCCGTATAACTTTGATTTGTGCCATTGCCAGTTTCTCTGTGGACTAACAAAAACACGTGATGAAAATGTCATGTTGAGAAGCTAGCTAAAGCCATGACGAACAGGGACTCTTCAACGAACAGGGCCGACGGTGTGAAAAAGTGGCGGTGCGCTCTCAAAATTGGGATTTTATAAGTAATACAAGTACTGCTTCTACCATGTTTTTTATTAAAAAAAAAAAAATTGTAGATACTGTATATAATGCAATACCTGGAAAGACAAATATATTGTATCGGTGTAAAATTATTATTATTATTATTATAAATATAAAGATTACAAATAAATGCATGTTGAATATCATCAGTTACTGTAATTGTTTAACATAATTATATTATCTCATGAGATATTAAGAAAATGTGGGAACATTTCAAAATGTTAACATGCGTGGGGGGGGAAAAATTATTTCTGAGCAATGAAATATAAATGGTTTATCATTGTCCCTTGAAACTGCTTAAATTTGATTGCATAAAACCCCTAAAAAATTATGACAACAATCCTTGGAAATGGCGGTCACACAAAAATACAAGTACCGTACATATGAAAGAAACTCAAGCTGAGTACAGTAAGAAAAGCCGATTGGAAGGAAAAAGTGAGAAGAGACAACCATAATAAACACATGCATTATTAATAAGAACATCATTATGGCTGCTTAACAATGCAGCGTCCATAAAAGGACACGAGTCATTAGTGCCCAGTGCTGACTCGAATGAAAACGACAAAGTGGATCGTTAATCACCTGACAGTATGACTCCCTCGGACAAAATTGATCCGCTGCTGCTGTCAGTCAATCACAGACGTGATATTTGAGAGATTATTATTCCAGTTGACTCAGTAAAACCGTAAACATCACACAAGGCCCACATACAAGTGCTTTATGAGGCACGAAGCCAACTGGATAAAGCAGAGCCGTTATTCTGTATGAAGCAATAAGACGGCCATGAAAGTCTAAAAGACAGAATGCGGCACCTTAATCACTCTCGCGCAATACGCCCAGCCCGCCCCACTCTTTTTCCCTTTTTGTATGCCTTCCGAGACACTTTTCGTCGCGATAATCCGCGGCGCGTTGCTTTAATCACATCTTCGAGGATCTTCACTTTTTAATTAAGGTCCGTGTTTCAGCTCATTTCACTGCACATATTTAGAGAGCCGGTGGGACGCCGAGACATTCATTAGACAGATAGTCTGACAAAACAGCATCCGGCTGCTCCTGAGCACAGATCTTAAAGACATTGATTGGGTTTTGAACCGAGGGCACGTGAAGGCGCACACACACACAATTACAGACAAACGGAAGAGCCCGACGTGACATATTTTGCCAATGGATACATCATTTTATTTGATATGATGTCATACTTTACACATAACACATTACAAGCAAAGTGCATGCATTGCACTCTGAAATGTTGAACTGTTGCCGTATTAAAGATGTTAACCCTTCATGTTCATGAATGATTACGATTAACGTAACATGACTCGTGTGTTTATGTTACCTGTACTTCCTTGAATGTATGTCTTATTTAACTCTTACATCACATTCATGTTGCACTTTGTTTTCTTAAAACCCTGACTGTGGGTTGTGTGACATCCGGTCAGTTCTGCTATATGCTAAGTGAAGCTAAGCTAAACCCTAAAACCCGGTAACTTATTAGCTTTATTCGATACAATCGTGCATTTCCTTGTAAACATTGTTGCCACTAAGTTACTGTAATTTGGTTTCATGCAAGTTTACCAGTAAATTACTGTAAAAACCCTAGAAAATAATCCTTTAGAATAATCATGTCGAGTAAATATAATGGAACCAAAAACATTCCCTCTAGAATAAATGGACAATATTGCTACGATGACTTTGATTAGTGCTGATACATTTTTGTTTTTAAGTGAACATAATATTGCCTTAACCATCTGCTTTTCCGCCACATCAAAAATTCAATTGTACCCACACGAACGAATCTACGTAGGTGTCTCTGCAAGCATATCCAACTACTATAAAACTTGAACTTACATTATTAGCCCCTTGAATCCAAACCAGAATTTCACATTGCTCCGTCGCCGATCATCAGACAATCTTCCATTAACTTCACAGCAAGCTCTTGTTTGTCATCCTAAGCTCTGCCTTCAATCATGTTTGCCCACGCCTTTACAGCACATTGCCCATTAAATTGGATTGAGAAGCCCATTTTGAATATGTACGAGCAGGAGCTGCATAGTAATCAGTTATATTCAAATGGGGGACGGTGCTGTTAATTGACATTTCTGGGTGTGTTGAAAGGACAGAAAGTCGTCTTTTTAATGGTGGGTCAGCGGTGATGGTGGCTTTGTAAGAGGTTTGCTTTCTAATGAAAAATGTGGAATCCTAATTCACCAATAAATTATGTTATCTGGAGTCGCCCTCACACTGGGAGAGATGCTACTCTCCTTATAACAAGCCGGTGTACCAGCATTATTAATGCAGTATGCTCAAGTCATTATTTTAAGGTACAATTAGCACACATTGTTACTAGAGGGACATAAAAGAGAATAGGTCAACCAAACATTATTTAACGATAGTCATGCTACAGAAGTTCAAACCCTCAGTTGGGCGCAAATCACCGCCAAGGTTAACGACTCAACAAAAGCAACTTGTGTTTATTTGTCTGTCTGTATTTTAGCAGGTCACTTCCTGGTTCAAAGAGGGTGACGTCAGATGACGGGGCGATTCCATTTGAGATAATTGGGAGGGGGGGAATGCTTGATCAAATTTCCAAGGCGCCGTACTAAAAACGGCAATCTTCCTCCAGCCCTTGAACACTCGATGGAAGTAAGGAAGAACAAGATCATAAAATGGGACTCGAATGCTGCATTAACAGGATACTAACGTAGGGTCAGGTCCACGGAGTCCGCGTACACATGTTGATAAATAACGAGGACTAGCACTTTGAGATTTCGTTGATATGTAAAGTGCAAATGTATTGTTATTATTATTGTTATTATTAATGAGAGAGCCCCATCACTTAAACCACTGGAAAAGGAAGTAAACAGCTAAAAGATTATAGCTTCCTCAATTGAGTGATTGGGTAGTAGGAGTTGAACAGACAAGTCAGCTAGTCCACAAGTCTACTTGACTATTTGGCATCAATGTTTAGCGCTTGAAGTTGACTAATCTCTAATCACGTGTTTTTTGGCATTTCGTCTTCCAAACCGCTAATTTACGGAGGACTTTCGACTCGCCCGTCCGCTACGGTCATCGGTGAAAAATAATCCACCGGAAAATGAAGCTCTGTGGGGCTGCGGAACGTCCGGCCAAATAAACAACAGTCTTCATACGTCTGTGCGGGTCCGCGACGATGAAAAATAAGCTTGCGTCACGAGCTTTAGCTACTCCCATCGCCGCTAGTCTTAAAAGATCCACGCCAGTAAAGTAAAAGGGCAACATAAGCTCAATGTTTTGTCACCAAAATGCTATGTTCAATGCTTTATTCACCTACAATACGCACCGACGACACTTGTATCACTTAAAAACGCTTTACAACTCTGACGTCAGTGTAGCGTACGCTGGAAGCGTGTGGAAATATTTGACCAAAAATGAGACGGTCACTTGAAAAATATCTGAGTCTCTCCTCACACAGTGAAACAGAAATGTTTTGGGTTTTTTTCCTTCAGCCTGGGCTACAATGTCCTGTCTTACAATAATAATTAAGTATAATGGTAAGTTTTATTTTGAATCATTTGTTTTTACTTTTTCTATGACGGTCCATCAAAACATTTCTGTGAAACCGGTCCGTGGCGCAAAAGAATTTTTGGGAACCACTGTACTGTACAGTACTGAAAAAATCTCAATTATGTCATCAACTAGACAAGACGCCAGCAAATAAGGAGCTGCAGCGCGTGGATCTTCTTCGCGTTTTAATGGTGATTCCAGCTTCAGCCTGTTATGGGACCACATGTATGGAACACACGTGTCATGAGGGAACACCTGCCGCTTGTTGCAGCAGTTAAACAATTGAAAAGCACAGTTTGGTGTGTTACTCAATCTATATGCCCTACTTTGTCGTGCACACTGTCTTCTGGCAGTCGGAGCACTCACTAAAGAGATTGGAAGACTTAACTAAAAGGAAAGGAACATTTAAAAGGAAGCTACACAGGCGTCAAATGAAACAAAGAATACTGACAAGCAGAAAGTACTTACTTGCGACAAGGTGACACGGTTCAAAACCGGGCCAAGGCCTCTTGTCTCCTCACTGTGCGTGCACGCATGCACATGCACGCAGACACAACGGGTAGACAGAGAAAAGGGTGATTCCATTTCTCCGAGCTGACATAAAGATCAGAGTTTCATAGCCCAGGCGGCCTACTGAGCGCGTTCACTGTCAACTCCATTACTTCCCAATGGTGCTGCCGCCTCGGGGACAAGATCTCACGCACACGCACACACACACCCACGCACGCAAGCACCCACACAAGCTATTGAAGCCATAACGTGAATGACAAAGACCTTCTATCCCCGGTGCGTACAGTTGTGCAGTTTTCCAAACCCATGTCGAACTCTGTGTGTGCGTGTGTGTGCGTGTGTGTGTGTGTGCGTGCGTGTGTGTGTGCGTGCGCGTGCGTAATGCTGGGCCTTCCACCTCATTGGCAAATGCCAGCAAGAACCCGAGTGTCAGTAAATGTGCAAATGCCAGTCATGATAAGAGAGAAGGGCAATTACCACCATAGGGCTTTGGAGACAAACCACTTTTGTGCCTTTTCAGAAAAGAGATGTGCGCTTCAGAGAGATCTTCTATCATAGTCTTACGTACATAAAAGAGTTGAACAAAAAAAAAGAGATGTATTTTCTCAATTAGAACTGCAGTTTGGCAAAACCTTGCTGTGTTGTGCTGAATGTCTTTTGATACGTCTAGATTCTTTTTTTCTATAATCCGACGCTTTCGTGTCCAGACACAGACATGAGGATTGTTTGAGCTGGAAGTATATGTCAAACATCTTTAACGCTTTAGTGTAAAACATAGGCTATAATCTTGCTCCGGTTTTAATTCAATCAAATTCAAGGAAGTGACTGAAGATGAGCTTTAATGGGCAAATATGGAAGAACAGATTTAGCCAGTGGGAGACCCGATTTGTTTATAAACTGGTCTTTACATCCATGGCATGCCAATGGGACACTTTCACTAGCTTTGCCTGTATATGGGTCATTTTCATATCATTCGATTAATAACGGTAAAGACACTTTCCTTTTTTTTTTTTTCAAATTCAGCATTTTTTTATGCCACCTTGTTTTTTTGTGTGTTTCAATGTCTCCGATGCTGAAACAGCCATGCGTCAAGTCCTAGTTCCAATAAATGAGTCCCTAAGGCAACCCTAATCCTATTTTTCTGTCTCCTATTGTGTGAGTGCAAAATAGCTGCCACATCCTGGCACTTCAGATCACAGATCCCTCTGGTGCATTGCAACAATGTAATGAGGCGCCCTCCAGTGGCATGAACGGTAAAAACAGCAACTCTGAAGACACGAAGATGCAATCGCTGAACTGTCATTTTGGCCTGCAATTTTTAGGACGCAGACTGTTTGAAGACAAACGGCCTCAATGTTAAGTGTAGCCTTGTATGAACACGTGCAGAAGCATTAATAACAACACTGTATGTGTGTTCACACATCCATGAAGTGTTTTGAAAAGACATTTTCGGATAAAGTGGGTTTGATCATCTCCCTCTGTCTCTCTCTATCGATCAAGAATGAAAAATGTATCTCACAAAACATTGTGGGTATGTCCTGAAAATGCCTTACTTTTTTTCCTACAAAGAAAAAAAAATCGATCATTTGCTGTAATTTCAATGCTATTCTGTAGTCGGGATTGAAGCAAGTGATGACATGTTATTTTCCACTCAGTGTCATAGTTTCTGAAGTTGACTCATTTAAATATGATGTAGTCCTGGAGCTTTCACAGGAACATACAAAATGATGTCATCATCTCAAACATGCATGTCAACCAGGTTGTGTATTGTATGCCTCGTGTTCAGATAAAGCACATAACTTTATACTTCCTATCGCATGTTGCGTACATTTGCATTAACCTGCGTGCGCTGAAAGCCTCCCGCAGGTCTACAGTTTTCCATTCGTGTAAGCATGCACATAAAAACCTGGTACACATCGAAAATGGTATTGGGGGTCGTAAGCGTGATGAGCGCTGTTGTGCCCACATGGTCAGTGGGTCGCCTGTTTGGCTGAACAGACGGAAACACACACACACACACACACACATACACACAGGTCCCCCTGGAGCAGCGTACATATAGGGGACATGTTGGCACTGATTAGGGCAGACAGTTCGCCCCCTACAAATAGACAGGGCCAGACAGGATGGCGTGGTGCCAGCAGTGGCTACAAGCAGTCTGCGCACGTGTGTGTGTCTGTGTGTGTGTGTGTGTGTGTGCACGTGCGTGTGTGTCAACTCTGGCCCCTTCAAGAGCCCTACCGGGAGTCAGGCTTGATGGTATAAACAAACAAGCAGGAATACACACATAGTCAACCAACGTGAAGACAGTGACGACAACAAAGATCATATTCATATTTGCGCCCATCTTTCAATAAAGGGAGAATTATGGAGCCGGGTCATGAGACCGACCCTCTCTCGGCTTGACGTTGTGCCATTGAGTAAAGTCGTTTGTGTGCCTGAGTGTGAGCGCTCGGCTCCCAGATCGCACACTTTTGAAGGCGTAAATGAGATTCAAGCAGCAGTCAGGGACCCACTTCGAAACACCACAGAACGAAAGCGCAAACGAGGTAGAAGACTGACATTTTGTCTCTTTCAAGCTCTTTTCTCTCCCGTGCATACCTCCAACTGAACACACACGCACGCACGCACACACACACACACACACATACACCGCCATGCCATATATGCGCCTCACAGACCCCATGTTGTTCATTGCACTTGCTAGTTATGCAAATGCATCTCCTCACTTAGATTGTCAAGGCGTGCAACGGGATTAGCATAAAGTTGATTTCAAAGCGCAGTCGCACGCTCGCACACACACACACACACACACACACACACACACTAATGGGCAACACACATGCATCTGGTCGACTCAAAATAATCATTCCCCTGACAGTACGTATCATAAATGACGTACAGGAGGCATACGAATAAGCAATGCTATTCTTATATATTGAACATCAACCAAAACAGCATGAGATCAATCTTATATAGTAGTTTGCATTTTTATCTCACACGAGCTCGGGTGAGAGAGGTCGTGTTGGAGGGTTATCAAAGGTTTAGTAAAGCGCTTACGAAACGTTGCATGAGTCTTACGTGTTTGTCCGTCAGTCAGATAGAAAAACAAAAACGTAAACGTAGATTGACTTATTAAATCAATTCCCCTCCTTGCATCGTTTGATCTAATGCTGCTTCAAAATACTGTATGTTGTGTACAAAGACAGTGAAGTATTAACCTTGGTGATGATTCGAAATTTGGCGTAACCGCTCTTTGGCTGTGGTCACACTTCACAGGTTTGGTTGAGGTAAAATGGAGGATGAAGGAACATTATACTGTAGCTACGATATTGTCATTCATTTGCTCCAGTGTTGACGTTATCATGGCAAACCCGGGGCACATAGAAACGTCAAATTTGTGCCTCGGCTTAATAAAGGTTGGGAAACAGTGCACTAAGTGCTGCAGACCAAACGGGTAAAACCTGATTGAGCTTTTGTGCATTTGCAAAACAATACAGCAGCTTTGTACTACTACACATGCGAAAGGTCAAATATTTTGAGACCTTTTACAATAATAACATTAAAAAAAAAACACATATTGTAGCAAACTGAATCAAGCTCGACTGTAATTCCAAATTTGTAAAACAAACTAAAATTAACTTTCTTGCAATTAGCGTCAGTACCATTGTTGACACATTTAAAAATATTATTTCAGCACTGTTAAGCAGTGGTGTAGTCAGTAAAGATGGAGCAGTACTATCTTAGTTGTGTATCTTATCTTTAAAGGCAGAACATATGATACAGCTCAATTGGGCTGGTGGACCTAATAAAGTGGCCAATGAAAGTACAGACACACTGCCCCACGTGTTATTATGTAAGGTTCTTTATCAGAAAAATATAATGCCGAAAATATTGGGGGGACAAACACACGCACACACACACTGCCATCAACATAAATGACGCCTTGTTAAACTACAGAAACAATCAATAAAAGCCCCACCCAGTTTGTTCAAATGAGTCAGCATGCCAGTACCTTTATTAAGGCAGTACAGCCTTGCATATTGATTCTTCATGTGCGACGTTCGCTTGACTTTGGAAGAACCAAGAGGAGTAGAACAGAAAGCTTTCTTTCTGAATGGCAACTGAAAACGACTCAAAACGTCAATCAATAAAACATGGAGACGGAAGAGCCAGATGGATGAAAACACGTTTGAAGGAGAGGAAGGGAGAGGAAGATGAGAAGGAGAAACAAGATTGTTTACTTCAGTTCCTCTTTTCTTTAATTTGAAAAAAAAAATAATAATTCTGCGCCACCATATGTTAACCTTTAGGGGAATACACCATATGCTTGGAAATTCAATTCAGTGCAAAAGCAGCTTTGCAACTGGTTCTGCAGAGCAGTGAAACGTTTTATCATTTTGCATCTACACGTCTGTCAAGGTGAATATTCAAACTGATATATAAGTCCGTTACGTACTTTGCAAATGAATTAAAGTATGTTTTTTAGTGGATGTAAATTTCTAATGATGGTATTTAATAATACCAGCAGAAGTCTAGGATAATAGCTTGTTCAACCTTTCTTCAAGTAACTGTAAAAACTTAATTTTTTTTGCAATATCTCAACATTATTATTGAGTACATATGACAATTTGAAATTTTGGCACATATTTTAGCAAAAATCCTTGCAGTTGCCACACCTGATTTGCTTCCGCGGGCCACAGAAGGTCATGTGGCGGGCCGGATCTGTCCCCTGGGCCTTGAGTTTGACACCTGTGAGTTCCACAATTCGTGGCGCGGGCTGCCGTATTCAGGACGGTTGAGAAGTTGGAAATAATCTCTCACTTGAAGTTGGGGACCTCAAAACATCTGACAATGGTGCAGCAGTTATTAAAGATCTGCGATAAACAAATACAGGTGCACAGTCAATATTGTACGTTTGTAAAATATTTGACCGTGTGTTGGTACCGTTAATATTTCAAGCGACCATTATTTTTTGGAAAGTGGCCATCCATTGAAAGTTTCCAGTGGCGAATGCTAATGAATATTGAAAACAATTCCAGTGTTTTTGCCAAATAATTCACAATAAGACAGCAAAAAAACTAAACTTCTGTCAATACCAAAAACAGTTGACAGTCATCTTTGACTTTCCTCTACGTCCTTCAGCACCAAGCAAAACATTCCAGATTGAAAAACACTGTATAGAGGCAGAAAACATTTTTTAAAAGACACTGTCAAATTTATTATGCGCCTCCCCCAGAAAAAATAAAATGCCAGACTTTTCAAAGCTTTTTCCACGTTTATGGAAATGCCGCAAATCGCAGGGAAGACGTACACTTTGAAAGACGTGAATTTCATCAGGAGGTTTTTCAAATCAACTCCAGTGAGTGTGAGTGTGTGTGGGGGTGTGGGGTGCCCCAGAGGCCTCGCCTTCATCCAGGATGGAGGTATATATGCACACAGTAGGCATTTTGATCCTCTCTCTCACACACACACACACACACACACACACACACACACACACAAACACACACACACGCACGGCGTAATAAGGTTGCTTCTTTGCACAGATGTGATAGGGGATCATGAGCATGTGGTGAAAGAGCCCCATGTCCCCAAGAAACACACACACACACACACACGCGCAGTCTTGGCCCTGCCTGTCTGCCACGGGTGTCAGTACATGTAAAAGGTCTCAACATAAATGGGATTAATGCAGTCTCTTTCCCATCGGCAGTCATTAAGTATTCTGTTTAAAGCGCAAACACACTCAAAATAAATGTACTTCCACCCTCCCCTGCTGCAGTAAATTATTCAAAGAAAAAAAAAACATTTCAAGGAAAGGGAAGAGGAGAGAAAGTGAGACGGGGGACTCTGCATGAGGGGAGATCCAAAGGAGAGGCAGATAAATAAGAAGGCAATGGGGAAGAAGGGGAGCATGGAGGAGTTGTTTCAGGGCTGAGAATCCTAAAAAGCAAGCGCAGTTGTCACTTTGGAGGGTTTTATGCTTTTTGCCTCGAGTCTACCTCCAATCTTGTTCAAAAAACAAAAAAACATCTTTCTCGTTGTCTTCCTTACCACCTTTGTGCTTCAATATTCCAAATCCCTGCTTGCTTTATGTCTGTTTACTTTCCACTGAAAGCAATTAGGCAGAGTTGTTTTTTCTTCTTCTTTTATATTCTTAAAGATTTCTAATCTTGGTTCATACAATGGCTTTGTGACTGTAGTCAAATATTTTTGCAGCTCAAGTCTTAATACCCATCAAAATAAGCAATAGTGCATTTTAAAACGTTGGCAAAGCATAATGACCTTGACTGTCCAACATAATTGGCACATTCTCACAAGAAATAGGAATGAATAAAAGTTAGATTTTATGGTCCTGTTATTTTGTCACCTTAAAAACAAGCCATGACATTTCTTCCCGTCTGACAAAGATGTAGTATCTGTTGTAGCGCCATCACTTTTCATGCTGAAAACTGTCCTTCAGGTGTGACATGTTGCACAAAGAAGTACTTCATATTGTACACCAGTTGAAAGCTTCCATTTAAAGTAAGGCTGGAAGATGTTTTGGGTAGAAACGAAAATACAAATCATGTCAAAGCAGATCACTTGGAAGCGCAGCATTTACCGACAAGCTGCTTTTGAAACTAGAGAATGTGACAACGATAAAACAACAAAACCCTCAACAAAATATCCTTGCCTTAGAAATAATAATAATAATAATTATAAGCTAGTTGTAAGTAGTAAAGAATGCCACACTGTCAAAAGGATTGAGTTTGTATCCTGGAGGAGTGCACGTTTTCTCCCCAAAACGTGCATGTTAGGTTAACTGAAGGCTATAAATTGTCCATAGGTGTGAATGTGAGTGTATTTGTGCCATGTAATTGACTGGACGTACTCTTGCCTCGTGCCCGAAATCACGTGGGAAAAGCCCCATTTCCCCCACGACGCTTACCAGGAGGAGCTGTGATGCGGTGCTAGGATGAAAACGAAACGAGATGCCGACATTATTTGTCAACAAGAAACGTAGTATTTTAAATCCTCTTTCACGGTATTGCTTTTTTTTCAAAAATGAATGACTCGGGGACCGTGATATACCCTATGATTGGTCAGCAGTCAATCACAGGGCACACCGACGGACAATTAGGTTGACAATAAACCTAAGATGGATGTTTTTGTAATGTGGAAGGAAAGTGGAGTAACAGGAGAAACAAAGCACGTAAAACACGTCAAATTATAAAAACAAACGACCAAACTGCAGACGCAAAGGTCCAAGCTGTGATTCAAATCCAGAACTTTTCAATGTGAGGCAGACGTACGAGCCACATGCACCACCGAGCTGCCCGTGAGGAAAACTGATTGATTTTATTGTTATAAATAACAGCCACTGATGAAATATATCTTTTTAAAATGAAATTTTTTGAATTCTTATCTTTTGTACAAGTCTGGATTTTTTTTTTCCCCCCTTCTCGTCTGCAATTCATCAAAGTGAATTAACGAGTAGATACCGTGATTAACTTCACTTGCAATATGCAGCCCCACGGACTTGAAACACAGCAACGTAGATATATATATTTTCCAATTAGCTGGGACTTTGCTGTGTTTAATTGCATTTCCTTTGGCTCAAAAGCAAGATAGAATGTGACTTCTAAGTGTCGGTATATATTCCACTTATCTGTTCAACGGTGATTTGAGAAGGTTCAAGATGAAACAGCAAAAGTGTTGAGCAATTTTCTTGCCAGTAGAAGATTTCATTTCAATTCCAAGTGTGTACATCAAGTTAAGAAATGCTTAAGTTCCACCACTAGAGGTGTTTTTTTTTTTTTTGGGTGGACCCTTGGTCATCATTATCCAGCATTTTTCCACTTTGCAATCACTGGCGCAGTATCTGCAGTGGCATTCTGAAGAATTTTAACAAAACAACACAATGAAGTCAAAGAAAAAGCAATACACACTTGTTTTCGTCCAGTGTACACACAATCATTCCAAGTCTGGTGTGCATGCAAAACAAGTAGAGCAAGACCGCTTGGAGTGGTTTTCTCGGTCTGCCGGCAAGTGAACAAAGACAGTGACCAAATTTAAAAGCACAGCAAAAGCATAGGGGGGGGAAAACATATTTTACGGTAAAAATCGACAAATACGCATTGTGTTGTGTGAAATATATAAGAATGACTATATTCAGTTCAGCAGACATCATTCATTTTTCTTACAACATTGTCCTTACAAATCAAATATCTTACAAATGGTTTGATTTTGAAACAATGCCTCCAAAGTGTGCCTGTAACTGCACATGCGGCGAAGACCATCCTAACTTCTTCCGGTAACAACCCAGGCTAAACTAAAAAGCGCCTCCTGGGCAAACAAAGCTTGTCAACCAGTGGAGATGCATCGCTTCAACACCAATGTGCTCCGATGCGGTTAGACATGGCTCGGGCGCCCTGCCGTGGCATCTTCATCTTCTTCTGGCCGTTTTCAGAAAGCGCACAGACAACACAAATAGCATTTTCTAGCAAATGTCTGGGGATAGGTTCCACATGGAAAAAAACCTAACAAAACATGAAATCGTTAATAGTGAACCATGACTATTCAGGGGGGGTGACTATGTCACATGTTCTTTTAAAAGTGTCTCCTCTCCTCTCAAAACCATTGCAAGAGTCTAAAAGTAGCTATGCAGTTTCAAAAGAGACCCCTGCATTGAAATACAGAAGCCACAGAAGTCTATGACAAGCAAGGTCTCCAGCCACGAGCTTTGATGAAATACGCTTCAAGGGATGAAGGCCGGCTATAACATCCATACCCCCATTTCGTCTTCTCTTTGACTTTCTCTTCACTCATAAGTAATGGTACACCCGGAGACTCATCAATAACCTACAGCGCTCCTCTGAGAGAACGCATCAGGATCATAAATGTTATCATTACCCCCCGATGTATAGCGCCAGACTGTATCATATATCATTCATATCTTTGTGCAGCGATGTGTGATAATGTTTGTGTATGAACGAAGTTGTTCTCATGCATATTTCACATCCGATGTACTGTACGCGTGCGTTCCCGTCAGTAAGGCTGCTGAATCCTTTTCTTGAGTGGCTAAACATGCAATCACTAGCCTGAGCCTTTCTCACCTTCTTGACCGCATATAGCGTCACATCTTTGTGTAATGACGCTCGCGCCCCTAAGAGGCTCGCACTGATTGCGTTACAGGAAGCCGGCCGCGCGCCTAGCGACGGGTGATGAAGAGACAGAACTGGACCATCGCGAGAAGATCGCAGTTGGTCAAATACAGGTGTCTCCCAAAGTCGGCTACAACGATAAACTTCAGCTGCTCAGAAATCCTGACGAGGGCGAGTGATACCGAATTTGCGCCGATATGAATGCTTTTCGTTGGACAGCAACAATTTGCATCTGTTCAGACACAATCTAAAAACACCAAACATATCTGACATTTAGACAATGTTTTGAAAAGGCTAAAAAAAAAAAAATCGATTTGAATTTTCACCACGGTGGTAGATACAAATTACCCAGCAACAACAGCATTGAAGCTGAGTTGATATGATATATATATATATATATATATATATATATATATATATATATATATATATATATATATATATATATGACAGGTGTACTGGCTGGTCAAAAGTATATTAAAATATGTGCGTGTTTCCATGGTAACAAACCAGCGTATAGCTAGAATGGTTTGGGGGCTTGAATTGGAAGGTTAATAACGACTACATATTTGCTGTTTGCAGTAATATCGTATTAATTGCGGACGTGCAATAATTTAGCACTCACAAAGAAGCAATTCAGGGCTTATTATTGCAGGTCCACTTCAGCAAGAAGGTGAATGGCGCAACACTGGAATGTCCCCAATTACTTGCATAATTAAATTCCTCTTAACCTTTATTAGTAGCACATACAGCCGTATGACATTATTATTTATTTATTTTTTTCTTAAATACACAACAAACAAAATGGGGCATTTGGTTTTTCAACATCTTTTGTCTTTGGAGCAGACACTCACAGGGTTCATGTTAGTTTTAATGTTGATCCAAAGGAGGACTTTGAACAATTAATGAACTAAGCACATATGGGCTTTTAATGTATGTGGTCTCTGCGTCCTTATTACATGAGCAGGACCGGAGGGCATCGTAAGCAACATATTGAAGGGGTCTTTGGTTAAATACAGTATTTGTCTTGAAGCTGATCAACTTTGCTCGGTTATCTTTAAAGTTGCTTGCCTAAAATTGAGATTTCGGATTTGTGAGGATCAGCGGCATAGAAAACGGGTGGATGGATTTTCTTTTGATGTGACACCAAATATTTACAAAGATAAAATCAAGTCTTCAGTTTATGTAGTTAATTCTTCCACATCTAAATGGAAATTGAACAAAAGTAGTTTTGAAGACGTTTTTTTTTTTTTTCTCACTTTGTTTTTGGTTTTGTAAGAGGAGCGCACACATATTTTCAGAAATCATCAAATGCGAACTATTACTCACATCACGTGGAAAAACACCTTGAAGCCACCACGCCACTATAGCCAATTTAATTTCCATACGCTTATGCTAATTACCCTGAAATAATCAAGCTAATTTAGAGAGATGCAAATGTGTTTGAGGTTGGGATCATTAGCAAAGAAGCTTGCTGCCCGTGCGTGTGCATGCGCGTGCGTGTGTGCGTTCGAGGGAGGCGCCAATGTGTGAGCAGAGCAAAGTGGACAACATTGATTTTGGCAGCTATGTAACTTCAGTGTGAGTGAGCATGTGTGTGTGTGTGTGATATAAATGTATTTATTGCTGCTCCTTTCCCCCAATGCACCGTTTTAATAAATGACTGAAATGAAAATTAAATGTCTCATGATCCCTCTGAAGTTTAATTACAAAGCATGAGATTATGGATTTGATCCACATAAAAATAGTACGCAGGTTTAAACTGAGGGTAAACAATTATAAAGCCAGGAAATTAAAGCTATAGTGACAAAACCAACGTGTTTTCATAAGATTCTAGAATGGAAGTGGGCAAAAAGTCAAGCTGTTTATGTTATATTTATGTTCAAACTTGAATAGCTTGCAGCATGCTTATGCAATCACCCTATAGTGACCCACTGCAAAAAAACAAACAAACAAAAATCCTACCTCAAAATATTCTACACTGTAGAAATGTTGCTGAAAAATGTGCCATGCTTACAGAATGACTGATCATGGCGTATCCTGGAATCTTTTCAGGTCCACTTCCTGGATCTGGTGGGCCCCTGGCCCGCTTACCCACAATGCAAAGGGACTGACGTCGGGCAAAAAAGCGAAAGGGCACACTGGCCCGGCCGCCAGTCAATCACAGGGCACAGTCGAAATGTTTCAATGTTGAATTAAGACATACTCGCTTTTTTACTTAAATCGCACATAGTATGCAAGTTGCCACTTGCTTTGCCTGGATTTACTCTGGATTTTGGCCTGTTTCACTGCCGCTTCACCTTCCTCTCCCGCTTGCCAAGTGGACTAGGTGGCGAAGATCAAATCTGAGGCTGTTGCTGTCTGGATTGTGCACCGAACGACCGAGACAAGATCTGAGGTGGACCGCTTCCCTAGAAGCGTTGCTCTGGAGGATTCTACATCGAGCGACCGCGTCAGGTCCTGAGGAAGAACCATTTTCCCGTAGTACGCCGTACACTTTTGCTCTTTTAGCGAACATCGTACAGCAGCATACATGTGATAAATGTTGCCCGCTCGGAAGAGGGATCCCCCCCCCCCCCATCTGTGGTCCCTTCTCAATGTTTCTTCTTTTCTGCCCAAATAAGGTTTGGAGTTTTTCCTTCCCCTGTTGGAGAGTTAAGATCAGGCGATGTTGGCAATCTTTGTCAACTGTGGGCCTGTCAAGCCCTTTGAGACGCTTATGTGATTAAGGGCTAGACAAATAAACTTGACTCGACAGACACACTTGCACTGGGACCTGAACCCAGGCTGCCTGCCACGGAGTCAGGTGAATGAACCACCATAACGTGCAAAGCTTTGATGAATAACCCAGAAATGTCAGAACTTCTACTAATAATAGTAAACTCCTTTCGGTTTAAAAACATGCTCGAAATGAACCACTGGAAATACCTTTATCTTGCAACATCAAGGGACTGTCATTGAAAGACAAGCAAACACCAGCGATTGCAGTAGCATGTTCAAACATTCCGATGGAGACGGAGCGAGACACTCGAGCCAGCTCGCTGCGGTGTTGTACCTGCAAGCTCCCTGGAGGCCGGGCTTCGGTGCCATCGAAGGTTGTCGCAATTAAAAACATCCTCCTCCACTTGTCACAAACATGATGAATTTATAGCACCGAAGCAGGAAGCCATGACTCTGGAGAACAACCACCGCAATATGTCACTTTTTTGTTTCTTCTTCGTATTCGATGCTTTGATTCGACGTGTTAGCCGATGTATCACTAAATGATCTTTTATCTCACCATGGCGTTTTTGTTCACCCCTCCCCATCCTGAGAGGACTCACACGTGGGTCGTACAGGAGAATCTTTTCAGATGGCGCCACAATGCAGAAGACATGCGCAATCTGACTGGCATTGCAGAGACCGCTATATGCGCAAATGAGCAGAAAAGAAAAAGGGACGAGACATCGTCTCGCCGTGTGGGTGTTCGAGTGGAGGCGCGATGATTGAAGTAACAATCCCATCAACTCAATCATCTCAACCATTTTTTGAAAACAAGGAGCTCTCTTCTTGTCAACGCTAAAAGAAATCATTATTTTCTTCACTCCAATTCCTAATTCTTATCAGGTCCATTTTTTAAATGTTTTGCTCCTACATATTGCTTAACTGTTCACCATAAACTTTAGCTTTACAGATGCTATGTGATATTTTTTGTGGTATCGGTCTTAGTAAATTGAATAACAAGCAGGAGGTCACTATTTGAGCAGTGTTAACAATCTACAATCAGCAAGCATGTCTAAGCAACTTTTTTTTTTTTTGTACTGCTTTAAGAACTACTTCAGTTGATACCCAAAACTGAGGCCCCATGATATATGGAATAGCTGCAGTTCATTGTCATAATGTAGTGTGGTAGATTAATACAGATAATTGAGTCTTGGTCATTGTTACGTTCTTAAAGAGCTTTAAAGCGTCTCATTCCAAATGAGAATGAGAAGAATGGATGAAATTGCCAAAGACAACACACCTCTTTCGCTCATCCCACTTTTCTTCCCCCCGAATTGTTCACATGGATGGCATGTAGAAGAAGCAAAGAAGAAAAGGGCAAGGAGGAGCTTGTACAAGGCTGCAGGTCTCTCCAAAGATGCAGCGTTTTAAACACTCCTTTTGGGAATAACAACCTAAATTAAAATATGTATTACATAGCTGGCGAGCATACCATACAAAAATCAAACATCTGGCTCTTCTCTCGGAGAAAACCTGCTTGCAAATTGCAGCTGTCTTTTTTCCAAATGTGTTGGATTCACACCAGAAATGTGCTCACAAGAGTTAAAATCACAGCATGCCACTAATCAAACAGCTTATTTAGACAACTGTGTACAAAGTTTTCCCTTTAAAGCAATTACTCTAGCTTGCAAACAAATGTGACATCATCACACTATGGAAGCTTTCCCTATCCGAGCAAACAACAATGCATTAGCCGCTTCCGCGTGCTGTCTTCAGGCGGCCTGCATGCAAAGTGCAACGAGGCACTCACATGTGCAGTGACCACATGCTTCTGCCTCTTGTGGAAACGTGCTAACAGGAGCTTAAAGAGGTGACCATTGTCAGCTGTGAGAGGAAATGTAATAAAATCCTGCTTAAACCCGTTGGGTTACTCGTTATGTCGCCAGTCGACCGGATGTTCTGATGACGGAAGTATCGACAGCCGTTGTCAGAAAAGTTCTGCCACGCTGCTTGGAACTTTTTCTGACCACTTTCGCCTCGTATTTGTTGCAGCCGGGATTTCAATGTACTAAAGGTAACATCTTCAACAAAGTCAGAAATTTACTAGATATTTCCTGGAAAGGTTTAATAATGAAAACATACCGTATTTTCACGACTTTCGGCCGCACCGTAATAAAAGGCGCGGTCTCAGTTACGGGGTTCTATTTCTTTATTTAACACATACATAAGGCGCACCGTATTATTGAGCGCAGGCATGGTAAAACATACGCTGGTTCAAAACATACGGTAGCATGCGTGCACGCTAAAACAAAAACAAAAAAGGCAGCGGGAGCAAAACTGAGTTTGGTTGCCCTTTATTGAAGTATTTAACAACTTGTTATTTTTTGATCCATCCTCATCCACAAATCCATCAAAGTCCTCATGTTCTGTATCCGAAATTTACAGCTGAGCAAGTTCTCCATCAAACACGCCAGGTTCCCTCTCGCCATTGTCGGAGTCAGTCTCGTTGCCGTGCGGCTCATCAGAAATTATGCCGGCTTTTACGAAAGCTCGAACAACAGTGCAAGCAGCCACGTTAGCTCAAGCGTCCACAATCCATTCACAAATTGTGGCGTAACTCGCCCGGCGCTACCTCCTAGTCTTAGTAAAGCTGTGTTCGGCATCAGTCATCCATCGCTCCCACGCCGCTCGCAACTTCACTTTGAACGCCCTGTTTACACCGATGTCCAGAAGTTGAAGTTCCTTCGTCAAGCCTCCCGGAATGATGGCAAGCTCCGAGTTATTGCACTCATTCGAATGGTGACTGTAGAGACGCTTTTCCTGGCTGTTCTTTGCTCATTAATCCATTGCTCGAGTTGGTCTTCCAACTCGGGCCACCTCGCCTTGTTTCCGCGTTTTGTCTTTCTATTTTTTCCGCAGAAACTCATCTTCGTCTTCTTGACTTGGCGAAGCTCGTTTTCCCGCTTCCTCCACTTGCCAACCATGGATTCGTTGACCTTGAATTCTCTCGCGGCTGCTCGATTCCCATGTTCCTCCGCGTAACTGATAGCTTGCAGTTTAAACTGTGCTTCGTAAGCGTGTCTCTTCGTAGTGTAGCAGTTCAGCCAGCCACCCCTAATTTTGTTCATACTAGGAAAATACGGAAATAGGTCGCCAACCCGTGGCGAAAGCCACCTTCAAAATAAAAGCTTCCCAATAATATGGACGTCAGTGCTCTTCGGTTAACGAATGCAACCAGCAAAGTTAATTTTAATCTTGAGAGTAGTTTATTTGATATCGTAGGAAACTGGAAGCAAATTAGGGTTCAGCGTCTTGCCCGAGGACACTTTGACATGCGGACAGTCGTAGCAGGCATTCGAACCTGTTCTATCTACTGAGCCAAAGCCACCCCAAGATAATCCCATTGGTATCGCAAGACAAGTCCAGATCTGTGTGACAGACCACCACGGACTCCACTAAAAGAGGTTTGATGAAGATCTGAGAATGTATTTTCCAGATCTGTGTGACAGACCACCAGGGACTCCACTAAAAGAGGTTTGATGAAGATCTGAGAATGTATTTCAAAATAAAAGTCTGTGAAAACTGCATATTTTGCTGTCATTACCCCTGACTGAAAAAATCTGTTAAACAAAATCTATGAGATACGTCCGTATTATTGGGAGGCTTTTATTTGGAAGGTGGCTTTCGCCGCGAGTTGGCGATTTATTACCCTAATGCCTAGAATGAATAAAATTAGGGGCGGCTGGCTTGACTGCTACTTTACGAGTGGAGGCTGGCTTGACCGCAGACATTTTCAGGGGTCCTTAGCCAAACCGATGCACATACCAGAATTATATATCTACTGGGGGCGTCTCTTTAGCATCCTCTGTCACGCGCACCCTTCCCCCTTCACGTCCGCATGTTGTCCTCAGTCACGTCCGCCTTTCCTCTCTATAAACAGCGTGTCGGCCAGGAAATGCTCCCAGTCAGTCAAGCGGAGCGCTCCTTAAAGTCACACAACAACCTTTACAGATTTTGGAACTCGGTGCACACATAAGGCGCGCCGCATTATAAGGCGCCTCGTCCATTTTGGAGAAAATGTAAGACTTTTAAGTGCGCTTTATGGTTACGAAAATACGGTACTTATCCCAGTTCCCTTTGGGTGAGAGGCACGGTACACCCTGCATTGGTTGGCAATCAATCACAGGCCACATCAGCGGCGGTGTCCAGCGCCGCGTGAGCGCACGGACATGTAAACCGTGTCCACAGACTACTACCATGGGAAAGGTCCGCTCTCTGTCAAATAAGACGGATGAGCTATCGGCATTGATCGAGCTGCAGCGGGAGTACAGAGAGAGCAGTCTCGTATATTTCACCGGTTGAACCAGGACACACCGCAGGACACCGCAGTGGAGAGTTTTACACTTGCCCGTGCAGAGAGCAGCAAGAAGAAAGGTGGGGGGCTGTGCGTGTTTTTTTTTTTTTTTTTTTACAACAGGTGGTGTCACCTTGGACACGTCACCGTTGAAGAGAAGATGTACAGCGAAGACATTGAGCTTCTAGCAGTCAGCGCCCGGCCGCACTACATACTTGGGGAGTTTTCACGTCGGTGTCGTGGCGGTGTACATTCCTCCGTCCGCTTACGCTGCTCCTGCGTGTAAACAAATCCACACCACCTTGTCTAAGCTGGAGACAAGGTGCCAAGACTCTCACCAACTTACTACACGGTGTGTGGCTGACCACACAAGAGACACTAGAACACTGAACCTAACCAGATGCCCAAGCCGCCTCTTCTGGCACCTCTCGATGACTACAGCTCAACCGCATCAAAACACAGAAAGCGCAACAGTGATTTGATAATTCCCCCTTCAGGTTGGAATAAGTCATTATTCCAAAAATCAGCATCTTGACGCAGCTCATTGCTAAACAATCAGAGCTTGTGAAGCCTCTTCCCTTGCTTGTTAACTGAGCAATGAGCTAATGGACCTCAAGTGTGGGTCTAATTGCGGAGCCTGTCTTTCTATCGGCATGATTGTTCAGCAGGCGATATTTGAACTTCTTGTGGGTTTATTACATTACCTTGCAGCATGCTATTTTGTTTGTTTGTTTATTTTTTTAATTTGTTCGATTCTTCTGGGTGAAACCTCTAACTAGTTAAT
This sequence comes from Phycodurus eques, assembly GCF_024500275.1. Lineage (NCBI taxonomy): Eukaryota > Metazoa > Chordata > Actinopteri > Syngnathiformes > Syngnathidae > Phycodurus > Phycodurus eques. The sequence goes on along the minus strand of NC_084528.1, from coordinate 30,437,125 downwards.
CAATTTATGATTTGTCGCTTCTGTGTTTGACCGATAATTAGAAATCCACACGACATTCACAATGTTAAATATTATCGTGTGTCAGTCTACTTATGAAATAGTTCACAACTGTGGAAAAACTGCTTTCAGTTGCTGTAATAATTACCATTTGCAGTAAAGCCACCACCTTGCATTAAATATAACGGAGCATTAAAGCAGCAAACGTTAACTGTAATCACTCTCTGAGGGATGGAAGATTCAATCTTGAGTTTATTAAATATTTAAATAAAAGTACAGTGGGAAAAAAAAACCTGTTACCTGATTAAAATAACCTCAAGCAATTGAGTTTGTAAAGCATTTCACAGGTACTGACAAGAAAAGTCTGATACATGTTAGTCGTGCTTAGGCCAGCCAACAAATATTTGACCACGGCAAGAGTGGAAAACTCTGAGCTTGACCACGAGCCATTTGGAAATGCGAGTCAACCTCAGATTTGATTGAAACAAGAAGTAATATGTCCCCTGTTCAAGCTGTCACCATTGCAAACACCTTTATTTCATAAATAAAACTTTAAAGGCTTGAAACAAACTTATTGAATTACATTCTACTTCTTGAGGCGTAACTGATTTGTTCAAGGAGTTTGCCGTTTATTGTAACACGCGAGCGGAGGCCATCGCTAACAATCGAAGACCAATAAGAAACCGTTTGTTTTTCAGTCCAACCTCCATTTTGCTGCTTCAGAAAGCATTTCAGTCAATACCAAATTAGTTTAGCGAGTCGACCTACTTCATGCTTTGACTGCATATTTTCTTTTCATAAAAAAAAAAAAAAAAAGCCAAAGTCACACAGTAAATACTCTGTCTCGTGTGACGTCAAGAATGACTGTTTTGAACTCTATATCGCCCCTTTGACACTGTATTTCAAGATGTGTGAGTTATTTACAGTATATAATTTAAATAAGGCCACAATAGGAGACTTGACTTTTTGATAACGCATTTTTATGATACACCGGATTTTTAGGTTTGATGAACACACAGAAAATCACACACAATCAATTATACGACCCCAGTATTGTAAAGCACAACGTTTATCAACCTCCACAACAATGAAATCAAAGGGTTGGACGGCCTTGACATTTTGTGCAAGACAATACATAAATCCATAAACGAGGAGAGGTTGACGGCGGGAGGTGTCCTACTTTGTTGTTGTTAAGTCTGTTGTAAAAAGGAACCATGCGGGGCTGACAAATCTCGATCAAACCCGTTAAGAGTGGTTCGAATTGCATTCTCTAATATGTCATTAAACACGGAAGATAACGAGGGGAGGAAATAATTTGCGCGTTTCAATTTTCCTCTTTTGAATCATCTCAACACAGGCACCAATATGCAGCCTCTATTAAGAAGCTTTCAGGCCTTTGAGAGGTTGAATGGATACATGAAAATGTTTGGATGTTGCAGCAGGTAATTGAAGGCATATTGTCCTCAAGCCACCACAGAGCCAAGCCAGATGATAAATAACACAGACTTAGTCAATAATGGCTGTTCTCATCAAAAAAGCCTTTTCTCTTGGGATTTGATTTTTCTCGGAGGCTCATATCATCATCATGTGTTCATGTCAAAGGCGTACTTTTATCTGTTTGTTTTGCAGGGCGCTTAAAGTTATTTACAGGGCCGGGGGGCGTTTTAGGCAGGTGGGGGGGGGGGGGGGGGGGCTGTGCTGCTTTTATGTGCAAGCAACAACACTTAACAAGCAATGACGCAAGAAAAGGTAACAATGTGACATCTCGGCGATGTCGTCTCTCTTCCAGCAAAATTTGGGCGCCGGCCTACTTATCTTTGATCACGAAAAAGCGGCTATTGATTCGCCGCCAAATGTTGACATAAAATGAGTCAAATGTGCTGATGACCTTTCTGAGTCCCCTCCAGCTGAAGGAGGGCGAAGGTACAAAAGCTGGCAGAGTATGCGCAGGAAATTATTCCTCCTTGACATTTGAGGAGAGTCGGCCTGCTGCTTTTTAACATTCTAGTCCAGGCACCAAAGAGAAAATGTCACCTTTTTTTATTTACTTATGGGGATTCACCAATTAAATGTGACTTTAAGACCATTGTATGATCGCTCCCTCACACTCCTGTCATGGCTGCCCTTGAGCAAACACACGCACACACTTAAGCAATGGATCTTCATCCTATCGGTGACATTTTAAATAATGCTGATGCTTGACCCTGTTGAGGTAACCTTTCCCACACGGGCTTACTCAGAATTAATCAGCGCCGACTCTTAAACTAACTGTCGGGAGCGAATGGAGCTCGAAGGTAGACCTTGAGAAGTTCTGAAGACTGCTCGCAAAGTGTCAAAGTGGTTTTAGGTTAGAATTTAGTTTTGCAGCTTTCCCCGTATCTTTCTGACATTACAATATGTACAAGTGTGCCGATATCCTGTTTTTTTTTTTTTTTTTTTTTTTAACACCCTCAGTATTCACGACTGCAACAAGTAGCCACCAAACTTCCACAAAGTCAAAATGGAAGAAACCATGATGTCAGTCTGCCTTTACAGCTCTAATAGCTTCCACGCTTTCTACTTGATGTTGGTGTGTGTCTGCCAAAATTGTTATCCAGAAAAAAAAAAAAAAAACACTTGTTGTTGAGATGAGAGCGTGGTTCTCAATTACGTTTCTGGTTTCATCCAGTAGTTGTTTGAGGGGGTGAGTTTGGAGTCTCGGGTTCTTCGGTACCAAATTCCTCCAAGCATACTTTTCCCTCATATGTCTGGCTATGTTCAGCAAGTGAGCGGACTGTGACGGACAGCGTGTCGTCTGCCTTTAGCACCAAGTCAACTCCAGCTCCCTGCAGCCCTAACCAGGATAAGCGCTATGGGAAATGGATGGACAGATTACTATTGGTACTCACTCATTGTGTAATGGTTCACTTGTCTGACTTCTGCGTAGAAAGCGTGGGTCCAGTTCGCACCCAGTTGTTGTTGTTGTAACTTTTGGCTTAGCTCATCAGGGAGCGCCACACAACACCAGCGATTTTTATGCCGGATGTGATGGTGTGAACGTGTGAGTGGTTGTCTGAAACGGACGATTGTTGCTGGCGGGTGATGATGCCTGTGGACATACTCCATCGCCAGAGGTTTTCACCAGTTCATCCTGTATTTAATCAGGGAACCCGCTAACATTCAGTGGATATCTGCATCCTCTTCCGCATAGAGAGACATCTCCATGCAAGACTATTGCGCCACTTTTAAAGGGAACGAGAGAAGCCGCTTCGATTGGACAGGATTGAAGTTGGCTGTGATGGAGCCCAAACCAGCGCGGACGTCCTATTTTAAATGCGCTGGGGGTACGCCGGTCCACAAAATGACCATAACTGGGTCTAGCCTGTCTCATCGTAGAGTTACAGTACGTGACGTCACGCACAGCGCTTGGTTTGCACTGGTCCCGAAAATAGAGGCCAACAACTTCAATGCCTCCATCCATTTTCTCTAAAGTTTATCCTCATTGGAAACATGAAAAAAATGTATGCAACCATGTTGAGAACACGCTAACTCCACACATGGAAAACTGGAGTCCAAATTCGAATGCGGATGTCAGAACTGTGAGGCAGATGTGCCAACCACTTGGCTTCTGATTGGAATGGTCCATATAATTTGCCTGTAATATCAAAAAAATAAGTAAATAAATAAATAAATGATTAAAGATATTGTTAAAAGTGCTTTCTAATAGAGACATCAAATTATGGGCATTATGTGTTGGCTAATGCGGCATTTTGACAACCTCCTACACAGTCGTCTCCTTGCCAAGTTCCCTGTTTCAGCACGTTATGGAATCCTTGCTTGATGTAAACGTGTCGGATTTTAGGCAAGAAGCACAAGATGAAAAAGAAATGATGCAACTTATCAAACTGGATAGGAAATGCCTCTGGAGCACAAGGGACCTGCATCTTGTTCCCCAGATTCCTTCGCTCCTGACCCCCCCAATCTGCCCCCTGTTTGTAATTAGTGCTTTTTTTTCTGGATCTCCAGCATGTTTTCATCAGTGTAGCGCCACGCACGGCCCGGCTGAGGCTCCTCTGTGGCTGTTAATAGTTCTCATGTCTCCCCTGGACTCTTCTTTAATTGCTCTGCTCTGCCTGCAGGGTCATTGTTACTCTGATCAAGTGCAATACAGTTTTTTTTTTTTTTTTTTTTCCCCTCATTGCTTTTCAGAATATCATTTTGAAGAAAACAGCTTTGAGGTGCCGCTTACAAATGTGATCATTTACCAAGAAATGTATGAGCCTTCTTTGCATTACCGAGACAATATCTGTCATATGCGCGGCTTTCAAGGTTTTGAAGACATTATTACTATTTTTTTTTAATTCATTGTATTGCTTTCATCATCAGCAAAATGACCAAGGTTTACGCCGAGCAGGTCAGGCAGCATAATGAAGTTCATGAAAAACACTCACCACGTCCACTTGCTTCTAGACCATCACCACCTATTGATTTCCTCGTGAATAATTGTCATTTCGAATTCCTCCAAGGTTTCACATATTGACAACACGGTAGTTATGGCAAAAGTGTTCATTTAATAGCACTTCCAGAATGTTTCTTGGCTGATGTACAGCGGGAGAAACAATCGGCCTAAAAGCTACTCTTCGATATTATTATGTTGTTGTTTTTTCCAAAATGCAGTAATTATGGAAGAAACTGTGACACATTGTTGAAGAAGTGCTGAAACACCACCAGACATATAATTACACATTTTGCAAAGAACCAGTGAGGTTTTGTATCCTTTGTTTCAGGTTACATTGCTGTATTGCGTACTGTATAATGTTTTCATTTGCACAGTCACAATTCAAGGGAGGCAAGGAGGCCTTATTTTCACGACAGACACACAAATATATTCAAAACCCGATATACAGTGAAAAGTATTTTCAGCCGTAAGTATTCAGACCCTTTGCTGTGACACTCATATTTAACTCGGGTGCTGTCCATTTCTTCTGATCATCCTTGAGATGGTTCTACACCTTCATTGGAGTCCAGCTGTGTTTGATTATACTGATTGGATTTGATTGGAAAAGCCACACCCCTTTCTATATAAGACCTTACAGTTCACAATGCATGTCAGAGCAAATGAGAATCATGAGGTCAAAGGAACTGCCTGAAGAGCTCAGAGACAGAATTGTGGCAAGGCACACATCTGGCCAAGGTTACAAAACATTTTCTGCTGCACTTAAGGTTCCTAAAAGCACAGTGGCCTCCATAATCCTGAAATGGAAGACGTTTGGGACGACCAAAACCCTTCCTAGAGCTGGCCGTCCGGCCAAACTGAACAATCGGGGGAGAAGAGCCTTGGTGAGAGAGGTAAAGAAGAACCCAAAGATCACTGTGGCTGAGCTCCAGAGATGCAGTCGGGAGATGGGAGAAAGGTCTAGAACCATCACTGCAGCCCTCCACCAGTCGGGGCTTCATGGCAGAGTGGCCCCACGGAAGCCTCTCCTTAGTGCAAGACACATGAAGACACATAGAGTTTGCTAAAAAAAAAAACACCTGAAGGACTCCAAGATGGTGAGAAATAAGATTCTATGGTCTGATGAGATCAAGATAGAAATTGTTAGCCTTAATTCTAAGCGGTATTTGTGTAGAAAACCAGGCACTGCTCATCACCTGTCCAATACAGTCCCAACAGTGAAGCACGGTGATGGCAGCATCATGCTGTGGGCGTGTTTTTCAGCTGCAGGGACAGGGAGACTGGTTGCAATCGAAGGAAAGATGAATGCGGTCAAGTACAGGGATATCCTGATATCCTTCTCCAGAGTGCTCAGAACCTCAGACTGGGCCAAAGGTTCACCTTCCAACAAGACAATGACCCTAAGGACACAGCTAAAATACCGAAGAAGTGGCTTCAGAACAACTCCGTGACTGTTTTTGAACGGCCCAGCCACAGCCCTGACTTAAACCCAATTGTGCATCTCTGGAAAGACCTGAAACTGGCTGTCCACCAACGTTCACCATCCAACCTGACAGAACTGGAGAAGATCTGCAAGGAGGAATGGCAGAGGATCCCCAAATCCAGGTGTGAAAAACTTGTTGCATCATTCCCCAAAAGACCCAAAGGCTGTATTAGCTCAAAAGGGGGCTTCTACTAAATACTGAGCAAAGGGTCTGAATACTTATGGCTGTGTGATATTTCAGTTTTTCTTTTTTAATACATCTGGACAAATTTCAACAATTCCGTTTTTTTCTGTCAATATGGGGTGCTGTGTACACATTCATGAGGGGAAAAAATAATGATTTTAAAAACAATTATTTAAGCAAATGGCTGCAATATAACATAAAGGGAACAATTTCAGGGGGTCTGAATACTTTCTGTACCCACTGTATGTATCCACTTCATTTGCCCTTCATGACACACAGGAATTAATACTTACCCTAAACACTAGGAGTCATCACCCACTTACATTATATCAACCTACCGTATTTTCACGACCATAAGGCGCACTTAAAAGTCTTCCATTTTCTCCCAAATGGACCGGGCGCCTTATAATGCAGAGCGCCTTGTGTGTGCACCGAGTTCCAAAATCTGTAAATGTTCCGCTTGACTGACTGGGAGCATTTCCTGCCGACACGCTGCTTACATGGAGGAAGGCGGATGTGACTGAGGACAGCATGAGGACGTTAAAGGGGGAAGGGTGCACGTGACAGAGGACGCTAAAGGCACGTCCCGAGTAGGTATATAGCGCCGGTATGGCATCGGTTTGGCTAAGGACCCCCGAAAATGGCACCTACGAAGATACACGCTTAAGAAGCACAGTTTAAACTGCAAGCTATCAGTTACGCGGAGGAACATGGGAATCGAGCAGCCGCGAGACAATTCAAGATCAACGAATCCATGGTTCGCAAGCGGAGGAAGCAGGAAAAAGCCGGCATCATTGCTGAACAGCCCCCCGGCAACGAGACTGACTCCGACGAGTACGAGAGGGAACCCGGCATGTTTGATGGAGAACTTGCCCAGCTGTTCATTTCGGAGACAGAAAATGAGGACTTTGATGGATTTGTGGATGAGGATTGATCAAAAAATAACGTGAGTACATTGTTAAATACTTCAATAAAGCACACTCAGTTTTGCTCCCGCTGCCGTTTTAAAAACATGGGCTAGCATGCATGCTAGCCTATGTTTTAGCGGGCATGCATGCTACCGTATGTTTTAAGCTTGCGTATGTTTTACAACATGCTTGCGCCCAATAATACGGTGCGCCATATGTATGTGTTAAATACAGAAATAACCCCCGTAACTGAGACTGCGCCTTTTAATACGGTGCGCTTCATGGTCCCCAAAATACGGTAATTGGCTTGCTGATTGTGTGTGCATGTGTGTAAGTACGAGTTATTCTAAGGTTATTGTAAAAAATACATTCAGCTTCTTCCTTAAATCCTGCTACGAGTGAAATTATTCATCGATGGCGTCCCGCTGTGAGTGGGCGCTCGCCTCATTGGCCGCTAGTAAACACAGCAAATAAATCATAGTAATTGAATTGCACAAGAAGCAAAGTGAAATATGATACATAAACATATAATAAGCCGTTAGCTGCTGAAGGTTACCAAATAATGGACATGGTAAAGATGTTGAAAACAGTGAAACGGTATTTAAACAGAAAAGCAAAGTTAAAAATCACAAGACGAAGACGAAAAGAAAGGAAAGAAAAAGCATAATACATCCAAAGAGTTACAATGACGACGTCATGTGTGAAAAAGTTGTTCACGCCGGCTGTTTGAACTCTAAAGTTTGCTGAGACATTCTTTATCCAAAGTTTTGGGCCAAATTCCGAGGTGGACAACTTCTGGGGTTTTTGACTTTCGAGGTTCACATAGCAACTTCTGCACTTCTCAATTATGAACCAACAACCTGTAGAGGTCTCAAAATAAATGCTCCAGCTGGAAAGGTCAATTCCTCTTAAGATATAAAACATTTGTGGACGCCACCCAATCGAAGCTGTGACACCACTTAAAGGAAAGTCCAATTTTCTTTGAGTAATTGAATTGTTTTCTCTGCAAGAATGTGCAACATAAATAAAAACATTCATATTTTTCGACTCTAACCACAAGTCACCAAAAAAACACAAGGTTTGGATGCAGCACCAGAGGGGGTGGAGTTGTTCCCACCAGGCTTGCTCATTGCACAGTCTACCTTACAAATGAAATATGTTTATCAAAATTCCCTCAAGCATTTTTATTGTTTCTGCTGGTGCATTCGATAGATTTACATTGTTTGTCCCATTTTTACAGATGTCTCGAGCTGTTTTTTGGTTTTTAAATGCTTTTAATCATGTAAAGCACCTTGAGTTATCTTGTGTATGAAAAGCGCTAAATAAATACATTAGCTTTGCTTTGCTTATTATTAATGCTGTAAATGCCTCAGGCGACTTCATTCATCTCTTGATTGGTTGGTGGAGTCGGTAAGCTGACTGTTATATTCAAGGGAGTTTGGAACAAAACAACAAGAAAAACAGAGCAACATAAAGGAGAGTAAAATCAGAGTATTTCACGCGAGTAACAGACTTGACACGTTCCTTTCTCAAAGCATTTCAAAATCAATAAATCACAATTCAAATGGAATCTGCCAATCAGATCACTTCCCCTGGGTCAATCAATCACACTGGGTTTCAAGAGGTCAGGGTTCATTCACTTGAATCAGATCTCAACAATACATCCCAGCGTACGTTTCAGTCAGGATCGTAACTCGTGTGTGTGTGTGTGTGTGTGTGTGTGTGTGTGTGTGCTATTGAAAAAAAGAAAGGGTGATTGGATGAGGGCATCATGAGCAAAAAAATTTGTTCATTTCACGCACGCACGCACACACACACACACACTTTGTCTGCCAAACAGATCCATTAAAAGATTTTGGCAATGCTTATTTATTACTGTTGACATCTGTTGTATTTAAAAATGTCCTTATAAGACGCTAAAATGTGTGTCTTTCACATGTCATTAAGTGAGAAAACACATACACACAAAGAGAGATACAAGAGATTACAGCAAAAACAACAAGAAAACATACACCAAGGTGATTTGGCGCAGTCTGATCCAAGTTTACCAAGCAGTTGAACTCTCCAAATATATTGACAGAAAATGTTCTTATGGGGTATTTTTTAGATGCAGTGTGTCGATGACACTGCTACCAACGACACATGATACATTTGGAAATGTTGTATAGTATTAATATAGTATTAGTTTATTAAAGTAGTGCAGTAAACTATTTGTGATGCACAGCAAGTAATCCATCCATCCCTCCATTTTCTGAGCCGCTTCTCCTCACTAGGATCGCGGGCGCGCTGGAGCCTATCCCAGCTGTCATCGGGCAGGAGGCGGGGTACACCCTGAAACGGTTGCCAGCCAATCGCAGGGCACATACAAACAAACAACCATTCGCACTCACAGTCACACCTACGGGCAATTTAGAGTCTCCAATTAATGCATGTTTTTGGGATGTGGGAGGAAACCGGAGTGCCGGAGAAAACCCACGCAGGCACGGGGAGAACATGCAAACTCCACACAGGCCGTGCCGCCACAACAAGTAATCACTTTAGAAAATGCTACCATAGTAAGTTATACCACGGTAAAGTACAGATCAGTAACTCTGTGCTGAATTCCATGGAGATTGTGCGAATAAGTGACAACCATTATGAAAACATTGAAAACCAAAACAAACAAATTCTTTTTTGTTGTTTTTTAGCCCAAAACTATTCTTGAATAAGCGGGGACATACCGCCAAAAAGTATTTTCTGGCGAGGTTACCCCCCCCCCCCTACGCAAAAAAGTATATATATATATTTTTTTTTTAAATGGTGGAAATTTTTTATTATTATTTTTTAAACAACCTGCAAATAGGTGAATCTGCTGGTGCCGAACTGCAACAATGCAGGTGACCACTTTCCCCTACACATGCAATGTAGTTTGAGAAAAAACAAAACAAAACAAAAAAGAGCGTAGTTTGCCTTCATTGTGTAATGTGGTAATTGCACGCCACCTCTCTGTTTTCTTTGTGATAGTTTTGACGCAGATCAATAAGTTACACTTATATACACACACGCAACCACCGCACACTCTTTGCATAATGTCTGGCCAATGGATGTACAGTTTGAACGCTTTCCTGGAGGTAGGAGTCACAACAACTCTTCTCAAGGTCAGCAACATTCTGCTACTTTTTATCGACACTGCTGTGTGCATGCGTGCGTTAATACTGCATGTGTGGGATTTCCTATCAGCTCAATAAATGAAGTGCCAACTGCATACTGCATATGAAGATATTTAATTATTTATGCTAAATTAAATGGCTGAAATGCACACATCCTTTTTCCAGGGTCATAATTTATAACCTTAGAGGCCCTGTGTACAATTTGAGGTAAAAATGTCACATGGGGAAGGCGTGGTGTGGGTGGGGGTCTGCGTAAGGCAAACGCGCGCATGGCAGTTCAGACACACACAACACACACACCAACAAACATAAAGGAATGGCCAAAAGGACAGGGTTGCTTCGTGCATCTGCTCCTTAATTAAAATGAGTAAGGGGCCCACAGATGAGCCTTGAATCCAAATGGGGCACACGTAAAAGAATGATTTAGTTCCTGAGTGTGTGTTACTGTGGTGTTGGGGGTCTGGTCACTATGTGCAGGTTTCACGCTGCAAACAAATTGGCACGATGATTCAGACGCTTACAGGGGTGAGCGCGTACTTGTGCAATAGAGCGCACACGTGTGTTTGTGGGTGTAACTGAATCCATAGGGTCTCTCTGGGGGAATGTGTGGCGTCTAAATTAAACGCAGTGAGCAGGACACATATATCTAGCATGACTAACAGGATTAAATCTGACTGGAGAAGGAGACGAATAAAGAAGAAAAAAAAGGGGAGTACTGACAGACAGACGGGGAGAAGGGAGAAAAAGCTACAACTGATGACCAGAAAAGAACAGTTCAAAACAAGACATAAAACCTATTAAACTACGTAGGCCTCACAGTCTTTACCTAAAAGTTGATTCCTCTCAAAATAAACATTGAGCAAATACTGTATAGTGATTGGGGTATAACGTCGCATCCCACCAAACGTCAGCCAAGATGTCCTCCGGCTGACAATTGCACATTTCAAATTGTTTTGGGAAATGATGGATGTTGTGCCATCCCGGCAAAGGAGGAAAAGGACCATTCGGATTGTCGTTAGCGCAATTTTCAAAAGCCATCACCTGTGATGGTATTCATCCAAGTCATTTCATTCTCAGGCCATTGAATCAATCGCAGCTGGACTGTTGTTTGTCTTAGAAGACGTTTCCCCTCTCATCCAGGCTTCTCATCCGAGCTTCATCAGTTCATGCAACAAGGCTTAGTTAGGACGCAATAATGTTCGCGTGGAAAACTCAACAATTATTCTCCAATAATTTATTGGTGTGAGGGTGTGTTAGTGCCCATGGCATGGGTAACTTGTACATCGGTGAAGGCACCATTAATGATGAGAGGTACATACAGGTTTTGGAAGAACATATGCTGCCATCCAAGCAACGTCTTTTTCAAGGACGTCCCTCCTTATTTCAGCAAGAGAGTGCCAAGCTACATTCTGCACGTGTAGCTTGGTTAGAAAAAGAGTGTGAGTACTTGATTGGCCTGCCAGCAGTCCAGACCTGTTTCCCATTGAATATGTGTAGAGGCAGCACATTATGAAGCTCAAAATACGACAACAGAGACCCCAGACTGTTGAGCAACTTAAGGTGTACATCAAACATGAATGGGAAAGAATTGCACCGACAAAGCTTCAACAATTAGTGTCCTCAGTTACCAAACGCTTATTGAGTGTTGTTAAAAGAAAGGTGACATAACACAGTGGTAAACATGCCCGTCCATGCTTTTTTGGAACATGTTGCAGGCACCAAATTCAAAATGAGGGAATATTTGGAAGTTCATCAGTTTGAACATTGCAGTGTATTTAACTGATTATTGGTTGAAAAGTGTTTTTTTTCCCAATTCATTGTATTGTTTTTTTTACACAATATCCCAACTTTGTTGGAATCGATGATGATCATATATTATTTTATGCACAATTTCTCTAATGTTTAGAATAGCAAAAGTCTTGAAACAGTCCAACTACCATGATGATTCATTTTATTACATTGATTTAGTTGAAAATCAATCACTTACAATGACTACATCACCGAACTTTGGCATTCGTTCGTTTTCTTTGTTTCACAAATGACATGAGCTTGTATGTTTGGGATCATGAGTAGCTCGTTCTCTAACTTTAATCTTCCCATCATCTTGGCAAAGGTTCTTTTTTGTGTGTGTGTCTAATCTAAAAATCATTTGGCAAATTGTTGAGGCTCATCTCTGGCTCATCTCTCTCTCAAATTACAGCCTGGTTCTTCATTGTAATGAGATGTTTGCATCTTCTGGTGTAGCATTTGTATTTTTGCTCATGAAGTCATCTGCAATTGATTGCGATACCGTCCCTCTTCCGTCTGGAGTTTGTTGATGAAGTCACTAACAGTTGCTTTTTTTTTTTTAACAACTCCCTAAATGTTTTGGTCATCAACAGCTGCTGTTGTCATTGGAAACTGAACGCAGACATTCAATGCTATATAATGCTTGAATGATTAATTTAATAGGACACACTTGAACTGCAAAAACAGGACTTCCCAAAAAAAAAACAAAAAAAAAAAACAATGAAATTAAATGAGGAATATCCAACTTTAAGCAAAATGGTCTGTTAACAGCACAGGAACATTTGACTTGAAATATAAAGAAAGCCCACCAATTTCTTAGAACACGTGTATTTATACTACCTGCCTAAAGAATTATGGTATTTCTTTTAAGATACTGCTGTCTTATTCATAACTTGTAATCTCAATAAATTATAATATTTTACCATTTTAAAGGAAAAACAATGCTTGAAGGAAGCAAGTAAAACGTATGCAAAAAACTGCCTGCTAAAAAATAAATGTTGGCAGATGAACATATATTTGCCATGATTTGAGGTGTTTGATCTTGGTTAGATTTTACTTTTTGCAATGTGGCAAACAAAACACGTCAGTCACATGTTCCAATACTTTTGCGCACATGAAAAAAGGGTTTGCCCAAACAAAAGGGGATAATAAATGCAGTTGGCAACATTTGGAAATAAAAGCTGAACTATTGATCTCTTGTCGCATATTCACCTTTTGATGTCACACCTAAATGTTTTCAGTCTACAAGCAGAACTGAAGAAACTGGAAAACGTACAAACATAGAGCATGCATGTTGTCTTGATGTAGCGTTTAGGTTTATTGTCCATATGGAAGCGTGACGCTTCTTCCTCTATTGGAGCTGCGGAGCATTTATCCAGCTCGATAATCCCTTGAGCAATCTCGAAACACTTTCACACTTAACAACCTTGACACAACCAAGCGCACACACGCACACGAACACAAACTTGCACAGTCTGTACTTTTTTTTCCTAATCTTGCAGCATTGAATATTAGATTACTGAAGAACAACTGTATCTTAGTACAACCCCAATTCCAATGAAGTTGGGACGTTGTGTTAAACATCAATAAAAACAGAAAACAATGATTTGTTCAACCTATATTTAATTGAATACAGTACAAAGACAAGATATTTAATGTTCAAACTGATGAAATTGATTGTTTTTAGCAAATAATCATGAACTTGGAATTTTATGGCTGCAACACGTTCCAAAAAAGCTGGGACAGGGTCATGTGGAATTCTTTCCCATTCTTGCTTGATGTACAGCTTCAGCTGTTCAACAGTACGGGGTCTCCGTTGTCGTATTTTACGCTTCATAATGCGCCACACATTTTCAAGGGGAGACAGGTCTGGACTGCAGGCAGGCCAGTCCAGCACCCGCACTCTTTTACTACGCAGCCACGCTGTTGTAACACGTGCAGAATGCGGTTTGGCATTGTCTTGCTGAAATAAGCAGGGGCGTCCATGAAAAAGACGTTGCTTGGATGGCAGCATATGTTTCTCCAAAACCTGTATGTACCTTTCAGCATTAATGGTCCCTTCACAGGTGTGTAAGTTGTGTGTAAGCACACCATTGTGTAAGTTGTGTGTAAGCAGATGTGTAAGTTGTGTGTAAGCACACCATTGGCACTAACACAGCCACATACCATCACAGATGCTGCTTTTGAACTTTGCGTCCATAACAGTCCGGATGGTTCTTTTCCTCTTTGGCCCGGAGGACACGACGTCCATCTGGAGGACTCGACGTCCATCTGGTGATATTTACACATTGATGTCGGTTTTTGATGCAGTGCCGCCTGAGGGATCGAATATTATGGGCATTCAATGTTTGTTTTCGGCCTTGCTGCTTACATGCAGTGATTTCTCCAGATTCTCTGAACCTTTTGATGATATTATGGACCGTCGATGATGAAATCCCTAAATATAAATATATCAATTGTACGTTGAGGAACATTGTCCTTAAACTGTTCGACTATTTTTTCACGCACTTGTTCACAAAGAGGTGACCCTCGCCCCATCTTTGCTTGTGTATGACTGAGCAATTCAGAGAAGTTCCTTTTATACTCAATCATGGCACCCACCTGTTCCCAATGAGCCTGTTCACCTGTGGGATGTTCCAAACAGGTGTTTGATGAGCATCTACATCTATCGCACTACTCGCTTGAAGTCTCGGCGCCCTTTGCACAATGGTCATTGCACCGGACTATTGCAATATTAGTCTTTCGAACTGCTCTAAGTGCAAGAGGACTCTGCATCTTTTTGCACAATTGTCAGTTTGAACATTCAATATCTTGTCTTTGTAGTGTATTCAATTAAATATAGGTTGAACATGATTTGCAAATCATTATATTCTGTTTTTATTTATGTTTAACACAACATCCCAACTTCATTGGAATTAGGGTTGTAAAAGAGACTGCGTAGGAAATATAAAGGCTGCATGCTGGGTGAAATGTGTTTTATAATTGTGTCAACTGCTCAGCTGGACTTTACACACAGCAAAGACACAATCGACACAAGCGCCGCAATCGCACTTTAAATCAACATTTGAAGTGCATGTATACATAAAGTACTTCATGTATGAGGCACTCCGCTTAAGAGGCCAACAAGTGAGAGAAAATGACTTGAAAACACAACGGCAGCAGCACTTACCGATGATGGAAGTGAAAGAATTGGTGGTCTACAAACATTAGTACTGAACTTTTGTGTTATGCAGACACGCATGAATATGATTAATGGATTCAAACTGGAAGAAAACTTGCTACCTTTTTTTTTTTAGTGCAATTGAATGGTTACTTCTCTCACAATGAACCTTTTCTACTTTCTAGTTTCGGAAAATGACTGAATGTCGAACCATCCACTGTGGTGTGAGCGGAATTCTGAGTGTGCAGCTCCCAGTTGGGAATATCAACAGTGGGAAAATATGTTCTTTGCTGGCTTTCCATGAATGAAGCCTGATAGCCTCTAAATGACTGATACAAATACTCGGAGATTATAGGGCGCGTGTATCCCGCGTGGAATCTGAGTGAAGAACCGGAAGACAGAGATAGCATTATAACAGGAATACATCAAGATGCACTCTGGGACTAGGGGATATGAAACCCTATGTGGACTATAAATCTCCATAATGCAGGTGTAGAAATTCTACAATTCTGATATTATATGCAACTGCGGCATTGGTTCAAAGATCTTTGTACAGGAAAAAAAACAAGTCTCTTGAAGAAGATATATGGAGAGCAAAGGGAGAGGACAAAAAAACGAGATTCATGATGACAGTCGACAGCGTATGAGAGAGAGTAGAAGTACTTTTCTTTTTGCAAGCTCATCACAAACAAATAAGCCGATCGTCAGGACCCAGCCTGGCAATTAATATTGAAGGAATTACTTTTCTTTTTACAGAAAGAAAAGAAGCTAGTTGTTTTTGCCATATGAGGATCTATTTTGTGAGCTTAGGCTATAAACAGCTTGAAATCCCTTTGACAGCCCGCTCTATCTCACACACTACACACACACACATACCACGGGGGATTTTAATTTCAATCTGTGAAATTGTAATTGCCTCTCCTGTAAGAGGCAAAGGATTGTGGGAAGGCTGAGTGCAGCATTTCAATTCTTCCACTTCATTTTCCTTATCTTTAAAATCTACTTTGGAGTGATTTTTTTTTCTTCTGGATGTTGTTTCCCCATTTTTCTTATCTTTCTTCCCTTTTTGTTCACAGCTAACCCTTGCATCCCCCTCTCACACTTCCGTGCTCTCATATCGGTTTGTCTCAAAGCGGCGAGGGTGAGGGGCCTTGGAATTAACGGGCGCTGAATGGAGGCCGGTCGAGAGAAGACGAGCAGAGAAAAGCGTGAGAATGTGAAGATGAAATGAGCGCAGAAAATGTTTTTTTTGGGGGGGATGGCATTATTATTTGCCTTCGTCCTTTGTTGTATCTTAAGTGCGCGCGGTGTGGCTGTAAGGCTGCCGTGTGAATGACTTTGCAAGCGTGCACGTGATTGTTGTTTTGCAACATGTCGGAGAAAAAGCCCGTAAAACTCGCTCACATTAGAACGGCCTTCAAAGCGGGAGGCCGACGACAACGAGAAAATGTATGTATTTGTATTTGTGTATTTGTGATTGACATTAATGTACCGGTATTCACCAACTAGAAGCTGCGTTGTTGTTTTAGGACTGCGATGCGTTTGCTCTTCACTATAAATCAGTCGGGTATTATGAATGCATTATTATTACGCATTATTGAATTTCAGGTTCAGTTGAAGCACTTCCTGCTAGCTCTATTTGTCATAGGAAATGATGGATTAATCACAAATCCAAAGATGAAGTCCTCAAGATATCTACTGTCCTTAACACACATTGCACTGAGTTGAGTCAGAAAAGTTATTTTTCCATTTTCCACTTGATCACTAACTTTTTTTTGTGGTCCCAAAAGGGTAGAACTATTTTTTTGGGAGGGGAGCAGAGCATGAGTGTCTCTCTAAATCCATCACACATCCGTTGACAGCCTCCTTGCTCAGTTCAAACACGACTTGCCATCGATTCGTCTTCATTCGAAAGGTTATGCGACAAGGTCACATGCAACATCGGCAGCTCACAATTGATTATCAGGCAACACGGTGAGCGAGCGCTTCCTTTAAAAGCAAATGAGCTCATGTCAAAGTATTGTTTGAATTTGATTGGTCACAAAATGACATTAGCTGACAGGGTGCGGACAAGAGTCTCATCGATGGGCTTCAGGTGTGCATGATATCCGATTCTACAACCCCAATTCCAATGAAGTTGTTACGTTGTGTTAAACATAATAAATGCAGAATACAATGATTTGCAAATCATGTTCAAACTATATTTAATTGAATACACTACAAAGACAAGATATTTAATGTTCAAACTGATAAACAATATTGTTTTTAGCAAATAATCATTAACTTAGAATTGTATGGCTGCAACACCTTCCAGAAAAGCTGGCACAGGTGGCAGAAATAGACTGAAAAAGTTGAGGAATGCTCATCAAACACCTGTTTGGAACACCCCACAGGTGAACAGGCTAATTGGGAACAGGTGGGTCCCGTGATTGGGTAGAAAAGGAGCTTCCCTGAATTGCTGTCATTCACAAGCAAAGATGGGGTGATGTTCACCTCTTTGTGAGAGTGGGTGAGAAAATAGTCGAACAGTTTAAGGACAATGTTCCTCAACGTACAATTGCAAGGAATTCATGGATTTCATCATCTACGGTCCATAATATCATCAAAAGGCTCAGAGAATCTGGAGAAATCACTGCATGTAAGCGGCAAGGCCGAACATTGAAGGCCCGTGGCCGTCGATCCCTCAGACGGCAGTGCATCAAAAACCGACATCAATGTGTAAAGGATATCACCACATGGGCTCAGGAACTTCAGAAAACCAATGTCAGTAAATACAGTTCGGCGCTCCATCCGTAAGTGCAACTTGAAACTCTACTATGCAAAGCAAAAGCCATTTATCAACAACACCCAGAAACGCCGCCGGCTTCCCTGGGCCTGAGCTCATCGAAGATGGACTGATGCGAAGTGGAGAAGTGTTCCACATTCCAAATTGTTTTGGGAAATTGTGGACGTCGTGTCCTGCGGACCAAAGAGGAAAAGAACCATCAGGACTGTTATGGACGCAAAGTTCGAAAACCAGCATCTGTGATGGTATGGGGCTGTGTTCGTGCCAATGGCATGGGTAACTTACACATCTGTGAAGGCACCATTAATGCTGAAAGGTACTTACAGGTTTTGGAGAAACATATGCTGCCATCCAAGCGACGTCTTTTTCATGGACGTCCCTCCTTATTTCAGCAAGACAATGCCAAACCACATTCTCCACGTTACAACAGCGTGACTTCGTAGAAAAAGAGTGCGGGTACGAGACCTGTCTCCCATTGAAAATGTGTGGGGCATTATGAAGCGTAAAAGGCGAGAACGGAGACCCCGGACTGTTGAACAGCTGAAGCTGTACATCAAGCAAGAATGGGAAAGAATTCCACCTACAAAGCTTCAACAATTAGTGTCCTCAGTTCCCAAACGTTTACTGAACGTTGTTAAACGAAAAGGTGATGTAACACAGTGGTAAACATGACCCTGTCCCAGCTTTTTTGGAACGTGTTGCAGCCATAAAATTAATTCACTAAGTTAATGATTATTTGCTTAAAAACAATAAAGTTTATCAGTTTGAACATTAAATATCTTGTTTTTAGTTATGTTTAACACAATGTCCCAGCTTCATTGGAATTGGGGTTGTAGATTGTCTCCACAATATTGTCAGCGCCTTTGGAATTACACTTTTGTAATTACTGCCAGGAGTGCTGGACTTAAGTTCCGCATGATGGGCTTAAACATTAACGATTTCATGTGCGGACGATTCCACGGGAGCACTTTACCATAGCAACCAGGCAGCCCTCAGGACTCCCATGCCATGAAGTTATTACGACAACAACATCATTAAAAATTTCAGGGCCGCCAACGGAAGACCTCTAATCAAATATTAACAGGAGGAAAACAACAGGTGCAAGTCTTTTCCTACTTTTTTTGCACTTCTTCTTTATATAATCTGTTATTCTAATACAGTAATCTCTCCCTATATCGTGGTTCACCTATTGCGGATTCAGTGCATCACAGATTTCTTTTAATCATACTTATATTGCTGATAAATCATCATCACGACATTTCTTTATATATACTTTTTAATTGTGGTAAAATAAGCCTTTTTGTATAATAAAACAAACACATACTACAGAATAAAATACCTGTACAGTGCAATCATTTGTGCTGAGCAATGAGATTTCCAAGTGTCTTTGAACGCATCTCCGTGTGTAAAGCCGGGGAGCCGCGAGAGTATGTCGTCGGCGTCGGTTACGTCTCGCAGTGACTCCTTATTGTGGCCTCATCAATGAATGTGAGATAATAAGTAGACTAGACGTTACAATGCTTTATTCAAACCCTACGAGGGCGCCTCAACAACAAGTTAGTGGCAGATGAAGATGTTAGCATTCGCAGCTAACTAACAGAAAAGATGCACTCTATCACCACCTCGTCTTCTGCAACATTGTACAGTAGCAGGATAACCAATCCCAGTCATGAATTGGAACATTTCTTTTCACTGAGTCTACAAACAGCTCGGCCTATCTTCAAACTAATAACAGCTTTTCAATCCATGTAATAGTGCACCGCTGTTATGCCTCATATTAAAGTGCTTTCAAGAACAATACAGCGCTGCGCTAAAATATTGACTTTGGTCTCACGGCCCAATAGTGAATACAAATGCCTCGCAACACTAAAAAATCAAAGATGTAGAAGACCATCAAACGCACAAGCGCTCCAAAACAGAATGGGCACGTCAGCCCGACTCTCCAATGGCGCCAATCGCTCCCTTGCGCACCGTAAATGCCCAGTTTCGGTGTGCGTGTGTGTAGATAAAATCCAGCAATCACTCAATGCAGGCATAAAGGTCCATCAAACCAAACACTAGGTTGAACTTAAGGACTCATGGACTTGTGCACATACACACTCAGTCACTCACACACATTAGGAATGGATATTCCTGCCAAGTAATTTTCCCCTCTGTTCCAGAAGGCATTGGTGTGCACTGACGAGCCGATAGAAAAGCAAAGCGGAGGGAGATGAGGAAAGGGCGGAAGGGGCGCATGTGTGGATTTGGGTGTTTAGTAGGCGGGAGGTGGCGACAGAATGCAACAAAGCATGTTGGGCCCCAAAATTGCAAAAATTAATTGGTCACACTCATGTGGGCCAGCTTGCTTCTGGCAATCTCACTGATGCCCGCAGTTGTTGGGATTGAAGGCAAGGAACGTGCCTTTTCATGACATTGAACGCAACGCTTCAGTGAAAACATTTTTACTTATAATCACTCTTTAAAGTGCAGTTTACATTTCAAGACTGTTTTCTTTTTTTTTTTAAATCGTAGAAGCACACAGTTTGAAGTCTATTGTCAGCTGTGTTGAGTCAATTGGGTTGAAACTTCCACATCATGCTTGAGTAAAATGTCTGTCGATTAGACGTAAATTGTCTTCTCAAGCCTCCAAAGTTGCTCAGAACTTCAGAGCTTGAATTGCTGTGAGTGATGCATGATATCATATGATAAACTGTTGTAATCTCCGTTAAATGAGCATCCAGAGGATTACCACCACAAGTATGTTTTCCTTTTTCTTTTGAAACTCATCTCGCAAGCACAAGCAGTAATCTCCTCCTGCACATTTCTTTTCACATTGCACATCACGTTATAACGTGATACTGAACTTTTTTCAAATTTATTTTCTGTTGCCCCAGCAATACACTTCTGTAATAAACAATTTCACAAAACAAATGGTTCTTCGCTACTCAAGACGCTACAGCAAATGAAAGGACCTCGCTAATGCTTTGAACATGGCAATTATTCCACAGTTCGAGACATAAAAATGACGTTTCTCCCCAAAATCGACTTAATAATACTTTTAGGTTTGTTTTCTGAGGACATATTTGAATTTCAGCCAGATCTTGGCCCGCCTACATTTAAGGTGAAAACCTGCGCCAGGCAGCTGAAGTCAGCGACTGAGGAAGAGGAAATTTCTTTACTTAATTAGTCAATGTTCTGCGGCACAATTGTCACCTACATTGAATGTCTGGATGTTTTTTGTTTTTTTTTTTAAAGTAAAAAGTGAAAACAGTGAGGTTAGATAGATTTGAGTAGGCTTGTTTTGTTAAAATTGATTGCTGTAATCTGCTTCATTGCAGTAGGAAGATCATCATTTTGGGGGGCTGTTGTGTTGATGTGAGTGTGCAACAGTAACAATAGCAATTTAAGATATAATAGAAACTTGAACAAGACGGTATTTGGAAACTCAAGCAAGATCATTATTATTATTCTTTTTTTAAATGTCCTAAAAAGTTGTCATTTTGGAGTTGGGGGGATTCTGCCTGACAGCGTCGATATAGAACATATGAGTAAATACTGCCAATTTATAGTATAGTACATTCCTTTGTCCACGCGGCAACCATGCGGCAACTTTGGTCTCCAGTTCCGTCGCTGGCGTCGCACCAAGACACAACGGCGTATCGATTTTGGCTATGTAAAAGGGGCGTTCCCAGGGCAATTAAGCTATTTACTGATTGCTCCCAAATGGATTGATATTAGTGGGAATGTCTCACAGTTTCATTTTCCTGAAGGAAAAAAAAAAACAAAAACAGTCCATATAGAGAACTTGTTATTGAAATATAGGCCATCTGGACACTATAGGTCCTTTAAAACTCATTCACTGCCAGTCCTCCATGAATAGCCATCAAGGGCAGTGAATTAAGCACGTCACACACATACACACACAACACACACAGGCACACAGTGTGTCTGAGGGCTACAAATATCTCTCTCCTTCAAAGACGTACACATAATGTATACAGAAAGATATCCGTAAAGCTCCGACAGTTCATATAAAACGAAGTGAGGAAAAAAACTGTTTTTTTAATGGATTACTTCTGAAGAACTTTTGCTTTGAACAACAGCAACTGGAGGAGCCAAATTGGGCTTCAGCAGGAAAACATCAACGTTCTAATTATTTCAATGCTTCCTCTCAACAATCACAATGATTGACTGCCTCAAACGTAAAACCTTTAACAAGACTGGTTTCAAGTGAACGATAGCTTTCATATAAATCCTCGGTTTGTATTTCTGTTTTTGGCTTGCACCAAAAACAAAACAAAACTAAACATTGAAGATCTCTTCTGTTGAAAACGAAAGGCATTCATGAAGGAGCGGAATAAATGACAATGATCACACACCGAGCCGTGCAAATGTGTCGTAAATGTCGTGAAATGTTCCCTCATACTAAATGTGGACAAGCAGGAGCTATACAATAATCCAAGTGGTAAATGCGAGCACAAATGAAAAGGTCACAGTCGGTCGGCGATGGAGGTTAATGCACAACTTGGTAGATCTACTGGAGATCAGTGTTCCCCCACCTTCTTTGCACCGCGGACCTGTTAGGAGTCGGCAATTTTTCTCACGAACCGGCTGTGGTGGCTTGCGCGCATACATATTACATATGTATACACACACACACACACACACACACACACACACACACACACACACATACATACATATATACATACATATACACACACATGCACACGCTTGCCTCGCTTCTGCTTCCTCCTTCGCCGTGCGTGGCGCGTCCACTGTGAGCGAGATGCAGGAGTGGGGGTCGGAGTTATTGTAGGCAGCCAGACCAGACTGCAGTTCCGTAGCTCCTCAATGAGAGTAGACTTTTAACTCCGTAAAAGTAGTTCTGCCTGTGTCGAGCAGCACCCTACGACTGTATCTGTATCAGAGCGGACTTGGTGCGTGGGAGTTAACTCTTGCGATAAACCCGTGTTTTAAGTAGGACTCCTGATATCGTTCAAAAGAACAAATCTTTTCAGTAAACGTAACGAGCTGAATTAGTTTATGAAATGATTTCGTTCTTTGAGCTCCGCCGCCTTCAGTCAATCAGTCTTCAATCAACCTACCATGCATGTTTTTTTGGGGGGATGTGGGAGGAAACAGGAGTGCCCGGAGAAAACCCACGCAGACACAAGGAGAACATGCAAACTCCACACTGGCGGGGACGGGGATTGAACCCCAGTCCTCAGAACTGTGAGGCAGAAGCTCTAACCAGTGGTCCACCGTGCCGCCCAAGTGTTAGAAATGACATCAAATTCGGGTTCTCTTCCAATCTTCCTACAAATTAATACTGTGTTGTTGTAATGTGTGTGCTTCAAATTTGGCACCTTGATTGTAGTTTTTGCCACAGCAACTGTGTAACACGACCCTAGCTAGTAAATGAAAGAGACAATGTCCACATTTCCACGTGATTAGCACACGATGCGCACTGACAGAAGCAAACACGTGCGTTGCATCGTCTTGACTGGAAAGCTTCTTGAATTCACACGAAACGGGCATCTCAGCGGCGATGACAAATTGGCGACAGCTGCGAGTGAGAAAGAAGTCAGAAAGTCTTGTTTTTATGAGAAACTACTGAAGGGAGTGATGCAAAGTGAATAACGATCTCCTCTCTCCAGGTCCCGCCTCCATATTTCATGCTAAGGGATGATGTACCAACATAAAGGGTGTCACAGCATCCATATTTCATAGGAGAACAATGCAGTGAAACGGACACACACAGCTGAAATGTGCTTACAAAGCATCAAAAGAACTGTCACACACTATGGATGGCTGCAGAATAATATAGGGGCGACGCTGGATGGATGTAAGGAGCTTCATGGCGACACGCATCATTTGATCGCCTAATACAAAGCTACACTTAGTGTGTGTGTGTACGACGCGCATCATTTGATCGGTTAATAAAAAGCTTTAGCGCTTGCGTTAGTGTGCAACTTGGCACGCATCATTTGTCCATATGATACAAAAGTTGCACTTTGTGTATGCTATGTGTTTATTTGGAAAAGCCGTGACACACGCATACGTGCGTGTGTGTGTGTTTGGCGAACGCATGACACGCATCATTTACTGAGATAATACAAAGCTAGCGTGTGAAGGCACCAAACTGTTGCTATATCAAATAACAGGCTTTCTGAATGGAGAACTGAAGGATTCTGGCTATTTGGAAACGCACACACACACACACACACACACACACACACACACGTATGTACACTATCTATACACTGGCCTTACTCTAAATTAAGCATTTGGGAACCTACAGCCACCACATCAGAAAGGACACACAACTAAACACAGCTGACAGTGAGGGAATCTCACAAACAAGCTGACAGACAGTAGAAACACACACACACAAACACACACACACATGCACAACCACAGAAAGAAAAAGAAAAGGACTGACAAAGACACATGCCGGTGCACTGCGCTATAAATTGAGGGCATAGATTATTGTGTGTGAGATTTCAGAGACCATGCTGGGATGGCAGCACCTTAAACCGGGAAGAGATTAGAAAGGGAGACTGTGTGTGCGTCTGCAC
Organism: Phycodurus eques; assembly: GCF_024500275.1. Classification (NCBI taxonomy): domain Eukaryota; kingdom Metazoa; phylum Chordata; class Actinopteri; order Syngnathiformes; family Syngnathidae; genus Phycodurus; species Phycodurus eques. Next base: position 30,412,673 of record NC_084528.1, on the reverse strand, counting down.
GTGTACGTGTGTGTTTGTGAGAGATGGAGCAAAAGACAGAAAAATACCGGCTGCAGTAAAGACTCAGGAGACGACGCTTTTGCGGTAATTCTATCGGAGCTCGTTCAGACTCTCTAACCCTCAGAGGTATATGTGTTCGCACCACAGTTTGCTAGTAAATCATACCAAAAGTTAGAGAGCATCACATCTCATTTTCCAGCAGCGTGAACAAACTCGACGCACGTGTGCACTTCTTAGTGACAAAGCCTTTTGCAAACATGCTCAACATATAGCATGCTGTATTCTGCCGTACTCCGGGAGCAGTGTGAATATTATTTTATTCAAATGAATCAACAAAAAATAAGATTTTTCAAATAGTAAGCAAAAAAGTCAATTATCCACTAATGACACTACATTACTTGATTGAGAATAATTTTTGTAAGATCAGGTTACATGAAGTCAGTGTTGATTCATTACATTTAGAATTGCACAGAACACTGCAGTAGCATTTTGGTGCAACAACAGTTAAAATAAATACAAAAATAAAAAGTCAGTTTGACGGAATGTGCTAAATTTCTAGTTTTAATCTGATAAATTTGACTTCCACATTCGGCTAAACAAAGCAATTTCTTCCCATTTAGTTCAATGGCGCAGTCCTATGAAGGCATGTGTGTCCTCTTTTTAAATCCTATTACACACTGGGCCTTATTATTATTATTTTTACAGTATTATAGAAGAGCAGCGTAGGTACGTAGTCAGTAGCTCATTTATTTTATTATTGATTGTCTTCTTCTTTTTGTGTCTTATAAAAATAAGACACAAAAAGAAGACACATCCTGCACCTTCATCGGGCTCTGAAGTGGAAGGGATTGCTTCGGTTTGTTTTGGTGAACGTGAAAGTGAAAAAAACAGTTAAAACATTTAACTTATGACTATTAATGTGAACTTTACCACGTTAAAACATGAACTTTGTCACATTATAATGTGACACTGAACATTTTTTTTTTCTGTTGTGGCAGCAATACGCTTCCGTAGAACACATTTTGTTACCACTCAATTTTTTTTCCCAGTCTGCGAAAGTTTTCCTCCGCAGTATTTCATTTTTCTTACTTTTGATGTTTGAGAACAAACAATGCATTTGATTCCCACATTGTGAAAAACAGATTTTTAGTTTTAGTAGTTTTCAAGGCTGTGGGAAATCAAAGCTGAAGAGAAATGGCCAGCAGATTGCATCAGTTATGACTAACAGCCCACCTCATTTTACTGTTGTTGTTGTTGTTTCTTTGCGTCTATAAATGTCAACAGTCTGCGTCTGTATTTAATGAGGATGGGGTTAATGATGAGAAACAATTTGACAATGTCGACCACACTGGTTTGTTAAAATGGTTTCATTATGTAGCGCATTCATAAAAATGCCAAATGACAACTGATGTTTAATGAGAGAATTACATGTTTCCAAGAAATAAACTGTTAGACTCTTTACTGTGAAAATTCAAACACAGTATCGGCGTTTGGACTACAGCTCATTAACTTGGTGTAGAAACCTGAGCGTGAGTCTAGAAGTCCACAAGCAGCACACGGGCAAACGTAGCTGTCGACCACGAGGAGGTCACTTGAGTGTTCCATCAAGACGATTGAAGAACAGCACTTCAGGATGGAGACAGTTTGTACTGAAAGAAAAACGTTTATTCGCTTTTAACACAATGACTCAAATAATGGCCAAATGAAGTGAGATTAAAAGAAAAAAAATAATCCAAAGGAGGTGTCCTTTGCCCTCTTTGAGTGCACATAGCACAGAAAGAAACGGGTAGGAGAATTTGATGATGTCGCTCCCATTCATGCTGTTAAGACCCCAATTATGTCGCCGTCCTCTCCCTGGTTACGACTCGTCTTCCGGCGTACGCTTGCGCCGCTAATAGATCCTCTCCACAATAAAAGCCAGTAAGGCAGCCGCCAGCGTCAGTCCGACACCTAGCCTCTTCAATAGCTCTCGGTCCACACTGTAAGACCCCGTCAACAAAAGAGAGGAAGACATAGAAGAGGCACCTTGGACACCATTTGCCATCTGCACCTGTAAAAGGAAACACACAAAGAGAGAAGGGGGGGAAAAAAAGAAGCTTTTCAACATCATCATCTTCAAGAAAAGATAATTAATTTCTCCACAATGAAGTGGAGGGTCGGTCCGCTCAAGAGTTTGCAGTTGGAATAAAGTTGACTCGAGTGTCGGCGTGACAGCCGGCTGCAGGAGTTCTACATCACACACGAGAGAAACTAGTTTGGTGGAAAGTTCTAATCAGCACATACGGTAAAATCGGAACTAGGGCCGTACCGATTAATCGGCTGACATTAGCCCTTTTCAAATTGGCAAAAAGGGGCTGATTCTTTAGCGGATTTTAATTTACTTTTAACACACTAACACATTATAACATGAGACAAAAAAAATAATCCATCTGATATTTGTTCATTCTGTTGTAATGGTAACAAATTCTAAACGATGAAGTATTGTCAAACAGTCTAACGTTCCGCCTGCGAGTCATATCTTTATTGTTTATATTTAGTGTTAAGGGACCAAAAAATAAGTTATTTTATTCGTTATATATGTCTAAAATTAATTAGCCGATTAATTGTTATCGTAATTTTAATCAACCAAATAGTGTAATTGGTCTAAACAAATGCTATATTTTTTTCATTAGACTAAATAATTTGACCTTTAGAAAAACATGCACCAGTGTTGACTGCTTTTAGGCCCAGTAAATGTTAGAATTGTTGTCATTTCAGTGTTTTCTTCACCTGCTGTCTACCTCCGTCTGCTGCCTCTCGGCGACGCCGTTTAATTTGAGAATAACTAACATGATAATGAACCAAATCGGATACCGTGTAGATGAACGCATTCATGTCAAAACAGCTGTTATTTTATGAATAAATGAAGAACATAAGTGATCATAATTAAACCACGAAGCTGTACGGCAGTTTGGCGGTAATCAAATTATTCCTAGGCGCCCGTGTGCTGAATTAGAGTTGATGTCGACAATGAGCCGTGATGGGACGTGTGAAAAGATAAATGTGAGGAAGACAAAGTAATACAAGATTGATTTTTAGGTTAAGTTGCTTTGCTATCAGTTGTTGCTGCTAGTGTGGAAAATTCAAAAGGCGTACGGTGCCTCTGGCCCAAAATTGGGGAATATTTTGATGTTTGTTACTGAAATGGAGAAATAGTAAGTATATTTTATTTTTAGTTGAAGCAAGCTGGTTCAGGCTTAGGCTATTGATCACTAAATAAATATGGAATGCTAAACGATGCGATGTGTCAATTTGAGCGTTGGTCACGTTCGAGGAGAGAATCTGTGAAAATGGATCGGGATGACCTTGAGGTGGTTACTGCACATCTCCTCCTGCCCGACTGTTGATAAAAAGCCTTATCACCGCCCAGATGGATTATGTAGAGGGATATTGAGCAATTGATCTGCGGCTTTCTTGAAAAACCTTTCATCAAAGTTCACTCGGGACAACAACGTCATGAGCTTTACCAACAAAGTGCATCGACTTATTCGCTCCCTTCACACTTTGCACCTCAACCGTCAAATCTTTCGTGATGATCATCGAACGCACGTGCCTTTCGTCTTTGCATGTTTCTTCAACTTGAAGAAATATTTTCCTTCACTGTCTGGTGTATCTTTACAAAGTCACATCAAAAAGCATATGACAAAACTCCCAAAGTTGTGAATGCACGTAACTTCTTGGCCAAGCAACTACAATTGTAACCTCTGAGAACCAACAATTTCGCATATGGACAAAGTGTTATGTGGACGCCCACACGTGTTGCATGCACATGACTGTGTGAGCAGCTGCACAGCATCGGTCCAACACGCTCCCATCCTCCAGTCTTTGCAACTATCTCCTAGCGTTGTCTCATTCACAATCTCCTCTGTTGCCGCACACAAAGCTGCAGGGATACAATAACCGCCAACGCCTACGTGACACATCCGCACGTCACTTTCCAGTGGTGGTGGACAATAGCGCTATAAGTGCAAGTCAAATTTGGTTCATGTTAGGCTCACTGCAAAGTTGGATTACCTGATGGTGAAACTAAAACTTGTTTTGTTGTTGTTGCTACAGATGCTCAAAAGACAATAAGAACGCTTTTTGCTCGAGGACATGATGGTAGTCGTTAGGGGTGTAACGGTTCACAGAATTCGCGGTTCGGTACCCACCTGGGTTTTGGGGTCATGGTTCCATACGAGTTCGGTACCACAGGAAAAAGCAACAAAAAGTCACAAATTCATAATTCTGAGATTCTTTTATTTTCAGCAGACAGAAGTGTAAGCAGTAGAACATGTAGAACTACCCGAGTTAACTTTGAATAAGCAGCAGAGTCTTTATGCACCACTTACAGGTAAGCTTAATTGTTTCTCTTTCTTTCTTTAACGAGGTAAGGCAATTGAGGACAGTGTCTCATTTACAAATCCAATCTGACTGCAGACAGCAGGGCAAAACAAGGCAAAATAAAAGCAAGTACAAATAAATGCAATAAAAACAAATACATAGACAACAAATTGTACTATGTGTTATGGCTACATATTTCTATAAAACATTACATTACACAATAGCATATGATGAACAAAAGTTTCATCAACTAGAAACAGGCGTGGCGATCATATACAATATCGCTCAATAACTTCTTAAACGATGATATCGGAATGAATGAGGTGAGTTCAGGTTTAAAACGTCTACATTTTCAGTCATCAGGGAACCTGCTGTTGACAAAACCCTTTCGTTGGGCACTGAGGTGGCAGGTACAGCCAGGTAAAAAATGGTGAAACTGTGAATACAAAAAACAACAGCCCTGCTTTTCTTTTCTTTTGCCTGTCTGATTTCAGATCTAGAGGCTTCTTAAAAACATTGGGGATAAATTGTTGGACTCACGTTTTGTTTTGTCTTGCTCCGTGACTGGCTTATCTGGATGATGGCGTCTAATATGCAGTATAGCATGTTGGAGGCGTGTCCACAGACAGACCGCACAGCTACCGAACAACGCCGACACGCTGTCCTCGTCCTATTCGCCTCTCCAACGCCATCGCTGTTGTACTCGACAGGAAACCCAAAATTTTCCCAAACAGCCGAATTGAATTGAATGCCGTCTGTCAGCTGAATTTGCCAGGACGCCAACTTCTCTTCTTCTGGTGCTTTGATTAATGCCGGTCGTCAGTTGAAGGCGCATTACCGCCACTTGGTTTGAAGTGCAGATAAGGCAATGAACTCACAGCGTATTCGTGAGTGCGATTGCATGCACCAAACAGTGGCGGTTCGGGATGAATTCAAATACTGTTACACCCCTAGTAGTCGTGTAATCCTTGTTACCATGTACAGTGAACATCTTGAGTGCTCATAATCTGAGGTAGAGAGGGACATTTAATAATGAAATTGGAGACCAGAGCAAAGGAAACAGACAGACGAACCATCATCTATCAATGGTGTCAGGCCCAAGTGCACTACCACCTTCTTCTCTATCCGTCTCTTTAACTGTCTCTCTGCAGGTGTCATTTAACAACGGGGTGCCAGGATAGCGAGTGAACAGTGCCATCTAAAATCTATTACTAGTTGGGGCGGATAAGTGGCAGTGGGTGCATGTCAGCACAGTGGGAGGAGAGGAAAGTGGAGAAAAGTACAGTGAAAAATGGAGAGAATGCCGTCGGAAAAGATACGCTTTTGTGTGACATTTCACCACCAGGTGCGCAAGCAGACGTCTGGGCAGCGTAATGTTGCTCTCTCTGCTCCCAGCGGGGGGACAGAGCCAACATAATCATCCAGAAAATCATTGAACAGTGGACTGGTACAGGTAAAGGACTGTGAGAGACCAAAATGGTACTTTTGTCTCTCACGACTGCAACTCAACACCAGCATCACAAGAGAAAGAAGAAACAACAATACGCACTGGTCACATTTCTCATTTGATCCTCACCAGCTGTCACCGTCACTCTAGACACAACTCAATCTGTGTGTGTAAAAAGATACGACGTACAAGAGTAGGCTATCAAAAACCACAAGGAGCTGCAGTTCAATCTATTAAAATGGACAAAGGGCCACAAAACAAAACAAAATATTTAAAGACACGGTAAAGACAATTTTACCGTTTGTGTCCTTTTTTAGTTTCTAAATACATTATAAACATTTGAAAATCATTTCTGAAAACGTGCTACGACGGAGACCAATGTCGTACCGAACTGTGGAGATAAATCAGTTTTTCAACATTTAAGTTTTCCTGATTTTTTCGGGGCGTGGCTGAAACCGCGACCGATAACGTACTTCGGCATCCGGTATGAGTGGGCCTACGCCAGATCGGAAGACATCGCGTCACATGTAAACAGTTGACGTGAGATCTTCAATCGGATTGATTTTAATCGGAACGCCTCGGGATGCCCCCGAAAGAGCTGGAAGAAGTGGCTGAGGAGAGGGACGTGTGGGCGTCCCTGCTAAAGCTACTGCCCCCGCGACCCGACCTCCGATAAGTGGTAGAAAACGGATGGATGGATTTTAATCGGAATGAAACAAAAAAAAAAGTCTGCAATGTCAACCCGGCTAATATCGTCGCTGTGCCTTTTCTGGAAATCACTTTCTACAGGCTTCTGATTGGCTAAAACTTCCTCACAGTAACAGTACCACCAGATGATTTGAGATGCACCTTGCATCTTGCAATTCGCTGGCATCGGGCTGAAACCTTCAATGTCCAAATTCGGTACTTTTAATATTTTTTCACAATTCGATACTATTGATCAATCCCCATTTGGGTCATTTGGGTACGTTATTCTTTCAAATTATTGATCCGTTTAAAGTGTTGCAAATGGCTTGCTCTCTTTGACGTTGCGATGTTAATGGTTCAACAAACAGCATTTTTTGGGGCTTGATGTTTTGGACATGCGAGGTTTCCGCCTAGCATCAGCAATTTGATGTTGATTTTTTTTTTTTTTTTTTTTTTACTTAAAACAAAAAAGGTTCAGAGTCCATGTCCATAATTTTACAGTGGGATTGGCTTCCCAGCCCTCCAAAACATCAAGAGATTAGTGTCAACAAATCTGTTTTGCCTCAGGTGCGTAATTTACAAATTCATAACTAATCAAGAGCACATTCCTTTCAATGCAGATTAGTCACATTGCCTTTGATTATTGAAAAGGCAAGGCTAAGCTTTCATTTGCACAAAGCACACATTTGTCCATTTGAAAAAAAAAATCTATTTCAAAAAGGCTCCTTTGTACAATTAGCACAACCACAAGCGAGCATACAGATGGACTGCAGAAAAATGTTTTACGGTCGCCTCCGTAAAATACAGTGAATCCCATTTGTGTAATTGCGGCCCATGCAAACACATGTCGGGCACATGACGGCCACTATAACAGAGAGGAAATGTAGCAGATGCTTTACGCACTGGAGTAAAGCGTACTGACCTGAGTTACGATTACTTTCAAGACATCCTGTTTGGAGATGCACACACATATGGCTAGTTGGATAAGACTGAAAACCTGCTTGCTAGTCTACTTGCACACAAGTCAGGAACAATAACAGCTACTTTTCTATGTCCTGTTACTCCAGCTGTTGCGTCGTTCCAAGCAAGCACATCTGACTTCCAGTAACTAGTGAGTAAAAGATATTTGCCACTAATCTTAAGAGTGTCTGTGCTGATTAGGTCGCAAGGTTGTTTAGGGCCTGAGATCTCATGGGGCAATCACATTTCTCAGGTGGATCTCAGAAAGCTGGAACAACATTTAGACAGTTACGACAACATGTTGCAAGGCCACTAGGCGTTTCTGGCGCCTGGTTTGGGTACTCGATGAGAAGCAATCAGGCACACTGTAGCTCCTGCCAACTCCTCAAAGGCAGTCATCGAACTTTCAGAGCAACCATTTCTTTTGGATGCTGTTTGTTGGACACCAACACAGCCTGATTCCACAGACTACCAGGCTTTGACCTTTAATTCATTACATCATGAAATCCCTACTTTAAATACAACAGTATGAGGGGCTCCATTTAATCTAAAAGCTGACAATGAAGACTGTGTGATAAAAACGTAAGACTGTCCCAATTGGAAAAATATACTCTTCTTCTGTGTTTCTTTTTAGAGGCTATACTGCTCCTTATTTCCAATTTCAAGTAACAAGTAAATACAATATTACCTTTCTTGTACACAGTCACTCTACAAAACCTGCTAATATAAGTGACTAATATAAATGTTGCAAGCATACCGCCATATACCTGACTCTGTAGTTTTAACTCTAAAAACTAGAAAGAAAAAGCTGATGACTTAATGACTTAAGATCGTTTTTGAGCAATTGATGGCTGTGTTCTTTGTGATTTATATATATTGCTCATCTTTTGGTTCAAAGGCAAACGTGTAGAAAGGGGCATATAAAGCATCTTGATGTAAAATAAACAAGAGAGGATGAAACCATGTAATGCCAGTTGGCATATTTGGTTAAAATACTGAAAAGCAGATATGACTAATATTTTGATGGCGTAATAAAATTCTCTATGATTAGAATTTTGGTTCCTCAAAGCACAGGCCATGTAATACAATCTGACATACCAAATGAAATGCTTGAAATAGCTACGCCTGCTGTTTTGAAGACAAAACAAAGTATTTGCTGTGAGAGAAAACAGACAGACAGGCCAACCGCAACCTTGCGACATTTCAAAGAAAAAAAAAAAGTTTAAAAATAGATTAGCAAGCAGTAACTGTGTGTTTTGATTGTTTGCTGTTGTTTGACAACACATGCGACGTGTGACATCAAGCATCGACCTTGAGTTGTATATAAACAGACAGAGCTGCGCAAAAGCGACAAGTTGAGTGGTATTTTTGTATCGAGCAAGTGTGTCATTTTCCTAAAGATTGCGTTTACAGCCAGTGATTTGTTCATATAGCCTGGAGCTAGTATCTATCTGGAAGGCACACCATGGGGTGGCGGTCGCGTTAGAATGGGCGAGTCTTTTTCATGTTAGCGCGTCAAAATAATAGAAACTCCTCTCAAGAAGACACACTGCAGTTATACACAACTGCAAACTAGAACACTAACAACAAAAATTTTTCAATGGACACCTTTCAGACAGACTTAATCAAATTTGAGCTCGTTATATTGTACAGGTGTACCTCATGTTATGGTTACTAAGTGTGTCACATGTACGCAAAGGGAAGAATGTGAATTTTTACATGAACTTTCGATTGAAGGATGATGCAAACTGCTAGCAATCACCCACTTGATGCAACAAGACAAAGACGACCAAATGGCGCAAACTAAGTGGAAAAACATCCACACTCAACTGCTTGTTTGAACTCTGTAGCAGAGAAACAAACAAAGCAAAACAAAAAAACAAATGTATGGTATTGGTGAGAAATAAACAGGTCATTTGATAAGCCATTTGTTTAACAAAAGCTACAATCAAACAAAAAGACTGTCCGTGAAGAAAGGAAAGGCCAGACAAAGGTAATAGCCCAACATATTTCTTCAGTCATTTAAAAGTTATTAGCTTTTTTGCTGTCTTCTTTTTATGTTGTATGTTATACAAACTGTCAATTTGCTGCCTTGTGGACGGACGGGAGCTGTTTTCTCTCCTCTCATCCATTCTCTTGCTCTCCTTGAGAAAGTATGCGGTGAAAAGACCTGATTATTATTAGATGGCACTCACGCTGCCTTTGCTGTCCCCTGATCTCTCCATCTACCACGCTCTCTTTCTTTCTTGCTTCAGTATTTTTTGTCTCCTCCATCATTTCATTTCATCTGAGGATGAGGACTGGTGAAGATACTTTCTCATTTTTTTCTCCTTTACCACGCTGTTGAGTGCTTTTTCTGCTATTGTGTCCCACTAAAAGACTCATTACTGTCCTCCCCCTTTCCACGGGAAAGTGCTGTTTGTGTGATTTAAGGGTTGACAGACGGCTAAGAGGGAGACAGAGAACAAAGGCTAAATTTTCAGGTGCTGTTGTCGCTCTGAAACCTTGGTTTTTCCAGTGGGATGAAAAAGCAAAAACACCTTTTCATACACATCCCATAGTAACCTTTGCTGGAATAATAGAATAAATCCAACTCTTTTCACATTCAAAATGACTCAAATATTTTCCGTAATGAGGGCAAATGTGGTGTCTGCTTAGCAATCTGAGAACCGTTGAGAAGAGATGTTGCATATATTTAGTTTAAACTGAAATAGATAAACCTCTTTGACAATATTCTGGACTAGAATCAAGCAAAAGAGGTGAGCACTTTATTGTCAACCACTTTTGCATGGTAAGGAATTACAATTCTCTGTGTGTTATGCATACCCTCTACCTAGTGTTGCGGTTGATTAAAACAAAACCAAAAAAGAGATCAACATCCTTTGAGAAGTAAGCCATAACAGACGGTGTGTTTTAGTTGTAAGGAGAATGAAAATTGAAGTAAACGATGGCAACCACCAAAGAGACTGAAGTGATGCAGCCGTATATCAGAACTGGACCTCGTGTCCCACATGCTTGTCAAGAAAATCCTACGTAGTTTATGCCACATTCCACATTCCCTTGCTATATCGCCGCTAATCTATTTGTGATCTTGCTACATTGCACATTTCTGTGTTAAATGAACAGATTTTGTGTGTGTTGACATATATTTACAGTGTTTAAAAAGTATGTTGAAATAAGTTACAATGCAATTATAGCCATGTGTAAGTTGAACAAAAATGTTTTAAATATGTTTTCGAGTGTGTGGAAGGGGTATCTTAAGACTTAAATTTAGACTTAGTTTTTTACATTATCGCGATAAGCGCACATTTTTCGACGTCACTGTCAAAACATAAAAGACTTCGACAAAAGGAAACAGTGGTTTCTCGACTACATAGCTCTTTCCCGTGAAAAGTCCTCAATGCTCAAACCTCGGTCCTCCATTCGCATTTAAAAGACAACTAAGCTGCTCCTCAACATGGCGGCGTCAGAACAACTTCTGAGCTAGGAACGTCGCAATTAAGAAATATGAGATTCAATCTCAGATAAGGCAAACAATGGCTCGTTTGTTTTGTGTTTTTGAAGCCTAGCCTTTCCAAACAGTTTTTGTCGGAGCTTTCTCAGATTGATGTCAGGCTACAAAATCAGTGCATCATCAACTCGCGTATATCCGTTGTATGCATCCAACCTATGTCGCCTGAGATGTTTACATCCACAGATAGACATCCGCTTTTACCGCGATAACATCATAGCCGAGCATCGACCCGGCCGTATTTCCTGAGCACTTGCACGTGTGCATGGAAGCTGGCTGCTGTGCAATCATTTCTCTTTGTGGCTTCAAAATGACAGCTGTCTCACTTTGTTCTACTTTGAAGCGATAGACATGAAAGACCTTGGAAGGTCGATCTGCCTTTCCAATCACTTGGTGCTATCATCGAGCAAACTATCATGCACCTATGATGCATCATACCATCTTACTCCCCCTTTTCTTCTTCTGTTTTTCTTCTGTTCACGGCCAAAAGCCTGCAATTTTAAGATTGCAAGTGGGTGAAAGTGTAATCATTCATTCCTGTCTCACAAGCACGCACGCACACACACACACACACACACACACACACACACACACACCTTAGTGTGTGCTGGATTCAAGCAAACACTGATTGATAACAGATGGTCTTCAGATATGTACCTGTATGGCAGCCAAATGAATGTAAATAGTTGTGTGAGTGCACTAGCATGAGATAGAAAAATAGTGAATCCAGATTAACACATACATGGTACATGACTGGAATTTCCAATGTACCAGAGAAGGCCAAGTTGAGTGGAAGCAGTTTGAAAATGATTTGTATAGCCACTGTGATTGAAGTGTTTTATCGGTAGCATTCCTATTGAGCAACTGTAGAGCATCTGTGAGGGTGGCGCCCTTTGCACAATGGTCATTGCACCGGACAATTGCTATATTCGTCATTCAAACGGCTCTAAGTGCTGGAGGACTCTGCATCTTTTTGCACAATTGTCAAAAAAATTACTAAATAAAGAAAAAGAAAAAGAATTGTACCGGCATTACCAGATAACTAGCAACGCTTTATTGCTCAGTGACTGTTTTTCTCAAATGTCGACGAAGAAGATTGATGTATTTTGGTGGTTTTGTTTAATGTAAAATATATAGATACAATCTGTCATGACACAAATATAACCAAAAAAGGCATCAAACACAACAAAATGAAAGAGGGCACGTGTGGTTGAAATTAATGAGGAAGGGAATGTGTGTTGGATGGGGGTGTAGACTTTATGAGGCAACTTTAAAAGTTCTTTACCACTGAACTTTTCATTGCAGTGACGTTGCTCGGCTTTTCCGTGAAACCCGTCGTACGGTTCCTTATTTCATCCTGCCTTCCGTTTCCCTTTCTCTTTCTCTCTCGATTTGTCTTCCCTCGACTTTACGCCGATCTGATTGGTGAGATCGGTGTCGGCCGATAATTAGCATTTTATGCCGATCGGCTTTCATGTCATAATTCGCCGATCCGATCAAGCTCCGCACAAGACATTTAACTTCGAAAATCCAAAAGCTAGTTTATTTTTAGCCTTGTCACATGTCTTGTGGCGCAGTACTTTAACTATCTGACGGGCAATACAATGTTTTCAATCCTTTCGGTGAAAATACACGTCATCGGTGTGGGACTATTTTTGCGGCGTCTCAGACAAACAATTATTTGTAGTCTGTGCACAACTGAAGTACGTTGTGGGGAACGTCATCTAAATGCTTCAACACAAATTTGATCGGGCACCTGAAGAATGTACACAAGGAGGAGCACGGCGCGTTCAAGCAACGCAGCGTGAAAAAGTATTAAAAAGGAGAAGCCAAACGGACGCAAACTCTGGACAACACCCGTCCATATAGCCGGGACACTGAGAAAGTTAGAGTAAGCGTGTCATTAACAGTATTTATTAAAGTAATTTAATTGCAATAAAGTAATTTAATGAAATGTAATTTAACGTTGTAATGTTGAGCTGACCTAAACTTGTGTCAGTGGCCAATCCTTGAATCCCCCTTAGAGGTCATTGATGTTTTACATTTTGTCTAAAATGCTAGAGAATCATTTTGAGCTGGGATGGGCTCTAGCACGCCCGCGACCCTAGTGAGGATAAGCGATACAGAAAATGGATGGATGGATACAGTACTCAGTATACACAAGTATATACAATAAATGAACAAGTCATGTAAATGGACACATTGCTCCATCTTGTGATCGGATTGGTAATCGGTTATCGTTTTTTTTAAACTCGCTGATCGGTGATCAGCCCCCAAAATCCTGATCGTGTAAAGCCTGGTCTTCCCCATTATCGCTGCGAAACCCTTTGCTTTTGTTCTCTGCCTTCCTTCTCTAGCTGTCTGGCAGTAAAGGTTGATGGAGTGTGAAATTAGAAAGTGTATCATATTCTGCTCTGTGGCTCAATGTCCTGAGCTATAAGCTACAGCTAGTCACAGTGAAAAATAACATGCACTGAAACGGATACATTGATGTGGTGTTTGTGCGTGTCTGTGCAAGTCTGTGCATGTGTACGTGTACGTGTGTGTGTGTGTCAGTTTATCCAGTCATGGTTTATCTTAGATGACTTATCACTGACGCATTGGCTTTTTCTCAGAGGGGGACACAAACATACGTTAACAAGTTGTTTTTATTTGCAACTGACTATGTTGCACCCGTGTTAACTCCTGGAAATGACTACAGTGGTGCCTTGAGATACAGGGTTGAATTCATTCGGTGTAAACACTCTTTATCTCAAATCATCTTTCGCCATTGAACTGAATATGAAGCAAATTCATCTCTTCCAGCCTCCCTGTCTTCCACCAGAAAACAGAAATGTTTAATCAGGAAAAATAGCACTCCATAATATTGTACTTGTGACTACTGTAACACAGGGTGATAAAATAATCAAATCGAATGTAATGCATTCAACAGTTTGTGCCGCATGTGCTCATGTTTCACACCATCAATGTGCTGCGCCTTCTGGTGTGCCTGCCTTGGCCACCAGGAGGCACTATTTTATAATACAGTCACGCAGAGAAACGACAAAGAATACACTTCTGTTGGTCCACCACCCAGTAAATTGCTGTATTATTATTACATTTTTGTCACGGATGAAGAATATTTGCATGTGGGTAATATTATATTATCTGTCCATGTTTTGTTCCAAGATATGTCTTCAAATATCTGTTTCTTAAACGGTTTAAAAACCACGACTGTCGATGCAAACTGTTAGCTTGTCGATGGTGTTTTCCATTCATTTGGTCATTGTTTGTTAGCATTAAGTTCGAAGACCTACCTCAGGCAAAGCTGTGGTTGTTTCACATACACAACTTGTCATTGTCTTTATTTTATGCTTAGTTTGACCATAAACCTCAAATGGAAGTGGCATTAAACAGCTTGAAGCCGCTCTTTTTTCATGAAATGTTCAACACTTGTTAAAAGTGTTGCTTATTGTGGAGTTGGATTGAGTTACTGCCACCATAAAGTGCTTGTATCTCAAGTTTGTGCTCCCAAGTCAAAGCAAAATCCGGTTGAATGGCGGCACGTATCTCAAAGAAATCGTACGTTGGGTCACTCGTATCTCAAGGCACCGCTGTATTTCAGTAGATGATACAGAAGCTTTATCAACCTATCCATTATACACAATGTAATTAAGGCAAATAATTCAAAGTTACTGAAGTAAATATGTAAAGTACTTTATATATCTATTGCATGCGTGTGAATGAGTTTACCTGCATCAGGCCAGACACTTCTCCTTTTTGAAGTGGGGCAGCGATGGAGGGAGTGAAAGGTTTACAGTCTTCCACCGGTCGTCCTTTCAGGAAGTGTTTTCCTGCCTCGTAAATGTCAACTTCAATCATTTTCCCTTTGAACTCTAACCTCTTGGGCACCAGTACCTGCAAAACAGAAATCGGCATCAGTCAATCAACAGTTACACTAATATGTGTGTATGAATATATGACAATAAAAAGTAATTCTGGACAGTTCCCTGCTTCTACCTTTGAAGGAATATTTTATAGGTTACCAATAAAGGCATGCTTGGATGAGTTTGATGTGGAGGGACTTGAGGTGACATCAAACCATCAGTCACCTTTGGGGTGAACTCGAACAGAGATTTCAAGCTTGGCTCTCCCTCAGGTCCAACAACAGAGACCTCACAAATGTTCCTCTGGATGAATGGACAAGAATTCATCCAACATTTTGTCACCGTTGATGTCCTCGAAGTAGCTCGAATTATCCCACGACACTTTTATACAATGTAATTTCAATTTACACCATCCCCGTAGTATTTGCTGTACTACTTAAAACTTGTACTCGATCTTCCCCCAATACACAAACATAGGCTAGTTGTGTGCGCACCATGACATAGCTGAACAGAAGAAGAGAAATGATGGAGCAGAAGTGTTACCGCTTTGGTGGCACAATTACGCTTGGCTCAGTGCTAATCTGTCAGTCTTTATTCAATGGCTGGAATATGATAGGCAGGGCAAAGGAGGCCACAGCGTCTACCAGCCGGCGCCGCACCTGCCTAATCATGGCACCTGCTGCTCACCACAAAAAGGTGAGCGTGTGTGTGTGGGCAAGAACAAGCAAGCAGCAAACTGAGAGTGGTGAAACGGTGGATGTGGAGGAGGTAGGTGACATCGGGTGTGCAGGTGAGGGTCATTTGAGGTCCATTAAAGGGAGATTAAATGATGAAAGTGCTTGTCCTAAATCAACGGAAACCCCCACCGTAACCCCCCCTAACCACCTTGCGCAATTGTCAGGTTACATAGCCATCTGATCGGTGTTAAAGTGAGACCGAGTGATTTGTTCACACTCCTTTTGCGTCCTTCCTTTCGGCAACCCACCCACCGCCTTTCCACATCCATTTCATTGCCCCCAGCGCTACACTTACCTAACCCTTGGCTTCTCCTTGTTCGCTCCCCCAATGCGCCCATTCCTCAGAGCTCAGCAGTCCTGGGCTTTCATTTATGAGGCAATATGACAGATTGGTTTTCCAGTGGAACCTCTAAGGTCAAAACCAAGTCCACTGCAGATCATGTAAACTTTATTAACTACAGTATTACTATTTTTAAAGTAGCAAATAGTAGAACACTGCTATCGAACAAAATGTTCTATAAACTGTGTTGGGCAGTAACTAAATAAATGTAACCAGATTATGTAATTTCATTACAAAATGTATGTCATTTTAATCCATTACCGGGGGGAAAATGTGTAATTAAATTCCATGTTGCTTTTGGAAATTTCCATGATTACAATTTCAGTTACATTTGAAAAACAGCCGACACTTGTGATTGGCTCTCTATGGTCATGTGCCATTCTGCGTAATCTCAGAAATGACAATTGTCTAAATATGACCGCGTAGCACCATTTGTGGTGCAATCTATGAGTTTGTCTGAGATTTTGAAAAGGTTAGACTCAGAGTACTGCAAATGAACTTTGACTTTTGAACAGTTTTATCTGTATAATTTTGGACTTTTTCTGGAACATTCACTTATCTGGGTTGTCATATGAAGAAATGTCTAATTTGTGCACTTTTGTCATAAGGTCAACATGGTATGGTGGTTTTCCACATGCTGCACACACATAACAACAAACATATTTACATTTTATCATGCTTTTTTTGTGTAAAGAACAAATATGTGGTTAATTCCAAAAATAACAATCTATGGTTTTTATCCACTTTTTAAAAATAAACATCCAATGATCCTGTCGATGCATTCTTTCAAATTTAAGAAAGGTAATCAAAATGTAATCAAATGTAATTAGTCATATTATTTTCAGAAAGTCATTGAACTAGTTACATGACATTTTCATCAGTGTAACTTGTAACCAAGTACATAACAATGTACACTGACCATATAACACGGTAGGCAAGTGGTTAGCCCATCCGCTTTACAGTTCTGAGTTTGGGCGTTCGTATCTGGGCTCAGTCATTGATCAAATTATATAAAGTTTGACACCTGGAACGCAATAATTCAATTACCATTATTTCTTATTGGGAAAAAATGTATTTGAAATCCATACAAATCCAGTGATTGATTTTTACAAGGGTCTCTCAACAGCAGGAAAGCCTTGCTCCTGAAGAGTCAAGGCATACATACAGACGGCAGCACGCCTGCGTGAGCGCACATGCACCTGTGTGAAGTGTGTGAAACTTGCAACCTGAGTTCATAGCGTGCAGAAGTAGGCGCAGAGGGGGCGGGCAGGAGGGGCGAGGGAGGGAGGGGAAAAATATTGCCATCCGCTGCGCTCCCTGCTAATAAAAAGCACAACTTCAAACATGTTTCTGATGATAGTTAAACCGCAGAGGAAATTGATTTATTTGAAGATGTTTTAAAGTTAATTTTTCACAGGTTCAGAGAGGTTCTTTGAAGCCATGTTCGATGAACAGCTGTGTGTGTTGATGGAATGTTCATGTCTTTAGGGCTGATGTTCGTACATTTGAAGATGGGGGAGAAAAAAAAAAAAGCAAGAACGTATTGCTGCCAAATGCTCTCATGACCACCGTAGGGGGCGTGTGCGCGTTTGTGTGAGCGTGTGATATTCTGGCTAACCTACTTTATTCGCTAGATGAGCTTAAACTAGTGGCACCTTACTGTGAGACCTCGTGACATGCAGAGCAAAGCCCCTCATCTGATTTGCTAAGTATGAAAATGGGGAAGAACTGAATTAGCGACATGAATGGAATATGAAATATAGGCAATACGGGGGGGAATCCTAATGATTTACAGCTCACTCACTTTACACTTAGTGCTGAAGTGAAGCTTCCTCCAACACTAAAGATATCTGACAAAACAAAAAAATGTTAAATCTGTCTTACCTGTTCATAGAACCTGTTGTGAGCCACATAATATTGGGAATCAAAAGGACTCCTCTGTCACCAACACACGTTGTCTCTCCCCAACCTAAACACAAACATATAAAAACACAAATTTACTGCATTGTCCTCTGAAGAAATATCAATTATAGAAATGCTAAAATTGTTCATTTTATGTTAATTATTCATGCCGTCTTCTTTATATTACAGCATCTTTAAGATTCTTTCCATTGGTAAGACTGACTGACACCGACACCACATTTGATAGAATGCTTTGCTCTAACAGTATATGTTTACAAAGACGTTTTCAAACTTTGCTTCACCGCACACAAAGTAATGTTACAGTATATGTTAGTGCTCATCGTGATCTCAATTGAAAGTTTCACTCAAGTTTTCATTGCATCTCAACATTTAATTACAACCTCGAGGCGCGTGCGCCACTTTACTTTCAGTGCCTTGCCTAAGAACATTCTACAATAGTCATCCCTGGACTTTAAAAAAATTAAAAAAAAATAAAAAAAATGGATGAAAGGAGAATGGTGAAAAAAGCAAGGCTGCGAATTTAATACAGAAAATGTCCATTCAGGATATCAGAAAATCAAGTCAAGGCAAGGCCGTTGCACTTTGTGACGCACAATTCGTTCAACCGAGCGATTCAACGTGCTTTAAAGAGTCAAGAAATATAATAAGAGTGAGAGAAGTGTGCAAAAGCACAGAGGGGACTTACAAAATAGTCACAACAACTAAAATGTAAGCATATTAAAGCCTTCAATAATTACTATGTGACTCTTAAGATGGCACCCTTAAAGAACAAAGCTTTTGTGATAAACTTGGTTAGTATATAGGCTTGTCTAAAATCAACTGGGTAGTCCACGTCTGTGTTGCATGATCACAAAACCGCCTCAATTTGTCTTTTTTGACTCTTCAACAGGCACTAAAGCAGCACAGACGGCCAACAGCTGACACAAGGATCAGATGGCAGAAACAGATGGAAACTAACTATTTGGCTCCAAATAAGAAACAACATTTTTCAATCAGTTCATGAATGACTATTTGTAAAATGTGGCTGTGTTTCTTTATATTTGGTCAGAAATCTTACTGGCGAGTATGGTGGAGCTGCCAAAGATCTTAGACATGGCTGGAAATGATTTTTACATGACTGTGGTTGTGGGCGAAAGCGAAGTACTCTGAGAAAATCCAGACACGCATGGCGACCCCCAAATGTGGGGATAACATCGGCGTAACATAACAATTATAACGTCGATGGGTTTGTAAACTTGTGCAGTTTCCTTACTGCTTCGGCATCTTTTCACAAGCAAACCAATATGCAAACCACGTGAAGTCACCTTTGATTCAGGAGTGTTTCAATCAGGCCTGTCAATTAAGATTATATTAAATGATAACCAAAATGTATTCCAACAACAATTCTGGGCGGGGATCCTGCTGATGAAACAACTCCAATGCAGGATATATAGCAAACATGATGGATTTGAAATATTGCAACCATGTAAACAACCCCCTCTGGGCAGTCTTTGACAGAGTAAGATTTATTTTCAACACCCCCCCTAAAATACCTTAACTGTCCATTTCTGTGGTTAGATCTTCTCACTGAAATGTTGCCAAAGCCTGGCCTGATAGAATAATGCAAATGGTCTTGTCACTTGGGGACTCAACCTAATATCTCAGCAATTTTGGACTGCGCTGCCCCCAATGAACAAAGCAGCAAGGAAACGGTGGGGTATAAGATGTACTGCAGCCCAAATGACCACGATTTCCATTTTGATACTGTTTGAA
This sequence comes from Phycodurus eques, assembly GCF_024500275.1. Classification (NCBI taxonomy): domain Eukaryota; kingdom Metazoa; phylum Chordata; class Actinopteri; order Syngnathiformes; family Syngnathidae; genus Phycodurus; species Phycodurus eques. Next base: position 30,393,088 of record NC_084528.1, on the reverse strand, counting down.
ATGAACCCAATACTTTAAAAGTGAACTGACTGATCACTTTCCAAGCAATCTGTCTTGGAAGGCCTTAGAAGTTAAGCTATGAGAACACTCGCATTTCCGCAGACATCTGTCCTCACTTCCTCCTTTTTTCTGTCTTTAAGCTCAAGTCCTTCGAACTCTGGGCATGGCGTAACTTTACAATGTGTGTGTTCCAACACAGCCACCACCTGCACAGGCATGCTGACAAGCTCCGAAAGCCGAAATCAATCACAGACCTCAGCAAACAAAACAAATTTCAGAGAGCACAGACCCTTTGAACGTGATTAACACAAGGCAAACATTTGGATTTTTGCTACTTCAGATTGGAGGCAGATGTCTTTCCTTTGCGGAACTTTACATCCTGACCTTATGAGATTTAAGTACTTTGTTTTCATATTTCAACATTTGAAGAAGACTTACCAGTCAGTAGCAGTGATATTGTAATTTTCGTGCACAATTATTCATATTTGTAAATAGTCCAAATGAGCAGTGACAATTTCAACCCATCATTCTTATACGCAAATGTAAAGCTGTAGTGGTTAAATTCAGACTGAGATGTCTCATATGTGAAGAAGAAGAAGAAGAAGAAGAAGAATCACCTTTATTGTCATGAACATGCATGCATCCGCACGAAATTTGTTCTCTGCATTTTACCCATCACAGTGAGCGTGCATCTGCCTGATATCCAATCCCCACCTCTTTAAGCAGCAAGCAGCAACGATGTTGGTTTAGTGTATTTGCGAATGGGATTATCATGCGCGAACACATCCCTGCATCGGCAATAACGTACGGAGGAAATATGTTTTGCAGCAAATCAAAAGTTGGTGAGCTTCCTGTGTCAATTACACAGCGACTGGTGTGTGTTTGCACGCAAAATAATATAAGTTGGCCTTTGCTTGTGCACTTTCTGCCACAGAGCGCCCGTGTTTGGATTTGTGTTTACCCAATATGTTGAATAGCAGGCCACCAAATAGCATGTCTTTGCACAGTGAGTTTTAATTTACATCAACATCCAGAAGACGACATCCCAGAGTACATGGCAGATCCGCAACAGATTTATAGGATCATGAGTTTAATTGCTAATTAATCCGCATCATAACACGGTAATGACGGCACCGTGGCTTTGAATTTGTAATCAATGTTTTTATCTGTGTCATAAATAAAGGAGCAAGTCACTCAAACCGGATTCAAAATCCCTTGCCACCGTGTTGGCTTTTTAAGCGATGCAAACGGAATACGACAAACCACACAGAAAGGCACTTGGACTGCTGCAATTAATTTGTGAGTAGTAGTAGAAAGGTAATGCTATTGCATTCAAACAATGTAACGCTTCAATATAAACTACTAAGTATTTATGGATAATTCTAAATGTTTTACAATATTAGACTGCCTACCCTCTTAAGTGTCCTTTTTCTCATCTCTTGTCTGAAGAAAAGATCCTTACACTGCACCTCCACCAATGTAAAATTCTGTCTTATTGACCCAAACATTTTTATTTCTTCACCCATCTCCAATTCATGAGCTAGCCCTTATCTCCCCTATGCCCACTTTCTTTCAGCCGTCCCGTGTTACACGGTAACACTCACAGAAACACAGCGAACATTGTGGAATTTGATGGGCCTTCCTCCTGCCAAACCGATTCAAATTTATCACACGCATAAAAACCAACAGCCCTGCGCACAAACCTGCAGCGCCGCGCCGCTCAAAATCAGCACTGTGGGGCTCCTCCCTGGGAGAGTTTCACGGTCATTGTGAAGAGGCAAAATAAAGGCTCTGTTTTGGTGAGCCTGCTGAAAGACCACATAACAGCTCAATTGCACTTAAGCGGTTCAGACAATGGATGTTTTCTTTATTGGTTTTACACTAGACTTACTAACTATAATGCCCTCGCATGTGGGAAAGGAAAGCCACAGTTGCCGATGCACTTTTCAGCAGTTTACTGTACCCCAGGAGAACAGTAAAACACAATGAGTGCACTCACGCAGAAGCTGCTGTCAGCCTCAGCTGTCATCCACACACACACACAGACAGACTCACCGACATCACAAAGCGCTCCACCAGGCCCCGCCTTTTAAAGGCACGTGCATGTACACGGACACGAAAAATACGTCCATTATTTTCTGTACCTTTTAGGCGATTCGTTCGGATATGTTTGCATGTGTTTTAGTAGTGAGGAAAAGTGTGGGGATGGGTTGAAAAAAGTTCTTTATATGATCTCTCTCTATCACAGGTGGGTCTGAAAAGTACACCCCACAGAAAATGTATTCAATATATTTATTTGTCTTAACGCTCCACCACATTCTAATTTCATATGGCATAAAGCCAGAAAGACCATAACAATGCTTTACGGTACATTTTATGACCAAGTAGTAACCCAAATGCGTTTCCTTTACAATCTAGTTTATGTTCACATGCAAGTGTACATCTGGCTTATTTTAAAGTAAGAAGCACTTGGAGGTACTTTTCCAGGTCAATAAACTGACTTGTGACTGCTTTACTTACATCTGGAGGTTAATCTATTGTATATAGATGATACATTTTTCCGCTGAATCATAAGTGTAGGGATAAAACATTTTTTATTGACAGGCGGAAAATGGTTCTTTGACTGCAGTAGGCTGGAGTTACTATGATTAGTAGTAGTAGTAGTGGAACCATAGATTTACATACATAGTATCGCCACCATATTTCTAAAATTATTGACATCAAAATTACTATTGAATGTATTAAACATAAAACATATTTAGATTTTAACAGTTGGATATTGTGGCCTATTGATTTCTGATTACAGTATCCCTGGCAGTGTACAAAATATAACTTCAATTTGCGGGAAAACAGAAACAGAGAAAGAACGATAATGGCAAAAACCATTGCAAGATGTTTTCCTCCACATTGAATGTGACTTACAACCTGGACTACTCAATGGAAAAAACGAACGTCATTCTATATTTACTTGAATTGTCTTTGTGATATGTTAACATTGGCTTGTTAATAGATGACAGAAACGAAGGGTGATAAACATCCCAAAAAAAAAAAATGAAAACAAATCAAGAATGGGACAGAGAAGTGGTAGTTGCATGGAAGACACAGTAGAAAAGCAGAAGAACATGAACCAGGGATCACAACATTGTTCCATCTTGGCCTGCTTCGCCTAAAACATATGCATGCGCATATTAATAGACACAAACATTGCTCATTGACACAATTACAGCATACACACAAATTCATCATTTATTTCGGCTAATCAGCAGAAAAAAAACATCTCACCTCCCTCCTGTGTGACCAATGGAGTTTGACATATGAGACTGATAGATGTCCCATTTCCACGCATGCATGCACATACAGAGACCTTGTGTCTCAATGCTAGAATAAATCACATCCCAGCAAAAAAACTCATGAAAAAAAAAAATGTGGGTAATACTTTAACACATTAAGGGTAACTTTATTTAGGGTTTGTAAATTGCTAAACCAGTAGTTATTATTTTGTTGGTATAAACTTGATAAACTGCTTAAAGCTAAATAGGAAAAGAACCTTGAGACCACAATCTGCTTAAATGTGGAGAAATAAAAATAAATAAAAACTAAGTTTGTAATGTTTGGTAGCATCTTGTTTGACCGAGCTTGTTTTTTTTTTTTTGAAGTTTTAAGTGGAAAACAGACTGTCCCAAACTAAGGCTAATAGAAAGCAGCTCGTACTGAGCAGTGAAAACTGTTGTAATATGCAGATACTGCTAAAATAATTTGGAAAAATAAAATAAAAGTAAAAAACCCACACCTTTGATTTATTCATTGAGCGATGAGAGTATGCGAAGGTGTGCGTACGTTATTGTGTGCAAGGCTTGCGGCGAACCAGCCTGGGGCATCCGAGCGCCCATATGTTTGCAAGTGCTGCATCAATCAGAGGTAGGCTGTGATTGTCAGGCTGATTGTCCATTATGTCTGTGTGGGCTCGGAGGCCTTGGACCGAGTGTGTCTGAGGGAGAACGAACAGGGGAATAAGTCAGTGAATGCGTAATGCACACATCCATACATCCGCATTAATCTATAATTGAGGCTGAAAATAACACCTTGGCAACAGGAGTATGATTGTGATTACTGGAGGCACCTCCTGAAGACCGCAAATCATACATGCAGAGGAAAGCCAATCTGGCGAACACGTCTGATTGCAATTGAAGGCTAGCCCTCTAGTCGTCTTATTAGCAGGAGAGAAATATACGTGTTTTAATAAGAGGGGGGGGGGGGGGGGGAATCTGGGCCACGAGGCCATCCTGGTGGCTGTGGATAAGGCAAGAAAATCTCATGCACCCAATGTTTGATTGCGTTAAAAGTCTGCACATCATCACTGATGCCTAACCTGCTGTTTTCCCTTGTCCTGGCTTCTAGTAATAACTGAGATATAAAATGTGTTCAAGGGGATGGGAAATTTGCCTGGTAAATCGTTTTTTTATTTTGTTTGCTTTATTGGTGCCAACAATGATCGATTCACGTCATAGATAGAAAACTTAATCCTCATTGTGTAAAGAACATGGTAGAGTTGCAAAGGGAAGTCAGCATTATATAATGTAATAGATAGTTAAACAACAGCAAAAACTCAAAACTTTTATCCCTTACCAACAATATGCCTTTAAATGTGTAACCAAAAAAAGCCTACACACCCCTGTCAAAATGTTTTTGTGACGTACAAACCAAGACAAATCATAACGTGTTTCTTATTTTAATACAGCCTTCACTGCGCTTCACTGTGTTGTTGGTGCCCTTTTTGGTACCTGTATGCCAAGTGATACTTTTATACCAAACATACCTTTCACAATGAAGGCCAAAACTTTCAATCTTGGTGTTGTCAGAGATTTACAGACCAATGGCAACCCCGAGCCTTGTACATTGTCTAGATCAGCCTAAATAACAGATATTTAAGATAACTGTTAAGATATGCACATATGTGCCTGTTTGTGTGACTTTGTGAAAAACATGAAAAGTGATGTAAAATGATGGACTGTCAAGTACCATTTCTTTCTGTCTCGAAGGAATACAAGAGCCAGGGACAAAGGTGTGGAAATAGCATGGAAGACTGCCAGCCTTGGCCACATAAAAAAGTGAAGATGTTTGGAAAACTGGGGCCGATAATTTCAGCTGATCTGTATTGGCTGAAAAAGATTAGATCGTTTTTATTTCTTACATTTTTAAAGTTCACAAAGTGGCAAATAATTCTGAGATACAAAGATATTGCCAAATGGAACAGCAAAAGCCTAGTTTTATATTACACAATGCAACATTTCAGATTTTCTTTCGATCAATTATTACAAGAGTGACAGAGACGGCTTCGGGCAGCGTTCTCTGCATCTGCACTCTGCAGCCATACACGCGGTCTCTTTAGATAGCGGTGCCTTGCAAAAACTACAACTCCACTGAGCACGTGTTCGGAGCGGGAAGGAAACGGCCTCATGCGGGGATTGTCCTCCAATCCAGGTTGGGAAAGGAATAGTTTCAGAACCACCTGCATACCCCGCAGTGATTTTACTAGTCTTGGACATTGTGGAGTGTGGAGAGAACGTTAAGGTTGAAAAGCCCCGACAGCACAGATCAAATTTGTGCTCTATAGGTCAGAGAGTATGGATAGCATGAAGCCCACATAATATGGTTCCCTGTTGGAAGATGGTTGGCTTGGGGTGACAAAAGTAATATATGCCGAGAGACTTTTCGGCCATTCGAACCAGGTCAGATTGTTAGTGTGTCAGTACAATGTAGCAGAAAGGTTAGATTGCCAATAGCTCTGAATACATTATTGGTACAGTGAACAGTGTTTTTCTTTTTTTTCTTTGTTCATTTAACATTAGCTGTTTGCCTTTTACATGCTGTCGAGGAGTTCAGATGAAATTTGTTGTTGTTATACAAATTGAGTTGTTACAAAACATATGAAGAATTTGCGTTTTCCCGCAATGATATCAAATCAAAAATATGAATACGGTAGATCTGTCTCAGTGTTTTAAAAATTCACAAACCCTGATTTGGATGCTGCCCATTGGGTTGCAAATCTTTCTATGAATGCAAATCCTACACACACACTTCTGCCTGAGGATGAAACCTCAAATTTACAGCCGGGCATTAATCATACTGATCAAGTTATGTATTTTTTCCAAAGGCAAAGAAGTGTTGAAAGTGTCAAAATATTAGATTCTCTCCAATGGTGCCTCAGACAGGCTCATTCAGATTTTTAAATTCAAAACAATCAATCCAGAAGTCAAACATCCAACGAGACAAGATATTGGTCCCATGTTTCGCTTGTTCTTGTTTTACATCGCACAGACAGTTTGGAATTACCACTAAACTTGCTGCAATACTAAATCTGGCATTTCCAGTCATAGTCCAAATGTTGTTTTTTATGTATTGCATGGGTTGACAAAACAAAAATTCAACCAGAAGCTTCTACCATCTGGCCCATGTTTGATTTAGTCTGGGTTTGTTTTATCCATGCATCCATTTTCTGAGCCGCTTCTCCTCACTAGGGTCGCAGGCGTGCTGGAGCCTATCCCACCTATCGTCGGGCAGGAGGCGGGATACACCCTGAACTGGTTGCCAGCCAATCGCAGGGCACATACAAACAAACAACCATTCGCACTCACATTCACACTTACAGGCAATTTAGAGTTGTCAATTAACCTACCATGCATGTTTTTGGGATGTGGGAGGAAACCGGAGTGCCTGGAGAAAACCCACGCAGGCACGGGGAGAACATGCAAACTGCACACAGGCGGGGCCGGGGCTTGAACCCCGGTCCTCAGAACTGTGAGGCAGACGCTCTAACCAGTCGGTCACCGTGCCGCTTTTGGTTTGTTTTATTGATTTTTTTTTTGTTGGTGTGTAACATGACTAAAGCTCAACTTCCTCTCTAAAAATGATTATAAATCGATGTGGGAAAAAATTATAAAGTTGTGGAAGCTCATAAATAAGTACAATAATAATTGCAGTATATGTAAATGATTAATAAATTCTATAAAAATGAACTGATCCCAAATAGTCACTCAGGGCTGAGAGGAGATTACCGTATTTTCACGACCTTCGGGCGCACTGTATTAAAAGGCGCAGTCTCAGTTACGGGGTCTATTTCTGTATTTAACACATACATAAGGCGCACCGTATAATTGGGCGCAGGCATGGTAAAACATACGCTAGCTTAAAACATACGGTAGCATGCGAGCACGCTAAAGCAATGTTTTTAAAAAGGCAGCGGGAGCAAAACTGAGTTTGGTTGTACTTTATTGAAGTATTTAACAATGTACTCCAGCCTCGACTCGTAAAGTAGCAGTCAAGCCAGCCACCCCTAATTTTGTTCATACTAGGAAAATACGGACATAGGTCGCCAACTCGCGGCGAAAGCCACCTTAAAAATAAAAGCTTCCCAATAATACGGACGTCAGTGCTCTTCGGTTAACGAATGCAACCAGCAAAGTTAATTTGAATCTTGAGATACTTTAAAAACATTTAGTTTATTTGATAGCTTAGGAAACATAAATGGCAAATGGACCGCACTTATACATAGCACTTTATCTACATCATCACAGTGCCCAAAACGCTTTACAAAGCCTCACATTCACACACACATTCATAAACCAATGGGCGACTGCTGCCATGCGAGGCGCTGCCAGGCCCACTGGGAGCAAATTAGGGTTCAGCGTCTTGCCCAAGGACACTTTGACACGCGGACAGTCGTAGCAGGGATTCGAACCTGTTCTACCTACTGAGCCAAAGCCACCCCAACATAATCCCATTTGTATCGCAAGACAAGTCCACATATGTGTGACAGACCACCAAGGACTCCACTAAAAGAGGTTTGATGAAGATCTGAGATTGTATTTCAAAATAAAAGTCTCCGAAAACTAATAAACTACATTTTTTAATGGATCTCAAGACTCAAATTAACCTTGCTGGTTGCATTCCTTAACTGAAGAGCATTGACGTCCATATTTTTGGGAAGCTTTTATTTGGAAGTTGGCGACTTATTTCCGTAATGCCTAGTATGAACAAAATTAGGGACGGCTGGCTTGACTGCTACTTTACGAGTGGATGCTGGTTTGATCGGCGCTATATACCTACTGGGGGCGTGCCTTTAGCGTCATCCTTCAGGCGCACCCTTCCCCCTTTACGTCCGCATGCGGTCCTCAGCCACGTCTGCTTTTCCTCTGTATAAGCAGCGTGTCGGCAGGAAATGTCCCCAGTCAGTCAAGCGGAGCGCTCATCACACAACAACATTTATAGATTTTGGAACTCGGTGCACACATAAGGTGCGCTGCATTATAAGGCGCCCCGCCCCGTCCATTTTGGAGAGAATTTCAGACTTTTAAGTGTGCCTTATGGTCATGAAAATACGGTAATGTGTCATGACCGTTCAGTGGCCACAGGCAGAACAAAACAAAAACAACATTTTGGTGCGAAAGAATGCTTACTGGCCACTGTATGGATGGTGTGCCTATGACAGCATGACATGTAGGCTTCCATATTAATATACTGTATGTGTCAACTTGAGAAAAATTTACTGTTAATTCAGCTCTCGATCATATCTGATTAATTTACAGATTCAAATTCAAATTCATTACAGATTCAACACAGTGTGTGTTTTTGTTTAATTTAGCATTACAATTAGTTCTAATTAATTACATAAACAAGAACATTTTACAGAGTATAATGTGAGAACGAATATGTAGCCAAAATCATAATGGTTAATTTCCATTTTGTATGAGTAGTTTATGTTTTGTTTTATTTCACAGCAGTAATTTTTCCTTGTTAAAAATGTTTAACATGTTTGTAATACTTTTTTTACGATGTCCGAAGTGTGAGCCTGTAAGTAATTAAACCATTTTTTACTTATATGTTACAAAAACTACAAAAATGTTTTTTTTTAAAGGAAGAACTTGGAAGTCAGCCAGTCACGGACCCGATCGTGTTCGACATCATACGCACATCTCCAAAGCAAAAATCAAAACAGACAAGCCAGAATTTTCCTCTGCAAAGTCACATTGGACTGAGCAAGATGCGACATAAAAGCAGCAAATGGCTCGCGAATGGGGGGGTGATATTAGCAATTGAATGGTGTTGATTGATTTATCCTGGGGGAGGGAGTTGGACATCTTCGGCTTCAAACTGACTCAGAAAGCACACGCCCACAAATCGCAAACATTCATCAAAGCGAGCAGGTAGTAATCAGACAGAAGGCGAGATTGCTCGTGCAGCTGTGCCTTTCAAACCAACAGGCAGACAAGACAAAAAGCAAACCATCAGTACTCAGCAGCAGACTGGGAGCTCCAATCCAAGTTGCAGTCTTGACTAAACAATGAGATAGAGCTGCGCAATATCATGATATCTTCTATTGTAGAGCAATATAAAAGTGTCTACTAAAAAAAAAATGGGTTGGGATATATGCAACGCCAATCCCAATAAAGTTGGGATGTTGTGTTAAACATAAATAAAGATTTGCAAATCATGTTCAACCTATATTTAATTGACTACACAACAAAGACAAGATATTTAACGTTCAAACTGATAAACTTTATTGTTTTTAGCAAATAAATAATCATTAACTTAGAATTTTATGGCTGCAACACGTTCCAAAAAAGCTGGGACAGGTGGCAAAAAAAGACTGAGAAAGTTGAGGAATGCTCATCAAACACCTGTTTGGAACATCGCACAGGTGAACAGGCTCATTGGGAACAGGTGGGTGCCATGATTGGGTATAAAAGGAACTTCTCTGAATTGCTCAGTCAAAAACAAGCCAAGATGGGGCGAGGTTCACCTCTTTGTGAACAAGTCCGTGAGAAAATAGTCGAACAGTTTTAAGGACAATGTTCCTCAACGTACAATTGCAAGGAATTGAGGGATTTCATCATCTACGGTCCATAATATCATCAAAAGGTTAAGAGAATATGGATAAATGACTGCATGTAAGCGGCAAGGCCGAAAACCAACATTGAATGCCTGTGACCTTCGATCCCTCAGGCGGCACTGCATCAAAAACCGACATCAATGTGTAAAGGATATCACCACATGGGCTCAAGAACACTTCAGAAAACCAATGTCAGTAAATACAGTTTGGTGCTACATCCGTAAGTGCAACTTCAAACTCCACTATGCAAAGCAAAAGCCATTTATCAACAACACCCAGAAATGCCGCCGGTTTCTCTGGGCCCGAGCTCATCTAAGCTGGACTGACGCAAAGTGGAAAAGTGTTCTGTGGTCCGACAAGTCCACATTTCAAATTATTTTTGGAAATTGTGGACGTCGTGTCCTGCGGGCCAAAGAGGAAAAGAACCATCCAAAGCGTTATGGACGCAAAGTTCTAAAGCCAGCATCTGTGATGTTATGGAGCTGTGTTAGTGACTATGGCATGGGTAACTTACACATCTGTGAAGGCACCATTAATGCTGAAAAGGTACATACAGGTTTTGGAGAAACATATGCTGCCATCCAAGCAACATCTTTTTCATGGCCGCCCCTGCATATTTCAGCAAGACAATGCCAAACCACATTTTGCACGTTACAACAGCATGGCTTTGTAGTAAAAGAGTGCGGGAAATAGACTGGCATGCCTGCAGTCCAGACCTGTCTACCATTGAAAATGTGTGGCGCATTATGAAGCGTAAAATACGACAACGGAGACCCCAGACTGTTGAACAGCTGAAGCTGTACATCGATGGGAAATAATTCCACCTACAAAGCTTCAACAATTAGTGCCCTCAGTTCCCAAACATTTATTGAATGTTGTTAAAAGAAAAGGCGATGTAACACAGTGATAAACATGACCCTGTCCCAGCTTTTTTGGAACGTGTTGCAGCCATAAAATTCCAAGTTAATGATTACTTGCTAAAAACAATCAAGTTTATCAGTTTGAACATTACATATCTTGTCTTTGTAGTGTACTCAATTAAATATAGGTTGAACATGATTTGCAAATCATTGTATTCTGTTTTTATTTATGTTTAACAAAACATCCTAACTTCATTGGAATTGGGGTTTTATCATTACTGGGATATATAACTACCTACATGTAAATTTGGGATATCAAATTTTGTCTATAATAAGATTGCCTAGTATGAATAAAATAACAACCAAAGCTTTTGGAAGTTCTGAGCTATTTCAGAGCTGAATTAAAAGTTGATCACAGACTTGAAATGAAAATCCACATTGCACTTATTTACATTAGTATTCACATTATTTACAGACACAAACACAGGCTGCTGCGACATGCCTGCCGAATCCAAACATAAATGGTGCTTGCCAAATACGCCGTTCATCCCCGACATATGTATGCAGGGACGGGTTTCGTCCTGGAAGACCCGAGCAAAACCTGGTACTCCTGAATGAAAATGAACTTTCATTCGAAAACCAATCTTTGAGCCCAGAATCAGCATGTTCTCAATACCGTTCATCACGTACAAATGAATTAAGTTCAGTTCACGCTCACCCAAAATATGTAGTAGATCATGAACTTGTGTTCATTGAACTCGGTCAGGTACAACACTGTTGGAAGGTGAGTTGAAAATAATATTTATCACTGCTATCATTCAACAAGATACACGCAACATACGGTGCCGTGAATTATTTTTATCTGATTTTATTTTTGACATATTTATCACACTTAAATGTTTCACATCATCAAACTAACTTTAATATCACACAAAGACAACCCAAGATAAAATGCAGTTTCTAAATGAAGATTTGTATTTATTAATGGAGAAAAACACTGCTCTACAGCAAAATTCACCGTCTCAGTACTCAGTCGTTGGAAGTGACAGAAAAATAACTGAAAATATGTTTAGGAATAAATGAGCACCTAAAAGAAAATCCTGTGATCTTTTTTGGTCGTCAATATCTGCACACTGTAGTCCAATACATAACTGAGAGCAAGGTCTAGTTTCAGTCGTTGAGCTAAAATCTGACTGAGCCTGATTTTTTTTTAAGCACCAGCCAAACTATTCTTAACACAGAGCAGTTGTATATAAGGTTTACATGCAAGTAACCAACAAATAAAAAAGGTTCAAGCTGTCACTGTGATCTTTTAATGTGCTGTGAGGATGTCGTGACCTTGTTTGTCTCAGTGAATCTATTGTTACTTACATCTTCTCACATATGATATAGGCCACAGGATAGAACATATAAACTGGCATATTAGCCTGTGGTGAATGTGGCTTAGGTGGCCGACAAAAGCTGATGGCGGTTTCGCCAGCTCTATACGTTCGCCTCCTAATGAGCATGAGCCGTCACGCATTCATGTCAATGGGCCCACATCCGTAAACAGGTCAGCACAAGTAACAATGAATTCATACAACATTAGATTAATAAAGTAGCCGCTGTCCTCCAAAAGCCCTCCACACTTTGAGCCACACTTGGCGGACAAAGTGATTAACTAATACGTTAGGACAAATAAACAGCTTGGTTTCTCCTCTTGGGTCAGAGTAACATGCACTACACCTCATCACATCCGATCTCATGGAGGCAACTGTAATTTCGACGATGTCTTTCGGCAGTATTGCAAATGTTATACAGGGGTCCTCAGTTTATGGACTTGGACATGGACTTATGGTGTTTCCTAGTTACGAACAGCGTCAAAAGTCAATTAGTTTGCACCTATCCAGTGTGCACGCCAAACACAAATTAAAGGTAGAAATTGTGTTTTGTTTTTTTATGTTTCTGTTTTTCCTTTAAATACAGTGTTCCTTCGTGGTTCACCTGTTGCGGATGTGCATTGTGGATTCTTTGTCTATATCGCGGGATTTTGAGTGTATGCTATAATTTTTTTGTGGTAAAATAAATGCTTCTTATAGCCTACAACATTAAAAAAAAATTTTTTTTAAAATAATTAAAACACATTACATGGAATAAAATAAACAGCCTACAGTACTACTGTGTATTACTGTATGTTTAAGAGTATATAAAGTGTTTATAAGAGTTTGGTAGCGGTTAATAGGAGTGTGGAGAAGATTAATGAGAATCTGGCGAGGTTCATACAGCTTTAAAATATGTATAGTTTATAAATATATTTATATAACAAAAAAAATGGTTTGTTGCTACTTCGTGGATTTCACCTATTGTGGGGTTGGTCCGGAACCTAACCCCTGCAAAACCAAGGGATTGCTGTATTTCATGTTCATGGTCCACATGTGTTCATCATCCAAATATTTTTTGTAATTATGACTTCACTACAATGTTACTATAGGTTAGCGATTGCGTGTCTTCCAAAATCAGATTACGATGTCATCGGAACAAACGGAAGGAACGCTGTCGTCAGGACTCCCTGCAGTGTTTTTATTATAGTGCAATAATTAATGATATAATGCCAAATGAGACAGCCAATAAATAGTATAAGTAGAAGTTTAGTTTGGCAGTTGAGGATCATCCATTCTAATAGACGTCATGCCTCCTCTTTCCCCACAGCAAAAAAAGAAAACAAAGAAAAAACTGGTGATGCCGCGACACACCTTTTCTATAACCCACACAGTTTACCCCTCAGTTGACAAATGAATTTGACTGGTTGTTTATGTTCAACGCTAGCTTGAGGACTTTCTGTCAGGGCGTGTTTTGCCTTAATCAAAAAACACTTTCCAACCAATGCAATTACAACGTGGCCTTGCAGTCTGCCTCGGAGTACGGACGTCAAAAAGCAAGTGCAAAAACACACATAAGGTAACGAGGATGAAGACACATGTGATAACAACCACTTTTGCGTACTTTTAAAATAATTTCTTCTGAGGTTGTGGTCGTAGGTTCCCATTCACAATATACAGTATATGAATATTTGCTTATGTAGTGATTAAGAGGAACAAATGTTCACCTCAAGGCGATCTTTTCACTTTAACCTGCAACATTTTTTTCGTTTGTCTATTATCTTTTTTTTAGCTCCTCTAAATAAATCAGTCCTACCATCTCTGAAGAAAGGTCCAACTTCAGAGATTGCAACGCGAAGATAAACATACAACACACAAAAGTGTGTTTAACTACATATTGTATGTATATACTGTATAAGTGTATTGTATAGAAAATTAGGCCAAGTATCATGGAATTAGAGATGATGTAAATTGAACAAACACCCCCGTATTTAGATTCAGTCAATAGTTGGCATTAGTAAAATATCATCTCATAATACAGTACTAATAAAAATGATATGATAACAATTATATTCCAAAGCAAATGTATGTAGTGCACGTATTGCACGGAACAGTGACGCGCCGTGCCCATGCACACAGGTGGCCATTTAAATACTTTGATCTCCACTGCTTTCATTCAGCAGGAATCTCATGTCATCACGTTGTCTGACAAGCCAGTAGGCTGCTGCGCTTACCTTTTAATGGGCACACTCACGTTAACAATATGACAGCAATACAGTAGATAAGAGGGATGGATGCGTGAAGACGTGACCCAAAAAAAAAAAAAAAAACGAAAAACTTCCAGATGAGGCTGTTTCCCTCTTGGTATTTGATCATTTCAAATAGTGCAAAAGTATTTTAAAGGATAACACTAAATATATCAAAAAGGTAACCTGACGGAGAACAATAAATTAGGGCTCAGTCTCCCTTTGGGAATCCCCAATTGACATTCGCATTGACAGTAACAAATGAATAGCGAATCAAAATTGAATCATTACATCTTGTACTATTCCAAAACAAAGACACGTCAATGTCCAACAAATGAAAAATCCAATTTGATGATTTGAAAACCATCTATAGCCCTCTGGTTAAGTCCTGGTTGGAGTTATTTTTGGACCGCAGATTTTGTCACAATAAAAGACACCTTGCGCATTCTGGCTTATGCAAGCAACCACTTTTAAGCGGTCGCCAAATCGCTTCTTTTTAGTTTAAAATGGCCTACTTTAACCAGGATCCCTTGCTGCATTGTTCCCGCGGTCTGTTTGTGTGTTAGAAAACTGCTCAAGTGGTCGCAAACATGGGGTGCGGGGGAAGGGCTGTTTATTTCTCACTTTTGTTTTTTAAATATACAGTGAATTAAAAGTTTTATCATTAAAATATAAATTCCCAGTGCTCAAGCCAGTCATTCCTAATTACTTTTAGCAGCCTAGCTACCGAAGAGCTTGTTTGCACTGCAAATTATATGACTAAAATTATCCAGGATTGGAAGAATACTAATGAGAAGTTGTCATACTTGTCAGTGCAAATATGTAATTTTAAAGAAAATCAGATCAGATAACAGCCTCATTAATTGCAGCTTTATAAGCGTGCCTCCCCGAATGAGCAAATGTGACAAAAGGTGACTCAGTCTGAGGCGCATCTCCTTTATTTACCTATATTTACCTATAACCTTATAGGATGAACAACTAAGCTGCTCTTGTCAAAGAAAAGAGACAATCCCTGATGTTGCTTTGCTGTTTAAAAGAACTCTTAAATCCATTCCCCCCCCCCACTGGCAAGACTTCAAACAAGCCGCTTCAACAAGTCTGGGCTCATATCTTATATCAACACTCACAGATGAGCTACAGTGAAGAGGAAGCAAAGAGAGACAAAGAAATATAGCAAAAGGGAGAAAAGCGTGGGAGAGGCTGTATTAAAAAAAAAAAAAATTAAAAATTGCAATAAATGATGCTGTGTCTATATTTTCTTTCACACAAGAATAGTCTATTAAACTCCAAAGACATAATGTTAGGAAGATAAAGACAGATGCAAAAACTGTGTTTTAATTAATTACATTTTTAATAACGGTTCATTTCGCTTTTAATCACTCCGCTTTTTAACGAAGAATGAAAATATTATTAAATGACACGTATTATAACAGCATTTATAAATGAAAGTGAAATTCTAGTCATTAAATAACTTTACCTAAGAGACTAAAAATGTCAGCAATAATCCAATTTGATTTGATTTAATCTAACCTAATCTAGTCTCTGAATGAGTGAGCCCAACATGCACGTTTCATTTCAACCTTTATTTAGCAAGGTAGACCTCATTGAGATTATAAATCTCTTTTACAAGAGTGTCCTACACATCAACTGTCAAAAGCACATAATTATGAGTCGCTTGCTCCCTTAAGAATAGATTTGATTAAAGTATGTGACAATAATGTCTTTGGCAGTTCTTGGCTATTTGACATATTTGTTTTTGCGCATGGAACTATAGTGGTGGGTCAAATGCGCGTGGAATTATAGTGGTGGGACAAATGAAAACTTGTCAGGCAATCTTGACTGAAGCCTGTGTTAATTTTGGTCAAATGTCCATTTCTTTGCGGGCGGTGGGAGCGGGGGTGAATGTAGCGGTTAGAGTTGCGTCTCAGGTCGGTTTTTGTTGGCTCGTCAAGTGTAAAATCCTTGAAGCAATTTCATTGATCGTCAAGTAATCACACATTTTGCTGGCAAAGGGCTTTTTCGGTTCCTGTACAATTACATAATGTATTGATATTATGGCAACATCATTAATACATTGTATATTTTTGTAAATCGGAATCCTGGGGAGGAACAATATTTCTTTAGCCCCCAAAATGTATCATAATGTATGTAATTATAATACTTTATAATCTCATGACATATTCCATATGAACTTCCTGATTAACAAATAGAATAAATAAAATCCAGGAACAACTACGCAATGCACCTTGTTTTTCTGTCTGCATCATACTATCCTCGCCTTATCTAACCAGGCCTGGTAATTAAAGCTATTCATCAGCTCCAAACAGCCAATTAACAGTCCTTCAGCACAACAAGGCAACGCACGAATCGATACAAAACACACGAGGAGATGACCAAGGAAAAGAACAATAAGAATAAGAGGGGCAAAGATGTGAATACGTGTCAAAGCTATTAAAAAGGGGCCGTTACCCCCATTACCTACGATCCAGTTATTCTGTTTGGTCTAATTCTTGTCTCAATTCAATTTGTGTTTCAATTATTGTTGATGGTGAACATGTAAAGCTGTTTACAATTATTTTGTTATCTGCTGTGTTCAAATGTTGAATACGTTTTTCTTCAGTTATAAGTTGGAGTATTGAAGTCAAACTAAATAAAATGGTATGTTTAAATACAGGTCATATGTTTCTCAAACACTAATGATAGTGATGGTTTGCAAATAAGAGGCATTTGTCCCCTTAATTTACTAATTCATTTTTTTAAAGCATCTTTATAAGTAAAACTATGGTATATGAATCTTAAGAGTATAAAATGTATGGAAACAAATCAGGATGAAAACCCATGAATCGTTCAACTTATGTGATGTGTTATTTTTCATATTTTACAAGAAAGATGTTAGAGTTGCACAATAATAGCGGACAGTCTATACCAGCCCATTTTTTTTTTAAATACCTCCACTTTACCACAATATGGCATTGATCTACAAATTAGCCTCCAGTGAAACAATCAATACCAAACTCAACATCACATTCAACTAAAAAAAAAAAAAGCAAAACTATTTAAGGTGCTTAAAAGTTAGTATCCAAAGATGAAATGTCAACAGGACGATTAAAACAGATGTGAAAACAAGGCTTATTTTAGCTAAAAACACATAAAACATAATGGTAAAATGCATGATATAATTTTCTTGCTTGTCATCACATTTCCTTCTTACACGCACACGCACACACACACACACACGACAAACAAATAAAACCACACCTGAACTTAGACTGAATGCATCACTTTCCCCTCCTGGTGTGGCCCAATTTTGTAACTCCGCTATAAAGAGAACAAAGTGCTACAGGAGAGAACCTGCAGTGGCCCTATTTGTTCCTGCCTCGAGTGTGTGTGTGTGTGTGTGTGTGTGTGTGTGTGTGTGTGTGTTTGTATGTGTAAGCGCATTCATCTGCTTGAAGTTTCAATGTGGGGGTTCCCTTTATCGGACGTGAATAAAGGTCCCCTTCATGTAACTCTCGAGAGTTTCAGGTGGAGGCCCACTAGCAGTAGTAAGAAGGAGCAGAGTAACAGCAAGAGCAACAAACTGCATACAAAACAGTTAAAAAAATTTTTTCCAGTTAGCTATCATTGGGATTCCAGTTTGGATCAGCGCAGCTTACCTCACCATACCACTGCGACCAGTATTTTGACAAAAATAATCCCGAAAGAGGCATACAAAAGGTTCATTTTTAGTCTGTTTAACATCTGGTTTTGGTGCCTGGTCTCGGGAGATAAACACAGAATCCAGGGATCTCATTTGATGTACGTCCTGCGTCCCTGACACACACAAATGATGAGGGACGCAAAAAACTTGTGCGTCTACTGAGGTAAGTGAGCCATGCAAAGTTCGATTTAAATGGTCTCGCATTGCAGTTTCCAGGTCAAAATTTCCATTTTGCGCATCAGAAAAAAATAAAATAAAATTCTCCATATCAGGTCTACCGCGGAGACGGTCGTGAAGATGGAAGACAGCCGTGGCCTATACGACACAACGCGCTTATGTCACCAATGCGTGGAATGCGAAAGTGAAGCGTTCGACTCAGAAGCGCTAAGACAGCGGTTGCAAAATGCGACGCCGAAATGAGGAGAGAAAAACGCCAAATGGCTAAAGTGTGGTCGCATTTCATAGTCAAATGCTAGGCGAACACCTGTTTGTTCTTACACCAACCTTTCTCTCTGAGGAGTATGACGGGCGACCGAGAAATTAAAGTGAAGCGCAAATCGGTGAGCTTAACGTTAGTCTACTTTATTAACATAACGTTAGCACTGCGGGCTGCGGAGTGTCTCTCTTAATTATGAGTACCGTCAAATGTGAAAAAATTTTAAATAGGTGAAAAACGTGGCAAATGTGACCAGAGAGGAATAAGAGTTATACATGGATCATCATCATCATCATCATCATGTACCCAAGCAGAGGGGGGTTTAGGTGAAGGGAGATGATGGAATTATTTTTCTCTCTCCAGGTTTCTTCATTTTAGTTTGAACAAATTGAACACTTCCAAAACTTGTAGCAATACAAAGAACACTTGTCTTATTCCTCGTCAACTGGTCTAAGCTCATAAAGGCACAGCCATGAACCTAATGTATCATATGTCACAAAACGCTAAGTGAAGATGCACAAAGGCTGTTAAGTGGGAAGTTCCCACTGGGAGCTCTTATTAAAAGTGCATATAATATGTGAAATGCCATTAAGAACCAAAACAAAGGTTTTGAACAAACATAAACAAAATATTGTACAAACAGAATAAAAGATTAAAGAGTAACAATTGTAATAAAAATCTGCATTATGGCGGAACCATCAAGCAAGAACCGCGATGTAGTGGAGGATTACTGTATCTATATTCCGTGATGAGAAGTTGCAGGGACTCATTGTTTCCAGGGCTGGGACTCATTGTTTCCGTAACATGTCCATCCCAGGACTCACATACAGTGGGTACGGAAAGTATTCAGACCCCCATAAATTATTCACTCTGTGGCCCAATTTTGTAACTCCGCTATAAAGAGAACAAAGTGCTACAGGAGAGAACCCGCAGTGGCCCTAATTCTCACCACCTTGGAGTCCTTAAGGTGTGTTTTTTTGTTGCAAACTCCATGTGGTCTTCATGTGTCTTGCACTGAGGAGAGGCGTCCGTCGGGCCACTCTGCCATAAAGCCCCGACTGGTGGAGGGCTGCAGTGATGGTTGACTTTCTAGAACTTTCTCCCATCTCCCAACTGCATCTCTGGAGCTCAGCCGCAGTGATCTTTGGGTTCTTCTTTACCTCACTCACCAAGGCTCTTCTCCCCAGATTGCTCAGTTTGGGAGGGTTCTGGTCGTCCCAAACGTCTTCCATTTAAGGATTATGGAGGCCACTGTGTTCTTAGGAACCTTAAATGCAGCAGAATATTTTTTGTAACCTTGGCCAGATCTGTGCCTTGCCACGATTCTGTTTCTGAGCTCTTCAGGCAGTTCCTTTGACCTCATGATTCTCATTTGCTCTGACATGCACTGTGAGCTGTAAGGTCTTATATAGACAGGGGTGTGGCTTTCCCGATCAAGTCCAATCAGTATAATCAAACACAGCTGGACTCCAATGAAGGTGGAGAACCATCAGCAAAAAATTCAACAATTCCGTTTATTTTCTGTCAATATGGGGTGCTGTGTGTACATTAATGAGTGAAAAAAATAACTTAAATGATTTTAACAAATGGCTGCAATATAACAAAGAGTGAAAGATTTAAGGGGGTCTGTAAACTTTCCGTACCCACTGTAGTCTCAAGTGTAAAATGATCTATGGAATACATTGCACACACGACAACTAACCTTTACCTACCATTAAAAAAGTGGGAAAGTAGAGGTCAGATTTTTTTTGTAACCTTCCATCATGAAAATTGAAAGATTCAAGATTGACATGGTCAGTCATAACTTCTAAAATCCCTGAAAAATCCAATAATCTCCTGCAATTCTAAATTAAGTTACAGCATTCATTTCTATGCTCATTTTTATTGTACATACATAAGTGCAGGTGTGGGAATTAAGCACCTGTTGACTCATACAAAAAGCAGATGTTGTTGTCAGACTGTTGTTACTCGACTGCTGGTGTTTACCCACACGGATTTACAGACACACGCACCTATAACTCTACATCAATTTTCGGATAACACTATCCCATTGAGGATACTTTATTCATAACTCAGAATTATTGCATAATAAAAAAATATATATATTTTTTTCTTTTACAAATGATTAACTTGGACAAATGAGTGACAAGCAGAACTTATTAAAGTTACATTGGCCATGTCCTTGCAGAAATGTTTTATACAGGTGTTGCATTGCAAACGACATGCACACTATAACATTACGATATTGAAACAAGACTTTCGGGGAACTGTAGCGAGGATGAAAGTTTTATAATACTCAATTTTCACAATTCGCAAGTGGGGGGAGCAGCATTTTCAACAACTTCTCTGTATGCTATTATATCCTAACGTACAGAAGCAATGTTTTTGCAAATTCTTTCTGGTTTTTTTCTTCTTTATTTTGTTAACCTCAAATAAATATGTGGTAGTTAGGAATCACTATCGGAGCACTTGGTATTTTCTTCTCCTTTTCTTCAAAGCGCTATAGCTGGTATTTAGCACAAATATGTTCTACTGGCTAAATCAGTGTTACAGCAGGAGTTAAAGGCCCACCTGCTGCTTGAAATAGACCTCACAACCTGCAAACAGAATCTGGATTCACTTCAATCTTTTATAACGATAATAAACACGTATTATTCAGTGAAAGTAAAAAGGTGAATGTTTAATATCCAATTACCAAATTAAAAGCGTGCGTAGTTTTAAAACCTAAACATTAATACAAGGCATCGCTTCTAGCCAGTTTTACCAAATCTAAAACAAAATATATTAATGATTTCAACACTGATGATTGCCATGTAAGGGGGGATTAGCAACAGTAGAGGTACAGAAACAAGAGAGAAAAAAAATGTTGTGAACATGTAAACACGTATATGCACAGTGAGCGATAAGCTCGCCACAGTGTGTTTAATGAAAAGCTGAAGTGCCTAACAAAGAAAACCAATGTAGTTTGCGTCTCTCAAGGCAAAGTGAATTAATCCTGCAGATATTGGCTGAGTTATTTGGCTGTCTTAGCATTGTGTGTGCAACTCTGTGATAAAGTGATAAACAGGGATTTAAATGGAAAGGGTGAAAGGAACAACCAACCACACAACATGCACAACATCAGCCAGATAAATAAGTACAGGAGCTGGATCAGTCATCTGTCCCTCGTCTTTTAGTGTGCACGAAAATAGAGGTCCAATCAGAACCAGTGAGGAATTCCTCTGACAGCACAGACACAAAGAAGAAACAAAAGTTGAGGCTGTTTCTGTCAATAGCTTAAGACAATGTGTCTGAATTTCCATATAGATTGTAATGATTTTTCTTGAAGCAGGCTTCAAATGTCTAAAGATTAGTTGAGCTAAGCAATCAGGGACAGTGAAACAATTAGGCAAATGAGGCTGCATTCATAATAAACCTTTATGCCTACTTGGCCGACACGCGTCCACTTGTAGGCTGGGAGCAATTAGACTGCTGGTGGCATTGTTCCACGGTTTTACCATTTTAAACCTACAATTCAACAGAATCTGAGGCTGTACAGTTGTAAATTGGACCAAAATATTTGTGTAAACATTTTTTTTCAATTACTTTTTGGTGACACTTTTCCAAAAAAAAAAAAAAATGGAGGAGCCTCAACAAATAAAGTTCAGAGAAAGACAGAAGAAAGGAAGAATATACACTGCAACATACATGATTTTTAATAAGGAAGAACCGTCGCACAAACTAGACAATCGCAAAAAAGAAATAAAAAGAAAAAATACAGTCGGTAACCGATACTGTACCTGCACAGGTAGTGATTGAATCTCGCATATAAAGTATACCAACTCACTGCACCTCCTGGTGTTCTTATTGGAAAACTAATTTGTGGCCCACCACATACAGTGGCTACCGAAAGTTTTCAGACCCCCTTAAATTTCTCACTCTTTGTTATATTGCAGCCATTTGTTAAAATAATGTAAGTAATTTTTTTTACTTTTTTTTTTACTACACACAGCACCACATATTGACAGAAAAAAACGGAATTGTTGAAATTTTTGCTGATGGTTCTACACCTTCATTGGAGTCCAGCTGTGTTTGATTATACTGATTGGACTGATTAGGAAAGCCACACACCTGTCTATATAAGAAGACCTTACAGCTCACAGTGCATGTCAGAGCAAATGAGAATCATGAGGTCAAAGGAACTGCCTGAAGAGCTCAGAAACAGAATTGTGGCAAGGCACAGACCTGGCCAAGGTTCCAAAAAATAAGGTTCCTAAGAGCACAGTGGCCTCCATAATCCTGAAATGGAAGACGTTTGGGACGACCAAAACCCTTCCGAGAGCTGGCCGTCCGGCCAAACTGAGCAATTGGGGGTTGAAGTGCCTTAGTGAGAGAGGTAAAGAAGAACCCAAAGATCCCTGTGGCTGAGCTCCAGAAATGTAGTTGGGAGATGGGAGAAAGTTCTAGAAAGTCAACCATCACTGAAGCCCTCCACCAGTCGAGGCTATATGGCAGAGTGGCCCGACGGAAACCTCTCCTCAGTGCAAGACACATGAAAGCCCGCATGGAGTTTGCTAAAAAACACCTGAAGGACTCCAAAATGGTGAGAAATAAGATTCTCTGGTCTGATGAGACCAAGATAGAAATTGTTGGCCTTAATTCTAAGGGACATGTGTGGAGAAAACCAGGCACTGCTCATCACCTGTGCAATACAGTCCCAACAGTGAAGCATGGTGGTGGCAGCATCATGCTGCGGGGGTGTTTTTCAGCCACAGGGACAGGGAGACTGGTTGCAATCGAAGAAAAGATGAATGCAGCAAAGTACAGGGATATCCTGGATGAAAACCTTCTCCAGAGCGCTCAGGACCTCAGACTGGGCCGAAGGTTCACCTTCAAATAAGACAATGACCTAAGCACACAGCTAAAATAATGAAGGAGTGGCTTCAGAACAACTCCGTGACTGTTTTTGAATGGTCCAGCCAGATCCCTCTTAAACCCAATTGAGCATCTCTGGAGAGACCTGAAAATGGCTGCCCACCAACGTTCACCATCTGACCTGACAGAACTGGAGAGGATCTGCAAGGAGGAAAGGCAGAGGAGCCCCAAATCCAGGTGTGAAAAACTTGTTGCATCATTCCCAAAAAGACTCATGGCTGTATTATCTCAAAACGGTGCTTCTACTAAATACTGAACAAAGGGTCTGAATACTTATTGGCACGAATAGAGAGTGGCTGAATCCAAGAGCAGTCAGAGGCAGATGTTAAAGGATGAATAGTTTATTGATGAAAGGTAATGGCGGTGGTCCTAGGTGTGTTGGCAGGCGGCGGTGTGGACAGGTGGCAGGCAGTGGTGAGGACTGGCGGCTGGCTTGGCAGCAGGAATTACGTGGATCAGGAACACGGGGGGGAAACACACTGGAACAAGGAGACACAGGAGTCAAAAAGGGAACGAGGAATAGGGTGATTTACGGGAGGTAAATGGGGTTGTGGTACCACTGAACGTAACTGCAATACTGCGGCGAGGATTTCAGGGCGTAGGTGGAGACAGGCTTAAGCAACGAGACGTGGAAGGTTGGGTGAATTTTCAAGGACAGTGGAAGCTTCAACCGGACGGAAGTGGGATTGATGATTTTGGTAATCGGGAAAGGACCAATGAAACTAGGAGTGAGCTAACGGGATTCAGTCTGAAGTGGGAGGTCGTGAGAAGAAAGCCAGAGAGATTTGCCCACCTTGTATTCGGGCGTCGGGGAGCGATGACGGTCCGCGAGCTGTTTGTTGCGTTCAGCGGACCGGGTCAATGCCGCACGGACGACATTCCATACAGCCTGGATCCGCTGGAGATGATCCTTGACTGCGGGGACTGCCACTGCATTTCTGGCCAAGCAGTATTTTTCATTCAAATATTTACTGTAATTATGAGTTTAGTGCTGCATTTGCAGCAGTTTACGGCACGTTCCGACACAAATTCAGGCTACGTTGCCATCATAGGAATGGAAATCTGTCGTAAAACTGAAGATCCCTTTCAATCAGACTTTAGACTGCTGTTGTTGAGATGATTCTTTTTTTTTTTCCCAGTTTAATTTCTCTCGTATTTTTCTGCATTATATGTCATCTCTTGCCTACTTATTGAAAGCTACAAGGACAATACAATGAACCAGCACTGTGTGGCCACACAGATTAGAATCCCAGAAAACCGGTTCCAACTGAAGTCACGGCTCTCATTTGCGTTTGGTCATTTGCAGGGCCGTACATGCGTACGTGCGTTTCATAAGTCCCTCTTGTGTAAGCTTGACAGATTGAGCAAAATGTATACATGTCTATAGAACTCTGCTGTGCAACAGGAAAAGAAGAGACAAGCATGTCTTTGGCAAACAGCATCGCAATGTGGGCGGAATATCATTGCAGACGCGCACACCAGATTTTAATTAACATGCAAGCGGACTGGGGACAGTCAGTGGCATTGTTATCTCATGCCAATATTCTGAAGATGGTGTGACCTATTGGACACTTTTTAATGATAACACTGAAATAGACGTGGACTGACAAGCAAATAGAATGTGGAAAGAAAACAAACCGCTGAACCCAATAAATGTTTTGTCTCTTTCCGTTGCCGCTTTTGTCTACTCAAGTAGTACTTTAATTAACAGGAAAAACGAGGACAAAAGTGTGGCAAGCAAACGTCAAGTTTGACAAAGACAGAGGTTAGCTTTTCGCAACATTATAAACCAGTAGCTTGGAAAAATCCTTCAGCAAATAAACACAATTAGGATCCCCAAGGGGGGAGGGGGAACAATGAAAAAAAATATATTAAAAGTGATCTGTTGGGGAGAGAGAGACCTGTTAGACTAATTAACTTTTTCCATTTTTTTTTATTTATTTCTTCTTTGTGACAAATGCTAATAACGTGAATGTTAGCGGGAAAACTGGAAGTTCACAAAAACTGGTAGGAGGGGGAATTTATTGTGTGCAATTAAGTTATATTTTCCATGAACGCTCATTCATTGGTTTTTCATCGTAACTGCCCCTACCTACTTCCTTTATTCCAATTGGATTTTTTAAATATTTTGCACAGCCTCTCTCTTGTAGCCTTCCCTGGTGGGGCTGAGCAGGTGCAACGGTCCATGTTGACAGCTTGTCCCTTCTCTCTAGCTGCAAGGCAAACTGTCACTCTTGTCATTCAGGCCTATGCACACAGCACGGAAAATGGATGCGGCATCTGTATTTGTATGTTCTCAGGAGATTATGATGGCGCACAGTGACAGGGTCAAGGGGCACTGTAAGCACTGAGAGAACCAGCTGAAGGCGTGCACTGCACATTCAACCGGGCACGCGTCTCACAACTTTGACACGGCAGGGCCGAGCCTTCAGGGGCACAAAATAAATAAATAAATACTTTAAATTAAAATTAAAAAAAGAAGAAAATCAAGAGAAAATGCAGAGGTGTTAGTCTGTGTATTGTGTTTTTACACAATTTATACAACCTTGCAGTATGTCTGTGCTCAGCAAAAGCACATTTTCTCTGGAGTACCTATAAATGAACATGCCAGCACCAGCAAGCTCGTGACGACCAGCTGACCACATACATCAAACCCTGTTTATTCTATAGTTATTTAAGATAATACTTGCAAAGTTAACTGCCTTACTCGAAAACACGAGAGAAAAAAACACACACAATCTACAAATGAATGATCCAGGACTAATCTCTGAAATACGGAGGCTTAAGACACAAAACACTGCAATATTATGTGTTCTAAAACAATACACTGAACAGTGGGGCATTATTGAGAGTTCACTGTAAACATTACTGAGCGTGCGTGCGGAGGTGTGTACATATGTGTGTGTGTGTGGTGCAGGGCACTGGCCCTAGACAAAGTGCTGTGCCAGGCTTCTGCCCACCGGTCTTTTCATTGCTGATGGATGGGCCGAGTTCAGCACCATCTGGCTACAGGATACTTCACATTAATCATTGCAAACACACGCAGAGGCACACCCACTCGCAACGTTTCTCTTAAAATACACCCGGGGGGGGTATGAGTGTTTAACACTGTACGTACATGTTCATAAAAATGTAAACTCTCATGTGATATTTAACTGAGATCAACTACATGACAGGAAAATACAAAGCCCAATAAAGAAGGAAGCTAATATTTCATTAACCCAATTGAGTGGCAATATAAGTCTGTATTGAAGGTTGACATTTACCTCTCTCGTGATTTCTCATTAGCCATGGGAGGTTAAGACACAACTTTGGCAATAAAACAACAATTAGTTCATTGAAAAACATTGTTTCATTTAGGTTTGTAGCCCGCAGCTTTGAAACAATAAAGGCCCACATACAAAACAGCCTCCCCGCAACTCAGTCTTTATTAATGACCTTTTCCTACATCGCCGAATGCATATTAGCAGTAATAGCCGTAAAGATGCAGACTTCTCGCTACCCTTTATATACATGCTTTCTCGCTGTTACACGTGTACACAGAGAGCACACTAATGTGAACTCACAAAACCTTCTCTAAACTATAAGCTGAAAGGCCGGGCACCCATTGGATTCAAACAGAAATAGGAGGGCTACCTTCAGACGAAGAGCGATATGGTCTTAATAAAAACTGATTTTCATCCGCATTTCCTCAGCGAATGGACACAGGCAAAGACGGGCAGACCTTGGTGGATCTGGGAGGACTCATGCTTGGCATTAGATCTTTTTAGCAAATTATATCTCACAGCTATCTTGACTTGTAATGCACAGGGATTTGTTTTGCACATCTACAATCTCTGGAGATGGAAAAAGAATTACATGAGCATTCTGGGATTTATGGGAAACTGTGTAACAGTAGATTTGCGAAATCATTTTAGTGAAAGAAGGATTGGACTAGTGTTCCTGGGTGTTTGAAATCAGAGTTGCACTGTTCAGATGCAGTGTCTATTTTTAATAGTATTTTGGAATTCCACATCGTAAGAAGAGGAGTTCTCTCTCTGTGCTGTAAAGTAAAGCTTTCCACAAAAAGAGAGCAATAGTCGTCCAGATTTTCCACATCATTTAGTTGATGGTGCCTCGGTATTGAACACAATACTAACTGCATCACTGAATTCAGTGAGGATCGATCACCATACCGTATAGTTAAATGCTGAGCATCAAGCTCCGAGGAAAATGGGGCCCCATTGTAATCAGGAGCCAAAACCTAACATGCTTTCATCCACAAGATTGGTGACAAGAGATGATCCCATTAAGTGTAAAACTAAATCATCACGGTCCACGAATGACGACTGACAACATCTGATGTCAAGTGAGGGGCTTCTTCGGAAGCGCATGCTGAAGATGAAAGATGAACGTGGGTACTGATGGAGAAAAAAAAAGACAAATACAGTCTTACCTTGTGGTCATAAGGGTTGTAGGAGTGAAATAGTTGCGATAGTTCTTTTGTCCGTTGTTTCTTCTGTGATTGCAAACAGAGATGGAATGGAAGGTTAGACAGATACACACACACTTTAAACAAATGAAAAATCAAAATCTAGATTATAATTTCTTATTTGATTATGTCCTAATAACTCAAACTGGAAGGACTCCGCTTGAGGATCAAACCTAATTAAAGATATGAAAATGATTTACAAAATTTGGGCTTGTGCTAATACTTTTGACAAAAAACATGGAATACCGTACTTTCTCATGTATAATGCGCATTTCCCCCCACCAAAAAATTGTCAAAAGTCAATAGTGCGCATTATACATAGATATAGGGGCAAATGTCTATTTATATCATTCACATTTTATAAATTTATGCCCCCATCTAGTGGTTATGAAAAAGCTGTACGCTTTCATTCCAAAATGCCACCGCCACCTAGTGGTTATATAAAAAAGTGTAGCCTACGCCTTCATTCCAATATGACAGGGGTACGTATGACTGCATATATGTACAGTTGTGCTCATAGGTTCACATACCCTGGCGGAATTTGTGAAATATTGTTTTTTGTTTTTAATATGACTGATGACTGAACAACAACCATCATTAATTTCTTCTTGGTTATGTCGTGTTTAATGATAATGGTTTTCTGAAATACTTGACAGTTTAATTTGAATCCCATTAAAATAAAATTAAATGTGTTTCGCCTACTCCATGTTTCTTTAAAGAATTGTACCCCACCTTACAAATTCTCCCCGGGTAATCAAACATATGAGCACAACTGTGTGTTTTCGCATTTACTAAATAAAAGTAGGGTTGTTAATTTCAAAATAAGAGCAAGTAAATTAAAAAAAGAAAGTATCACGTGTTCAAATAAAATAACTAACAAAATACAGATAATACTTCATGTTTTGATCATATGGGTAGAAGCAAAATCATGCATTGTAAAAATGCATTATACATAAGTAGAAGGGTTTTCCAGAATGTTCAGGTCAACTTTGGGGGTGCGTATTATACATGGGTGCGCATTATACACGAGAAATGCCGGTACATATTACTGAAGATCAAACCTTAAAATTGTTCCACTCTAGTAAACCAGCGCGGCCTAATTTAAGGTAAAAACACAGCATATGGTTTGAAGATGTGAGACATGCGATACATCTCGACTTATTAACTTGTGAGGCCACTTCAGCAGACGGAGGAAAATCATTATGGCTAACAGCAACGCCCTCAGTCATTTATTAAATCTGGGAAATATAAAATGAAGACAAAGAGAGAGTAGAATAGAGACTTTTTCGCCTCCCAGTCATATCAGAAAATGTTTTGGATTAAATTTCTGTTCAAAGTCCAGCCTTAACCTTTGCAATACCATAATGTGTACTAAGACGCACACGCGTGAGACGTGACTGTTTGATACATGTAAATTGTTAATCCAATCAGTTACATGACGCTGACACAGTTACAAAGAGACGTAATTAACCCACTGATTAGGCCATGTCTGGGGGAAAGGCTGTATGCACTTGCCACTCTTGCTACTAGCAACTTTGTAACCATTGCCATTCTTTCTCTAGCTCGCTCTATTCCGCTCTGTGCTGATAGGTAAAAGCTTGATCTAGTGTCTTCTCAACATATAGGGAGCTGACAAGCCTACAAGGTAGCTCTGCTTCCACACACGGGCGTCACTGCAGCTTCAGGAAACAAACACAAATGGTGGGAAATGAGGAGAAAACTGGAAGAAGGGTGAGAGGACAAATGCAACGAAATGAAATGGAGGACAAAGGCTGACGAGAGGATACGTGCTGGAAAGTGGAAAAAGCTAAAGCTACTGTATACTGATACTGTTATGTTGCAGATGCAAATGTTCATTATACATGGAAATTTGTTATTTGCAGTAAACCTTGGGCTGCAACCATTTAGCACCCAGGGGCCAAATCCAGATCTTGTGTTAGCAAGGGGAACTGGCTGGAAATTAAGCTAGCAGGTTTTGGGCTTGGGGATGGAAAAAAAAAATCCCTTTATGTGATGGAGGACAGCACACAAAATGGGGTGTGTGGTCTCAATACCCTTACATGAAGTTGTGTTCTGTATGTGTGGGAGTGAGTGATGCACTGCAGGCCATCAATTTGATTGTGCAAGATGCAACCCTATCCACAATCATGCGATCACCTCATCACGCCTCATATTCCTGTGATCACACATTTCTTCTTCCCAATGACCACTTTGCGCCCCCCCCCCCCAATTAAGGTTCTTCTGGCTTCGATAATAATTTTCCATGTCCATCTACTTCAGGGTTTATTTTTCTTTCACCTAAATCCCTCTAGCACTCCCAGTCGAGGGGCTGGTCCACCGACTGAAAACCTGTCTCTCTCTCTCTCAATATTTTCTTTGGCTTTCCCTCGGTGCCCTTCTTCCTCATCTCCTATATCTCCACACAGGAGGGAAGAACTCATACTTATTCACTCTTCACTGTCTCCCCCAGCATCTCCTTCCCCCCTTAGTCAGTGAATCACACTACATGTGCCTGGAGCACCTTAGGTGAGAGCAATCCTCTCATCATCATTGCTTAGAACCATTCTGCCTACTTCTGCCACCCCTTCATCAGGTGTGTGCGTGTGTGTGTGTGCAGCCACAACACAGATATATATACGCAGGTCAGGGTTTCTTAATCCCCCAGTTTCTCCAATGATATGCACTCCATGCAGCAAATTCTCACTCACACACACACACACACACACACACACACACACACACACACTAAAGTTGTTGTTCAAATGGACTCATAAAAATGTAAATAATAGAAGGAAATAGAATGAGAAAATGTGCAGAATGTCAACGGAGACTGCAACAATGAACTAAGCACAAAATAGTGGAATAATAAAGATTCTCCTCCTTAATAATGTGATCTTGTAAAAGTAATGTGAGACTGTCACAGGCAGGCATCAACATTATGACATCCACATTTTCAATTAAACTTGAGGCTCCAGGTAGGATATGCCAGCCTGGGCTGATTACATACAATACTTTTTTTTTTTTAATTATTTTTTTTTTTATATAAATGTTGAAATAATTAATTAATTTCACTCTCTAAAACACCATTTCCATCAAATACATGTTTTACATTTTAATTTTTTTTTTTTTTGTATTTTTTTGCTCCGCTACGATCATAATGGTAGTGCACAAGTGCAAAGTTCTAATAATGTAGTGTGTGTGTGTGCGCGCACGCATGTGTGTGTACATTGTGTGTGTAAGTGTGTTGTCTTCAACCCAGAAAACTAAATCTAGCGTGCTGTCAATGTTGTGTCAGTGACAACCCGACAATGCAAAGCCAATGTGTTTATGTGGCTTTGCCATCAACGTGATGGGGAACGATAGTTGTTGCCATGACGTCCATCTGTTGTTGCTGTATCTCGAGACAGATGCTGTGGCTAACAGGAAGTGACATTACACAGATGCCTACACTTACACAGAATACGGGGGCGCACGCTCAAAAATCTCATTTTGTGAATAACACAGTATTGTACATGCATGTGTGAAGATGTTGTTTTGTGAGGAATTTTTTTGTGTGGCTTAATACTGTACGCATGAGGCTGATCTTTTCCGAATTAAGACATTGGCTTTGGTCTTTTCAAACTGACTTTTTAGACATTGCAAGTTAGTAAACCGCAATACAATGTAGATTAATAAAGTGATTATACAGCCTCTCACTGGATCGAGTTATAATTATGTATGTGTGCCAAAAGACTTAACGGGAAAATAATTTGGTTACAATTCTCTGTAGAGAGTTTCGGGTAAACAAATAACCCAATGATGAAATTATAGGACAAAGATTGGAATTTCACATCCCTTTTGGATGCATGTTAAATTGCCCCAATTTTAGGTTGAGTTTGGTGCAATAACTTACAGCTATAAAAAAGACTTTCCACACTAAAGTTCGACCGAAAATCCATATTCATATATATATTGACACGTGTTTTACAACCCCAATTCCAATGAAGTTGGGACATTGTGTTAAACATAAATAAAAACTGAATACAATGATTTGCAAATCATATTCAAACAATATTTAATTGAATACACTACAAAGACAAGATATTTAATGTTCAAACTGACAAACTGTATTGTTTTTATCAAATAATCATTAACTTAGAATTTTATGGCTGGAACATGTTCCAAAAAAGCTGAAAAGGTGGCGCAAAAAAGAAAAAAAAATGGGGCGAGGTTTTCACCTCTTTGTGAACAAGTGCGTGAGAAAATTGTCGAAAAGTTTCAGGACAATGTTCCTCAACGTACAATTGCAAGGAATTTAGGGATTTCTGCATCTACGGTCCATTACATCATCAAAAGGTTCAGAGAATCTGGAGAAATCACTGCATGTAAGCGGCAAGGCCGAAAACCAACATTGAATGCCCGTGACCTTTGTTCCCTCAGGCGGCACTGCATCAAAAACCAACATCAATGTGTAAATTATGTATTATCACCACTATTATCACCACATGGGCTCAGGAACACTTCAGGAAACCAATGTCAGTAAATACAGTTTGGTGCTACATCCACAAGTGCAACTTGGAACTCTACTATACAAAGCAAAAGCCATTTATCAACAACACCCAGAAACGCCGCTGGCTTCTCTGGGCCCGAGCTCATCTAAGATGAACTGATGCAAGGTGGAAAAGTGTCCTGTGGTCCACATTTAAATTGTTTTTGGAAATTGTGGCCATCGTGTCCTTCGGGCCAAAGAGGAAAAGAACCATCCGAACTGTTATGGACGCAAAGTTCAAAAGCCAGCATCTGTGATTGTATGGGGCTGTTAGTGCCAATGGCATGGGTAACTTACACATCTGTGAAGGCAGTATTAATGCTGAAAGGTACATACAGGTTTTGGAGAAACATATGCTGCCATCCTAGCATATGTTTCTCACATATGCTGCCATCCAAGCAACGTCTTTTTCATGGACGCCCCTGCTTATTTCAGCAAGACAATGCCGAACCACATTCTGCACATGTTACAACAGCGTAACTTCGTAGTAAAAGAGTGCGGGTACTAGACTGGCCTGCCTGCAGTCCAGACCTGCCTCCCATTGAAAATGTGTGGCACATTATGAAGCGTAAAATACAGCTGAAGCTGTACATCAAGCAAGAATGGGAAAGAAGTCCACCTACAAAGCTTCAGCAATTAGTGTCCTCAGTTCCCAAACGTTTATTGAATGTTGTTAAAAGAAAAGGTGATGTAACACAGTGGTAAACATGACCCTGTCCCTGCTGTTTTGGAACGTGTTGCAGCCATAAAATTCTAAGGTAATGATTATTTGCTAAAAACAATAGTGTAGTGTATTCAATTAAATATAGGTTGAACATGATTTGCAAATCATTGTATTCTGTTTTTATTTATGTTTAACACAACGTCCCAACTTCACATTGGAATTGGGGTTGTACCTTGTAGAGTTTTTGATACAGTGAAGTTGTTGCTTTGGCACATTTGAATAATTGCATGTCAAAGTAAAACCTGAAGGTGAAAACAAAATAAATAAATAAAAAATAATCAACCTCATTAATCATGTGCTAGTCGTACCTGGCCCCAGACAGCAACTTCAGCGTTAGCTCACACTTAATGCTTGTTGCCTCTGGTCAAGTATTATTGGCTCCCATGATATTCATTAGAGAGAAAGCCTTTGCATTTGGGACGGACGAGCATGTGTTTTTGCATGTGCGTGATGTCGGAGATGAATGATGGCAACACTCTGAGAAACTGCTACTAGTAGCTGGCCAGCTGTTTAACTTGGAGGGCAGCTGCACCAATGCCTCATGGGTAATGAAGTCCTTAACCAATTAGAATCTGGGGAAATTAACAACACAGTCCCACCAGAGCTACTCATCTCTTTCCCCATCACTTTTTTTTCCTTCTCACTCGCTTCGGCAGCTGCTCACTGGAAACTCTTTCTAGCATTCAAACAGACAGCCCAACACACACGCAAACACAAACACGCATACACACAGACTCAATTCAGCAAGTCCATTTATTAAGGCTAAGTTCCTGTCACCTGGGGATGATTATGGAGATCCAAGCTAATAACATTCACATCCTTCTATTCTCTACATGCTGCCATCTTTCCCTTTATCCCTGTGGTCTTATTTTCCTTCCATCTGCTTCTGCTCTACGCTCCATGCGGCTTTCTCGCATATATCACAGACTACAATAGGCAATAACTTGCAGATACCACAAAACACCTGGACCTCCTCGCAGCTGGACAGTCTCTCACTCTCGTGTGTTTTCTTTGCGTCACTAATTAGGCAGTTGGCTTGGACCACTGGCCTAATAGATCAGCCTTTGGTGATTGCCCGAGTTCTTTGCCTTTTCATCTGCTGTTAATGTTAAACAAAACAGTACACTGACTAGATTACGTTTAAGGTCTGAGTTCTTTCTTGCAGTGCCAATATGCATCTAATCATCTAACAATACACAAAAAAAAGCAAGCACTTTTCAGATTTTTTTTTTTTACGTGTCTAAATGAGTTGGTATTAATTCACCAAACCTTGATCTAGCTAAGATAAACAGTCTCCAACATTTCTGCTTCGACGCATACAGGTCACCCAAAAACAATCCTTCACTCTTTGTATTTTGAATTCTTATACCACGTCAATTTGACGTCTTGCTAATGTTTGTCTAAACTATTCACCGGGTTTCAGGCCACAAGCAAAGAGGCGAGTGCATTTTGAAGGGGCGTGGTGCGCATGGTGCTACAAGTAGATGTTGTAATTCTTTACACGTTTGTGTATTTTGTATTGCGAAACAAACGCATACTATTTTTGGTTAAAGGGATAGCTGTAAGCCAAATGTCTTACCCTTCTAGTTTCATCATTGTCGTTTAGGGTCAAACCTTATTAGTCCAATTGAAGGCTGGTGCAGAGCAATGTAAGATTGCATTCTAAGCCCAACCTCGCCAAGTTTGTTTGGAAGCCGTACTTTTTCTCGGCGGTCTGGACCTGTTGCTTTTACTGTGTTCACACCTTGATTGAACAAACTGCACCAAGGGAAAAACAAACAAAAAAACACATTGATCTGTCAGAAAAACAACAACAACTGAAAACTAGCATTATATACAGTTGAATTATTATTGAAAAGGCAAAATATAAGCTTGCCAATTATCCCACAGCTAATTGATGTGAACTTTCAGCTAATACAGTCGAACAAAGACGGCGAGGTCTATCTAAGTGCACAGTGCCACTCCAGAGCCCAATGGCTCATTCCCCAGTAGGTATTCTTTTCATTCCAATTCCAACTTCTTTTCTACTCGCTTTCGCTCCCTCTTCTCACATCCGCTCTCTACTCTATCTACTACTCCATCCATCCCTCCAGCCCCATGGCTATTCAGCGCACTCGCGTTCCAGACAAACCATCTGGTCCGCTTTATTAATGACTGACCCTTCACGGCCTCAACGTCGCCTAGCTAGTGTGTTTGTGTTTGTGTGTGTGTAAGAGCAGGTGCATGCTGACAGATGTAATTTTTTATTTTTTTTGCAGGTTTGTCCAACAGAAGCAGGTGAAATACTAACACAATGTTTGTTCTTTTGTCACGTAGTCACTGTTAAGTACGCCTTTAATTAAATTTTCATTTAAACGTAGTTGGCCAGTGGCCCATTACTATGAAATAACCTATTGCATGAGTGTATAAAATAACCGTATCCAAATTATCTGAAAAGTAA
Organism: Phycodurus eques; assembly: GCF_024500275.1. Lineage (NCBI taxonomy): Eukaryota > Metazoa > Chordata > Actinopteri > Syngnathiformes > Syngnathidae > Phycodurus > Phycodurus eques. The sequence goes on along the minus strand of NC_084528.1, from coordinate 30,357,522 downwards.
GCTACTGCAATAAAGTTTGGAAAAACTCTCATTTTCTTGTAAACCGTTTCTACAAGCTCTGGCATTTTTCCACTGTCTAACTTTCAAAGAGTTGGAGGTAGGGTGTGAAGGGGTGCCTGCTTACATCCAACCCCTGACAATAAGAGTCGGATGAGACCGATCCGACAGAAAGAAAAGCGAGCAAAAAAAGATAAGAAGCGGAGCAGCTGTGCGGTTGCCTGGGGATTGATCCCTCTAAGACACACTCAACGTCTCCTCAGAGAATCAAGTGAAGGGGGGGACAAAGGGAATGACTTATGAAGACGCTCCACATGAAAGAAATGTGTCAACACTTTGATGGTAAAGAGTGAGAGAGTGTAAATGCAAGAGTAGATGGAGCATAACATGCAAGGTTCAGAATAGGAGGTCACGCTCCAGAAAAAAAGGTCAAAAAGAAGCCGAGCTTCAATTTGAAGGTAAGCACAACTGGCATGTTCTGATGGTATAAGTTTCAATTTGAACCTGTTGAATTATGGAGCATGGTAATATTAGCAACCTGGAACTGTTGTGTTAATAGCTTCATGCTCACTAACAAGTCCTCATTTAGTGCTGTAGTTCCTTGCATCTGCTGCTGCATACAAGATGAAACACTCAAGGCTTCTTTATACTCGCGCGGCGGGCGACCGCGCTGACGTCACTGCGGCTATCCCGCACGCAGTTTGCCTTTATACTCGAGCGCAACCCACGTGCGCCGTTTTGAAAGTGTGCTGCAGTTCTCCTCCAAGTCGGGGGTGTCGCTACGGCTGGTATTGGCTAGGACGCCACAGGGTGGAGTTTCCTCTGCATTTTGTGGCCATTTCCGGTTGCCGTTTTTACTTTCCTTTCCGTAAGAAGGAACGAAGCAACAAAAATGGCGACTGTGGAACAGAGTCTGCTAGAACAAATGGACCTACATGACCAGACGATAGGTTCAATTCTGCTGCAAAATCGATCGAGAAGGTGGCGGCGTAGGTGCTATGGGGAACCGGGAGGAACGTTGATTACATCATCACAGGATGTGACTAAAACGAACCAATCACGAGCGATGATCTCCGCGGCATTCGACGCGCAGCAACAATTTTTGCCGTGTGCGCGTCAACCAATGCAGAGAGGTCTCGCGGGTCGGTCACGTGATACGGGAATTTGAAGAGGCCTTAAGGCCTCCCACCGCACACCGTGTGCTGCGGCTGAACCCGACTAGAATGGACCATCGCAAACAAATTATAGTTGGTGACTCACACCCGTACATCAAGCGATTTGATATTCCGACGCTTTGCGACCCTGCATTGTGTTTTGACACTCCACATACAGTATATTGTACTGTATCACTTTATTAAAACCATAAAAACATAGCCTGAGGGTCAGTCAAAGACAGGAAGTGGACAGGAAGGAGAGAGTGTGGATATTTTGTCTTCTTCTTCCTTGACCCCATTCACCGACTGTAGCCGGCTCGTTACATAAATCGCTCGTGTGCATTTTGGCGACGGAGAGACATATATAGTTATGTACCTGTCCTCGCATACTCTCTGCGGCCCCCATTTTGAGAACCACTGTTCTAAAGGATTGCTGTGTGACAATTCTAAAATTCTATTGGAGCTGCAAGACCTGGAGGCTTTGTGATAGTTGTTTGACTGATAGATGCCTCATCCCGTCACCTACACTCAAGAGCATACGCTAATCCAAAGTAAATCCGTCCAGGTAGTTTCAACTTGGAAGACATTTGGAACTCACGAACAGGCTTTAACACTTACTGTAAGACGTGTGAGCATTAATATTTGGTACCTTCAAATGACGACTATATATATGTGGGTTTGTCTTTTGATAGCTTTCAGGATTAGTAATATTAGAATCTTTACAGAAGTTATGGAGACACGACAGAACTGGAGCAGGAGTTTTGGATTTCAAATGACAAGAGGCAGGCATGTGTTTCCTCTTAACCCACACAGGAAAATGTATTGAGTGTAATTCTAATTTCTTTAAATGCACACACACCGAGGAAAAATCACCCGAAATAAGCACACGCAAGTCCTCATATTGCAAACTTCAAAGCACTTGAGGTTTGGATTAAAGTTGAATTAAAAATCGGGGTTTAATTTTTGGGGAAAATATAGTTTACATTCCAAAGTTCAGTATTGCTGTAATTGAATGGGAAAGGTGTTTTTATTGTCGTGTCGTTCTTCCTTTTTTGTCTTGTACAGGCTATGACTATTGAACATGACTATTTGATTTAGAACAGAAATGAATCAATGTATCAACAAGATTCTATTATGTAGTCATTTCATCTTGAAGCAATGTGGGTTTGAACGGTTAGTAGAACGCAACAATGCTTCAATGTTGTTATCATAGATGATCTTGTTTTTTTTTTTTTTTATTATTAAATCTTACCTAGCGCTTATCGTTTTCCTTGCTATGGAAAAGTCATTGTATTAACTGTTCCAGAGCCCTAGTCACATATTTTACTGACTAATACGTACAAGAGTAAAGACAGGATAAAGCCCCCCCCCACATAAACTCTAATGCATACAAGTCAAGACAAAATGCTTCACACTTGAATTGTCAAGATGAAAGACTGTATCCGCTCTTCTTTGCATGCACTCACCACGTGTGGAGGCACTTGCTCCATCTTGGCGGCTGGCGTCCCAGGTCTGGGGTAGAACTGATTGATGAAGAGACTGGGGAATCGATAACGTTTCACCAGGTCTATAGTTTCTCTGAAGTCTTCCTCTGTCTCGCCAGGAAAGCCGCAGATTATATCTGTCGCAATTGTTACACCTGGGACCCTGAGAGAGTGACAGAGACGAAGAGTGTGAGACGATTTTAATGAATGACCGCAACATACAATGGGAAGACTGAGCATGAACATTTTCAAACTGAAATGCTTGTCGACGACCACAGCGGAATCCTGGAATCCTCCTATTCCTTATGATAAATTATGTTAAAAGTTGATCATGATTTTTGACCTCAACCCCATCCAACACCTTTGGGACGAACTTCAATTATGTTTGTAAAATAGGAGATGAACAACAACTATAACAGTACAACTCTGGCCCCGTTAACAATAAACTGCACTAAATAACCTGCTATGATTGGGACCACAACTATGGCTACTGCTTGATCAATTTTTTTATTTTATTTTTTTTAATGGGGAAAAAAAAGAAGCCGTGGTTTGTGACGAACCAACATTTTCCCACTGCTGAAAAACTACGAGACGTTCCGTAGAAGGGCAGGGCAGGTCCCCATGGACTCATTCAGCCAATCTAAACCTGATTTGGAAACCATTAGCCAATTGGTTGCTACTGGTTATTGATCTGGTTGCTCACTGGATTAATTGTAGCCGGGAAAAGGGAATAAATGCATTGATTCGTTCTACACATTGTGTTTGTATTGGCAAGTGTTGAGCGGCTCGTGAAAGAAATGCAAGGCCGGGCCGTCCGTAGCTGGAAAAAGCAGCTCTCTCTAGAGTAACTACTTGACATTACAGTTTTAATGGATGCTGTTTTCACATGTTGCAGTACAGTTTTAATGATTAGTGAAAATCCCTGAGGCATTTGACCTCATACCTGATGGCCAAACCAACTGTCCACTGTTTCCACGAAAAGGGCAAAATTAGCAAGTGGAGATTTCTGACAAACAACATTCATGAGAGAATAGTTTACGTACATTAGAGTTGTCCCGATCCGATCACGTGATCAGAAATGGGGCCAATCATGTAATTTTCAGATGATTGTTCTTGGGTGAAAACAATATTTATATATTTTTTTCCTCTTCTCTTTGGCGCCGGCACGGTGGACGACAGGTTAGCACATCTGCCTCACAGTTTTGGGGACCGGGGTTCAAATCCCGGCCCTGCCTGTGTGGAGTTTGCATGTTCTCCCCATGCCTGGGTGGGTTTGCTCCGGGGCACTCCGGTTTCCTCCCACATCCCAAAAACATGTGTGGTAGGTTGATTAAGGACTCAAAATTGCCCGTAGGTGTAAATGTGAGTGCGAGTGGTTGTTTGTTTCTAGGTGCCCTGCGATTGGCTGGCAACCGGTTCAGGGGGTTCCCCGCCTCCCGCCCGAAGACAGCTGGGATAGGCTCCAGCAGCCCGCGACCCTAGTGAGGATAAGCGGGAAGGAAAATGGATGGATGAATGGATGTTCTCTTTGGCATTCCAGCATCCTCAATTTGAGCATCTACATGTATTTGCATTGGAGGCATGTTCTTCATTCTTTATCTCTATAGGGACACTTCTACATTATTCGTACATTTGTTTTGATCACGCTGGATTATTTTCATACTTCTGCTCACTCATGTGTTTGAGAACTCTGCACCATTTGGACAATCGTCACTGTACCAGATCATTGCACTATTAGTCACTGTAAACTGCTCAAAATGCTAAAAAAAAAAAAAAATAATATATATATACATATATACATATATATATATATATATATATATATATATATATATATCTCGTCATAGTGGCTGTTAGTTGTTGTACTAGAGTGGCTCCAACTACCGGAGACAAACCGGGGCAAATGGTATTCATTGTAGAATTACACATTTTTCTGAATAAAACTATTGATTACAAGCCCTCTACTAAAGAAATAAATTGGCAATGTATTCCATAGCCTATATATGAAAGATATAAAAACAAAAATAGCTTGGTAAAAAAGTAATTTATGTGTGTTTGAGTAATGAGATCAAGAACAAGAAGAGTAAAGAAAACAAGACAAGGAATGGTCTCCCCAATCGACAACATGATGCATCTTTGATTACATTAACTTCCTGCATCTGCAACCCCCTGATAACCCCTGACCTATTGATGAGTTCCAATTGGCTGATGGTCATTAATATTAACCAATGGCCTTCAGGCACAGTCATCCTTGACCTCTGAGATCTAACTGATAACTTCCCTACTGAAAGGAAAATTAAATGTGTATGTGTGTGTGTGGGGGGGGGGGGGGGTGCAAATAGATGTCCTTTGATGAATGATGATCGCGACAGACGACGTTTCAATTGTTTTCAGGACTCACATGAATGTGGCGTATCACCTAGTTAATAACATACAATTTATGAATGATACTTGCATCCTTCTGCATTGTATTGATTAGCAATTTTAGTAGCAATAAGGTGGGGAAAAAAATCGATAGAAGCATTTAAAAATACAGGGATTGGTTTGATCAATATTTCCTGAAACAAAGGACTATTTGCCGTCTGTGGGCTTCTTGTGATAATTAATTTCGTCAAAGCCCCTGTAGGGTGAAGATGTTTTGGGGGGTTTCAATTGTATGCACAGAGTTGTAAATTTTAATCCAAACTTTTACAACCCCAATTCTAATGAAGTTGGGACATTGTATTAAACATAAATAAAAACAGAATACAATGATTTGCAAATCATGTTAAACCTATATTTAAATGAATACATTACAAAGACAAGATATTGTTTTTGAGCCCAGTTTAAGGACAATGTTCCTCAACGTGCAATTGCAAGGAATTTAGGGATTTCATCATCTACGGTCCATAATACCATCAAAAGGTCCAGAGAATCTGGAGAAATCACTGCATGTAAGCGGCAAGGCCGAACATTGAAGGCCCGTGGCCGTCGATCCCTCAGATGGCAGTGCATCAAAAACCGACATCAATGTGTAAAGGATATCACCACATGGGCTCAGGAACTTCAGAAAACCAATGTCAGTAAATACAGTTCGGCACTCCATCCGTAAGTGCAACTTGAAACTCTACTATGCAAAGCAAAACCCATTTATCAACAACACGCAGAAACGCCGCCGGCTTCTCTGGGCCCGAGCTCATCTAAGATGGACTGATGCAAAATGGAAAAGTGTTCTGCGGTCCGACAAGTCTACATTTCAAATTGTTTTTGGAAATTTTGGACGTCGTGTCCTGCGGGCCAAAGAGGAAAAGAACCATCCGGACTGTTATGGACGCAAAGTTCAAAAGCCAGCATCTGTGATGGCATGGGGGTGTGTTAGTGCCAATGGTATGGGTAACTTACACTTCTGTGAAGGCACCATTAATGCTGATAGGTACATACAGGTTTTAGAGAAACATATGCTGCCATCCAAGCAACGAACAAGCTGAAGCTGTACATCAAGCAAGAATGGGAAAGAATTCCACCTACAAAGCTTCAACAATTAGTGTCCTCAGTTCTCAAACGTTTATTGAATGTTGTTAAAAGAAAAGGTGATGTAACACAGTGGTAAACATGACCCTGTCCCAGCTTTTTTGGAACGTGTTGCAATCATACAGTTCTAAGTTAATGATTATTTGCTAAAAGCAATAAGGTTTATCAGTTTGAACATTAAATATCTTGTCTTTGTAGTGTATTCAATTAAATATGTGTTGAACATGATTTGCAAAAAACGTATTCTGTTTTTATTTATGTTTAACACAACGTCACAACTTCATTGGAATTGGGGTTGTAAATGGCTTGTAGAACCGATACAATTTTAAGTAATAGTAAAGCTCAATCGCATTAATATTTTGGAAGAGTTATCACAAATGAATAAATGATAAATTATCACTGTTTCCTGCTATGTAATGTTCTTGTCACTGGAGCGCATGAACATATTGCTTCAAGCCATTCTATTCAGTGGGAGGGGAGGTAAATAAAATTAGTTCATAAACATGCATATTTTTCTTGCCCTTCCCTTTTCAATCTCCAAGGGGGGATGTTTAATTTGCTGCTTGTAGCCTTTGGTGGTGGGGGAGGTTGCATATTATTTTACTAAGAGCATTCACACCATCGATGGACAAAAATGTACAAATCAGGCCAAAGTATAAACCAACACATGGAGATGGAATACTGCAAGAAATATGTGCAAATTGACTTTTGTGGATTAGGTGGAGGCTGTGAATGCTTAAAAAAAACACAAAAAAACACTCACAACACACTGTCATTTTGACACCTCTGTCTCTCCAAGATCTAAGGGTGATAGAGGTGTGATGCAAGATCATAATGAGCGAGGGCCACATTCGTACACTCCTTGTTAAAATGAGATAAGGAGCAATGTGTCTTGTTATTGTTCACTTTTCAAAACCAGAGTGGGAGAAACAGAGAGCTCGAGGTAATGATCGCAAGACAAGGGCGGAAACCAGGACACACACCAGATAAGTTTGCAGCTTCAATTTGCTTTCAATTAACGCAATAAGAGGCTATTTTTAAACATGCAAAACTGGTAAAGGAACTTAGAACAAGGGAATAAACTTTTGTCAGTGTGATTCCAACATCTTTAAGTGACGTATATAAATAAATAAATGTAAAAATGTTTTGAGAATAGACAGATTTGCAAAGCAAAAGAAGCACAATTTCAAAATGTATCTCAGATGTTTGGTCAACGTATTCATGCTTGTGATCAAAAGAACAGAGAGAGATTGCAAACCAAAGACAACGGGCCAACCCATTTGACTGACGGCACAAACGAATGAAAATCTTGTCTGGTGTGTGGAAAGCTGATAGAGATGGACCGAAAGAGACATCTCTCCACTTAAGTGAGACATTATTCAGTGTGTCAGCACTAAAAAAAAATTATTTACTAATTATTAACAATTAGTATTGATTAGACGATGATACCAAAGGGATTTTATTTTTATAGTTTAATGAAAATGTGACGTTAACATTGTTTCTGCCCTTGGCCCTGCGCTAGGAACTTGTGAAACAAACTACATTTTGGTCTTTATGAAAGGGCAGACCCGTTATAATATTAAATAAAAAAGCAGTCTGTGTAACGCTCTACCTTAGGTCATATTAAAAGTAAGCATGGCAGCTAATCTTTAAGTTAACTACTGCAAAATCAATAACTCACTCTACCTCAGACGTCAAGATGCAAAAAGCAGCTAGCAATTCGACAGTAGCTAGTTAACAGCTAACACTAGCGGCTCAAGTTAGCAGTTGTCCGCACTGCCGGCCGGAACTTCAGGTCTGTCTTGCATGACATCACACACGATCATGACAAGACTTTTAGACAACTTATAATTTTGCAGTACCACTGTACAGTCCAAGATAGTGTTCAAACTGAAAAGCATTTTTCATAACTATTTCACAATAATCAATCAATCAAGAGGCCTTATTGATTATTTAAAGCTATTTAATATACAGTACCAGTGCCACCAGTCTGAGAATCTGGTCATAGGAAACAAAAGTCTATTAACACTAATTGCGCCGTCATTCCCCATCTGCCTTCAAAAGGTTGAATTAAGTCTCATAAAAAAACACATGATTTTCTTCTGCCTATTTATTATCAACTCTTTGTTTGCTAAGGCCCTTGTGTGTGTATTCGTTTCCACAGTTATCCACTTCATCATATATTCAAACCATGTGCATGCGGATACAAGCATGTTTACTCAACAGATGCCTGTGAGCGGGTCCCCCCTGATAAGATAAAGACAGGACCACTGGGACAGAGATACTCGAAAAAAGAAGGAAATAAAAACATTTGAGTGGTATGGAGGTATAACAAAGACGGAGATGGAAGGATGAAAGTGGAAGGGACAATCTGGGAAGGTAAATATTTCCAGATTCATCTGTTGAGAAGAGAGCACACTACCCATCTGTGTTGCATTGTGTTTGTTCTCTGAAATGCTAATGTGTGACACTGTGGGACTGCTGTAGTGTCGGAGGTGGACAGGGAAGGGAGCGATTTGGAGGTTTGGGAAAATCGCAGCCTTGTGTTTGCGCAGGAATCAAGTCATACTAAGACATAATCGGACACGTTAACCATCGTGAAAAAATATTCTTCTTTTTTCACAAAAATATTAATGTTGGCAAAATTATTACTGTCAATGCGGGATGACACTTTATCAAGAGACACGAACCGCATGCGCACCAATTGCTTTCCTTCCAGGTCGTCAAAATAATCTTTGTCAATATATACTATGTTACCTTTAAGTAATGTAATTCAGCTAGACACAGGAGTGGTGTAGTAAATGCACACTTTGCTTGAGAGGTTGTAAAAGCACAGGGCTGTTTCACTATTGTTGTTTTGGCTGTGAAGTCAACAGGCCAACCATGATCAATTTCACAGAACACATTTTCACAGAATACCGTTTTCAGCATTCACACGAAAAGAGTGACAGCGACATTTGTATTTGGATGGCTGAGGCTGACAGGGTTGGACGCTATATCAAATTGTCAAAAGAGTCAAATGTACGCAATTACTAGACTTTAAATTTTATTTCCATTTATACAACTAGATGAAAGCTTGAGTCGAGCTGCTCTTGCAGGTAGTTTGTCACAATTGAAGGAAATACCCATGTTAACGAGATAGCTCATGTAAAGACCATGGTATTTACAACAGTTTTCACTGTCGCGGATTATAAATTAAATCTATGCTGAGAATCATGACAACTCATTCACATATTTGAAAGATATAGCCGTCAATGGCAGTGAATGATCAGATATTAATTTGCCTGGTCCTTTCGGCCAAAATTGCTTAAGTACGAAATTGCTGTGTTTGAAGTGTGCATTCACACACAATTTGCAGTTCACCCCATTAAGATAAAATTAGTTGCATTATGACATCCGCAGAGCAGCGACAACTGCTTTCAATATCAACTGGCGTGGACAGAGAATCTCTGGTGTTAAACTCTCTGTAAAACACTGGTCGCATTTACGCCTCTGATTCAACATCAAACGCCAGTAAATTTATGATCAGGCATCAATACCTTTACACACAGGACAGACAGCAAGCCAGGAAAAAAGCTCTTAAAATGCAGATTTTCGATGGCCAACATAAAACAGCAAAAGAAAAAGACAAATTGGCAGGTGCATTCATTTTGATGTAAAGTGCTTGTGCAACTCAAGTATGAAGACAGTTTAATGCTATATAGAGCACATGCATGCAAGTTGAGGAGTGAAAGCAAAGTGAAGAGGTGATCTTGCAAGCCATCAATCATCTCTCACTGCTGCAATTATTCCACATCTCTCACTGCTGCAATTATATTATTATATAACTGCAATTATATTATTCCACATCATGTTTTCTTTTTCTCCATCTAGCTTGTAATTATAGTACGGAGAGAAATTATTCACTGTAATTTCTCGTGTATAATGCGCACTATACATACATTATACATAGGTATGGGGGGAAATAAATCTAGGTTGTGAAAAAGCTCTACACTTTCATTCCAATATGCCACTGCCACCGAGAGGATATGAGAGAGGTGTACACTTTCATTCTAATACACCACTGCCACCTAGAGGTTATGAAAAAGGTGTAGCCTAAACTTTCATTTCATTCCAATATGAAAGGGATACGTATGACTGCATATATGTACAGTTGTGTTCATAAGTTTACATACCCAGAATTTGTGAAATGTTTTTTATTTTTTTTATTTTATAAATACGACTGATGACTGAACAACAACCATCATTAATTTATTTATGGTTATGTTTTTTTGATGATAATGATTTTCTGAAATGCTTGACAGTTTAATTAGAATCTATTAAAATAAAATTAAATGTGTTTTGCCTGGCCCTTCATCCATCCATCCATCTTCTGAGCCGCTTCTCCTCACTAGGGTCGCAGGGCGTGCTGGAGCTTATCCCAGCTATCATCGGGCAGGAGGCGGGGTACACCCTGAACTGGTTGCCAGCCAATCGCAGGGCACATACAAACAAACAACCATTCGCACTCACATTCACACCTACGGGCAATTTAGAGTCACCAATTAATGCATGTTTTTGGGATGTGGGAGGTGCCTGGAGAAAACCCACGCAGGCACGGGGAGAACATGCAAACTCCACACAGGCGGGGCCGGGGATTGAACCCCAGTCCTCAGAACTGTGAGGCTGACGCTCTAACCAGTGGGGCACCGTGCCGCCCTGGCCCTTCATGTTTTCTTTAAATAATTCTACCCATCTTACAAATTGTGCCTGGGTAAACAAACATATGAGCACAACTGTGTGTTTTCTCATTTACTAAACAAAAGTAGGGCTGTGAATTTCAAAATAAGAGCAAGTAAATAAAAAGACAGTATTACGTGTTCAACTGAACTTCAGAATAATTTTTTTAAAAAACTAACAAAATACAGATAATACTTCATGTTTTGATCATATGGGTAGAAGCAAAATCATGCATTATAAAAATGCATTATACATAGGTAGAAGGGTTTTCCAGAATTTTGAGATCAACTTTGAGGGTGCGTATTATACATAGGTGTGCATTATACACGAGAAATTACAGTAGTCTCCTTGCTATACGCCAGTGAAAAATTTACCCTTGAACAATAAAACATGCAGTAAAGGGCTTTAAAAAGTACAGAAAGAAAACACTAAATCAGTAAGATTATTGCAGAATATTGATCTTTAACTGGGATTTACCATAACTTTTTCAGACAAATGCATGTCTTCCCAATGGAAACAAATGAGACACATGCATGCCATGCGTGCAGACACAGGTATGTTGACTGTGGCTAGTAGCTTTCAGTAAACACGAGCCATTTGTCTGGAAACCTGCAGTGCAAAATAACCTCTGTGCTTGTGTGCACCAAGTCATTTGTAAAGATCAAGGGAAGCAAGGGAGAGCCACGTGAATAATGTTCCCACCGGAGTCATCAGTAAACTTTATCATTTAATGAAAGGGCCTGAGCAGAACTGCAGTTCAATTTAACTACAGCGCACATGCGGAGACACGCATGCTTCATTAAGCGTGGATGAGATTTCTGAGAACACACAGACAGAAAGGATCAACGGACAGACAGACACACAATGTGTGCATGCAGCGTGCCTCCTGCCAGGCTGTAGATTTCGCACATTATATCAATTCTATCAAACCTTTATTGACATGCTTGCAGCAAGGCATTAATCATTCCCTCTCGTGCTGCACTGATCTGACCTGGCCGGTTATCCAATAAGATCAACGTACCGGATAAGTGATGAAAAGCTTTCATGAAACAAATGTATGATCATTTAGCTTTGAGACAATTAATCAGCTTTTCTTTTGACATCGAAACAGAAATATGGTTTAAAAATAAGGGATAAAGAAACTACATCTACTTCCTGTTTGAGAAGCACACATTACAGGTGGGGGGGGGGAAATACAGTGAATCAATGAGGACGTAAAACCTCCCTTGTTTTATAATTGCCCCTATTCATAGTTTAAATGCTAAATATACCCCAAACTGTGATTTCAGAACGCTTTAATATCATTTAAATCTCATCTTACAACATTAAAACTAAAATACACTGGAAATGTGAGGACACTGGTGTGTATGTTGCTGCTTCACAACATGTTGAAATACCAAATACTACTTTCCAATTAGCTATTTTATGACGTTTTTAATTTAGAGACACTGGATATAGACACTCTCATCATCTTGAATACATGTATTACAAACAACTCTAAGTTTGGTCGGAACTTACTGTACCTTCCTTTGAGCAGCTGTTAACTTCAACAACAATGTCAATAGCAATCTGGACCCTTCTCTGCATCATCCTTAGGGGTTTACCACCCTGCTTTCTCCCCAGCATCGAACCCGCAAAGAGCATCACCTGCCTGTCACACTTCTACTGGAAGCTTCAAAACTACCCAAAAACACGAAGCTATTAATGAACAAAAGTGAACTTTTTTTAGTAGTTAGTTTCATGAATAACTAGTTGAAGGATGGTGAAAGATAATACATTTGTTTGTGTTTTACACAATACTTGAGAATGTTGTTGTTGTTTTTTGTTTTTGTTTTTTACTTCAGATTTCCAGATCTCTTTCCCTATGAGCTGCTCTGGCTATTCCATGGCAAGAACTCCATTTTATCTCAGAGAATGAATGAATGAATGGCTGTAGGGAAACAAACGTCAGTCAAAAAGTGTTGAAACAGCGCGGGGTAAGAGTGAATTCCAAAGTCCTTAATAACGTAGCAGCAAGAAGTAACTGAACCTGCGAGCTTACCGCTTTGGCGGCACAGTTCCCTCGCTTGTAGACAACAGAGTAAAGGAATGCAGAAAAACAAAAGTAAGCGCTGAAGTAGCAACGAGGCAGCGCTGTCCATCAGTGGAAAGCCGCCTGAGTGGTCAAAAAAAAACACACGGGTCACGTGCCAGAAGTCCTCGCACGCAAACTGTGCGGCTGACATGATGAGACTGAAGTGTGAGTCAGACGGCGAAACATGACTGTTGTTAGATGTACCCAAGGAGCAGCTGTAGTTTTGTGTTGGACCATGTGGACAGTTAAAGATGGTTTATCTGCTTATATTGTGTGTCCATGCTGGTGCTGCATATTTGTTTGTGATAAACGTGGTTGCATTATTCTGTTCTCTGTGTGTATGCAGCGAGACAAAATTATTCTGGCCGTATTTTTAATTAAAATTAAACATAAAATGACACAACAAAGTGGCGAGAGACTCTTAGAAGTTGTGAAGTTGTCAACCATCACATTAGCTTTGTTTGTCGAACTGCCGAGCTGCTTCACGGTTCCATTCTAATGGCAACAGTGATCACTTTGTTCTAAAAAGCAGCAGAGTAACTACAGTAACTAGACTAATTTTTAACTTGCGAGATGTGCTCCATGAAGCGGTATAAGAAATAAATCTGCCTTGTAGTAAAAATGCAAAATCCTACCCCGTCAAACAGATGGGGACTCAGATTTTTTATGGGGTGCGTTCAGAAATGCATTTCGAGCACACTGTGCGACACTCCGGACCGTTTACATATATCAATATGGCGGCACCCGTGTGGTCCGTCATGATTCTCGCTGAGAAGCGAAAATGTACCGTATCATACATACATTTGTAACATTAGACATTACATATCATAATGAAATAAAGGTACAGTGGTGATGGGTTGACATAATTCCCCGACAGAACTAAGGGCTAATGTGTTCCACACGGTTTTTGGTGTGCCGTACTTCTAGTTTACTCTTTTCAGAAAGAGTTCTTTTACTCGTTTTATTTCATTCAACATTTTTTTAACTTTGGAATATGTGCTCTGTGAAATGGCGGTACATGAAATAAATCTGCCGTCTAGTAAAGACAGTAAATCAGATGCCGTCAATGGAAGGACGCGGGAGCAACAGATATATGATATGATACGGCGGCACCCACGAGAACGTCATGATTCTCAGGTGAGCAGCGAAAATTTACCGTATTATATATAAATAGACAATTTATATATCATATTGGAATGAAAGTACACCATTTTCACAACCGCTAGTTACCAGTATACGTTTATACAATGTGGAATACATTTCCTTATACCCGTGTATAATACGGTCTTTCGACTTTTGACGAATGTTTTTGGAGAAAAAAAGGCATATTATACAGGAGAATTTATGGTATTACAAAAGTCTGTGTGTGTGTGCGTGCAAAGAATCCAAAATCCAATCATTAAGCAGCATCGATAAGACACATTTAAGTAAGTAAACATAACTTTTGCAGCTATTTTTACTACATGTACAGTACGTGAAACTGACTACTATTGAACCTCTTGAGGCCGCACATAACGTTAGTGAAGATATGCACTATATATAGACTACTAATCTGTGTTATAACGCCTTGAAATTCATTACACACACACGAGCAGTAAAAAGCATCAGGGGAAATAAGCAATTATTTTGGATCAACTCAGGAGATGATGTTACAACGTGAGGCATTTCAAAAGGACATTTTATCTGACTGACCAATTAAGAAAGCAGCCACATGAAGTGATCTTGAACAGTGAAGACGCTCAAAATTAGTATTCATCGCACATGTGAGCCATTGATAGGTGCAACACGATCACTTGGAGAGGCCAATGAAGAATCGCACTCCTCACGCTTAGCTGAGTGTCAATACAACTAAGTACATCTATTTTTCTCCTCTCACTATATGAGTGTGGGGGCTTTACAACAGGAAGGACAGGTAATGGGGTTCTGAGAAGATACAAATAAATTACAGCACTTAATGAATGAATTATTTCTCCTAATTAAAGCTTTAAGTCTCTACTCTGCATGAGTGTGCTTAAAGAATACAAAGTGTCATCCAGAAAGGCGTGTCAATAAGAAAAACACCTGTAAACATGACTTTTGCAACTACAATCTCTAAGTACTGTATGTTTAGTAACATAATGCAAATATGCATACTGTTTAACATTTTAAGGCAGCAAATGAAGTGAAGAAAGACTACTAATCATCTGAGTTAAAACATGTCTTGAATTTATAACACACACTAGAAGCGTAAAACGCATCGTGGGAAATAACCAAATCTTTTGGATCAACACATGATGTTCCAGTTGAGCAAACATTGAGTACAAAGTGACCCAAAGTTTTTTTGGGGGCACAAAACCTGACATTCTTCTGGCGGATGAACTTTTTTTTTTTTTTGAAAGCAGCAAGGAAAATGGAAGCTTGGAGAAGGGCATGTTTAGTGCAAATGTTGATAAGTAGAGGACATATAGTAATTTACAACAGAAAACCATTGACCGTATGAGTCACATGTATAATTAGAAACCACTATCAACATTAAAATAGGTTAAATTGCTACCGAAAAGGAATAAACTACTTGTTAACATAAACATTTTTCAAATGTCCTTCCAGTGAGTGGAAATACGATGTTTCACTGGGGAGAATTAGCAGATGTCGATTTGTTGACTATTACTGTACCTCTTGGCCATACTGAGATTAAAGGTATTTAAATATAAGTGGAATGTGCCCAAATGAGGCAAAGTATGGCTGCTTGATTCAACTAGCGGAAGCGCAGCTCAGAGTGTAGAAAACAAGTGAGTGCTTACAAGGAAAGCATTTGTGTGACACATGCTTTATAAAACAGTATCGATCCATCCATCCATTTAAGTACATTTGACATAATTTGTCCCCTTTAAACTCAAGTCATTAAACAAAAGCAAAGCAACTCCCAAAGGATCCATCGGGTTCCAACGTTACCGTCTATGAACACTGAAGGGTTGTGGCTGTTGTGAAGCTCAATGAGGACTTAACACGGAGGCAATCTGTCTTTGCATTTCTTGCAGAGTCATCATGTGGAGAAAGAGCAGAAAAATAATTAAGGGGTAAAACCCTGAGAATTCCCGCCAGTGAAACCGGGCCAGCCCTGCCTTGTTTGCTGCTCTCGCTTCCCGCCTGCCTTCCCTCCACGCATTTCCCTCTATTTTTTCCCTCTCCAATCTTATCGTTTTTTGTTTTTTCACTTCTTGTTTTCTTTCCAGGCCCCCAGGGAGACTGACGCCCCTCCTGCATGCTATCCCGGTGAAACATTAGCCTCATCTGATACCTGAAACCTGAGTGTAACCAGTAAACCAACGAAGGCATGTCATCAGCAACGTCCACGCGCACGCGCACACACACACACACACACACGCAAAACAGTCACGCTATGGCTACATGCGTCCTCTTGAAACACAGGGAGGCTTGATATCACCCTGTCACTCCTCCTGACTAATAGAGATGACTAACACATGAACACACACAGACGCTACACAAACACAACCATCTTGGAGCCGGTTGGAGCCAGTCACTACACTCAAGAGACAGACTGGCAGACAGAAACACACACATACGCATGCAACATTTGTCAAGACTTTCAAGCAACAGTCAACAGCGACAACTCTGCAGACACTTTGACAATGCAAACAATAAGGTCGAACAAAGTGTTTAGCAGATTGCTGTTTGGCACCTATGAATGTAACAACTAAAATGAGAAAAGAAATAAATGTTATATCTCATAGATTTTGCATCAAGGTAATGTTATTGGATAATAAGATCAGCCACTAAATCATGACAGAAAAACAACTTTCAAACACAGACAGCTCTGGTTTATAAGCCACATATAATAAACATACTGTTCACGCTGACGGTGGCAGTACTGTGAAAAAGTTATTTGATTGAGGATGTCAAGAATAAGTAGACAGACAGCAAACTGAACTAAAGCTAAACTCCAGCAGTTGTAATTGTTTTCACACAGCAGAGAGAATATATGCCTGAGTTTTCTTGAATTTTCCATTCATGTTACTGCCATTTTTTTTTTTTTAGGTGTTTATATGCTAAAGTAACAGTTTGAGAGTCTAAAATGACCACAATAGCGATGCTAATTTCCATTTGCCTGTCTACTGTTTCCAATTGCATGTTAGGATCAGGCTCGAAGGCTTTGGTTAGTCTAATGAAATTAGCAGTGATGCTGTGTTAAAAGTACTTTGAAAGAACATTTATGTTAAATGTTGGCTGTCATCATTTTTTATTACAAAAATAATTTTCAGCAAGGAAAAGGTGTGTGCGCTCGAGCAGAGCAGACTTCAAAACCAATTGGAATGCTTCAATGTGTGCAAATTTGATTTAGCATGTTACTTACCAAAAAACAAAACAAAATCATTAACATATTTTTATTAGCTTAAGAGAAGCTAAGAATAGATGGGAATGTGACGCTCTTGTGATCTTGAAAATTGCAAATAAGGTCACATCTTTGTTTAGGCCCCAGAGGTTAAAGCTAAGGAAAAAAAAGTCACGGCCTATCGTCCGAAATTGGGTTAGGTTTGATCCGGAAACATTAGGGGGAGACCACTTTTGTGGTGGAGGGCGGAGGGGGGGGGGGGGGGGGGGGGGGGGTTGGGTCACACAACCACTTCATAAACACAGTCAAAAGCTCTCTCAAAATTTTAATTGTAAAATCAAAAATATTTTGCAAATAACTTAGAATTATGCCATTTTTAAATTGATTGCATTGGGTTAATTTTCATACAAGAGTAGCCTCACACAATTGATGGACATGCATGGACAATTTTTTTTGGGCACATTTAACAACCTAAAACTACAGAGGATGCTTTAAAAAAAAAAAAAAAAAAAGGGGGGGGGGGGGTGTGGAGACTTGTAACTAAATCCCCACATGCAGAGTGAAAGAGGAACGCTGAAAGAGGAACGCTAGGTTCCCACAGGTCACATTGTAGGTTAAGGGTCATTGTTCTAGGCATCTCATATATTAATCACCTGTTGACCCATTCAACCGATCCTTATTCCTTTGGAACCACAAGTGCAAACTCCCCACTGGTCCTGCAGCTGCACACATCTTAAAGAACATCTAATGTAGAAGTCAAATGTTTTTTTTTCTTCTTTCCTTTCAGCCTCAGGGGTTACTACTGTACCCACGAGTAATAAACCTCAACGACACCAGGCAAAGCGGACACCCATGGAAGCGAGGTTGTCTCTTTCGTAGGACGACGGTCCACGCCTAGGGGTGGACAGACATTTCAGAGGTCAGCAACACGAAACCTTCAGGGAAACCAATCCACAAAGCTGAGAGGAACTCAAGAATGTCTTGAAGCCCCCTCATCCTCAGGCACTCCCCAATCATCAATACCTTCCTGCTAACATCATGGCTAACACCTCCACTTCTACCACTACCAGCCAACTTGCCTTGCAGTTATGCATTAGAACATAATTCTGACAGACTCGCCTCCTCTGCACACAGACGGCACCAATCAATCGTCAGACACTTACATGTGTTTCATCTTTGGCCCCTGTGGTTCAGACACGCTTAATCTAAGAGAGTATTTGACAGTGAAAAAAAACCGCTCAGATCATATAATAAACTACAAAATAAGTGTGGTGAATCCTCTGACCATGTTCTCTCACTGTGTAACCACTTTATTCCACCATAACAGGATTTTCTCCATACAATTTACATAAGGGCTGCACTTCATTATTTGACTTCAATTGATAGGAACAGGAAGAAAACGGTGGAAAAAGTTGGCCACTGATGACAAATTAACAAATTTAATGAAATAATCACTCCAGTTACATTTTGAATTATGCATGGGGAAAACATTACTGTTCGAAAGGAATTGCAGAAATGAGTTATTATGTTAAGGAGGGCACATTTAATGGTAGAACATTTCTCTGCGGGTGATTCCCTGTCTCTAAACAATAGACTTGAACATAATCATAACGTCTTTACTGCTCTAATGTAAATATAAAATGTAATTTATTCTGTTTTACAAGAAAAAGCTTCCCTACTGGAAGCTTTTTTTCACTTTTTTTGCAGTTTAGGCCAACATTACTGCAAAACACAATTTGAACAATAAGAAGAAGAATATTGAGTGTGCATTTCACTCAAATTTTTCAGTTCTTCAAAGCCTTGTTTATAGTTTCCACAGTAAGATCTGCAAACAATCTGAATTAAAAAGCCTTTAAATAGCTAAAACATAAAAATGAATTAGCAAAGTGAGATGTATGCTTCAACAACCTCCCAAGCATTGTTGCCTCACGTTTACACTGCGATTCCATTGTGAAGGACACCAAGGAGGGAGGTCCGATGTGTGTCTGCATGTTTTTGCTGATTAGAAAGGCCAGAAGCATTTGACCTTTAGTGACCTCCACAATGTTGGTGGCATGAAGCAGAAAAAAAATATATTTATCTCCTGTTGTGTGTGTCGAGTAGATAAACCCTGACCTTGCACTAAACAAGAACTGGTCTGTCTCCTACTTTGCGGTTAACTTCTTTTTGGCCTAACAAAGCACTAATTGTCATCTGTGAAGCTCCCAAGCCAACCACCTGCCAACCTACACATGCAAGCACACGCACAAACACACACACACACACACACAGGGAATCCCCTTTCAGTTTGAGTTGTCAGCTTTGACCGAGAGCACCAAAGTGAAGAGACAAATGAATTAGTCACTGAATGACTCCAACATTCACGAAAGAAAGAAAAAAAAAAAAACAGATTGGTAGTCCCTAGTCTTGGCAGGTCCACTAGACAACAAGTTGTGATTTAATTACAGTTGCAAGAAAAACAATGCGAACTCTGTGGAATTACCCTGGATTTCTGCATAATTTGGTCATAAAATATGCTGTTACAACAATAAACTGGCTGCTCCAAAAGCTAATCAGAGTCAGGAGTCAGCCAACTTCAAGTCCAATAAACGTGATAGGATTGAAAGTGTTGGTTGAAGACTCTGACATATATATATATATATATATATATATATATATATAAAACAACCCAAAAAAAGAACACAACCGTTTTGAATCATTGCAAAGATTTACCAGAATACCTACAATTACAAATTAATTTGCATGAAATTCGAAAAAAAGATTACAAAATTATCTGTAACAGCCTTTACGTTCATCAGTTCCAGGTAAAACACATTGTTTAGATTGCAAACATTCAGCACTGTTGTTACTCTCCCAAACTGTAAGAGCACAATAAAAACTGCTCAATGAGGAGAAGAAAATCCCAGCGCGTAATGTTTCAGAAATCTACTAGAAATCTCTGTTGACAAATCGACGATTTGTAAAACAAAAACAAGAATGGGTGTCAACTGGAGGATATCACGGAGAAAACAATTACTGTTCAAAAAATAATTGCTGTTTTAAGTTTCTGAAAGAGCATCTGGATGTTCCACAGCACTACTGGCAACATATTACATGCACAGATAGTTGTTTGGAAGGAACACACAATGCCATGGATGGAGAAAAAGAAACCTCCTCCCAACTGTGAAGTATGGTGGGCGGGGGACATCACAGTTTGGGACTGCAATGCTACCTCAGGGCCTGGACGCATTGCTATCATTGACCGAAAAATGAATTCCCAAGTTTATTTTACAGGACACATTAAGACCATCTCTCGGCCAACTGAAACTCAATAAAGGATGGCTGATGGAAAAAGACAACCACCCAAAAGGACAGAAATAAATCAACAAAAGAATGACTTCAACAGAAGTAAACGTGCCTTGTCAGAGTGTAATCCAGTAAGAGTCCTGACCTCAAGCCTAATGTGAAGCTGTGCCTTGACCTTAAGAGAGCGATTTACACTGGATGACTCAAAAATACTGCAGAACTGACGCCTTTTGTAAAGAGGAGTGATCCAAAATTGAGCGCTGTGCACATCTGATCTGCTGTTTTTCTTTCCGCTTGTCCTGTTACGAGTCGCCACGTTCTTTTCCATCTAAAACTACAGAAAGCATTTGGTTGAGGTTATTGCTGCCCCGGACAGTGACACTTGTACGCTCTGTCCTAATTATAACATGGAAACATAATTGTTTGTGTGAATCAATTAAAAAAACACTATCTGTGGTTGTGAGTTCAATGAAGATCAGATTACATATTAAGAGCTTTGATGCAGAAACCCGGGTAACTCCAAAGGGTTCACATACTTTCTTTTGTTGCTGTATTTAGGGCACATGCATTAATACTGATGGGGAACATCTCTTGAGATAGTTGTTTCACAAATGTCATTATTTCATTTATAACAGGCTATGCAGGCTGTGAATATCATTCATCCAGGTAATTTCATTCTCAGGGCGTTGAATGGATAGTAACTGGACTGTTTTCTTTGTCTTATAAGACGTTTCACCTGTCATCCGAGCAGGCTTCATCAGTACAAGCAATAAGGCTTAGGACACAGACTAATAGGCGATTGACACACTAGTTTTCCCATGGTTTTGTGACTTTTTATATACAATAACATTCCCCCTACTGGTAACTTTCACAAGACCAGTAATTTAGTATAAAAGCTTAAGACACACAGAAATGATGGCACAGAGAGACATGATGGTGACACACACAAGGACAATCTTACATACTCTCACGGCATCCAACATAGCGGGTGTGTGTTTTGGCTTGTCCTGGCCTCGCTCCCAGACGGAGCTGCAGCCCAGTTATTACTGCCCCTGCTAAACTGAGCCAAACGCTATATGAGTACCGGCACTGAGTTCACTTAACCAACATCATGTTTCGGTAACACAAGCCAGCAACGGACTGACCGTGCATAAATATATACAAAAAAGACTCGCGCAGAGGGGTAGTCTGCCAGTATAAACAAGATCGTATGATGTGATGCACTGAGTGTGGTGAGGTTGTGTCTCCTTAGACATTTGCCACGGCCTTTTAGGATTAGTGTCACTGTGGTGAATTCCTTTTGAACACTAAAAAAACAACTGGAGACAGAGGAGGAGACCTCTGCGAGGCCAAACAATGGCCTAAGCCACAAATCAACACTCAAAGACAAGCGTCAATGTTAAATGGGGCATCAGGAATGGACAGAAAAAATTGAATTGTTAAGTCTTCAGCCCCAGTGAAAAATAGACTGTGACCTACAAAACTTAAATACAGGTTTGATAGAGAGATGGCAAAAGAGAATATTGCCAGAATACTGACACAGCAGATGGTAATGTGAAACCCAACATAAATTCTGAAATGAAATATGGGACTGTAAAAGTGTCAAGCATGGAGTCTAACACTCCCAACATCGAATCGAATGTTTCATACTAAAGGTTGATAAACTGTAAATGTCACGAGTGCAAAGACCAGATGGGTCAACATTTCTTTTTACATAACATTTTGGAAAGTTACAAGACTGTTTATTCGCAGAAACTAAAACAAGAAATACTTGGTAAAACAGTACAAGTAGGGAAAACATAAGTACAATATATGAGCAATCAACAAAAGAATTAATAGTGAGGGTAAACAACAAGAAAACAAAACATTTACAACTTGCTTAGGTGTAGGATGACAGTACTATTAGCATAAGACTTGGTAGACTACTGAAAAAAGATTTAATGCTGGGATGTTTCTCATTCAGAAATGTATTGTATTCTTTCTTTAACAAGGAAACGCTTTTCCAAAGTACACTTTTGTTGTGTTCAACTCTGATCTGGCATACGTGTGTAGAGAGGCAGAAAAAAAAACTATTCTCTCTCTAGAACGCTGCAACACATTATAGGAGAATAGAAAACAACTTCTGTCCATTGAAATTCATGCTGTGTTTTAAAATTTCACTTTTTTTTTTTTTTTTTTTTTTTTGCATATCCTCCGTACTCCAAACCATACCTTACAAGTGCCAACCGTACCGGTACCTCCAAAAAAGTTCTGAAAAGTGGGGTGATACATGTTAAAATATTTTGGTAGACTTTATAATGTAAAGGTCAAAAATGTATACCAGACCGAACCGTACTGTATGGTGAAATGGAAGGATGCCCAACAATGGGCATGATATTGACTCGATATGCAAGAAGAGTTCTTTACAACATAAGCGATAGTAGAGCAGGAAAACAAAATAATCGAGTAGAAAATGGTGTGAGACATGAAAATATGAGTGAACACCGCAAATAAATTGAACACAAACGGTATACTTTGAATATAGTGATGCGAGATGTCAATGTCTCATTATGTGCTTTTTGTTGTACCTTCCGGCTTGTGTTTAAGCAGATTGTTGACCTAGATAAAAGTTACATACATAGTGTCCATAAATATATTTACTGAATTGTATAATAAATGGATTTCACCTGCTTCGGGTAAACTATAACTGCCTTAACCCATTTAATCTGCAGCAGCAGAATAAACGGGCAGAACGGCAATGTCGTATTTGTCAACTAAATGGTGTTTTGACCGACAAATACATCATAGACTGCTTATCTGAAAACATGTGTGCTTGCCATTTAATTCCAGGGGAAAAGCTTTTCTTAAGGATAAGAGGTTATCATCTGGCAACAGCAATAACATCCTTGCATATAATATACACATCTTACTCCAAAATCACTCTGTAATATGCAGAGATTTGAGCCAGATATGAGGCCGAAGCCCATTTTCAGATGATTCTCTTCATACTGTATTATCTTATTGATATTTGTGCAGAGCAACAATCAATCACAGTCTGATTGTTTTTACATACACTGTGCATTATATTTTATGGTCTGCACAATGTCACAAGATGGAAATCTAGTTTTACAGTAATGTTTATACATTGGGAAGGAAAGTTTGGGGGGGGAAATTGTTGTCAGTGCTCACATTGTGCAGCTTCAAAACTAAATTAGGATTCAAGAGTTGCATGGCCACATGCAGAGCGAAAACAGTGGTTACGCAGCAGTGAAATTTGTTTCTTTCACACTGCTCAGAACAGCATCATCAAAGGGCAAGATAAACAGAATAAACTTAACTCCAGGCATAAAAACAATAAATCTGAGCAAACGTGTGAATAAAAGAGCAGAGTGTAGTTAGAAGATAAGGTGGCGTTTAGTATGCGCGATCCTGTTAAGAGTGGTAAGACATTCAGAATGTGCAAATATTGGGTTGCCAGATGAGGCACTATCGGCACATTCTGAATATATTCAAGTTTTTCAAGTTTTATGGTGTTTTGTTTTGATGCAGTTAAACTCCTGAGTTGTGTCTATGATGTATGCGTTACTCCCATGCTGCACCTGCAAGCCTGGAGGTGACTGTGTAATGAGCTGCCGTCTTTTTAAATTAGGTGCTAAATGCACAAAGTTTGCCGACACAAACTACTAGAACACTTCAAGATGCATTCGAGTGAAGCCGGAAACTCTGGTCTTCAGGATTTAAAAATTCATCTTAAAAGTTTGACCAAATAACAGCCCTGATGGAAGATGAAAACATCACTAAGGTCACGACTGCCTTCAAAACCACAAGTCCACAAAAAGGCCAACAGCTTGGCTCACCGCTCTTTCAAGAAGTCAACCACTCTTCTGAAGTCATCAATGCAATACTCTCTCTTCATGTCCATGAGCACGCTGTCCGAGGCCGACTGCACTGGAACGTGAAGGAAGGCGTAGACATGCGGATGATTCAGTATCTTGGCCATCTCCTGAAGAGGGACAGGACACACAAGGAATGAATGGCATCATTTGTTCAATGTTGGAAGGGATTTAGTAAAGATGAAAAATTAAAGAGAGATCTAAAGGCAACTTGAGAGACTTACAAATATGTTCGTGTTTACTTAATTATCGTGGCGAAAAGCATGCTTTGTTTTCCATTTATCCACACAAACCCACAAAACATAAAAAACATTTTCTTTTTTAAATGCTGGCTATTCTATGAAGGCATACATGTGTTACTAAGCCTCATAGTCCTTTAAACCCGTCAAAGTGAAAATAGCTGCAGGCTTAGAATGAAATAAATGTTTAAAAA
The DNA here is from genome assembly GCF_024500275.1 of Phycodurus eques. Taxonomy (NCBI): domain Eukaryota; kingdom Metazoa; phylum Chordata; class Actinopteri; order Syngnathiformes; family Syngnathidae; genus Phycodurus; species Phycodurus eques. The sequence goes on along the minus strand of NC_084528.1, from coordinate 30,332,664 downwards.
CTTCAAAAAGCTGCAAGTCCCACATTACTGTTTTTCAACTCCTAATAACACCCTGGCAGAACATATTTCTACTTGATATAAATGAAATAAAGATAATTTTCTATAAATTGTCCAGTTGCTTGAACAATCAAAAGATTTAGGATTGTCAATAAAAAAACAACAACTTGTGAATTTTAAAGTAACTGAAAAACAAAAGAGTTTTGGTTTTCTGATGTGTCCCATTAATTCTGATAGTTTCACTATTTTAATAGCAGACATTTTTTTTTTGTTTTTTTTTTGTAGTAACTATCCATTTAAACTGACATGCATTTTAATATGCCATATTAATTAGGATAGTTTGCAGGGCCATTACCTTTTTTTTTTTTTTGCACTATCATTTCCATAACTAAAAAGCAGGCTCGAGCACAGATGTCAAATTTGTCTGACGGACATAATCAGGGTGGTATCATTAGCATGCTAATCACCACAAGAAGGGGCGAGAGAGAAAAGTAGAGGGGAGAAAGAAATGATTTAATGATTTCCTACAAGAATGTGCTGATTGCAGTCCGTCCTCTCATTAAGATCTATTGAAGAGCGTTCCTTCTACATGCACAGACAAACGCACGTGTGTGCATGTACACGCACATACAGAGCTCAGTCACAGCGCACCGCAGGGGGTTGACCACTGCAGGCTCCAAATTAGGAAGAATTAATTTGGTTGGGGAAAAAAAGGAGCTTGATTGGTGACAGAAATCAAGTTTGTGAGCGCGCGTCTGTGTGTGTGTGTGTGTGTGTGTGTGTGTGTGTGTGAGCGGGTAAGCAGGTGAAAGAAAAACAATTCAAGCAACATAAAATAACATTTGTTCTAACGCTGTGTCGAGCACTGACATATTGTCTTCAAAGTCATCCAAAATTACTCTTTGTACGTGATGATTGGATGTTTTGTTTTTTGGTCAGAACTAAGTTTTACAATGTCACAAGACCGACTGACCATCTACATAGAAACTCAACATCACTTTTAATTTGTACTAATAAAATGGCCAAGTTTTCATGCAAACAGTCTTCGCTTAATTTGGTCAACCAGTCCAAAAATATCAATTGATCAGCAAAAAATATATATATTGAATATGCAGCCATATAAAAAGAAATTCATGAAATGTATTTTAATCTCCTGCAATACATTTGTCAGCGAGTCTCATATTTATTTATAATGAATTTAATTCTAGCAAAATACCACGATCATAAAATGCAATGGCTTTCCTCAAAGAAGTCCTGTAATGTTTACTGAATTCTAACAAAGAGGCTCAGCCACGAGAAAAGTCCATTTTCCACTAAATGTATATTTTGGTGGATTAAGTCAGTAATGAATTGGTGTGACATACTAAAATTGCTTTTATATTATTTCTCCACACTGGCTTGTGTACAAATCTAAATATGGGTTTTTGACCAAGTGTAATAACAATATCACTGGGTCGATTTCAGAAGAGCAAACATACATTCAAATTTGTGCACCTAATACTTGCTTTTTTTTTTTTTTTTGTAATATGTATCATCAACAACAACCAAACTACCCAAGAAAAAAAATTCAAGTCAAAGAAACCATTGCAGGTCCAATATTGTTATGCCCAATGTGAGTTTAATTATTTTGTATAGGTCACAGTCGGCACACTGGTATGAAGCCATATTGTCTGTCTCCTTTAGCACTTCTGAACTGAGCTTAGTGAGCTGTCAATTACTTTGACAAGGATATAGTCATCTGTTTGTAGGTCAGCAATGGATTCCAGGGTAAGGAACTGGTGGATCCATGTGTGTAAACTTGTTTCTGCGGGGCCGTGTGTACCGTGGTGGTGTTTTTGTATGCAAGCGACATCCATTATTAGGGAGAGCAATATGTTGCAGTGTAGATTCCCTATAAAGGATGACTCCCGGATGACGCGGGTGTATGTGCATATGTGTACTGGGGTGAATGAGGTCTAAACGTGATAGTTTGAGAAGCAGGGCATTGCTGAAGGCAACTGGGGGATTCATCTGTAAGGGGAGGACTTTTCATTCACGAGCCATTTATTGCGCGTCTGACATAGTGCATCCCATCCTCCCATCATTATCCACAACCCTGATAGGAATCTCTATCGTTAGCGATCCCCGCAGATCGCAGGCCTTTTTGCTCGCTGACACTTTGGCGAGTCCACGGAGACGACGATGTTGCGATAACGACGGCACATTCGAACGTCACCTGGTGGGCTGATGTGCTTTTTCCGTTAAACGAGGTGCAAGTGCATTTTTGTGGATTTGTTCTGTTTATCAATTGAACATCGGTATAACATTGTGTCACTTTTTTCCTTCTCTCCCTCCCCCGTGAAGCCTATCGCTCTCATTCACGCAAGCAAGTCACAAAATCCTTTCATCTTCACTATATCAGCTCAGATAGACACACAAATCAGAAAGGTTCTATCTTAACTGGCTTAACTCAAAGGATCTGATATCTAGCCCCTGAAAATCAGATAGCATTGAAAGGAAAATATGTGTGTGTGTGTGGGGGGGGGGGCGGGGTGGCGGGGTAGACTTGGATGAAAGATCTCAGAAGAATCACACACTAACTTTCATATGTCTCTCCTTTATTTCAAAAAAGAAACGTAGGGTGCTGTAGGTCTTTTGTTTTCTTAGCAAATATCTATTTGGGAGTTTTCACTGTTGCTCCCTCAGACATGGTCTTCCTATTTGTGTTCCCTGGGCTGCATTACAAATGAAATAGTACAGTTAACTTGAATTTTCAAAAACAAAAACACATGACTGAAGCTGCCAAGTTATTGTCAGACCAACAGCACATTCGATTATTACAATGCTTCATCCTTTGCAAAACCATGTGGATTGATTTTTTGGTTATTATTATTTTTATGGTGGGCAGCTCAGAAATAGGTAATTATGCTGGTTTTGACATTAAACCTGTATTTGAAATCTTCATTTATAGACGTTTTATAGGCAGATTTTCTGGTATTAGCTATCAAATCTGTCATATCTAAATTTTCGAAGAATAGCACAGATGTAAAGTTTGTAAAAAATGTCAATATATATATATATATATATATATATATATATATGCACACACAGACACACACACATCGATTTATATTCCTACGATTCAACTGGATCGATCTGTGCTTGGCAAGTTAGCCTTCCGGACATACTGTAAATGTATTCATTTAAATCAATTTAATGCATCACTGTAGGTATTTGCTAAGTGTCAGAATAACAAGATAATATATTCTTTTTTTTTTTTTTTACAATTTTTCATTACTTTCTTCAAAGTCAGAAGTTTAAATACATTTCCTGATTATTGGTACCATTGGCTTTAAACTGTATGACTTAGGTCAAATGTTTTAAACATCCTTCCACAAGCTTCGTACAATAGTTTTGAGGAATTTTTGGTCATTCCTGCTGAGAGAACTTGTGTACCTGAGCCAAGTTTATAGGCCACCTTTTTCGCGCATGCCTTTTCAGGTCTGCCCATACATTTTCAATCTGATTGAGATCAGGGGCTTGCGATGGCCACTCCAAAACATTGACTTTGTTATCCTTAACCCATTTTGGAACGAATTTGGGAGTATGGTTCAGGTCAACTCTTGCTCCTTCTCGTGAAGCAAACGCCGCAGGATCTCTTTTTAGACAGGCTGGTTGTTCGTTTGGCCCATACTGAAGGGGAAAACCCGTAGTTTGAAGTTGGGGTATGAAACATATAATATTATTTATTTATTTATTTTTTGTGTGTGTGACACCAGCCGTGGAACTTCACTGGCACACTTCATATATATGTGAAGCATAGACACATCCACAAACCCACAAGTTGTATTAAGCGGGTACACCCAGGGGAGCGTGATGGGAAATGTATTCGACAATCTGTTCCCAGGATATTAAGTCAAATCCCAGTTGGTGGGAACTGCATTCAGCAGCAGCCAAGAGAAAGCGAGCCGCATGGATATTATACATCTCAAGGATTGCTCTTGATTTTCGCTGGAGGCTAACACCAGAATGCAGCACCTCACACAGCGTAGTTACAATACATGGATTGTAACAACAAAGTATTTGTAGTATTGGAATGTCAATGGCACCTCTACATAGTGACTGAGCCGACTATGTTACGCCAAACAAGTAAACAAAAGGTTTAATTAAGTTGGTTGCCTTTTTTTCCCCCCCCTAATGAATCTACAGAAGACTTTGTTTTCTGAAGTTCAAACTGTAAGATGTTTTAACTGGAAACGATTCAATATATGATATCACTTATGAAGTGAATTACAGCCGCTGACATGAGGTCATGAATTTACTTGGATTAAATTTGAGTTTACCTTATTTTTACTCAAAACGAACAGCTGAAGAAACAACAAAAAATCCAAAATAAATTAGTTGTAAAGCACAGTTTCACATTATAGACTTTCTTAAACTGGACCTTGGGTGCATCTGAATCGAATTGCAGAAGAGTTCCAAAAGCAATTCAAAAATGTGTGATGTCAAACTGTAAATGTATAGTGCCCGCACCACTACTACAACCAACTGTCACACAATAAAACATAGTGAAATAGCAAACTACGGGGCAATAAGCCAAAGAAGGACGTCTATATGTGCTAACGCCGAACTAACGGAGGGAGTGGCTCCTGTTACGTCACGACACAAAACGCAGACGACACAGTCTGAGTTATATTTATCAATTAAACTGCTATAAAATTGTTATATAATCACCTCAAATTTCTGTTATTATTTGTATTTTTTTATATCTGAACTGTGACCTGTCAGGCTCAGGGCTCACACTGATTTTGAATCTGTGCTTATTTTTGAGAGTTTTGCACTTTTGTCGGTTGACATTTACTTGACTTGGCTTTATACATCTTAAAATTATATAAATATAAGACCACTATTAATGTTGCACCTCGTCTAAGTCCCTCTCCCACAGAGCAGTTTTGACAAAGGCAAACTGAATGTCTGCAATTATTTTTCTAGATTTACGCAGAACTGTGATACCAGATTGATCCGAGAGATTTGGTAGATTGAAGGTTACTTCATAAGGGAGCATATTTGTTTCCCTTTTTTTTCTTGCTCAAGTCCAAGTGTAATGAGATAAAAGTAATGAGTTTAGCCACACTCTCAGCAGGACAGCAGAAACTAGCTGCAGCCAAGTGGAGAGAAAAAAATTTAACTAAATTGGGCCAATTAAAACATTTTCGAGACGGAGAAGAAAGGTGTCTGCGCCGAACTGCTCAGAAGCATGAGGCACGCCTGTGACTTCATCTACAGTGTTGAGTGAAGTGGAGCAAAATATAGACAGGAAACAGCTGTACATTAGCAAGATCTTCTGCGGCTTCTTAAAACGGTCGACCAAAGGCACGCTGCTAAAGTCTGAATTCACCGAATGCATTCTTAGGGCGTTGTTTTGCTCGTAATCGTCGCGAATCATATTGAAACAAATTGAAAATTGTCGCCCAAGCACGGTCTCTAGAAAACTTTAAAACGGAAAATGAACGACTGACTATGCAGGAAGGCAGGGGTCATCATTTACAGGCAGATGAGAGCAGTTTTAGTGTGGGGCTTCATTTGGTGTGGGGTCCCTCACACAATGCTACATTAAGCCGCTAATGTGACGAGGCCCCCAAAGGCTTCATTAAAATGAAAATGGTCTTGAAGAGGTGGAGTCTCAGTGTAGTTTGCTCGTGTGCATGGCTCAGTGTGAAGGTGAGAGACTAGCGTGAGTAGTTACACTGTATTTGTACACATACATGTATCGTATGTGACTATTACTACATTGGTATAAACAATTTTCAGGATGCAATTTCATCATTGTAAGAGTTACTTCAAGTAATCTGGGATGTCACAGTGGGATGGCCAAATATCTTTTTTTAGCTGTTATTGGGAAAGTCTTAAAAGATTTAACAACAATAGAGCAGTATCTGGTGGGATGTAATTAATGTAAATGTTGAGCCAAAATGGGTCTGGTGATATTGAATTACTCTTGGCTTTTTGACTGAATGAAGTGAAAAATGCCTTCATAATTAATTGATGTGGATAATGTATGTAAGTCCCAAACACATGCTATGTTTTTATATATTTAGGTCACAGAGAAGAATCATAGTTGAGCTCAAAATGTTTTGGGAAACATTTGTCTAGTTAAACAAGTCAAAAAAAGTCAAAGCAGTTATTTCTTAAAATATATTCTCTCTCTTAATAGCGGATATTAACACAACACATTCCATTGATTTATTTCTTAGATTTGTATTCATGTCAGGAAGTCAGTTTATTTGGGTGCAACTTCATGTCTATAATTTTTGATGGACTGAATACTTTTTGGGCAGTGTTCCTACAATAAATACAATTTTGTTGAGAACCGGCCCACTGATAAAACATAAAAAGAAAAACCTTTAATCCGATATGTCCGTCTCGTATAAGATTTGAAGAAAATGTATTATTGGTATTGTCAAACCAACTTTCAGATGGCACACTTGACATTATAATTGCACACCAGAATGCAAATTACTGTGTTAAGACCCTTTCTCTGGGTCACATTAGGTTGCAAATTGTTATGCTTGTATGTAGGACCTTATTATTATTACACACTGTTTTGTTATATCAACTCACAGTTTGGAACTAAGCATTCATAAGAGAAATATGTTAAAACATTGCATTAGTATTCATTTGACTGAATGTTGTAAAGCAGTAGACGTCTTGGAACTGCTCGAGTTTTGTTAAATAAAGCTTAACAAAATGTAAAGTAAACCCCTCTGAGCTTGCCCAGGAACGGCATAAGCCCACCATTGCACATCGCTCAGTGTGGAATGTGTGAGCAGCATATCTAATGGCTCTCTGGTCAAACTCCGAGGAGCTTTGAGGAGGATGGTTAATGGACAAGAGCAATTTCATTCATCTCAGCCTGGCTGATTGCTACGTACTAGGCTACTTTCACACCTCATTTGCCGCTAGCATGCTCAATTCAATCACACGCAGGCTCGCAAAAGCAGTCGCGCAGGTACACGATCAAAGGATAAACCGGTGCACCTTTGAAAGCCATTTAGCAACTGATTAGCAGGTGGATCAATGGACAGCGGGATGAATGGCTAAAAATATGAAAGCGTAAAAATGGCAGAAAAGTGAGGAGCAAAATGTGGCATTTTATTTAAAACTACTCTAAAAGGAAATAGTGATTGCTCAATGCAATCAACTAAAATGTCGGAGAGCAGAGGACCATGAGAGGCGACTCAGCCTGTAACTGCTCCAATCAGCAAATGGTACTGAGGTTGTCTGACGGAAAGAAAAGAGAGGGAAAAAAGGCAGCACATGAGGAAATTGCATGTTCTTGGTTGTCAGAGGGAGACCAGGCACAGAAAAATGTCTGTGGGTGCGCTTGGAGGGCTGAACTTGCAGGGGGAAGTGAAGAGGTTACTTAGCATTTTCAGTTGCAATCACAGCCATTTACTATGATGCATTTGGACAGTATGAACGTCACTGTTTTTAAAATGAAACGGGGGTCAGTCGGGTGTACTCTGGTCTTCACTAAACATGACGGCTAGATCGACTTTTGGCCTTCATCATAAAGCTCTTCTTATTGCTGTGATTACCAGTGTCATGCTCAGAGCTGTGGAGAAGGGATTGGACAAAATGTATTACATTTCGGAAAAAAAGTACAAATGTATTGGTAGGAAAGGAGATACTTTTATTAACTGCGCATGCAATGTTTGAATTAACATTTTATCACTCTTAACGGCCATTCAGTTGTAAGTTAAGGGGGAGCGAGGATGCAATATTACAAAAAGATGCATAAAGATGACAAAATAGCTCACTTTGCGGTATACATACCATTCTTTTTATTATTACTGGCGAGTTCGCCATATTGCACAAAAGGAGCCTGGACAGGCATATGCAATGTCATATGATGAAACGTTATTCCTCAGTTTCCAAACCTTATGACTTAAGGGCGTTGGAATGCAGAGGTTCTGCTCTATATTGCAAAGGAGGGAGAAAGAGCAGGAATAATCACAGTGAAAGATGCCTGAGAATAATCTCATTTATCCAGGTCCTTTCATTCTCAGGTCATTGGATCGAACACAAACGGACTGTTCTGGTTGACTGAGAAGACGTTTGGCCTCTCAGCCGAGCAGGTTTCATCAGTTCGTGCAACAAGCCTTATTTAGGACACAACATGCCGAAGGTTTTGGTGTGGAAACGTGCCCATTTGTACTCCAAGTCGGATGCATGCCTTAAACCACGAATGGTATCATTCTTTTAGAATGCAAAAGAAATCACAAATCACAGAGAAACTGGAAAACAACGTAGGTTGCAAAAAGATGAAATTGTTTTATTTTTTTATTAGTATTATTTTTCTTTTCCTTTTTTTGTTTCATACATATTGGCCTACAGGTTGTTGTCGTCGTCGTAGAGTTTTGAAGTGGGTCAAGAAAGGGTGTTGGGGAAGTGGGTGGGAAACAAATCAAGAAGTGTGGGCGTAAGTTGAGCGGGGAAAGGGTAAATGGGGGACAAGAGCAACAAAGGGCAAAGATAAGTTGAAGAAGAGGACTCTTATCTTTTCTTATGTAGGTTAATTGACTGAGGAATTAAAAGGAAAAAAAGATATCATTCAATGTGATGCATGGACATTAACAATAAACGGGTTGGCAGCATATGAAATAATTATTAAGATACACACACACATACAGATGAAGCTAGTGTGTCATCCAAGCATATTTCTAATTATCGGTTAATTGTTATTCCCTACCATTAGGAGGGTGGTTTTTAATTGTAATGTAGCCAAGCAGAAACCCTACCTATACATGTGGGGGACAATTAGCCACCTCCATTAACCCCTGGTTAATTACAACCTCCACTGCTACATCCCACAGCTCTGTTCTCACTCTTCTTTAGCCCTCAAATCTATCCCCGGGCCTTCATCCCAATTTTTTCCCCCAGTTCTGTCCTCATTTCAGTTTATGTTAGCCAATCAGCCTTAATTGTTTGATTCAAATGCATATAATGTGTGTTGTGAACTTTAGAAGTGTGTCTCCTTTTTTCTTTTCTAGGTTAGAAGTCCCTGTTTGAGTCCTCCATGTCATCTCTTTCTCCCTTTTTAATTTTGTCTTCAACATTTCCAAATGAATTTCCTCAGAGATTGATCGTAATCTTAAAAAGATAAGCGCAGCTGCTTTTTGGAAATGACTAGCAATCACATAATTGTAGGTTACCCACTCCCCTCCGAAAAAGTAAATGTGTTCATAGAAATTCAAATCATCTTTTAAGGCAAATGTGATCATGGTCTTTATAAGCTAAATAGAACACAAGAGTGGAAAGAACGCGACGAGGACAAGAATAAGCTTCATTCATTTTCAAATTAAAATATTTCTAGGAATACTGGAAACGATGATCATTAATAATGATATATAATTATTACGAGGAACATCTTATTTGAATTAATTAGTAATAATACAGGTGACCATGGTGTACCCCACACCTCTCACCCAGTCAGCTGGGATCAGGGTTATAATACATTTGATTATAATCATCATCATATTACCATTATATATCTTACTATAGTAGTTAGAATTTATGTCATTTTTAAGAGATTTGTGATGCTTCAGTTGAAGACAAATTTCCTGATATCTTAAAAAAGGAAACTTTTTTAAAATATGTGAATGACAGGACCGTGGTGTACATAAAGATGAAAGAAACAGGCCGAAGAAGTACTTCTTTACATAGTGTAATTATATGATTACGACTGCTACTATATAATAATATACATGTATATAGTGCTTGTAATGGACGCTTATGTGTTGGAAAATATATGTTTAATATATATATATCAAATATTACTTCTATTAGTTTTAGACAACCTTCACATGCTTTATTGCTATGTTGTTATGTTATGACTATTAGCGCTATGTGCGTCATACTGTAGATAATTGTTTTGTTTTCTTTCTCTGTCTCTCTCACTTCGATATAACAAGGGAGATTTTAGCCTGGGCTTCAGAAAGGGGTGTCAACTCGTAAGACTTGTACCTTTTTCAGTCTTTGCAATGACTTTTCTTTCTTGGAATAAAAACCCACAACGACAAGATTGCTTCCTCACTTATTCTGTCAGAAAAAGATTTGCCAAAACACTTTACATTTTAATTACTGCCATGGGTTATTGTTGCGTATACGAGGAGCGCCACGTTAGGGAGCTGATAGCTGGCCAGCTCGACGACAAACTGAAACATTATGGAAGATTCCGGGAACAGTCCGAGGCTCCTTATGGAGTTGACATCAGAGTAAGCAGGGCACAGAGAAAGTTCCTGTTCGTGATTGGCAGTGGTGGAAGTTCACAGCTGATCATCTGCTCAACATACGGAACAATAAGTGCCCAACTATATACAACCCCAATTCCAATGAAGTTGGGGTGTTGTGTTAAACATAAATAAAAACAAAATACAATTATTTGCAAATCATGTTCAACCTATATTTAATTGAATACACTACAAAGACAAGATATTTAATGTTCAAACTGATCAACTTTATTGTTTTTAGCAAATAATCATTAACTTAGAATTTTATGGCTGCAACACGTTCCAAAAAAGCTGGGACAGGGTCATGTTTGTCATTTGCAAATCATTGTATTCTGTTTTTATTTATGTTTAACACAACGTCCAACTTCATTGAAATTGGGGTTGTACATTTGCAATAATTACAGGATCTACGAATCACTGAGTCTAAAACATCTACATATTTGCTATATTATTATTACTCACTCGACACTACAGAATCGCATTTACTGTTTTTCAACTTTATCCCATTCTAAAAGGTTTTTAAAAAAAAAAAACACGGAAAACAGTAAACAATACGATGCTTTGTTGGGTTTACATATTCTTCTGTATTCACATTCAACTGAATTAACTTCATATAAAATAATGGCGACATTGTTTGGCCACAGCATGAATTACTGGTTTATGGTAATTATCTTTTCTTGATTCATCGAAAGAATTCCAACAAATAAGAGTCACTCGTCAAGCTAATCTCACACACTCCATTCAATATTTTGGTGTTGTGGTTTCTGATTACTCCTGCCCCCCAAAACAAACATGTTGCCTGAAAGCAGAGGTTAGTAAGGCTATTGCCTATTGAAAATTGTGACATGCTGTGCTGTTACCACTGACAGAGACAATAGATGTAGAAAAAAAATCCAGATAAACGGACAAAGTGAAAATTGGCAGATTTTAGTGATAGTAAGTCAGACTGACAAGACACATGGCGAAGAGCAGACTGAACGGCGAGAGAAAGAGAGTATAACAATGTCCATTGTTCCATTAGGCAAGGCAATAATGACTGATAAAATGAGACTACTAAAGAGGACACAATGGTCCTTAATTGACTCATTAGTGAGAGAGGAGAATGAACTGCACTAATGAATGGAGGTTTGCAGCTATACTGCTTTCTAAGCAAAACAAAAAGGCATTTAGTTTATTAAATCTAGACAAAGCAATATTTGTCCACTAAAAGGGACAACACAATATTCCACAGGGATAAGGCAAAAAGAAAAAATAAATAAATAGGAAAGAAATGCTCTATTGTCAATAATACATTTCCTTAAACACATTCCATCTAGTTTGTACGATATGTCCTGGTATCCTTGCCATAAATGAGCACTGATGATTTTGATAAACATTTTTTTTTAGCTTTCCATACCTCAAGGTGTTCCAGGATATAGGGTGGGTTGGTCATACCGAGCCTGAGCATGGCCCCTTCCGGAATTTCCGCCACCAGCCTCCACAGTAGCGTGGGCAGGTCAGTCCCAATGTCTCGACCATAAGCTCCTGTGTCCTCACTGGTCAGCCAGATTTCACACACTCCCTCTAAACAGACACAAAAACAAGGAAACATCGGATACGTCAACAAAAGACCCTTTTCCACCTGGCAGCATGATTCAGTAGGATTGAGTGCAGTATTGTATCTGATTCTTTTGGTGTTTTTATTGGAAATGATCCTAGCGTTAGGGTACTGGTAGCAGTATACTGCGGTCAACCGTGCATCAATCCACACGCTGCCGTCCACTGATTGGCTGACAGAGAATTACGACTTTCATGTTACAAGGGACTGTACAAACAGCATAAGAAAACGGTGTTAAAAAAAATTCTACATAAATAGGAATTATGAGCGTGCACCCCTTGTGGAGTATATGGATAATATTCGCCTTGTAGCACGTCACGTCATCTTTGATTAACTCATTGGCAAGCAGCATGCTGTCTTCCTGCTATGAAGACGCCTACATAGCCTGCGGTGGAAACACATGCCAGATCAAGGTGAAGCGCTTTAAACTGTACTGCGGAAAACAAAACTGAACTGTACTGCTGAGATGAGATGCAACTTAAATTTCACTACTGCATGCATAATAAACGGTCACGGTAAATACACGTATGTCAACCTCATTGTGGTGAATAGCATGCAATACACAAGAGGACCTTCTTTAATGTGAGTAGAACTTCCCCCTGGGGAATCATGTTGATCATTAATTGGATTTTATAGCACCTTAATTTAGAGTTACAGTAGGTCTGCAACAGGGATTGACTTTTGAACAAGAGAAGCTTTCATTTATCACAATTTCATGCATTAGGAAGAAAAATAAACTAGCAAATAATCAGGTCTTCTTTAAACTCATTTAGTGATCAAGCTCAACAACTACAACAACAATAACGTGCCATTTCTGCCAAATAGGGAGACTCCAAACCTAAAATGTAGAAATGAAAAATCCTTTTGGATCAAAGATAAAATGTCTTCAACAAACATCAGTTGCCTTGATTCAACTGTTGTGAATTACCATAACCTGGATGACTGAGAATCTATACAGACATTTTAATATGTCCATTTTTCATATTAGCAAAATTATTGGAACATATGACTCACAGGTGTGTTTTGCTGCCCAGGTGTGTTTCAATACAACGATGATTCAAACAATAAATATCGCTGAGTGGCAATCTATTTATTTAGTTCAATGTGTAAGAAGCATGTAAGCCAGAGAGCTGTCAAAAGGTGGAAAAATAAATAACGGTGAAGCTGAAAGTAAATTGGGGGGATCAATGATGAGAGGAAAACCCTTTACTAAAGTGAAGGAAAAGCTGAAGCTTCGACAAACAAATGATCTGCTCACAATCTCAAACTCAGCTCATCTGTGAAACTCAGCTCATTAATCTTCTGATGCAACACACAATGGCAGAAAAAAAACTCAAAAGTCTACATCAATATTTTGTCTTCAATTAAAGGAAAGATACACCCAGATTGATTGGGTTGATCCTTCATCATGCTGTGAAATAATGACCCAAAACAAATAAGAAGTTAATCAGTGGAAAGAAGTGGAATGTTTTAGACCGGCCAAATCAATATCGAGACTTAAAACTCTAAAGAATGTTTATTTTACGTGCTAAAGAAGAGACTGGAAGGAGTCGCCCCAACCAACAACTGAAAGAGGCTTCGGTGAAAGCTTGGAAAATAATCACAAATAAGCACCAATGCCAATGACAGTACACAAAATAAAAAGCCTAATTCCAATGAAGTTGGGATGTTGTGTAAAATGTAAATAAAAACAGAAAAAAATAATTTGCAAATACTTTTCAACCAATATTCAGTTGAATACACGACAAAGATGAGATATTTGAAACTGATGAACTTATTTTTGCAAATATTCACTCATTCTGAATTTGATGCCTGCAATACATTCCATAAAAGCTTGGACAGGGGCATGTTTACCACTGTGTTACAATACCTTTTAGTAAACACTCAATAAGCGTTGGGAACTGAGCACACTAATTATTGAAGCTTTGGACGTGAAATTCTTTCCCATTCTTGCTTAATGTACAACTTCCGTTGCTCAACAGTCTGGGGTCTCCGTTGGCGTATTTTGTGATTGATAATGCACCTGCATAAATGCGCCTGCACACATTTTTAATGGGAGACAGGTCTGGACTGGACTGGACTGGACTGGACTCGCACTCTTTTACTACGAAGCCACGCTGTTGTAACACGTACAAATGTGGTTTGGCATCGTCTTGCTGAAATAAGCAGGGATGTCACTGAAAAAGATGTTGCTTGCATGGCAGCAGACAGTATGTTGCTCCAAAACATGTATGTACCTTACAGCATTAACGGTGCCTTCAAGGATGTGCAAGATGCATTGTTACAAATAATGCTATCTTGTAAACTGTGTATCACATGTAGATGTGAAAATCTGTAAATAGAAGCAAATTTGTTGATCTCGTGTCCCATTCATCTTTTGTTGTCAGTCAACACAAAGAAATTTGACTTTGCTTTGAGTTGATACGACGGCAACGTTACTAAAAAAAAAAAAAAAAAATAGATGTTAAAAAATGTAGCTCCTTTTAACATTCATTCATTCATTCATCTTCCGTTCCGCTTATCCTCACTAGGGTCGCGGGCGTGCCGGAGCCTATCCCAGCTATCTTCGGGCGAGAGGCGGGGTACACCCTGAATTGGTCGCCAGCCAATACAATTAACATTCAGTTAAAAATGTACAATCAAAAATCACATTGTGCCCTTTAATTACTGTTAAAAGTTTATTTGTCATTGATTCAATGCTGCAAGGCCATCACAGTCAGTCACAATAATTAAAATAACCACCTTATAAACATGCATTGCCATAAAGTGAAGGTCATATACAGCAACAGGGGACTTATCCAGCTTCATGCTAAATTAGAGCAACACTCACTGCTACAGCTTAATGAGCTAACTGTCATTTGGCTGCAGGTCTGGAAATAGTTGATTGTCTGCTTAAGCTATGTGTTACGACATATCCCGGGATCATGCAGGCAAATCTAAATGCATTTGCACTTGCAGGGAGGCAGTGGTACACACTCACAAACACACAACTGTCATTACCATTAGCCAAGTGGAGTTGGACAGAAAGATGCATGTGGTCATTTGGAGAGGAGAAACGCTGTGGCTAATTGGATATGTATGAGTGTGGAAAACTTAAAGGAGTAAAAATACATAAAAGGTGCCCATAGACAAGAAAGATTAAAGATGATGGTAGCATAATTGTCCAGATTAAAAGAGTTTCTGAGGCTCATCATCATTGACAATAGGATCCACTAATGATTTTTTTTGCAGGACAGCTGCACCTACACCCACATCCATCAATCACATGTGATCAGATACAAAGCATGACACACACACACACAAACAACAGGATAGAGAGAATTAATTAAAGAATAGCCTGGTTCATTAAATTCACTTAATCACTTACTGAAGTTATTAATTTCAAATTTGAGGAAGCAAGTAGGCCTTATTTTAAGCATGGTCTGCTTTACAGTTCTACAGATAGAGGTGGTCAAGGTTAATAAAGGAATAAGGAATAAAATGTAAGATTAAAACCTGTGCCGTGGTGTTTTTTTTTGTGCCTGTGTGTTGTTTTTTTTCATGTAAAAAGTATCTGTAATGAGCCTTGAGCCTACTACAATGAAGATTAGCACACATTGGATGACACAATGATGCAGTGGAATAACCATGGCGTTGGATCCCTTACTTTGTGGCGATACAAGGTGGACAATGGAACCTGGAGCTCTTCGCTCATGACTGGCTTAGTACCTCAACTTTTGCAATATTAAGGGAGGACTTTGGTGTTAATTCTCAAGCATGAGCCATAATCCCCCCATAAATGTTGAAATAAGGACAAATGTGATATATTTGTCCAAGACTGCATGAGAATACTATACACAACACACAATAGGTGTGTCACTTCATTTTTTTAAATTTTTAGTTTTTAGATTAAATAATGCAAGGTGTCCTTGTCGTGATAGGTGCAATGCTTCAACAGACAACCACCTGGAGCACAGGACAAAACTTGCATGTGCACTGAGCTTTACAGACCACTGACCACTTGGAAATTAAAGGTAATGTTAAAAGTTGGATAGTGGCCTAAGAGAACAGGAACGAGAGAAAAAGGTTGAACCAAGTCGGAGTCCTTTCAACATTTTTTATCACTAAATGCAATCATCCAATGCTGACAAGCAAAACATGATTTAATTGACATTTTTAGAAGGGGAGGGGGGGGTACTGAAGCAGTTTGGTCATTGTTATAGCTTTCTTTAAAACTTTAAAAAATTATTTTTTCTCTTATTTATTCAGACAGAAGAAGAAGGCCATGGGGTAAAAAAAAAAAAAAAAAAAAAAAACATGGACTATTAGTTCATACAGTGGTGAATTTTGTTATTCTGCTTTTATTTATATATGTGTACAATGGGTACATTCACCATTGAGCTCATGTTACTTTGTTTAGCTTAAATGACACCACACGGTGTGCCAAGGTCTTACCCTCGCTTGCATCATGCACATCCCATGATTGAATGGATTCCTGTAGTTGCCACAAAAAAAAAAAAAAGACATCCCTTTTTGGGTCAAAGCGCTGTCCCAGTTAATTGCTGGTCACATGCTTTTGAAATAAATGACTACACCGGCTTTAAATGGACCTAGGAGCTAAAAATGTCCATTTCAAAACAAAATTCCAGTGACTCTTTGCACATGCTGGTGCCAAGCTGTATTGTACTGTCTAATATTCAAATGTTCCTGTGGTAATTATATTTAAGGGAAGGGGCACATTGCAAGGGTCACAATACACCCAATAACCTGCCCACTACAGTTGATTGCCTTCTCTGTTTGATCATTAGAGTCTTTGTATTATCACACCAATCGTGTTATTTTTGGCAAAAGATGTAGCCGTTGAGTTGGAAATGTTAGCCTGGTTTCCCTCATCTGTCTGCACTCACACATACACATCGACTACACAGCTGTTTCCTCTGGTTTCCATATGTGCAGCAGAGAGAGGGGCCACTAACGATCATGAATTTCATTGTTAATGCATTACTTGTAATATAAACAGAGAAGTTGACATCGTGAATTACAATTAACTTAATGTACAATAATCAATTCCCAGCGCTTTACCACAATAACAACTGTAACATAGTAAACTAAGGATGTTTACATGAAAAGTTCCATATACCGAAGCCAAAAAGTTTGAAAACACTCCCACTCTCCCATAACTGAAAATGTGGTAAAGACCTGTAGGAGCGAATAGCACTTGCCCTCTCAGATCCAATTCTTTCCAAGTTCAGAAGTGGTTTTCACCATATTTTGTATCGATGTCAAGAATTTAAATGTACGTACTGTACATAATGCGCTGGACACTGCAGCATTATATAAAAGTACACTTTGCTGGAGAAGTCTGAATATTCCATACAACTTTTGAATTGGATATCATTCTATTGTGGAGGTGGTCCAAATGTTGCGGCTGACCTTGTGTGCGCAACCCTCAAGCTTAACCATTTTTTCAGTAATCCAGAACAATTGGAAACAGGGGCCAGGCAGAAGAACTTTTCCTGCGCACAAATTCCATTCAGGTCACTTTGGCACAGCCTCGCAAAGACGGCAAAACAATGGAAGATGAAAGGAGACAAGGGGTTGGCGATACTAAATGTGGGCCAACAAAGAGCAGAGCCCACTTTGTTTAGGGTATGAACCTTCTCAGCTGCCAAAGAGAAGTACAGACACAAAGAATAATACACAGTACCAGAGGAAACAGCTGTGTACAGCCCAACCATACAATAGCACAGAGCTACACAAACATAAGTAAGGCTGCAGCTACCAAATATTTTTAGAATCGATTATTGCTTTGATTAGTCGAATACAAAAATATTACTTCATTGCGGTATTTTTTTTCCCCCAAATGACTGCTTATGAACAACTTATTGATGTTTATTCTGCATTGGTTCATGTTTAAACACAACCAAATAAACAACAGTGAAGCAATATCACACGAGAGGGAATGATGTACTCGCCAACGTTTCTGAAAGTGTATATTGTTATTGGGATATAAAATTGCCAATATCGGGATATTGTCCATATAGCACAGCACTACTAGAAGAAAGAGACTTGCTTGTATCGAGTAACAACTAAATAAGTTAATCAAAATACTGTATTGGAAACAGCCCTTAGTATTTATTACACAGTAAAGCTCAATTTATTTAACAAGAAATTAATGACATGACATGGCATGATGAATCATTTTTACTACTAAACTACTATATATCCCCCACAAACTAATCTAGTCTTGCCAACACTGTCTTAACACTAAGCCGCACGCACACTAACAGACCCGTGATATTGTTTATATGTAATTTCACATGGCATTATCACTATGTGCGCCACTTTTAAACAAATGGCAAGGCAGCAGGTGAGGTAGCAGATGATGCTTTGAAGCGGTTACGCGTTAAGCGTGACACATCTCATTGATTCAGGTGATTGGGAGCTGAATTCAAAGCCAGTGCTGAAACGCGAAAAGGTTCTTAAATTGTAATGAGAGACGAGAGGGCAAACCAAGACCAGATATTCTTCTGTCATGCTTGTTTCTTTTCCAGTAGTTTGTATTAATACATGCAAGAATTGTCATATTGTACATCAGGGAACATTTTCAGTTGCTTCTCTACAGGTTCCTACCTCTGTTTTATTGGTGGGTATTTTTTTTTAATTATCTATGAATTGCCATCTTTGTATAAAGTTTGAACAGATTGTGAGCATGAAAAGGATCCCATTAAACTGCAATAAAACCCAATTTTCCATGACCCAAACCAACCACTTACTTTGCATGTTACACAATATACAGCATCTTGAGGGTGAGCGAGGATGACGGAGGAGGAGTAAAATCATATAGGGCTCAATTCATTGCATTTTTTTTGTTTTTTGTTTTATATCGCTATCTGTGGAATTACCACGTAAACAAATCTGTCATCTATAGGACTTGTATATGTTCAATTTCAAATACTCTCGCCCTCATACATCACAAGGGCTTAAAACATGCTTCGCTGTGTGTTGCTTTGTGTCATGGAAAACAAGGATTCGATACAGTATAATAGGATCAGCTTCATGTGCATTATAATCTAATAAACACTACCACTCACGCAACCAGTAAGGAAGTGCATGACCTCATAACGGCAACAACAGCTGAGATAGAGCCCTTTCAGCATATTAGCTTAATAGATCTAGCAGCGTGTTTTCGGTTTCGTCTTGTAGCTGTAATTTAAAGCATTTTGAATCGAGAGAACGTGGAGTCAAACAAATTGGGAATGACGCACGTTACCATATTTTTTTAGTTAAACCATTTTCAATACTGTAGGCAGCATCGGCATCACTCAGTGAACACTCCTTTTTAAATTGTAAATAAGCCTCAACCATAACTTGTTCGCCTTGACTTGACCTGTCAACTCTCCACGTCGATTGCCATGGAGACGATAATTAGACAGAATATAAATATGCACAAACACACATCAGCCCACCGCAAAGAGAGAAGAGGATAAACATAGCGCAAGGATCGATACATTCCCCCAAGTGCATATTCAACTTGTTAAGTCACAGCAATTCACATCGGAACAACACAGCTAAAGAAAGAACAAAAATTAAATAGTACGTATTCTCAAGGTACAAGGTACTTTTATTGTCAATTCTTCAATATGCGTAACACATACAGATGATTGAAATTACGGTGCTCAAGGGCCCACGGTGCTACAAAAGACAGTACATATAATAACAGCAATACAAAAGCGAAATAAACTATAGTATATATATGCAGTATAAAAAGTAGTAATTGAATGTGCAAATATCAAAGGTCAGCTGATGTGTGCAACATAGTCAAGGTCAGAGAACCAAGGCAAATAAGACATTTATAAATTAGATGACAAAACCCCAATGCTACTAAAGTGGTTGGTGCGAGTCTGCGTCTAGTGTGAGCGTGTGTGTGCATGTATTGTGTGTGCGTTTGAGTGTGTTTGCATCTACATGTATGTGGGTCAGAGTTCAGAGTTCAGGTGGGCAGAGGACAGAAGAGGTAGATGGGGCAGAGCGAACAGAGAGTTCAGGGATTCACGTTATGTTCAGCACTTATAGCTTTTTATCATCATGAATAATTAAAACACAGCAAATGATGTTAAAGAAGAGGAACATTGCTCATGAATCTCACAGTGGATCAGTGGCAACTGCACGTTTCTTATCTTTCTACCCTTAAAGGTCCAGGGAGGCTGGGATTTGAACTCGCAGGCAGCTAAATCTTCGACTGTCACCTCGCCGTGCTGCCCTCCATTAGTAAAATAAGAATGCTTACTTCAAGAATGGTTGAATAAATTATGTGTTACTACAAACACTGCCGGCACGGTGAACGACTGGTTAGCACATCCACCTCACAGTTCTGAGGACCCGTGTTCAAATCCGGCTTCGCCTTGCATGTTCTCCCCGTGCCTGCGTGGTACTCCGAGTACTCCGGTTTCCTCTCACATCCCCAAAACATGCATGCTAAGTTAATTGAAGACTCTAAATTGTCCGTAGGTGCGAATGGTTGTTTGTTTATATGTGCCCTGTGATTGGCTGGCGACCAGTTCAGGGTGTATGCCACCTCTCGCACAGTGTCAGCTGGGATAGGCTCCAGTGCGCCCGTGACCCCACTGAGGATAAGCGATACGGAAAACGAATGGATGGACTACAAACATTTCTGGGGGAAACTAAAAGAACATTTAACCCAAGGGACAAATTGGAAGATCCAGTTTTATCTGAGAGCAGCTTCAGGTAAACTCATGAATGCAAGTAGCGTGCATGCATTTAGACACATCTACAAGTATGAAAAAGGGGAATACTCAAAGGTCAAACATGATCTGTTCTGGTACACTAATAAACCACAGAACTGTTTGGACCTCAAAACAATTATTCCCATAGAAATAAAAATGAATATTGTGTTGAAGAGTCAACTTTAAAAGCAACATTTAACAGTCGCTACACTACAGTTACTGTATGTCGCAATAAGTTCAATTTCCGGTTGGTCCTTCTGTAGCGGCATCAAAAACAGACCCAAAAGAAAACACGCACACACACTGAGCACGTGGCCTTTTGAGAAATATTTTCCCTAAAATTCATTCAGTTATGTTGTTTGGTTATGGTTAATGTATATTATGATGTGTTGTAATGTGCAGGGTCTGGTGTAAAAAGACTTACTTTTTCCTTTCAAAACAATGCTTGTGAAAATTTTTTGTAATTTGCTACATGATGTACTGCTGGGAAATACCACCTTGAATGTGTATTAGGCCTAAACGTAGGAGTTCTGTAATTATATGCGCGCTACCACAATCAAGAAATGATTAATTTCTTAATCACATATGAAGAGGGAGAACACACACATCTCATACATAAACGGGCGATAATTTTTTGTGCTGCGCCATTACTTCGAGGCCTGTCTGACCTTCAGTCACTTCTGTCCCACCCCCATCCGACAGTCAAGCCCCCATAGCCGTCTTGTGCCGTCGCAAAAAAACCTCCCCGCCCACTTCGGGAAAGAGACTAATTCGAGGCCAGATGTCAACAGCAGCAACTTGAGCAACTGAAAGTCGCAATAGAAAGTCAGACAGTGTGCAGGCTACAGCAATGACCATGTGTCATTGTCAATATTACCAACACTGTATGCGCAAGTGCTTTTTGATTTATGTGCAGCTTCCTGACATCAATATAACTCTTGTGACATAACTTCATTACACCATATGATAAATAAATTTTCCCCAATTATTTGATCCTGATGCTACCACAAATCAACCTGAACTTGAAGCTGTGTACAAAGATGATTATAAGATGAATAATCCTGATGATGATTATTACTATTGTATTCTTAAAATGCATTTGTGCACTGTTTGCTTCTTCCTCAATATGAAAACAATTCCTGGACAAATGCATATTTTAAGGATGGTATGCAGTATTCTTTGGTCACCTTTGAGTGACTAGAATGAACAAAATGCTGTAATGAAGATTCATATTTAAAGATGTAAACATTGATGCAATCACTCCCAGGCCACACCCATTTCCATACGCATGAACAAATGCCACGCACACACGGTTTAACGGGCATAATTAAATAGCTTAATTTAGAGTAACAACTGTTGATGTGGAGCGTGGGCATCATCATCCTCGCGGATTAAACCAACACGTACTTTTATGCAAAGTAGTGTTGATATTATGCAAATACTCCTTCTCAGGCATGTTTACATCAAAAAACACGCATGTATGTACGTACACGAATGTGCATGGATACATACACACACACACACACACACACACACACACACACAGATGTAGATGCATGTGAGCAACTTTAATGAAGAGCCAACACAATCCTTTAAACAACAAAACATGTCCGCTTTAACCTACTTTCACAGACTTTCCAAACTGCAGCCATGACCTTCTGTGCACGCATGCACATGAGATAAGGTGCCTGCATACATCAAAGCTTCTGCTGGTGTGTTTGTGAGTATGCTCGTGCGCACGCAACCTATGTGAGGAAAAACGTGCCATATAATACAACCCCAATTCCAATGAAGTTGGGACGTTGTGTTAAAATAAAATAAAAACAGAATACAATGATTTGCAAATCATTTTCAACCTATATTTAGTTGAATACACTACAAAGACAAGATATTTAATGTTCAAACTGATAAACCTTATTGTTTTTAGCAAATAATCATTAACTTAGAATTGTATGGCTGCAACACCTTCCAGAAAAGCTGGCACAGGTGGCAAAAAAGACTGAGAAAGTTGAGGAACGCTCATCAAACACCTGTTTGGAACATCCCGCAGGTGAACAGGCTAATTGGGAATAGGTGGGTGCCATGATTGGGTATAAAAGGCGCTTCCCTGAATTGCTCAGTCATTCACAAGGAAAGATGGGGCAAGGCTCACCTCTTTGTGAACAAGTGCGTGAGAAAATAGTCCGACAGTTTAAGGACAATGTTGCTCAATGTACAATTGCAAGGAATTTAGGGATTTCACCCTTTGACCTTCGATCCCTCAGGAGGCACTGCATCAAAAACCGACATCAATGTGTAAAGGATATCGCCACATGGGCTCAGGAACACTTCAGAAAACCAATGACAGTAAATACAGTTCGGCGCTACATCCGTAAGTGCAGCTTGAAAGTCTACTATGCAAAGCTAAAGCCATTTATCAACAACACCAAGAAACGCCGCCGGCTTCTCTGGGCCCGAGCTCATCTAAGATGGACTGACGCAAAGTGGAAAAGTGTTCTGTGGTCCAACGAGTCCACATTTCAAATTGTTTTTGGAAATTGTGGACGTCGTGTCCTCTGGGCCAAAGAGGAAAGAACCATCCTTACTGTTATGGACGCAAATTTCAAAAGCCAGCATCTGTGATGGTATGGGGCTGTGTTAGTGCCAATGGCATGGGTAACTTACACACCTGTGTAGGCACCATTAATGCTGAAAGGTACATACAGGTTTTGGAGAAACATATGCTGCCATCCAAGCAACGTCTTTTTCATGGACGCCCCTGCATATTTCAGCAAGACAATGCCAAACCATATTCTGCACCTGTTACAACAGCGTGGCTCCATAGTAAAAGAGTGCGGGTACGAGACTGGCCTGCCTGCAGTCCAGACCTGTCTCCCATTGAAAATGTGTGGCGCATTATGAAGCGTAAAATACGACAACGGAGACCCCGGACTGTTGAACAGCTGAAGCTGTACATCAAGCAAGAATGGGAAAGAATTCCACCTACAAAGCTTCAACAATGAGTGTCCTCAGTTCCCAAAGTTTTATTGAATGTTGTTAAAAGAAAAGGTGATGTAACACAGTGGTAAACATGACCCTGTCCCAGCTTTTTTGGAAAGTGTTGCAGCCATAAAATTATAAGTTAATGATTATTTGCTAAAAACAATAAAGTTTTTCAGTTCGAACATTAAATATCTTGTCTTCGTAGTGAATTCAATTAAAAATAGGTTGAACATGATTGGCAAATCATTGTATTGTTTTTATTTATGTATAACACAACGTCCCAACTTTATTGGTATTGGGGTTGTATATTGGTCAGACATATTGTATGGATCAGAAGTAATTGGCAGAGGGGCTCAGAGTACTGTACTCGTGCATGTGTGAGTGTGTGTGTGTGTGTGTGTGCTAGTATATATAGCCATGTTTGTATTTGCGGATGTGTATATAGGGTATATTGGAATGGATGTAACATCCTCTCTTTCATCTTTTTTTTCAAGACAGAAGTATCTTCTGAAGTTTCCCAAGCAGATGGCCGGCTACATAAGTGGAAAGCGAATCTGTTGGGACAAGTACAGCCCTCGACATCACAGCAGAACTGCAACTGCAAGAGTATTTCCTGTGAACCCGCGAGTGGAGGAATGCTGAACTGGTGGACGGAGAAAAAATAGGAGAGTAAAATTGCCAATCGACATTTATTCATGTTTCATAATAACGGCTGAACGTTTTTTTTTCCTCTTCCACTCGATATCGCAAGTTTTATTGACTATCCAAGAGTTTAAAATGCTTTTGGAAGAAAATTAAAGTGCTCCATTGTTAACTTGTCAAACAAACAGGGTGCGCCCGTAGAGAATTTAAAAATAGAGAAAAGATCAAATAAAATGAACACAGAGACAAAAGTATAGCGACAACTTTGTGGGAACAGTTTGGGGAAGCTCTTTTCCAAGCAGAGCTTCCGTGCACAAAGCAAGGTTGATAAAGGGCGTCGATTCATCTTCACCTTATACATTTGCAACGGCATATACCGGTTCCCCTTTTGATTCAATGTAAATAATGAACCACAAAACCAAAGTCACTTCCCCTTTGAAATCTCCATTTGCTGCATGTACAACTTTAATTCATTTTCCACACATCTAAATAAGAAGCAAGAGAGTAAAGCACTACTCTGAAATTCTGACTACAGCATAAAGAGGATTTGTTTTGTCATAGGCTACTAAAATGTACACCAACCAACATTATCCAGTCGTTTATGGTATTATATATGTACCATAAAGGTTGTTCCAATGAGCAATCTGGTTCCAATAATCAGATAATATCCTAAATTTAACTATTAAATTGCATTTAATCTATGAACTGATTCTCATAGTTTTTAATCAGAAATGAAGGAAAAGATAACATTTTTGGCTCTTGTCAAGATCTTGATTCATGTTAATTAATACAACACACAATTTGAATGTGATGCCAAAAATGAATTCAGTGACCAGTGAAACAATATCTTTGGCTGATGGATGACAGTGAATCCAGTGTTCCCAGATGGAGAAGCCACCAAAAGGCTAAAGAAAAACCAAATAGTAGTTCAGAGTTCATCCTTTGAGACTTGCTAAGACTCGCAAAATTTACTGATGTCTCATGTGACATCATGCTAAATGGTGATCTGGAGCAGTGACGCAACCGTAGGGGTATAAGGTAATTACAGAACCTGCGCGGTGTCCAATTTTTGAAGTTCAGCTTTATGGCCAGTGTGTGTGCGTGCATGACACGATGCAGGGCACTGACATCATTGTATATTTTTGTTGCACACCACTCAGAGAAGCACACCGAGCACATTGCAGGAAAGCCAGCCAAGGTGACAAAGTGAATGGGCACACAAACGCAGTCCCTCAGTTGAGTCTAAGGGGCTTCGGAGCCTTGCTCAAGAACACATATTCTGGGGAAGAAAAAAAAAAAAAAAACTGACTAAATAACTGTTTTAAAAATATATCTCCTAATTAATCAGTACCTTTTTCCAGGCCTAATTGAAACATTTTAACAAAGACATTGTTTTCAATTGCCGTATGTAGCTATGAATTACAAAAGTCGATATAAA
Organism: Phycodurus eques; assembly: GCF_024500275.1. Taxonomy (NCBI): domain Eukaryota; kingdom Metazoa; phylum Chordata; class Actinopteri; order Syngnathiformes; family Syngnathidae; genus Phycodurus; species Phycodurus eques. The sequence goes on along the minus strand of NC_084528.1, from coordinate 30,307,011 downwards.
AGGGTTATCCATCCAATGGGATTCATCCACACTTGACCCCACTGTCAGCCTATCAGGATAATGAACATGTACAATGCGTCATTAAAAGCACGAGTCGAAGCCAAGGAGAGAACGAATGTCGACGGGGAACCGGGATGAAAGGACGGAGAGGCTGTAGCGAGTGTCAGAGGGTCCAAGAGTCAAAGGAAGCCGTGGGGGGGCAAATCACGTCTCGGTTCACGGAGCCCACAGTACAGCACGGCACTGGCAGCACCACATACACACCCGCACGCACATAACGTATGGAAATGACTTCCTATTAAAAAGCCATTGAGGTGGTAATAGTTCCTATCTGCTGTCAAAGTCACATGCACACAAACACACACACACGGACGTGCACGCTTTTATGATTAATCAGACATAATAAGGTTTAACTTTAATTCAAGGCTGTCGACCTAATTTCTGTTCATATTGTGGAAGGATGTGTGCGCGTAGTGGCCTGTGTGCTTGTACAGGACCTAATTTGATAAATAATAATACGTCTGGTCAGTATTTATGCTAATATATTCATGACCCACCGGGAGGCATGAGGTTTGTGTTTGTTAATTTGTTGAGCCAGTAAGTGTGTGTGTGTGTGTACGTGTGTGTGTGTGTGTGTGTGTGTGTGTGTGTAAAATTAGTTACTGTGGCAAACCATGATGAACTTCACTTGCACCTTTTTGTGTTTCTTTGCTTATTGGTGACTACGTTGGTGACATCATGTATTTAGCTTGTATAGCAGTATTTGGAAAATGTCATTGCCTTATAAAAACTGCGTTCACGACAACATGTTAATTTTGAAGTTTGCTGTTTACATAGTTTTAATCATGTAAATATATCTTTGATGTAAATTATTAAACATGCACAATATTCTGTATTATTGCTCAGGGCTAATGACTTAATGAATGTAGTTTGTTGCACAAGTTGAATATTGCTAGAAACAGTATTATCAGAACAACACAAAGAGGAAATACAGAAAAAAAGAACAGTAAAGATTGCCTGAAGAGAAAGAAAATCTTCCCACATTTTACATCTTACCAAACTGACTTCAAGAGCATTTTCAACTGAAAACAAAAAAACTACTCCTTTGGCTGTTTGTTATTTTCAGCATGAAAGCGCAAACATTTTGTTGGGGTGGGGGGGTAAATGCATCTGAATGCTGAAAATGATCATCTGTGGGCATGTAATGCACAACTAAAAACAATTTGAATATAATCTTTCCCAAATAAGTCACCTGTCAAACCAAATCCTTCAGCAGTGAAAGGACAAGTCAAGTCAGGTCAGTTTTATTTACATAGCACCAATTGAAAACAGTTTTCTCAAGGCATTTTACACATTTAGCAGGTCAAGAAGTACAGTCATCTTCTCACTCATTCTTTATCAACTATGAAACGTGACTCATATTACAGCATCAGACTGATTCGCCATCGTTTTTGTCTGCATGACTGCATTATGCTCCCCCCTGGGGGCCAAGGCGGGCACACCGGAAGGAGCAGCACAATGAATTCAATTACAGCATTAAATCATCATTTGTCACACTGTTTAATGATTTATGTTTTATTTGATAATGTTACATTATGTTATGCTACAAACAAAAACAAAGAATAGTTTTTGTATTTTGTACTTGTGAGGGATCTCCAATAGGAGGCAACGACCACTGTAGACTAGAGAGGACACACACACACACACACACACACACACACGCTTCATCAACATGGGAGTGTTTTGCTCCTAACCCACATACACAATGAGGGTGTGAGGGAATCAAAGAGAAGGCTTTTCTCCAGCATGACAGATGCGAGGAGAGGCCATCTTGTCAGGCAGAAACACTCAACAGCTTCTTCAGCCGAAAACCTGAAGTGACATTTACTGGTGGTGGAGAGCCAGCGAGACATGTCAGCGCAGTCACAAATGCAGACGCATAAACAAGCACGCAGCAGAATTACACTAAACTGCAGAAACCAAGTGGAGCACATGATTTTCTTTTCTGGGCTCTCTTAGACACACAGTACAGTGTTACATTTTATACCAATTTGTGAACACATTACTATGTTAAAAGTGTAAGAAGCTACAATTTACTGCAACACATACAATAAGACAATGTAACAATACTTCACAATGTAACAATAGTTGACAATTGCACGAACATTGGCCATAGCCTGTGGAACCTTTCGTCCAGTACTGAGCTGACCCCTCAAAAATTATTGGAGAAAGTTTGACTGACGGGACAAAGATGCCCATTTATCAAAGAGGATGAACATTTAGCAAAGTGACGGAAAGGCTAAGGATTTGAGAAAGAAAGGATCTGCTCATGATCGCAAACATTTGCCAACCCGGAAGTAATGATGTCATGGCTTGGGTTTGCATCACAGGCTCAATCTTCATTGACAATGGAAGAAGCCAAACAAACTCAGAAGTCTACAGAAACATTTTGTCTGCCAATTTAATGAAAGACGCAACCTAACTGATTGGAGGATCTTTCATCATGCATGCACTTTACCTGCTAAAGTGAAGACTGAAAGGGGGCAACCACCCAAAACAAATAACAGTTGAAAGAGGCTGTCCCGAAAGCCCGGAAACACATTTTTACAGGTCCGTGACGTCAATGCATTGCAGGCTTGATGCCTTTATTGCAAGCAAAGGATTTGGGACTAAATATTATTTTGAAGTCAATATGTTCCAATAATTTTGCTTACCTAAAATGTGGAATTTCATTACAAATAATGTTTCTAATCTGATACCTCAAAATAAAAGCTGTTTATCAGTTGCCTACTGTCAAATTCATCTTTTAATGTCAAACCCAAATATTTTTTGTCTACAGCCAAAATAAAGGAATTGGCCTCACAAAAAATACATACATAAATACCACATAACCTTTTTGAACAAAATAAGAATTGTGTTTCCTCAGAAGAACATGCAACTAGTAACACTGCAGCACGGACTTGAACAGAAGTTGACCAGACTGCAGGCTGACACAGATGGATGCCCCAACTTGTACACACATGTACTCAACTTGGAAGGTCCAGGAATATGTAGCAATGACCAACATTATATATACACATACACACATATACATATATATATATATACACATACACACATATACATATATATATATATATATATATATATATATATATATATATATATACACACACATACATATATATATATATATATACACACACATACATATATATATATATATATATATATATATATATATACACACACACACACACCTTTCTAATAGTTCAAATTTTCCATGAATGTTTTTTTTTGTGCCCTTATATTCTTCTTATCTTCTCACATTTGGATTTCTACCTTTTTGTTTACTTCAAATTACTTTTTCTTTGCATGTCTGAAATACCTGTGAAGTCATGTAACTGTCAGTCTTGCTCATTTTGCCAAGTAAATGTACTTTCAATTCCATAAAACTGATGTTAATGTCAACCACTTTTAAGCTCCACAAAAGTATTGCACACTATATCTATATCGAAAAGCTAACCTCAAAAATAACTTTTTGACATTTAAATATAAAAAGGGGGAATACATGTGGAACGATGAAGCGCCCGCTTTCAAATAGTTTGTTGACATTGCGTGCAATATTTTCATGATGTTTGATTGAAAAATGATGAAAAAAGCTGAACATACAAAGCCACTTGTCAAATAATGATGCCTCCCATAAGATATTCGGATTTCAGTCACACTGCAACTTCGAACACATTCAGGAACATATTTGTTTCTTCATGTTGATTCCCTTGAGTAGTAAAACACAATTATTTTTCCAGTCAGGCAAGGGGAATAAATCCATGTGCAACCTGAAGCAGCTAAAGAAAGCAAGTGAGTTAAAAAAGTGGAAGGGAACATTACTGGAGGACATGCACAACAGTTTGCAGCATTTTCAAACATTTCTCAGAGCAAATGTCTGTGTGGGTATAAGTGTGTGCATGAGCTGTCCCCCCGTAGCCCATTCGTGTCACCCACCGCTAGGGGCTCGTGGCTGTGGCCATGGGTGGCCCATTCTGTGAGAACTGATCCCTGCAGGGAGTGTGAAAAAGAAAACCCTACATGACATCAAAATAAACATCACGAGGAGGACACGCACACAAGCAAGCAAGAATGCACACACAGTCGCAGGGGGGGCAGAAGTGTAGCAGCGATAACAGACCCCGAGAGCAAAGTCATTTCTATGAAATGCTTGAAGACATCAATGCAGCCACCATCACATGGTTTTATAGGACAATTCTGCAAAAAAAAAAAGTCTGCTTTTTTTCCGGAGGGATAGCTAAGCTGCTAATTAAAACAAATGTATATATCAGACATGCCCATCAACTTTACAACTAGTAGCTTTGAGGTAATTGTTCCCATAGTCTACACAGGCTAAAACAATTACATGTACAACAAAGAGAAATAAATAAACATGTTTACTGAGTCCAATGTACCGTTTTTAAGGCCGTTTTGTCTCGACTTGCTTGCTGTCACCTTGCTCTTAACTTGTGGACTGTTTTGACAGAAAAACAGGATCGTACATAAACCTCCAGGCTTGATTCTTTTTCTATTGCTGTAGATACATCTTGATTTGTAAGTGCAATTTACGAATATTTTGTTTTCACCAAATATATATCTGCGCACAGCAAAAACTAAGATTCTGACCTTTTGTTAAAATGACTTGATAAAGTTAAATATCATTCGATAGAATGTTTTCTGTTCACAGTTCCTGGATTTAGCATTGGTTTTTGAAGTGAGCAAATGCTTTTATTCTGTATTCAACTTTACTCTTTACTTTTCGGTCTACGATTGGTACAAAGAAAACAATCTACTCTGCAGTTCTTTTACACCCAAAGCTGTTGTAATGTGTTACTAGGCATATGCCAGCAACATGCCAGACAATCAAACTTTAAACGTAAGTATTGTGTTCAAGCTATATATATATATATGTATATATATATATATATATATATTAATCAGACAATCTTAGGATTGTATATTTTCTCAAAATAAATCTGAAGTCTAAGCCTTGCATTTACACCACCACTGATTCATTGTACCTGCTATAGGAAAATTCCTTTATACACTAAGCTTCTTTTATAGAAAGCATTTCTAATTCCCATAACAGCAATATCACCATTCTCTGCCTGGCACCCCCTATTCATGTTGCAGCATGGGAATTGCTAATGCACGGTAAAATGTGCTGAGCTATTTCAAAAGTACTGCTTTTATTGCTGTGTTTCAATGCAGATAAGCCATGGCAGAGCATCAGACATTTATGACGGAATGATCCCACAATGTTCACTTGTTGATCAAAGACACCAGGCACTGCAAGCAATGGTGTGATTTGAACCAAAACAGATAGCTGAGAATGATGCTAAAGAGACAGAATAGATTGAATGTGAGGGAGGATCAGAAGGGGAGACGGGAATGACCAAGAGAGAGCGCAGAGGGGCAAAAAGAAAAGCAAAACACATGAGGATGGAAGAAGCATCACTGCTTGTAATGTGGGAGTCAAGTGGCTGAATGGATCCAGGCAGGGAAAAAGGCAAATAGCCAAAGTGGGTCAAGTTGCATAATGTCTCAATTGAGCAATCATCACATTATCTGAATTTGAAAAATTTGAAAACAGTGCCCAGCCACTGCTCACATGTTGACATTTTACTTGCCAACACATTTCAGTCTCAACATTTCAGCTTTTAGTGTTCTCGGCTGAGGTGGCCGACCGGAGCTGTGGTCGGTGCCTGTCGTGGCAGAAATCCCCGAACCCGTTGATGGACACCAACGGTGAGGGATGCCGTCAAGCTGAAAGAGGAGTCCTATCGGGCCTTTTTGGCCCCTGGGACTCCTGAGGCAGCTGATGGGTACCGGCTGGGCAAGCAGAACGCAGCTTTGGTGGTCGCTGAAGCACAGTGGGGATGGGGAGCTGCTGACCTCGACTCGGGACGTTGTGAGTCGGTGGGGAGAATACTTCGAAGAGAATACTTCAATTCCACTGACACGCCTTCCCATGAGGAAGCAGAGTCTGGGTTCTCTGAGGCGGGCTCTCCTATCTCTGGGGTTGAGGTCACCGAGGTGGTTAAAAAGCTCCTTGGTGGCAAGGCCCCGGGGGTGGATGAGATCCACCCGGAGTTCCTCAAAGCTCTGGATGTTGTGGGGCTGTCCTGGTTGACACGCCTCTGCAACATCACGTGGACATCGGGGACAGTCCCTCTGGATTGGCAGACTGGCGTGGTGGCCCCCCTTTTTAAGAAGGGGGACCGGAGGGTGTGTTCCAACTACAGGGGGATCACACTCCTCAGCCTCCCTGGTAAGGTTGATTCAGGGGTGCTGGAGAGGATGGTCCGTCGGGAAGTCAAATCTCAGATTCAGGAGGAGCAGGGTGGTTTTCGTCCTGGCCGTGGAACAGCGGGCCAGCTCTACACCCTCGGCAGAGTCCTCGATGGTGCATGGGAGTTTGCCCAACCAGTCTACATGTGTTTTGTGGAGTTGGAGAAGGCGTTCGACCGTATCCCTCGGGGAGTCCTGGGTGCTTCGGGATTATGAGGTACCGAACCCCCTGATACGGGCTGTTCGGTCCCTGTACGCCCGGAGTCAGAGTTTGGTCCGCATAACCGGCAGTAAGTCGGACTCGTTCCCAGTGAGGGTTGGACTCCACCAAGGCTGCCCTTTGTCACCGATTCTGTTCAGAACCTTTATGGACAGAATTTCAAGGCGCAGCCGAGGTGTAGAGGGGGTCCGGTTTGGTGGCCTCAGTATTGCATCTCTGCTTTTTGCAGATGATGTGGTTCTGTTGGTTTCATCAAGCCGTGATCTCCAACTCTCACTGGAATAGTTCGCAGCAGAGTGTGAAGCGGCTGGGATGAGAATCACCACCTCCAAATCTGAGACCGTGGTCCTCAGTCGGGTGGCGTACCCTGTCCAGGTCAGGGATGAGATCCTGTCCCAAGTGGAGGAGTTCAAGTATCTTGGGGTCTTGTTCACGAGTGAGGGAAGAATGGAACGGGAGATCGTCAGGCGGATCAGTGCAGCGTCTGCAGTGATGCAGACTTTGTATCGGTCCAGTTGTGGTAAAGAAGGAGCTAAGCTGAAAGGCGAAGCTCTTAATTTAGCGGTCAATCTACGTTCCTACCCTCACCTATGGTCACGAGCTGTGGGGCGTGACCGAAAGAACAAGATCCCGGACTCAAATGAGTTTCCTCCACAGGGTGTCCGGGCTCTCCCTTAGAGATAGGGTGAGAAGCTCGGTCATCATCTCAGAGTAGAGTCGCTGCTCCTCCACATCGAGAGGAGCTAGATGAGGTGGCTGGGGCATCCGATTCGGATGCCTATCGGACGTCTCCCCGGTGAGGTGTTCCGGGCATGTCCCACCGGGAGGAGACCCCGGGGACGATCCAGGACACGCTGGAGAGACTATGTCTTTCGGCTGGCCTGGGAACGCCTCGGGATCCCCCCGGAAGAGCTGGATGAAGTGGCTGGGGAGAGGGAAGTATGGGCGTCCCTGCTAAAGCTACTGCCCCCGCGATCCGACCTCGGATAAGTGGTAGAAAATGGATGGATGGGTGTTCTTTTCAGGTATTTTATCAGATTTCTTCCTCAGGGAGAGATTTGTCTTCATTACAGCATTGGTGTGCGATTCATGTGAAGTATGTTGATACTCAGATTTTTCTTTGCCATTTTCAAGATAAATACAACTTATGTTTGAATAAATAAATTAATACAACAATAAAAACTTGTGGCGGGCTAGGACTTTTCTAATTGTGTGGATTCCCCCATCGATTTTAGTCTGTCATTTATACTGTACACCTTTCTTTCCAGATATGCACTCTGGGTGGAGCAAACCTAACCCCGAAAATCTGGTATTCCGGCCATTCTCCTGTCGCCTTATGCAATTTTCCTCCCATGCGATAGAGGCTGTATTAAATAAAGTGCACCGGGGAAGGTAAAACATTTTATTGCACTTGAAGTTCAGATTTAGTTAGGGTCTTTTTCAGGGATTTCAATGACATTAACAAGTCAAAATTCATGCCCCCAGGATTTCCAGGCAGCCTGGGATGTCAGTAAATCACGCCTTTTTGGTGTCTGCGCACTCATTCCCAGGTTACGGTCGGTGGGTGTGTCAGAAGTCTGGATAAAGGAATCCATGTAGATGAAAAGTATCATGTCCAGAATCAGATCGGAATCAGGTGTGTAAATCCATTTTATTCTTCTATTATTTAAATTAGTTTATGTAATTTTAATGCTGATTATAATCCCTCTAGGGGAAATTCAATTTACACTCTGCTCCATGTATTTTGTGTTGCATACTACATGTATTTTGTGTTGCATACCACGCACATAGAAAAGCTGGCATGCAAGGAGAAATGTCAAGAGTGAAAAGGTTCCCCCCAAATTTGGGTGAATTTCAAACAGTACGACTGCCGGGGGCTTAAAGTTCAGAAGTTGCACTGTTTTCAAATTCCTTGTCACTATTCTTAATAGCTTTGTTCCCAGATGCAGCAGACAGCTGTTTCCAGTGAAAAGCTACGTGAAATTCACCAGCCATTATCACCCAGGCTATAGTTAGAATTCAATTGCCTATCTTCCTTAATCAGGTGGCACTGACCCTTTTTTAAATGAATGGCATGTTAGTCTGCTAAACAAATCCATCTCTTTATTACTATTACTATTATTTATGAATGGCCAAGACACGGTAATCACTTTGTCCATGCTGGCATGAGCACACAGTTATTTGACTACTTTGTCTCTTTAAAGCACTTCAACTTTAATGGTGAATTGTGCGACACAAAACATTTTACAGAAACAAACTTGAAAAAAAAAAAATAATTATACTATGTGAATCACTGAAGAGGAATACTTTCTCTGAAGTGTTTGAGGAAACCAAAGGATAGAAAAGTGACACAGAACAGAACTCATCGGTATCAATCAGGATTTTGTTTGGTGACACACGGCCAAAAGGCTGAAAGGGTTCAGACAACGGCTTGTGTAGATTAAACAGCCCAATTAATCTCTCCTTCTTCAGCCTGCCAAATTCCAGGTCTCAACTTCAAAGCACACACAAAGTTGAGGACTTGAGCCATTTGTACATTTTTCATTCATGTGTGACTCAGTGGGCTTATGGAAACAACCTTGTAGTCATGTAGTCTCTTATCTTCAATAGTAGAGTGACGGGCTACGAACCAGTCAGGGCAGAGTGCAAAAGCTTCCTTATGTTGCCCGAGGAGATAAAACCATTTTATGGAAAGGGGGGGGGGGGGGGGGGGGGGAGGTAAGCTCAAAAGGGAATGAAACTTCAAATTCAAGATGAAATTATATCAGTGATCTTGTGACATGAAGAGAATAAAGCGTGAAAGACTATGAAGCAGTGCAGAAGGAAATGCTGGTGAAGGGGGAAAACAGGAGAGCAAAATAATAAAGAAGTCATAAGTTATTGAGAAGAGTTCAGTACAGTACAACAACCCTCAGATGGGTCAGAGGCTCCGAGGGGAATTTATTTATTGAGCATGTGTCATAGGATAAGCATAAAGACACCTGCCAATGGATGGCGATGAGGTAACAAACTGAATCTGACCTGCATGTCATCATTACCTCTCTTCTTAGTACAAGTGACGTAACCATTTGACAATGTTAAAACAATTGCATGCTATTTTGTTGACTTTTCCAAAGGCTTCCATTAATCTGAGAAGTTTCAAAACGGGACGTTATAGCTCATGATTTTTGTTGTTGTTGTTGTTTTGCATTACATGAAAAAACAGGCAAAACATATATATATATATATATATATATATATATAAATCTGCAAAACAAGGAAGGTGACAATTATTCTTCATCAATTTGGGGCTTTAATGGACAATAACGGAGTAAATAGGTAATCTTGTAACTTGATATACTATATAGATGACAATGAAATTGTCTGTTTCATATCTGAAGAAAGAAAAGCACACAAACAGAACGACAGTGGTGTTATCATGGGGTGGGGGAGCCAAAAAATGAGTCAGAGGATTGAGAGGGGTTAAACATTTTAACAGGCGCAAACCGACTCTTAGGAGGATGAATGTACATGTGTGAAGGCCTTACAGACAATAAACAAGTTCACTGGGTGAGCACATGGTCTCATCTTAAACCTAAGTGTTGTACTGCCACCTATAGACTGAATATGCAACTGCTCTCCCCTCCCCCACAGAGCAGTCAGCTTCAATATACAGCCTTGTTTTAAGAGAACCGGGAGAGTTGAGTAGCGGTAAAAAAGCTCCCAAAATCATTAAATTTAAGAGAGGGGAAAATTGTGAGGCAGCGCAGCGATGGGAGAACCTAAAAAAATACACTACAGTACTTTGAGGGGGGGGGGAAGCTTTTTGGTAGTTACACATTTCAATAGAAAAATGAACAAATGAAGCTGCAATTTAAAAAGAAAGCGGATCATTAAATCTAGACATACGTGAAGTAATGCTGTCCAACGACTGTGGAAAAAGGACAGAGGAAAAAGGTGTGGACACAAGTTCACAGAGGACAGAGCAGATGGCGCACACACACACATACATACACGCACACACAAGCACACACTGGTGACATAATAGCAGCATGCCAGGTGTGCAGTTGGTGGCCTGCAGTCTGGCATGGGCCAAAGTGTGCAAGTGTGTACTGTCTCAATCCCTCGCTGTCTTTGTGTGAAAAGGGCCCCCTATTCACTCCACTCTGCTGCCAGCTTGGCACTTAATCACAGGACAACACTAACACACCCGCGCGCACACACACCAGAACACACTCGCGCAAACACCACCCTCTGTTGCCTTTTTGTCCACCCTCTGGAGCGACTGAAAAGACGCCAACGGAGAATCAAGAGAGAAACAAATCAAATACAATATTTTGGATGAACTTTATGATGAATATGTAAACAAAAGACGAGAAATAGAAATGTCAACTTACTCCTGCACTAACAAATTCACCGACACCACACAGACGCACACACATAGACACACACATGCACAAAGGAGCATGGCCATGCATAATGAGCGGTGGTAGAGGTGAGACAGCAGCTGTGTTGTCCAAATCGGGCCTCGAGAGAGTGCCCGAGGAAAGTGTGGATGACTTTCTGTCGTGGTAGGGACAAATGGCTGGATGCAGAGAGCATTGTGAGGATAGTTTGACTTGTCAAATGACAACGTTTCAAAACAAACTTTGGGTTGGATTTTTGTGCTGTGTGTGCATGTGGGTCCACACATACAACAGAAGTATAAATGGGAAAATTTGTATGTTCGTGATTCCTGGTGTTCAATGCAGGACATAAAACCACATTGCCATGGAAAACATCATATTGGAATTTAAAAAAGTCCTCTTAGCAAGTCCACAACATGTCATTTCTACTCCAAGACTGGCACAATATTTCTGTGTATACTGTGGATCAAGATCATCAATACTGGTGTTATGGAATATTCAAACTGATGAGCGTTTAATTTTGGTTTCCATATTTGGTCATGCAAAAACTATACAATCGTCAACTTTTAAATAGTAATATTTAATGGCAGAACATGAGCAGAATAATGCTGCCTGGAGGAGTTAGTGGAAGTCAACTTCCCATTGATGGTGTTACCAAATTCTTGAGAATGGAACACTGAAGCTTAATGAATAGCGCCTCTGTTGGTTACAGTCAAGTACTGCATTCCACTTAGCCTCATTTGCCTTCATTTGTTATTCAAAATCAATGCCACACAGTCAACAGAATTCTTAACTATCAATTAATCCATGCCTATGTCAATCGCTACCTAAAATCTTTAACCATCTTAGTCTGGAACCGACCATAAGCAACAATAAAGCTTCTCTCCACGAAAAATGTAACATTTCCTTCAAGAGCACAATTGACTTCATTCTGAATACATTAAGCCTCAAAGATTTGCAAAGAAAGTAGTCAGGAAATGTTTCTAGTGGCATACATGTGAACTCTGCTCCGAGTGTGTGGTTTAGAATTCAGTGGCCGCACAAGAGCCAGATAATGAAAACTGTTGCTGGAGCCTAAACTATGTCTGAGCGCGGAAGCGCACACATGGGGAGACTTTTCTTGCTTGAAAATGGCAGCTTCTCAGTCTACGAGAGCTTCTATCCAGAAATCAATTTTAGCCCTTCCATGAGAGCTTTAGCCTCGGATAATAACTTTGGCTAGAATTTATTTAGCAAGGCGGGAGTTTATTCAAATAGACGGCACATGGTGGTGACTCAACTACAATCAATGCAGCCCTGTCAATATTGAAATCTTTCCAATCTGTCATCTACGCAGCAATAGAAGACATTTGACAGAACCTTCATATTGACATATAGGCATTCAGGATTGTACCCATATACTGATCCTTCTATTAAAAACAAATCTATGAACCCTATAAATCTCGCAATCTCTTAGGCCCTGACCTTGGCATTGTTAATGACTGGCTGGCTCTACTTACAGGGTTAATAATAATCTTTTTGTACTTCAGATGTGAAAATTCCAGTAACCAAAAATTCAGTTCTACCAATAAAACTGGTAGAACCGCTGACCCGTGGAGGATTGTTCCTGGCAAACTTTGGCATCCTTGCCTGCCCATGTGTCACGTTACAGCAGTTGCAGCAGCAGAGGTAAACAGGAGCTGACACCTGTCACAGATGTTGCAGCAAGGCAGTGAGCTTGCCCACATATCTATCTGAGGCTATCTGTCAAACGCCATCCAGCTGATGCCAGGGAAATAAACGGCGTCATTCTTGCTGTTTGAAATTGATCGTTCAGTCATGTGGAAATGACAGAATAAGGAAGATTAAACATGGGCATATTGGACATTTGTTTTCATTGGACAGCAGAGCACAGGAGGCTATTCAACCTTTGACTGGTTCACATTTATAATTCCTTTTACCCATTAGAAATCATGGCAATTCTTCCATTCAATGGGTTAAATATGCACTCACACATAAAACAACACTGTTTTACTGACATTGTAACAAATGTCACAAAGAAGTTATACGAGTATGTTTATTCATCAAAACTTAGCCAACCTTCGTTTAAATGACTAATACCTTTGGCGATTGAGCTCATACTGTAGCCGTTCTTACCATTTGCCTTAGCTTCACTGATGCCCTTGTAAAAAGGTATGTTCACAAAAGAAGGTGAGGCTGCAAATGAGATCTGCTGATGCTGAGATACTTTGTCTCGCCTCTCTCAGTGTTTGACCTCTGGCCTGTGTTATATTTTATTTGAAGTCAAATTCTCAGTTCCTTTTGAGTTATAAGGATCCATTTAAATTCCCTTGTAAAGGAATCTCCCGTTTAAAATTTAGTGAAAATGTGTCTTAGTTATCTGTCCAAGAATAAAGCTTGTGTCATGCTGACTTTGTATACAGTATTTCTTTATCAAAAATCCTGTTGAAAATCGAATGCATCAAACTTCCAATAACGGATGACATCCACTTTAAAAAGTCATTGGCAAACAGAAGGCTTTCAATATTGGGCTCTAGCGAGTCTTGGCTCTGTAAGACCGGCTCGTACCCCGAGTGGTGTTGTGATTGTTAGAATCAGTGTCACACACTAATGTAATGTGTCATGCAGGGGTGATGGCAATGCGTCTGTATCTATGAAGTGTCATGTCGTGTTGTAGTCAGGACATCCGACTGACAGACAGTTGCTAAAACGACAGCCAAAGTAGTGGTTTGAAGATCCCAACAAAAAGTGTACTCACTTTTTTTTTTTTTTTTATAATCACAGCTGTGGCCAGTCCGACTTAAGTAAATCTCAAGGTATTTGTAAAAATCTATCACAAAACAGCAGTTGCTTAGGGATTAAGAAATGGCTCACTGTAAAAAACGTAATGCATTTGTTTGGTTTCAAATTATAATAATAATATATAATAATTAATATTAAACATTACAAAGGTGCAAATCAACATTATTCAGAATGCAATTATGCATGACACTGCATCACACACTGCAAGTACAACTTGTTTTTATTTCTTTATTTTTTTAAACAAAAAACTGTCAGCTGTTACTCGGAAGCTAATTACTTTAGAAAAAAAAGTCATCACAAAACAAGGATGGTGTTTGTGATCACGCTGCACAGTTTGGTTTGGCAAAATCTCCTGCGTGTAATTATAAAACTTTTTTATCAAATTTGTTAAGCCCTTTTCTCAGCACACAAAGACACTAAACATTTGTGCACACAAGCAAAGAGACAAGTCAAAAATTATGGTGGATGAAGTTAGGAGTGTAAGAAAGAAGTCTGGAGGCTCTCTAATATTCATTAGTCAGTAGAATAAGAAAATTCCATTTACCTTTATCAGATTCAAGCTATTTAATTGACCATTGTGGCCTTTATGATTATTATTATTTTTTTAATTTATTTTTTTATGGAAAGGTACCAAAAATTTTGTCGATGTATGTATTTACATACACTGGGTACGGGGAGTATTCAGACCCCCTTAAATTTTTCACTCTGCCCCCCGCGACCCGACTTCGGATAAGTGGTAGGCAAATAGATGGATGGATGGATATTGCAGCCATTTGTTAAAATCATTTAAGTTCATTTTTTCCCCACATTAATGTACACTCTGCATCCCATATTGACAGAAAAAAAACGGAATTGTTGAAATTTGCGCATTTATTAAAAAAAGAAAAACTGAAATATAACCCAGTATTCAGACTCTTTGCTCAGTATTTAGTAGAAGCACCCTTTTGAGCTAGTACGTACCCATCTCCTGAGTGCATCTATGGAGCCACAGTGATCTTTGGGTTCTTCTTTACCTCGCTCACTATGGCTCTTCTCCCCCGATTGTTCAGTTTGGCCGGACGACCAGCTCTCGGAAGGGTTTTGGTCGTCCCAAATGTCTTCCATTTAAGGATTATGGAGGCCACTGTGATCTTAGGAACCTTAAATGCAGCAGAATTTTTCTTTTGTAACCTTGGCCAGATCTGTGCCTTGGCACAATTCTGTCTCTGAGCTCTTCAGGCAGTTCCTTTGACCTCATGATTCTCATTTGCTCTGACATGCACTGTGAGCTGCAAGGTCTTATATAGACAGGGGTGTGGCTTTCCCAATCAAGTCCAATCACAGCTGGACTCCAATGAAGGTGTAGAACCATCTCAAGGATGATCAGAAGAAATGGGCAGCATATATGCGTGTCACAGCAAAGGGTCTGAATACTTATGGCTCTGTGATATTTCAGTTTTTCTTTTTTAATAAATCTGCAAAAATTTCAACAATTACGTTTTTTTTCTGTCAATATGGGGTGCTGTGTGTACAGTAATGAGGACAAAAATGAACTTGATTGACTGATTTTAACAAATGGCTGGACACCCTGAAATAGTGAAAAATTGAAGGGGGTCTGAAAACTTTCTGTACCCACTGTATACTATATGCAATCTCAAAATGTATTTCACTATCATTCATTTCAATGTATTTTAGCGTATTAAAAGAAACGATAACATGTTCTCAGTCAACTAAATGCTGCGTTCCAAAAATTCAAGCCCTATACCTACCTTGACGTTCATTCAGTTTGAAAATCCTCAACCACTTGTGGGAACCCAAGTTACAATGCAACATTTTTTTAAGAAGTTAAAAAGAAATCTTAATTGCTTATCACTTCATCATTGACCATTACGGTGAATTTGGTCATGTATGTAATAATTGGTCATGTATGTAATAATTGAAATAACAAGGCAATTACAGGTGCACAAAAAATTATAAACTTTGGCTGTATGGATCGACATTTACTCACATATTGTTGCACGATTATCTGCAAACAAAGAAACTAGATTCCACACAAAATATTTATGATGTGATGAAACCTCAACACATAACCTATTCTAAAAATAGCTTACACACACATAGTTTATTTCCTGCTTGTACAATCTTTATTCATTGTCTTTGATGTCTAAAAATTACACATTTGAATAATTCCCACTATTTTAAGATGTGCACTTGCTCACTCTTATTTCCACATGGAAAGAGAGCTATTTACCTCAAATCACATTTGAATAAATTCCATAAATCCTTTCAAAGTTACACAAGATAAACCAATCACACTCCCAAAGCTGGCTGACTGGCCAATCAAAATAAGTATTCATACTTGCTGATTTTTGTTTTTCCTGTTCGTCACCGAACAGTAAATCCAACTACAAGATTTTGTTAGTTGCAATTTAAAAACGGAGTGAAAGCGAAAGCAAAAAGAGGGGCTCTTCATTTAACAGTAATGTAATTCCAAACAGCACAGACAGCCTTTGGTTTATTATAAATGGAGTGAATGATGTGTTTAACAAAAAGACACTTCTGAACAGGGAGCATTTTGATTAGATGTCGAAAGGGTGTAAGGACCAATAATGTCCCACAGGAAACCTGTTCATCACAGTTGCCAGTGTGCTCGTTGTGCTCAAATTATAGGCCAGGACACAGACTGTGTCACCTGGGCATCTTTTGTTGGGGACCTAAGCAAATAAATCTCATTTATTTACACAAATAAAATAAATTAAATTAAATACAGTCTTGCCAAAGGTACATTCATTGTTTTTTTTGTTTTGTTTTTTTTTATATAAATGGGTCACAACCTTTAGCTTCCTCTTTTTGTGTCTTGAAAATAACAACCGCCACTTGCTATCATGTTTCCTGTTACAACGGATCACTCATACATATCTCACCATCAACCAAAACTTCCTGCTTTACGTTTTATGACAAGTGTTCCTCTTGAACCGGAATAGATTACATTTCAATGTATTACAATGTAATTTGTGAACGCAACTGCAGCAAACATTTGGCAAGGGAGACAGTAAGTGTATTTTTACTGCATTAATTAGGGTTGGTGGTGACAAACTTTCAGAACACAACAAATACTGTATCCAGAATGTTCTATGCTACACGCGCCCTTCAAGTGTACAAAAAGTGTAAAGGGCATGAGATCGTTAACCTGCAATTGATTTGCATGCACACACCAACACCAAGGTCTCGCCAGCTGGTTAGTTCGCCCTTGAACGGCCACCCCCGGGCACTGCCGTGGTATGCATACGGTTGTTTAGAAAAGTTCTGGATAGTTGCGCTGCAAAAAGGTCTCAAGTTCAAATGTGGGCTGCAGTCGTTCAATGCACAGTTTGCACGTTACGCTTGTGCTTGCGTTGGTTTTCACCGGGCTTCCTCCCACAGACCAAAAACATCATGCAATTACATTACCCATACGTGTGGATTTGAGCGCGAACACTTCTCTGTCTGTGACACTTGGGATGGAGCTCAAGCTCCTTTGGCCCTCCAACGAATAAGCAGTATGAGTGGCACGTGGACGAATGAATAACCTGTTAATCAAGTAATGAATCAATCAACAGTCGGCAGGCTAGTTTACTCGGTCCTGACTAAGCCTTGCTGCATGAACTGACGAAGCCTGCTCGGATGAGAGGCGAAACGTCTTCTTAGACAACCAGAATGGCCCAGTTGCGATCAAATCAATGCCCTGAGAACAAAACGACCTGGATGAATGAGAATCATCACAGGCAATCAAGAGTCGGGTTACACACCTCAGTTCCATCTGAATCTTACGCTTCTAATTAGGGGGGGGGGGGGGGGGGGGGACCGTTTGTGGATGGCTCACTTCTGTTTCAGCATGAGTGTGGCCCAGTTCATAAAACAAGGTCCATGAAGCCATACTTAAATGAAAAGAAAATGATAAATAATAACAAAAGACCTGATGAGCCCACATAGAGGCCTGACTTCAACTCCAAACACCTTCAAAAGGAACAGATCAGACGGCCAAGTCCTCACATTAGTTACCTTTGACTAAATCTTGACCAAAAGAAAAACCAACAGTCCACAATTGTGGTTTTAAAAAAAAAAAAAATTAACAATGGAAGCAATTATATACGCAAAAGGGAGGTTCCGACTTGATATTTAGAGTTCAGGTAAATAGACATTGCATTGTTTATAATAACTGCACTAAAACATGATCATTCTATGATGTCAATAGGTAGATTTGCCCTTGACTGACCCGCCTTGGGGTCTTTTTGAACCAACCCTGCTGGGAGTCTACTCTTAACGAACAGATGCCAGGGCACAGCAGCTGTTCATCTGGCATCAAACCAAGCCAACTGAATGGGCCTACAAAGCAAGAACAAAAAACATCAACATGTGCTACTAATACCGTGCCCGCATGATAGGAGAGCCACACGCACACTGGAAGCAACAATTAACATTCATGTGAAAATATGTGAAACATATGTATTATTATTATAATTAACTCACCTTGAAAAGACTGTTGCGCTCTCTCAACCAGCTCTTCTATAGGATAGCTGGCCAGGTCTCCTCTGGCATGCTTTGTCTTGCAGTAGGTACACGCATTCAGGCACCTGGACGACAACGTGTACAAGCAATGTGTCCATTATCTAACAAATGAAAAAGCAGCCTGTATTGGTATATTGTACGTTACTTGTACTCAAAGTGAAATGTTACAAATAAATATTGACGGTAATGTTTCAACCGCCGACAGATATGGCAAACTTCTGTTACCAGAAAACAAACAGTTCCTTCACAAATTAAGACGTTATAACAATTCAACTTGTCTTCATTAAAACAGAAAGTCTCAAAAAAGCAACATTAATATTAACATGTAATCAAATTACAAAATTTGTGCAACTCTAAAGGTCTCTTTATACTCCCGCTGTCGCGCGGCCGATAACGCCCGCATTGGATCACGTGACCGACGAATTGCCCGCGGGCCCTGTCTGCGTAGCTTGACGCACACACGTCAAAAATGTTTCCTCCTAAGGATACAGTACATATGAATGCATACTGGATACGCTGTATCTATCTTCTGTTCAATGTTGAATATATTAAAGAGCAAATCGCAAAAATAATTGATCAAGAATCGGATTGAAATTCTTTCAATTCCCATTCCGATAATTAGATGCCCTAACACATTATAAGATACATTTCTTAATTTCATCTGATAGAACTGCAGTGCGACAGGACAGCAGAGGTTGACCAAAACAGTAAACAAGACTAACACAAGTGGGAGCACCAAGAAATAAGTGGGATGACAATTTCAATTAAAATAAGATTTATAAAGAAGCCCTTAATCTGAATAAAGGGGATCCTTCTCGATAGCTGTCAATGTACAGTGTGGCAGTTAATAGGAGGGGGGGAAAAAAAACTTTTCATCCGTTAAAGTCTAATGTCTGACCTTAAATTTGGTACACTGAAACAAACAAGTTAGAACAAATAAATCTTAATGCAGTGTACAATTTGCTGTAGCATGTCAAATAGTGTTTTATCCAAATGTTCTAAAATATCTAAACTGTGACAAATAGTTGACTTCAGTCCAGTTTATGAATGAAAGAACCCTCTGTTGGCCCACTGTGTGCCTTTTATAAAAAAGACAGATTGTAGAGATTCTCTTTTTCAAATTGGTTTGCAGGGGAATAAATTTGCCTTGACAAAGAGTGCAATGATTAATAACCAGAACGGGCCTTGGTATGCAGCAATTCATGTGATGATGGTATACTTGGCTTTACGACAAGACTATTCTGTCTGCTATAGAAAAATAGAAATAACAGGCATTGCACTATGGCTTCACAGAAACTGGCCTTGGACCCAAAGAGATACTAATCTGGCTCCAATAACATTGATTGTGTTCGGGTGCAAAAGCACACCACTGTTTTAACGATGTGATACTTTCTGAATCTCTACTGAAAGTAATCTAGTTTACACTATAATATTTTAATTCCAGCTTTCCACTAGCCCAGGTGTATTTACACATAGGCCATTGTTTTTGTTAGGGGTGGGTCGTGGACATAAATGTAATGATAGTTTTACGCCCCAAACTCACTCAGAGTACGACAGTAGAACCTCTAAAGTTGAACGTCCCTGGGGTTGCCCAATTTGGAATTTAACAAAACCAAAGATGCTACTTAAAAATTGCAGATAGAATTGATAAAGATTTTATGAAAGAGAGTTTGACATGAGTATTTCCACTGATTGTATATTAACTGCTAAAGA
Organism: Phycodurus eques; assembly: GCF_024500275.1. Taxonomy (NCBI): domain Eukaryota; kingdom Metazoa; phylum Chordata; class Actinopteri; order Syngnathiformes; family Syngnathidae; genus Phycodurus; species Phycodurus eques. The sequence continues at coordinate 30,287,025 of NC_084528.1, read as the reverse complement.
TGAATTAGAAAACAATATTTGGCTTGCTACTGGTGCTTCCTCCCATCTTCTATTTTAATTGCCCACTTTAATAACATCACCACCATCTCAAAATAAATTAAAACCCTTGTTCCAAAGTTTATTTAAATCACGCTTTTTCTAATTTAACGTTTGAAACAGCACTTCAAGAAACAGCGACGGATTAACACAACAGTGCTTCAGTAATCCTTTTGAACTACAAACTACATGCAAAGAGGCACGTCACCAAAGGCGAGAAATTGAGGGAAAAAATAGTTGTGTTTTAATCTGTCTATCCCTGCCACTCTATGCATTCCTTATCCCAGTCGAGGCCACTAAAGATGGCAGCTAGGTCACATAACCTCTATGTGGAGAAAACAGAGACAGATGGGACCCTCAAACAGACACACACAGACACACACCACAGCCACCACCACCACCAGGGGGTCCATCCATCTTAATGTGATCAGGCCCAGCAGAGTGGATCACACCAACATTAATCTCAAGAGACAGTCAGTGGTCTACTTGCTTGTGTGTGCGTGTGTGTGTGTATCAATTATAAGTATACGCGTACATGTGACTTTGTCAGTGGACTGCGCGCTGAGAATTGGTCCAATATCACGACAGCGCATTAGCAGATTCGACATCCACATCACCCCAAACCAAGTGCGACAACCAGTCAGCACTCTGGCACAAAAAGAGGATGGAGCAGAGGAGCCGTGTCACAGCACGCCCTGTATAAAAACAGACACCCGCCATGCACTCCAAGTTTGTTGGGGCCAAGAGAGAACCACTTTTGACTTTAAAACTAAATCACTGTGAACGTCAGTATGACAGCAAAAAGAAATGCTTGTATATTGTTTCCCCCCTTACCCATTTTATTTCCTCCTTTGTTTCTCACATACAGCCCTTCTGTTTCCTACTGCCTAATTAAACCTCAGAGGTAGCTGCAGCACCTGACAACTGTGTAGTTCATCAATGTGTTACAATGAGAGGGGCTTCCTCCCCAGTGTGTCCAGGGCTGGTTTGTGTGTGTGTGTGTGTGTGTGTGTGTGTTAACGGCACTATTGTGTTGCACTCTTGAAAAAAGAAAGCACTGCGGTTTCTCTATACATTTGCAAACCTCCCTTGACATGTGCGCACACACACACGTACGCGCGCACGCACACAAACAGAAACAAGCAGTTTCCTTTCGAGGGACTCCCTTGTGCAACATCTTAAAGACGGAGACTGGGGAGACAGTTAAGCAGGAAAAGGTTTTCTCAATGATAAGCATTTAGAGTTTGCACATTAATTAGAAAACTGCTCCATGCATAAAGAAATTGGGCCGTGTGCGCGCGTGTCTTCGTGTGTTGACGGGGGTTCGTGCCAGCTTGAGAACGCAATTATCGAAATAAAAGCTCACACCGCGAGGGCAAATCGGCGAGTTTTAAATTTTTTAAAGCAAGGTTATTCAGTGCACTTATTGCTCACACTGCGATAGGATGGAGTGGGTCAAATAGCAAACACAACCTTCAACTGGTAATATATGGCCGAACAAAGCTGAGGTCAGGAAGTGTACAGTTAGTCATCGCAAGTTGTAAGTCAAAGAATACGGCATCCTCAACAATGAAGCCATATGGAGGGAAATTTATAGATGGTTATCATATAGAAACGCTAGGCAGTTAAATCATCCTAGATGGACAGCATGGAACCTGAGGAATTTGCATACACGGTAATCATACTTTTTTTTTTATCTTGAAAAATGCCTCTAATTAAAAAGGTTCCAGATCTTTGGGGTCAGTGGAAATTTACGTGGGCTTGCTTGAGACACACTGTAAATGATAGGATACTAAAAACAATGTGGCCCTGCTGATTTTTCTTTTTGCCAAAAATATCTCTGTGCAAGGTAGAAATGCTAGAAATAAACATGCACACAACCACACAAAAAGTTTCGCTCACAGTTCTCATAATAGAATGTGCGTGTTTGCTTTTGTTGAATCTGTATACACGCACGCACCCTGAGCTAACTGTCCTTCTTTGTGTGTGTGTGTGTGTGTGTGTGTGTGTGTGTGTGTGTGTGCGCGTCAATACAGCATAGCTAAAAAAATTTTCAATCAGGCCTTTGTACATGAATTTTGTCATGGCGCAAAGCGAAACTACTGCATGTGAATTTGACAAAAGGTCACCAGATGACCTTAGAGATCTTTGACTACTCCAGAAGTCTTGCTTGTTGTTTTGGCTCTGAGAGAGAGTATGTGCACAGTGGATGTGTGAGAGACCAAGACTTCATGTCAACATGGGACCTCTGAGTGTTTTCATAACTTCTTGTTTTGTCTGTAGCCAGACCTTGAGACTGTGTTTTTACTAGATCAGTCAGGTCATTGTTACAGAACAAAAATGGTGTTTTTGTGTACAATGAAATAACCAAAGATTCTTATAAAACATTCAAATACTAGGGTATTTTTTTGAGATTTGACTTAAGATGCGTACTATTTACATTCACCACACTTTATTTGGACTATATGTATCACAGACGCATAGTAAAGTGGAATTCAGAAAGTCGCAATAAATTTCAGTCATGCAAGACCTCAACTCAAAATGTGATTATTAACTACACACACACACACATGCTTTGCTTTGTATTTGACTTTTGCATGTTTTTTGTATGATTCCACTACAGAAGGGCACCAGTATTGGCAAAGAGGAAAATACGTTACCACATCCTAGCATGGAATCAGAAATGGAACAGATAATGATGTACTGGGAGCATGTCTGTGTTATGACAGAACTCAATAAGGACGACTGAGTTTAGTCTTCATGTGATGAGAATTGCCTTCCAAGGACCAGCGGTAATCTCCCTCCGCACATTTGTCAACATGTTCGTATCCGCTACGCATCACCACAGTTAAGAATAAGTACACCATTTTTTCATTATGCAGCAATTAACTTCTTTTATACTTGGACCGGCATTACAAAGTGCTATGCATGAGTTCATGTGCATTTCTATTATTTTCAATAGGGGAAAAATTGTTTTCTGAATTGAAATAGGGGAAAAATTGTTTTCTGAATTGAAACAAATGATAGTCCCATGACGTCATACCCGTTCTGGATAATACGGTTTACCCTCTTCCGGTTTGGAGCAAACTATGACAAACCGTGTATTTATAATCTCGAGTAAACAGCAGAATATGAGCAAAGCAAATTGTTTTTATAGCGCATTTCATACACAAAGTAACTCAATGTGCTTTCCATGATTAAAAGCCTTTAAAAACAAAGAAAAAAAACATCTTATACACATTTAAAACAGAACAAAAATAAAAGTACAATTAAAACAGTGTACAGGAAGTCCTCGAGTTATGACACACTCGACCTATGACATTTCGACTTTACGACGCCCGTGCCTCGTCCGCCATTTTGGCCCAGCACCTTAGTGTTTCTGCTTAGCTTGTGCATAGTGCTTGTCTGTGTTTGTGCGGCGGGAGTATCTTTTGCCTTTTTCGCCGTCCATTTTTCACACTCTCAGCAGTAATGGTAAGTACAGCATCTTATTTTTTTTTTTATTTCAATGTATTTTAGTTTCTTTATACGAAGTGTTAACCTTTCCTGCTACGGTCGCCTGACCGTGGTCGGGAGACGCAGGGGTTAACTCCCTTCTCTCGTTGCACAGCTGAGCTGGATGGCGGCAACAATAAAGGCACGAAGCACCGATTTGCTGCTTTAATGGCTTTATTAGCTCCTCTGCACATTCGACGTCAACGGGTCCTCCGCTAATCGCTACTCTTCCTCGGTCGCCGTCACTACACTTGCTACAGTACACACTCGCACCGGCGCGCACTCCTTCCTCCTTCACAGTCCCGCCGGACGACGCCTGCGCAGTCCCGTCTCACTCCCACATCGACGCACACACACTGAGCTTGCTGTCACAACCACGAGGGACAATACCCGTAACAGAAGTATTTCGCCGTAAATTACGACTTTAACGGTGAAATCTGACTTACGCGGAAATTCGTGTTACATCGCCAGCACAGGAACGGAACTCGTTCGTAAATCGAGGACTTCCTGTACAGTGTAAGAAATATTTAAAAGTGGAAATGCTCTAAAAAGCATAAGAAAAAAGAATCGTTTTTAACCTGGACTTAAAACCATTCACACTTGGGGCTCACTTCTGTTGCCAAATTATTCCATTTGTGTGCAGCATAATAGCATAATGCTGCTTCACCATGTTTGCTTTGGACTCTGTGCTCCACTATTTGACCTGAGTCTGTAGTTCTCAGAGCCCTACTGGGTTTATAATCCATTAGCATTCTTTCATGTATTCAGGACCTAAATCATTTAGTGATTTATAGACCATTAGCATATCTTTAAAATCTATTCTGAAGCTGACTGGGAGCCAGTATAGAGACTTCAGAATTGGCGTAATATGCTCTGACCTAGTAGATTAAACTGCTGAGCTGCAGCAGTGTAATCCTCTTTTGGGGGAGTCCAGTCAGAAGACCATTACAATAGTCAAGTCTACTTGAGATAAAATCATGGATGAGATTCTCCTGGTCTTTTTTGGCACATGTAAGCCTTCGCTCTGATATGTTTTTCAGATGGCAGAAGGCAGTTTTAGTAATTGATTTGATATGACTGTTGAAAGTCAAGTCGGAATCTATCAGTACCACCAAGGTTTCATACTTGGTTTTTGTTTTTTAAAGAGAGTGACTCCAGGTATTTACTAACAGTAATACTCTTTATTGCAAAAAAAAAGCATCTTCATCGTTTTTGTTTTGTTTTGTAAATTGAGGACAATTTTGGCTCATCCAGTTATTCATTTACAGAGTTTTAGTTTGTGCTTCTTTATGGACTGAAGCAGATAGCACTGTACAATTACCATGGCTGTCTGTCTTTATTTGACAATAATAATGTCAAACACAGATTTAAAACAAAATACAAGACAATGTAAGTTATTTTCTGCTTAAATCACTGGAAATGTTCTATTAATATGAATACAATACCACACGCATATTCTATCACTAACCGGGATGGTTTTTTTTAATCAGCATACTGATGAGAATATTGACTTTTACTTTTATTATGTAAGATGAGGCATACATCTTAAAGCCCATCTGTGTATTGCTGCTCCGTGCTTTGGAGGAGGACTTACAAAGACGGATGTATGTCCGTGATGGTTAGTTTGGGCAAGTCCTGTAAACACGGTGTGCAGAATAAGGCAAATTTTCAAAACCGGCAAAGACCAAGACATAATTCGAGATTACGTGCAAAGAGCCCATTGTGTTCAGCCTATGAGGTTTCACAGCATTTTGCCTCTCTTCTCGTCTCACCTTGCTGTCATGTGAGGTAAGCTGAAATAAAAAGAAGGGGGGAAAAAGGTAATACAAGAAAGCTACAGACCACTGCATCTTCCAAGAGAATCAAAATCCTCATTTTGAGACATAAAAAGCAGTCACGCTTTGTTTGACTTTGCTGGATGACTTGTGAAATGTGCAAACTGTGAAACAATTGGAATCCCTGCTGGGAGAGTCACCCATCAACAACAACCAGCTCACAGCAACCAAAATCATCACGGCCTCACTGCTGCTGTCAACTCGCCACTTGAGCTGCAAACAATACTGTCGATCAAAAGTCATGGTCAGTATTCAAAACGGACACGCGGAGACAACTGCCACTGTCAATTTCATTGAGACTTTCAGAGCTGCAAAAGTCAACTTGACAAGGGAGTGCTGACGTCAAATCAACAAGTTTACAACTTTCAGTTCACTGGGGAAATTTCAACACTTGGGAGGAGAAGCATGAGAAAGCTGGTATATTCAAATCTGTTGTCTGAATGTGTGCGTGCATGTGCAAATGTAAAATGTGCTTTCCTGTGACACGCTGGTGTTAATTCAGTTACTCGGGGGTTCTGTAGCGTAATGTCTTGTAATGGCATACAATCTCATTTTGTCCAAGGAGAGACATCAATCTTTTGGATTTACTACAGGGAGCACAAGCTCTCCTGGTCTCCTGGTGATTGAGGGAGAGAGAGCCGCTTGTGTGTGCGTGTGTGTGTGTGTGTGTGTGTGTGTGTGTGTGTGTGTCTAACGCGTGCATTTGTGTCACAGTGGGAAAGAGGGAAATGGAATAATATGTTCAGACCAGTGGAGCTGAAAACTACCCATACATTGGTTTGATAAACATCAGGAAGGCCACTGTGGTGCGCACTGCCAGAGGAGGTGGAGGTGTGGGGGTCAGAATCTACTTGTGTGTGTTGGTCCTAGGTGAAAATAAATACATAAATGAGAATTTATTTGTGGGTTTCTTTGTGAATGTGTGATAGAAAACAAGTTAGCGTGCCAAATGTAACGTGATTGTGTCGACATTGTGCATGCATGCACTGTCAATCTCACACAGGAGATCAGCAACTGTAAACACCCTTTAAAGTTTTGTTTGTCAACTTCGTATTAAGAGACTTTTTTTGTAATGAAAATATTTTGACATGAGTGACATCACATTTCTGAAGCATGTCAACATGTTGTCTACTCTTGGGCTCGGCTTCGCATGACGCTTTAGGATAGCAGACCTAAAAAAAAGGAAAAGGCCCACGACTAGTGATTGTCAAATATGGATATACGTACTTTACAGCTGAACAGTCAAGCGGTAGTTAACTGATGCTTTTGAGATGAGGGAATGGTCGATTAAACCTGAAGAGAATATCATGTCAAATCTGCTACAAGATAAGATGCATCTTGAGTGGGCTTGCCAAACCTATAATTAACTTTTAGGCCTGCCTCGCCTTAATTTCCCTGACACAATATCATTGTCATGTCTTCCATTTTTCCTGTACAGGGACTTCAAACAAAACAGGAGGAGGTTTGACTGAGTTCCAAATAGAAAACAGGCAAACTGCACCAGACAACAGAGCCCATCTGTTGCTATTTTAGAACGTTATTAAAACTGTGCATTTGTTAACTAAAGTAATATTTTAAAATTGCTAACTGTCATGCAAGTGTAAAAATAAGTTTAATTGTACACTAAATACAGCAAAAGTAATACAATATATATATATATATATATATATATATATATATATATTCCTTTTGATTACTCATGAAAGACACTGTTTGCAGAAGAAGAAAGAGATGCTTTTTAACATTTCAAATTGTCAGTCTGAAAAGTTGTAACTGTTGTGTATCTACTGAGGTAGAATTACTGCTTGTAATATTAATCAAGATCACTTTGCAGCGTCAATTCCCCTCTTATATTATTCCTGTTGACTAATTGTACTGAGCAGCAAGGACAGCGATGTGTTTACCACTTACTTCTGTTGCGACAATTCCAATTTACGGTTTGAGGGTCACAATCATACCGTTCCTCTTTGCTAGCACCAGTAACATTATGTAGTGGCATCACAGAAAAACAAAAACAGCGAAAGAAAAAGGTAACACGTGGAATTGATAGGCTGATTCTCACGTTTTGCAAGGTTTGACATTTGTATTATTGTAAAACATTTTCAGAAAATAGAAAAATGATATGTACATATGAGGTCATTTGAATTTGCATGTTCTACTGTTTTGTGTGCAAGGAGAAATATTCTTTCTACAATAGATAGCTTATTTATCTATTGTCTGGCTGACCTGTGACACAATAGCTTAAATGAGGACAATAACAATAACTGCAGCATATCAGGTCAAAGTGCTACTGTTTCAACTGCCTCAGGTTTTCTTTTTTTCTTTTTTTTTTTAAGTTAATAATTATAACCTAACCCTAACGCTGCTGACTGTTAAACAGTGTGGTGGCTGTGGTTTCAAGGGGAGTTCTAGCCCTAGACTCAGAGTCCAACAGTTTATTGTTTTTCCTCTGCATGTCCATGTCCATGTCCGTGACCCCAAACTGACCCCTCTCAGCTGGCTAAAGCTGTTAACATTGCACCTTGGTCACAATGCCTAACACAAATCTATGTTAAGGTCAGCGACAAGGTTGATAAGAAGCATTATTGTACTCTGGTCAGAGCAGAAATCACAGGAAACTTGCAGCGAACACACTTAGGGCCTGATGACTTGACAAAAAACATATTCAAAAATCTACTCACAGTTGCACAAACTTTTCAGAAAGTCTCTGTGTTTTGGATCATTGTCCTGCGGCAGAACCCAAGCTCATTTCAGCTTGAGGTCACGAACAGATGGCCGCACATTCTCCTTCTGGATTTTTTGGTTGCCCTTAAAAGTGAACTCCGAAGTCAAGGTACAACAGAGGCAAATGGCACCATTTCTTGTTGTTTGAACCAAAGTTGACTTCATGGGAGACAACCAAGGTGTCAGAGTTTGCAGGTTTTCATAGTGTTGAGGCAAAAGGTGGAGGACCCAAATGCAGGGAGGCAAGGCACGAATGCAGGAATCTCAAAAAAGTATTTATTCACAAACACAACAAAGGCAAACAAGGATAATGAAAAAATCCCTGCAAGATGCATGACAAAACTAGGGACACATGAGACGTGACAGAAACAACAGTGAACAGACAGACTGAAATAAACCAGGGAACCGAATACAAGGTAACTGACGAGACAACAAGGCACACCTGGACAAGACACAAGTGGCTGGAGGGAGCTGACTGGTCGACACAAGGACCAGGGCTAACGAGAACAGGTGGAAACGAAAAGTTAATGGGCAAGACAAGACACGGACATGGACATGGGACACAGGAAAACAACACAAAACATGAAACGAAACATCGAAACAAAAGCAAAGACTATGACACACGGAGGACACGACTGGAGCTTATCCTACCTGACTTCGACAGATCATTAAAAAAAAAAACTGGAATTTGCCACAGTGCATATTGTAAAGCCACAAAGACTCTTGGAAAATGTTCTTTGGACAGATAAGACAAAAAAGGAGCTTTTGGGCAACGGGTATCAACTCTATGTCCTCAGATGCAAATATTAAGCACACCAAGAAAAGAAAACTGGCCCTATTGTGAAGCATAGAGGAGGCTTGGGTATGTTCTGGGGCTGGTATGTTACAGAGTGTCTTGAATCTGTGGGGGGGGGGGGCACAATGAAATATCAAGACTATCAAGACATTCTAGAGAGAAATGTGATGGTTAGTGTCAGAAAGCTTGGTCTCAGGTATGGTCATGGGTCTTCAAACAAGATAATGACCCAAAACACACAGCTAAAAACACCCAAGAATGGCTAAGAGGAAAACATGGAAGTGTTTTAAAAGGGCCTTCTATGAGACCTGATCTATATTTGTAAATCCTATTGAACATCTGTGGAGGAGCTGAAATATGCCACCTGGAGAAGGCACCCTTCAAATCTGAGACAACTGGAGCAGTTTGCTCACAAGGCGTGGGCCAAAATATCTGTTGACAGGTCTAAGACAAGTTACAGAAATGTTAAAGGTACTCTCAATATTTTTCCAGGCCTGTATCATTCTCAGTGGCAATTGTGGGTTTTTCTTTCATTAGAAAAACAATACAGTAATCGACAAAGAAGAAAATCTACCCCGCTAAGCCTGCTCCATTTAGTCTTTAATGGAGGCAACTCGCCTTACGAGCAGATAACCTCCCTCTGCACATTTGTCTTGGTGTCTATCGCTTGTCATCATATTAAAGATGAGTACTGAGCAGTATTAAGAGACTTTTTATGTTTTGTTACTTACAACGATGAACATAGTTTTACACCTTTAAAACACTCTCTCAGTTAAGGATGTTAGATGTAACTGAAAAAACATGGTCTGCACAGTGAATAATGGTTGCCATTATTTCTTACTGCAAGAATAAAATGTCAAATGTATTGGAAGGTGGCGAAGGAAACTGCTTTTACTCAAAATAAGAGAAAATATCCTGCCTGCCTACCTGTGCACCTGGAGGACACACATAATGAAGCTAGAAGAGAACCAGAACAGACTTTAGCCATTGCAAATGCAGAGATCATAACCACCAAAAATGTAAACTATATAGAGAGAAGGGAATGGACACATAATGATATGAAAATGAACTGTAACTGCGGAACAAATTACTTTTTTTTTTTTTTTTTTTTAATGCCTGGAGTCCAACAGCGATGGTTCATGCAAACAAACACAGCAACACCACACATACACGTTTAATGACCCATTCTGACTGAGTGGCTGTAAATGCCTGGTTTATGATGCTCGAGCATCCCGATTCAGCTAGCTTACAAAGAGACTTTTGTTGATGCTGACAACACATACACACGCACAGATAAACACCGTAAGAAGGGACCCTTAGAGTACCCGAGGGCCAGACACACACACTTACACATACACAAGCACCAGCTTGGCTAATAGCATCAAGTGTTCTAAAACTGGGACACAAAACAGAACATTAGAAAGACAAGTGTAGTCTCTTATTTTCAGGCTTAGGCTATTTAAGCAATGAACTCTGCCCTCAGGCATATCTGTTTGCAAAAAGGAGCTATGCTGAGAACAACATGAGAAAGAACGCTTAACTATATTTGAAAACTAAATGCTGGCAATAGGAACGTGATCTAATTTCAGAGCATGTGTATGTGCAGTTGACACAATGAGGAAGTGAGAGATAAATATAACTCACCTAATTGAACCCGTCTTTGTCTTCCTATGCATTATTGTGTGTTTTGGTATCACACAACCAGTGGACAAGCTTAACAGTATTAAATCATATCATATCATATTATATTATTCGTTAGCTTGTCGACAACTATGTTATGTTTATTGTATATTTATCACAGTGAATAAAAGGTAACGGGGTCACAAAATGAAGGTATATTTGTTGTAATGGTAACATTTTGTCTGGTGAAGGAGAGATTGTGTTTGGGAGCCAACATACTGTTAGTTGACTCAACCAAAGTCCTAATGGACCAACAAAGGGAAAAAAAGTGCCAGTGTTCCTTTAATACAGTGGCAAGGGCATCTCAGTTTTAGCTGGACTACCGAATTTCACGACCATAAGGTGCACTTAAAAGTCTTACATTTTCTACAAAATGGACGGGGCGCCTTATAATGCGGCGCGCCTTGTGTGCGTGTGTATGAGTTTCAAAATCTATAAATGTTTTTGTGTGATGAGCGCTCCGCTTGACTGACTGGGAGCATTTCCTGGCGACACGTTGCTTATATAGAGGAAAAGCGGAAGTGGCTGAAGTTAAAGGGGGAAGGGTGCGTGTGATAGAGGACGCTAAAGGCACGCCCCCAGTAGGTATCTAGCGCCGGTATGTGCATTGTGCAAAACAACATCGGTTTGGCTAAGGACCCCCGAAAATGGCACCTACGAAGAGACACGCTTACGAAGCACAGTTTAAACTGCAAGCTGTCAGATACGCGGCGGAACATGGGAATCGAGCAGCCGCGACAGAATTCAAGATCAACGAATCCATGGTTCGCAAGTGGAGGAAGCAGGAAAACGAGCTTCGCCAAGTCAAGAAGACGAAGCTGAGTTTCCGCAGCAACAAGGCGAGGTGGCCCGAATTTTATCATGCCTGCGCCCAATAATACACTGCGTCTTATTTATGTGTTAAATACAGAACTAGACCTCGCAACTGAGACTCCGCCTTTTAATACAGTGCGCCTTATGGTTGTGAAAATACCGCCCCCCCCCCCCCCCCCCAGTGAAGATGAAACTAATTTAGTGCTAGGGGGGAAGCTAATCTAATTTGGATTTAATAGGTGCAAATGAAATTAATATGCAATTTAATGAAAATCATATTGTGAATAAACCGGAAAATTAAAATGAAATTAAACTGCCCCGTGTGTTAAAACTATGCCATGTTGGTGTTGTGAGGGTTGGTGCACATAAAAGCAAAGCCGACGGGACGGAGGTTTTATCAAATAGACTCAGAATTAAAACAAGGATTGTAAAAAAAAATAAAAAATAAAAAAATAAAAATAAAAAAATAAAAAGTAATTAGCACTATAAATGCTGGTATGACTATACTGTATTCATATGCCTCGCTGACCAGCAATTGGCTATCTGAAATCAATAAGGGCACTATAATCATGAACTCCAAGGACTGTCTTAGTCAAACAGAAGCTTGAAGAAAGTCAATTTCGGATAAATGCCCATATGAAAATCTAGATTAATGAAAATAGTGTCTAAACTGTAAATAAAGTCAAATGTAATCAAGGTAACTACGACAGCACCTACAAAAATAACATCACACACTGTGACGTCATACAAAGATAAAAAAAAGGGCCAATATTTACTGGTAGTTTGGATAATTTAACCCAGTACATTTTTGAGCATTTTATTATTGTTATAGTAATATGACTTGGTACACTGCAAAGGTAAAACTTTTTGACATTAACATCTAACTGCAGATGAATACGGAAGTGTTTGGTGCCGGAGCATCGTTTCAATGTAACATTTGCCTACATGTCCTCTAAAACCTCTTGTCAACTCTCCAAAATGCTCTTTTGAGGCAGGAGGCAGCAGAAGTTGGGTCTGCTCTTTATGTGCGTGTCACACAAAGATCTCTCTTGTTTTGTCGACTAACAAATGTCACCAATGATGTCACTACTTCAGAGGCGGATTTAAAATGGATTATCTAAAAACAGAGCGTATAAAGAACACACTGTCTCTCTCACATATAATTTTATATCAGCAGAGCCTGGTCAAATTAGGGACACCAATGGCTGACCAAATTACACAAAAGCAGATGTTCAGCATGGATTTGCAGCTACTATTCACATAATCCTACAGCCTCCTAAAAGACTTCCAGTATAGAATAACAAAAACAAGAGGATTTGTTTGTCGCCACTGTGACCCCTTCAAATAAATATTACACTATAGAGTAGTGCAGTAGTAGTAGTAGTAGTAGTAGTAGTAGTAGTAGTAGTAGTAGTAGTAGTAGTAGTAGTAGTAGTAGTAGTAGAGTACTTCACCTACACTGCCTATACTACAGCAAGCAAAAAAAAAAAAAAAAAACAGCCACATTCGTCTTGACTCAACCTCTAAATTATACATTACATATGCATTTATAGTAATGTGTCATCCATACTGAACATGTCAAAAAAAGAAATTATGTGAAGGTCAAGCACAATGAAATAAAGTCTACAAAAAAAAAAAAAAAAAAAAAAAAAAACTTCAGTAGGCCAGTGAGAAAACAGGATATGTGTTTGTAGATGTGCCCTGCGATTGGCCGGCGACCAGTTCAGGGTGTACCCCGCCTCTCGCCCATAGTCAGCTGGGTGAGGGTCCGGCACGCCCGTGACCCTTGTGAGGATAAAGCGGTTCAGAAAATGGACGGATGGATGGGTTTGTAGATTTGTAAACATGAAATTATCCCATCAAACTCATTTGTTCTACTTTCTTTGTTTGTATAGATTACTTGGTTTGTTCCCAACATCTGGTGAAATTTTCGGGTCAATAGCACCTTTGGAAGTATATTTGGTGAGAAAAATGGTGACGTGTTAAATACTTATTTCAGCTACTGTAGATGTGTTCATAATCTAAGCAGTGTGTTTTAAAAAAAGCAAAAACACTAAATCCTTGTAATAGCTTTACTTCCAATAAACTCAAGTGCATTAGGAACATTATATTCTCTTTCGCAACATGAATAAAAAATGTATCAGATTTGTTCATGTATTTTCATGTCACAGAAAGTGAAGAAAAGGTAATATCAAAATGCTCAAAAAGCTGCGCAGTACCCCCCTTCTATCGCTGGCGTTAGGTTCAAGGCCCCCACCCGCCAAACCAACCCTCCGACACAAACGGAAATCCGTGACATAAAAATACCCTGTTCAATTTAATTTATTTATACCCTAGGGATGTTTGTATAGAACTTACTGCCCTTATTTCGTTATGGTATTTAAACACACTTTTAAAACAATACAAACACATTTAAACGCATAATATAGTGAGACGCAGAAAGTGTTTGGAAAGGAAAGTGCAGACTGCTACTTGTGAACAGCCTCATATTCCTTTTTCTGTAGATTAATTTTTCTTCCATTATAAGGAATTTGAGCTTTTCACACTTGTTTTTAATACACTGCTTTTAATGTTAGTAACTATAAATTATGGGTTTCTGTTACAGATACAGTATACAATATTTTGAAGACAGTACAATGGTCTTCAGAGGCTACTAAACACAGAAAGTTAAGTAAGGACAGCAGAAGGCTGTATAAATTCTCTCAAGCTCTCAACACTATCAGGATCAATGCTGGATAATACCGTATGTCCTTTGTGTCTTACCCTGTGTTAATGGAGATGATTTCAATCAGAGGGATTTTTCCTTATCTTGGGCAGGTCCAGTCTGGCCCCCCCTAGCCTCCGACCTCCATCTTTTTTCTGGCCCAAAAGACGAACAGAGTGACCTGAATAAAAGAATGAAAATTATGTGGTGACGTTCAGGAATCACACAACCAATGTTTTCTCAAATAGTGCTGCTTTGTTTGGTCATTTTTGATCAACCACCGTTCCCTCAGCTTAAAATGAATACATTAAGTGTCACCGCACACAGATCAACCTGCCCGAACGCCCGTAAAGTGGACCATCGCGAAAAAAATTACAGTTGCCGAGCAAGCAATTGAGTATCGCACATATAGTACACGCCTGTATCTGGTTTCAAGACTCCACATACAATATATTATATTACTTTTTATTGAACCACAAAAACATGACGTGATTGTCAAAGAAGAAACAGACTGCCAAAAAGACAGGAATCAGCAAGAAGGAGTGTGGCTATTTTGAGAGGCTGTTGGCAATGATCGATCGCCCTATTCACTGAGTGCACATGCATTTGGGCGACAGAGAGTCGCCGCAATTTGCATTTTAGCCACAGGTTCATATTAAAATATAAAAACAGTTCGGTATTATTGTGGAACAATTAATAATTACGCTTAAAAACTGGAAAGGTTTTTTGTGAAAGCGCATGTGCATTTCTTTTTTAAAGGCTTTTCCATCTGTGATGTTGTGAAGGCGTTCACCGACGTTTCATATTTTGAATCGCAGCAAAACTAGCGTCTGATATTTGTCCACTTATGAAATCTAGTTGCCGAACCCTGTGCAATAGTTCATTTCAGCTCCTGAAAATGTAGTTCAATAAAGGGGTCCTGCACACAGAAGGACTGTAAACTACAAAATGTATAACGCTATCTAGAAAGCACACTATAGAAGGGATGCAAATAAAAATCCATAACTGAGTCAAATAGTTAAATGTCAGTGATGTTCAACCTTTATTGTGTGGAAATGGGATGCGGTGGTCTCCTCTCTCTAACCATCTAATAGCCTCATAGAAAGATGTGTGTGAGATGGAGGCGCTGAGGGATGGAATTGTCTTGCTGTTTCCATCCGCTTTACATGAGTCTCCAGGGAGGGTGGGCTCAGGGCAGGAAGCATGGCTATCATTGGTAGATAAAAATTACTATCTGCCCCTGAGGAGGACAAAGAGCCAATCGGTGAGGCGTGACTGGTCGTAATATCCCAGCACAAGCGAGGAAATGAGAAAACTCCACTCATGGAAAGAAGCGAGGACTGGGTGCACATTAGCTACTGTATCTGTTGAGACAGAAAGCTGTGTGGGGATATATTGAGATATTATTTTTATATTACTTTTTTTTTTTTTAAGTCCCTACCAGTTAATCAAAACATCTTCACAACAGCAAAATTTCTCTGTGCAAATTATACAGGCGAGATGTCAACTAGAACTCTTCAAGGTCTATCTCTATTTTTCTACAGGTTGTTTTTCTGTAATATATTTATATTTGAAAGTTTGAAGCCTTTTATTACGAATCCTTTACTCTTGTAAATTATAGGCCACTGGCCAGATTACACAATCTTGCCAGACTCAAATGGTCAAAATGGAACAGTGCTGCCCAATTTCTCATCTCAAAAATAGTTTAGAGGGACCAATTGCTGTGACGGGTAACTCTAAATGTACCCCGATAACTATATTGTCTGTGCTCACTAACTGCCTTCTGCTATGGTCACACTGCAGGTCAATTCCGATTTTTTTGCCCAATGACATGCATCTCCCCCCCCCCCCCATGTCAATGTGAACAGTACAATTCAGATTTCTTCATATCCAACCCAGGCCTCTTTCCTATGTGAATATAAATCGGATATGTATCTGATGCGAGTGGAGTATGGATGCGGATGTCGCACTCATCCATCCCTACTTTGAAATTGTTCAACAAAACGGACACACCACAAAAGCAACGGCAGACGAAAGAGCAGAAAACAATCAGTGCCGACGAAAAGATGCTTAAGAACTGATCAATTTTAAAAAAAGAAGTTGGCTCCAGTTGGAAAAAAATCCTTGAAATTGCTACAAATGTGTACTGGCGGAGCCATTCTTACTTCCGCAAACAGAGGGCACCTCATGATGTCCCGTTTTGTGTCACGTCACGGACTCATTCCGTCCACATCAAAAGTTGCGTTTGTTTTTGTAATGTCAACAACTACATAAAAAGATCAGATTTCACCGAAAAATCTGCATTGGGCACCATGCACTGCAATGTGAACGTAGCTTAGTTTTATCCACCCTTCAAATGTCCCTGCTTTTTCTCCTTTGTTCACACATAAATGCGACTTGACGTAATCCATCCAGTCATAAATGCCTCCTGTAACGTGATGGTGAAGGAGGGATAGCAAGAATAAATAAAAAGGCAAGATGAATTCCTCATAGATGAAAGCTGTATACGATGACCAGATAGGATGGTGGAATCACAGCGGTAGGGGTTAAAAGGATGACCTGTTGACCTACGGCTGATGTGTCATAAGTGGTGAATCCCCTGTTTGATTGGAAGGCATCAGCCGGGTGGGGAACATTGGAAATAACGGACAAAGGTGAAGATGAAGAGGCGAGCAAGGGTTTAATGTTCATCAGTCATCTTGTCAATGTAATGGCCCAAGCAACACCTACAATTGTATCGAACAGTGTTAATAACTTAGCGTTGTCTGCTAAATTAATTTCATGCTGGAAGCACATCAAAGCAAACATTCAAAAACACATTCTTGTAAAACCAAAGCACATAGCGTTGGTGCTTTATAGCAACAAGCCTCTCGGCAGCATTTGGTGTTGTGGAGTCCAGATAAGAGGTCAGTCAGCATCAAAAGACTGTACAATATCCTTCAGAATTCCATTTTAAATACGTGTGAATGCGTCACCTCTGTTTCTGCCTCCCATGTTTTTATTCTTAAGCGTGATCTTATTTTTAGCAAGGGACACAATAACAGTTTGTTTACCCTGGTGAAATAAGGATCATGAGGTCATATTGATGCTATATTGCCTCTGATCTCTAGCTAAGTAGATGCATTAGCCAGTCTAACCTCGTGTGCCCCGATTTCTCTCTCATACGCACATACACCTTAAATCTAAACTGTTTCCAAAAGCCATCGGAACAACAGGTGAAATGGTATCATCCAACCAGAGGAGATCAATATCGGAACACCAATAAAAACATTGAAACAGCCCAACAAAGGATATACATACCGTAAATTAGTTATCAATGGCTCAATCTGACATCAGTGAAAGTGAAAAACATGGTTTATTCTTTTCTTTGCATGGGACACAATGTGTCTTACTTACAGGGGTGTAAGCCCCTGCCACTAAATAGAAGGATGAGGAAATTGGTAACATGTTGGCAATTCAATTGCAAGTAAAAAAAATACCTGGGGTGGTCACAAATGTTTGTAACATCAATGTTTGCACATAAAGGAAGTAACAACAACTGTCCAAAAGACTATGCTCAGACTATTTGTTGCACTTCCAGTTTGTCCCTTACTCTCCCAGAATTCCAGCCATTGTATTTATTTATTTTTTTAAATGAAGAGAAATTCAGGTTTTGGGAAGGTAAAATATGTTTAAAATACTGTGTGCATGCGCAGCAACTAAACCTGAGCTAATGCAAGTCATTTACAACATAAGCTTTATGGTTCAGGGATTCAGTAAAATTAAACAGCTTTATTGTGGTGAGGTATTCTTATTGAGTGGCAGCTATTTTCATTTTAAACTAAGACCCCAACCGAAATGATCACGTCCCGCTTCAAGAAGCCAGACCATAAAAGCTTGCCAAATGCTTTTGTCATGTGGAAAACAGACCCTCAAGCAATTGCGTTGGAGCAAAGAACTGCACCTTGCGACTCATTGGAGTACGCATTTTAGTTACCATTACAAAAGGCAAACCCCCAGTTAAAAGGTCTCCTGGCCTCCGAGCTGAAGTAACAGCTCTCAATTTATATGAGGTCATAAAGAACAGTAATGATACTGGGGAAATTAGTTTCAGTAGGTGGGAGCAGGAGGTGCGGATGGATAGAGTCGGGATATGAGAAGGCGGACAGGTGAGAAGAATCAAGGAAAGACATTTAAAGATGCTGAGGGATGGTGAGAAAAGAGAAATAGGCAGGAGAGTGGTAATAAAAGTCCAAAAATCACAGTGGATCTGTGCTGTGTGTGCATACGGTGAGTGCGTGCGGCCAGACTATCTTGGGTTGATTACATTGTAAAATTCCCTAATTAGGAAGCTCGCAGTGCAACCACTCACATATGCACATGCTCTATAGTCAATCTGTTTTACAGTAGTAGTTGTTTGTTTAAAAAATAAAATAAAATAGCTGGGGGTGTATGAAAGCTTTAGTGGACCTCCACACTAAACTCTGTGTGACCTTCATGAAACAGCAGAGGACTGTAGTGCCAGATAGTTGAAACTGGTGAACTAATCACTGTCGTGAGTCTGTCTTCTTCGACAGAAACGGGCACTTAACAAGCTGTTTTGGAAAGATCCAGAAGTGATTAGGCTAATGTATTTTTCTTCATACAATTCTGGCCACCATTATTGGCACCCTTGAAGGTTTTCATTGAAATTTCTTTCACAATATTGAAAAGAGACTATACACACAAAAAAAAAAAAAAACAACACTCTTTTTAAGCAAACGTAGTTTCAAATAGTTACTAGAAAAAATGGCCCTGGACAGTAGTAAAAGCACCCGTCCTGAATGTTGTGTCACTCACACTTCCGCAAGGACAACTGGCTACAAACACATTCTTCCGGCAATTTAAAAGCGTCTTGTACCTGTTATACAGTATTTCTTTGCCCATTTGTTGAGTTATTTGGTGGAGTTCACCACCTTTTCAAGGATTTTCTTTGAGATTGAGATCCGTATTCCGTGCCAAGTATTTTTTTTAAACTGTTTCCTTTTTGACTATTGTGTGATTTTGATGCAAGCTTACTGTCTTTATCATTTGGAAGAGCCAAATATGATGGCTAGAAGTCAAAATATTCATATATTTGTGCTTGAAGTAGTATACACCGTTTGCATCGTCAATTAACTTAAATTACAAGTGATTTTGTTGTTCACTTTTTGTTTGCATTAAACATCCGAGCAATAAACAGAAGTCAATGTTGGTTGGGCTCATGGATGGCATCTTCATGTTTGGCAATAACACCACAGTGGTGTGGAGATTTGTTGGTCCCCGTGTGTGTTCAAATACCTTTAACAGCCTCGTCCACCACCTCGACCACTCGATCAATCTGTTGGACCTAAAATACACAAAGGCACACGCAGGTTTATTGATGCGGAGGGTCCACAAATTCAAATAAAAGCCTAATATTGACAGCATTAACACAAGTGATCCATATTACAACAAGCTGAGCACACAAACACACTATGCGTACAAATAAATTTCAAGTTCAAAGTTAAGGAAATCAAATTGTGTCTGTGTTTAGTTGTCGCAATGTGGCTAAAAATATGTATAGATTTCCTAAATGTCACAGAATTACTGCAGCATTGCTTGGATATGCTGTAGATACGGCAATCAACTGCTAGTGGCGAATGTGTGTGCCATTGAGGTCCTATCAATGTTTGAGGCGATGCTATTAAACAGTACATTTACTTTCCAGCTGTAAAACAGTATGCAAGAGAGGTATGGCCCAGGTTTTAAAGAGACCATTAAGTACTTGGAATGTTGCCATATGAATCCCTGTCTGCTGCAGCGTAAGCCATTGTGTCATTGTTTTTAGGTAGCAATGTGCATTATAGCACATTCGGCGTTAACAGATTGGATTGAACAACAAAGATTGGGATGACAACACAGGACAATTTAGACCAAGTGACTCTCAACTGGTGGGTCGGAACCCATTTTGTGTGGATCACAGAGAGCTTGTAAATAATTACAGGGCGTCCACAGTTTATGACCATACTGATATGCGACATTTTAAGGTTACGGACGCTATTTAACCAGGTCAAACTTGTCTTTTATCTTAAAAAACACATTTACTCCATAAAGAAACAGTGCAGCTCGGCGTTTGCCGATGCTAACGAACGGCATCGGTGTTGACGAATAGCATCGAAGTCGCACTATACATCTTTAAATGACGAACATTTGAACACAAATGGCGCTGAAGCGACATATACAGAAAGATATAACAATCCACACAGCATATATTATTTCTACTCAAAAGCAAGCATTATTACTGCATCTTAGCTGCAAAGTTTTTCTTTGTGCTTTTGTGTCCTCCCCTCATTTAGAGAAGCACAGCTCATAATGACTAATTTAGTTAACATGACTGAACTTTATTGATCCTTGATTGTACTTTATTTCAAACATGCGATTCCAAAGAAAAACGAAGAAGTGAAAAATCCAACAGTATCAATATTTCATTCTGAAACAGTGTACTGCCCATTTAAAATGGAGTACGAAGAAGTCAAAACTTAACACTTCAATTTTGGATCTTGAAAAAATAAATACAAATAAATGAATTACTTACAAAAGCACACATTTTTTGTTTTATTCCATTAGCAAATGAGTTCTTTTCTAAGCAAGGTTCCCATTTGATTATCTTCTAAGACATAACAACAGTAGTTGGCAGTGTGAAATGGGCACAATATGTGGGCCAAATATAAAGACAAGAACAAAGAACATGCAAGGGGTATAAAAAAATGTGCGCTGAGAAGGCTGATGTGTATGTACCTCTTGTTTACAACAATTGCTTACACACTGTAATTCTCTGATTACCAAGGCAGCGCTGTTGTTTGTGTGCGTGGAGATGTGTGATGCATCTTAGATAAAGGATGTGACGTGTCTGATTCAGAGACGTGAAACACTGTGGGCTTGCGTGACTCTCTGCACCTCGCACACAGCTACACTGTCATTCATTTCACAGCAACTTTTGACAGCAAAACAACAGAACAAACAACGCACATTATCTCGCAGCTCATGTGAACGGGAGTGAATTCATTCAACGGCGCTCTTAAGCACCCACCAGCTAGCCGTTAAGAGAATTCACTAAACAAAAAAAATCCATGACCGGTCATTTGAATCTGATTTTCATATACCACCAACTGTCACTACTGTTGTGTTTGGATAAGAGGGCATACGGTATGAAAGAAGTGTGCGTGCATTGGCACGCCTTGGTCTGTGATTGTTACCATATGTGCCCCTTCATGCATGTGTGGGTTTCTGTCTGTCCATTTGTGTGCGCACGCTCATCTGTATCAATGCAAAATCCAATCTATTCATGACAATGGAAGGCACAGCAGTGGTAAACCTTCCCAGCTGTTTCTGCCTCGCCCTGAAGGCGTACACGCATACAAGCTTGTTTATCTGAATGTAATTATATTATACATACATGCCACTTGAATCTGATTTGAATGTAATTATGTTACATGTGGCATGTTTACTTAAATGGAACTCCATTATTCATAGGGATGGACTTTTAATGCAATAGTTCAGCCGCTCCCTACTCCCGAACACTATATTTGAAAGTGACAGTAATCAGGACTGGACATCAGGTTGCTTGATTTATTGACAATTTCAATAAAATAGCTTTTTGATAACTTTAGTAATTAAATTCCACATTAAATTAATTAAAAAGGCCCTTGATGTTGTTTAGGAATAGCTTCTTAGAGAGCAAGGAGCTAAGAAAGGAAAAGGAATACTAGATTAGTTATTTGTTATGCGTAAAAATGTATCTGTTTGCAGCTGAAATAGGGAGAGAAATAACATTAATTTCCCATGGATATTAATTGTATGAGCTGAACTAAATACTGTACTTTGTTAACCATAATTGGCTATGTAGTCTTCCTAACCGTCGCAGGAGATTGTTGGAATAAATTCAGTAGTCTGGGGGCACCTAACGAACCAAAAGGAAAAATAAAGGGGGAAAACATAAGAAAAAATATAATTGTGCTGCATTACTGGGTATGAAAATTTGTTGTGACAAATGTTTATTTGCCAATACACACTTCTTTGCTGTACTAATTCTGCATGATCTATAACTGTTATCAGGACATCAATGCGCAATCTTTGAAATGTGAAACCTGTGGAATTTGGCTTGAACTGATCTGATTCTTTAGCGTGATTAATCAGTATGACCCATAGGAGTATATACTGTATTCCTGATCATTCTACACTGGGAGGATGAATGATATGCCGTGGAGATTCGGCATCAATAAAACCTTTTGTACTGAGGATTATATCTACTGTACTTTTTGGACTATAAAGTCGCAGTATTTTTCATAGTTTGCCCGGGGGTGCGATTTATACTCCGGAGCGAGTTATATGTGAAATTATTAACACATTATTATATAATTTCACGTTATTTTCACACTGACAACCGCAAGAGGGCGCTCTAGGCCTGTGTATCTGTACCTGCTACTATATAAATTTCCACCCAAAAATGTGATTTATATGTTTTTTCCTTCTTTATTATGCATTTTCTGGCTGGTGCGACTTCTACTCCGGAGCGACTTATTATAGTCCGGAAAATACGGTACGTGATTTATTCCAATTTATTACATTTATTCCAATGCTTACTTCAGATGTACTGGGTTATGTCAGCATAAACCAGCCTAATACAAGAATGGACACAAATGAGAAACAAGGTAAAAGTAGATCCATTTATTTATTTATTTATTTATTTGTCAGGGCTATTAGACTTGATCTATAAAAATGTCCTCACACCTGTTAGAAAAAAAATTATTTAGATTTTCAAATAAACTAAACATTAACACAAACATCTTGCTTTTATATAAAGCAAGATGTTTGTGAAATGAAATGACAGTAAAGTTGTTTTAACATGACTTTGATATGATATTCCTGTTATAATAGGATGTGCTCACTTATGCAACCACATCATTTTATTTTATTTTTTTACTTTTATTCTTTAAAAAAAAAAATCATCTTTTGCTATAGTTCACATTGAAGATGGAAACGGTAATTATTTTCTCATTTAAACAGGAAAATTAGACTTTTTATATCCGCTGTATGTAATATATGGCATCACACGTCTCTTTCTCCACATCTGAGTTCCTCATATTTCTTTTAATCCTGACTGTCATACATCGGGCCACTTTTCTCTTGCCCAACCGTGTTCATTTTTGTGGTAATGGTCCTGTCTTCTGGCGAGTGCTATCGATCCACTAAACAGCAGGGGGGCCCGAACAGACCAGACCAGACTCGGCATGCCGCCAGTCGGTGAATGACAGCTAAAAATGCCCTGTGGTACCTTTTGTGCCTGCATGTACAGAAAAGTCATCCAAAACATTTTCATTTACCTTGAAAACTTTGTTTACGTTAAGACTCTTACTTCAAAGTCATGTTTTATTGCCCAATGGACTGTACAATAAAGAGAGTGTATTACAGACCCCTATGATGCTGAGCCCTTTGAGATAATCCATTCGAGGTTGGGCCTGTGGAACACAACCAGCTACCACCACCTTCTTCTGCTGCTCCTGGGCTTTTCTGCAAAACAAAATGGAAAGATAATATTTAACAGCATTTCTTTTTCTACAGAATTCCATTATGAATCGACTAGAGTGGAGAATATAACAAGACTAAATAAAACATAGTTGAGAAGTTGGTTTAAGGTGAGAACACTGTTTAACTGGTGTATAGTCCATTTCCATTCAATAGACAAAAAATAGCACGTTTAAAGAGTTCAAAAGGTCTGTTTTATTGGCATGTCAATCTGTTTTCCCTTGACTCGCAAATTATGTAAAAGTGTCAGCTGTATGATAAAACACAAATATAGTTTATTTACGACACAGCACGTCGTATGCAGCATCAATTTTGCATATGGAAAGTCAGGAACCAGTAACAGCAACATGGTAAAGTGGCCAATTATTCACAGTTGGCTCTTTCTGTAAATTAAGACCACACATGTTAAAAATATATAAATAAAATACAGTGGAGAGCGTGTGTCTGTGTGAGGGGGGGTTTATGGGAGTGCTTCCATGTCACCTCCAGTTAGTGGCAGTAAGATTTGAGACACTCGGTCTGTCTGACAAAAGCTTTTGGAGGCGCTACCCAGACTCCACCATGAATCTTTAATAATGAAGCCTCCTGACAGCTGGAAGTAGACAGGGAGGGATGAAAGGAGGGAGGGGGCGCATAAAAGTGAGGGAGGAATTAAGAGGACAGAGGAGGAGGAGCAATAAAACTGGATGCAAACTGTCAGTTGTGTTTTGGTTCAGTGTGTTTGTATTCTTCAGCAAAACAAAGATACTGAGGTAGAAGAGGTGGGTCTGCCACTATAAAGTATAGTTTAAAAAAAGAAGTGAACATGTTGAAAGATGACAAACAATCCAATTCAGAGCCGAAGCGAGCGAAAGCAGAGTGGATCAAAATAAGAAAGAGATGACTGGCATGTAGTGGTTTGAGTCATTTTAGCGTCTCTTATAGTTCCACTTACAGTATATCATCTATTTCTGCACATTTGGAAAAAATGCTTGTTAGAGATACACAGGAAAAAAAATACATTACATGAAAACAAAGAGGCTGATCTGGATCCAACTTCTATTGACCTTGGGATATGTACCAAGTAAAAGCTCACGTCAAAACCCGTGCCTTCTTATTTTCCTTCTACATTGCGGAGGGCTGACATGGTTGACAATACCAAGCAGACAGTCACGTGTGCAACAGTAAACTATCACGAGGCGTAAAGAAAATACATTCTAACATTCAAGGTTGTGCAGTTTGCGACACTGGTAAACCTCCAATTTGTTATGAAGTTTTCTTCATAGGAAGTAATGGAAATGTACACTATCTGTTCCAGCTTGACAATGGGGTCAGTGTGGAAAAGGTCATAAAAAACATTTAAAACCTGCATTTTGTGTTTACTTGTGCTGTCTTTGACTAATTTATATTTGTTATTTTGATGATGGGAAACATTTAAGTGTGGCAAACATGCAAAAAAATATGAACTCAGGAAGGAGGCAACCACTTTTTCACACCACTGTGTATGTAGTGACACACCCATCGCAATGTTAACAATTGAGCAATACAAGCCAGGATGCAGAAAGGCAAAGGGAAAAATAGCATAGCACAGTCTGCTTAGTACTACAGACAAATCTGAAATGTCAGTCAATGGAAATTGTAGTCTCTCATGTTAAAACAAACACTAAAGGACAATTCTCTTTTAAGCCATTGTATTATACCAAATGCAAACTCTGCAAAAATTAGTTAGGAGAAACCAAAGTCAATCACTGCATATAGAGTAGTAGTTTTCCCCAGTGGTGTTGCCGTATGATTTGTGTGAAACGGGAGTGGATTTCGACTCCCGCTCCCACAAAGACAGATCCCAATGCCTCCCGATCCTGCGCCAAAATTGCATAGATTTGCCTGAGCTTGAGTTTAAAACACACTACTCTCTTACTACATCCTCAATATCGCATTATGGTATAATTGTATACGATATGTCACACCCATGCTGTACTCCCTATGTTGAGGCTTATCTTTCCAAAGGCAAAGAAAAGTGAAACATGAGTGAATCATTTGATGCTGGGTGAATTGAGGTACACAGATGTCTCACACGATTCGCAGAATAACTGCAGTATGCTGATGTAGCGTGAATGATGATACATTTAACTTAAAAAAAAAAAAACACATTTGGTTGGTTTCCCAGTTGTACAACTTTAGGGCTGTTCAAATCGGGTTGTTCCACTTTAATGACAAAACAGAAACTAGAAGCTGAAACACTTGCTGAAGCGAGGAGAGTCCGACAGTGAACATTGTAGCTGTAGTCGAGTAGCTTGTTCTCTTGACAGTGCTCGTCATCAAGTACCACACTGCTGTCACCCACACACAGTAGAGGTACGCCTGCATAATTCACACCATTGCCTGCCAAAACGTGCCAAACGTTCCTATAATACGCCACTCGCTCCTTGTCCATCGACATTGCTGACACAGAGAGTAAGCGGGCGGCGTCGGAGTCGCTGTCTCATGACCTCGAGGGGAACAGGCCAGTCTCGTCGCACACTGTTCCTGGTTGGGATTAAATGGAATGGGATTATGCGATGCACTTGCCGTCGCGATACTTTTGAGCCCAACCGAGCATTCGCTGCCAGTGAACCGGACCAGAGCAGATGTCCCAAGAGATCAGAAGAGGCATGTGTTTTTGTGTGCGTGCGCGCTGTGTGTGTGTGTGTGTGTGTATGTGTGTGGACAGGCCCATTTTGTTGGCATCCCGCTCTAAACGTCTTCAGTCTCCGTCAACTTTGTGTTGCTGCTCTCCATTGGCTGAAGATCACACGCATCCATGGACACCCACACATGGTATTAACAAAGCACATGCCTTAAACATACAGTAACAAGCGCATACGATGAGTCAGGGATGGCGATGTAACAGCCTATGCATAGATTTATGACCTCTTTGGTATGTACAGTATGGTAAGGAGGGGTATGCTGTACAAACTGGTTTTAAACAGCTGAGTGGACACAGTGAATCAGTCAAATTAGACCAGACTAAATGTCTAACTCGGTTGATCAGGTTGACTTAGATATATATACAATGTTGAAGCACGTGAGGTGAAAGCACAGTACATGACCTATATAGAAGCTATAATAAAATTTGAAGTGAAAAAGGCAAACATCTGAAAGGAATCTCCTGAACTGCAGTAAACAAACTATGGCTTGCCAGTTGCTAAAAAGCTCCAATGCAATACAATACCCCCCTTGGCACGGCATTGATTGAATTGTGAAAAACCAACCAAAAGGGGTCCCTTGATATGCTGGTTTTTGCTAGGTTTAAAAATCAAGCGAGAGAAGTTTGCAGCATGTGAGAGTTGCGTCCTTTCAATGACTGCCTGACACCCTGTAGCATTCAGCAATATCTACATAGTGAGGAACCACATGAGGTTATTACACACCGAGCCGAACATATGCTACTTCGATCGTGTCAGCTCCAAAGTGAAAGGCCTCTTAAGTTTTACAGTTTGTAACTGGACCCAAACTTTCTTGAGTAAGAGTGAGTAGTGTAGTAATATTTCACAGGGGTTAACTTCTTTTAAAACTTGTACAAGCGTAATGAATGTTAAAACATTAAAATTATGATTTTTTTTTTTTACTGAATAGTTTTCCTATACAGTAAAATGTTTTATGAAGGCAACAGCTTCATGCTGAAACAGATTAATTAAATTTTCCATTTCATAAAAATTTACACTAAATTTGAATGAAAGGATTTGGTAGTTCAACTATAAAAAAAAAAAATACAAATCTTAAAGGTTTGTACAGAAAAGGGTGGCGAACAAACTGCTACATTAAACTGAGATCATCAGAATCATCTTTATTTGCCAAGTACGTACGGGAGTTGGAGGCGCTCTAGTACGACAACATGGTCTGCATGTTGTCATATGGGTAAGTTGTCACATTGCAAATATCTTCGCCAGCAGAGGTCGCAACTAAAAAGAACAATTCTAGTTATCTTCCTTTACATGGTCTGGGGTCGTGTCCTGTCTGAGAAGTGAGTTGAGACGAGCGCAAATCAACCTTTTTACACAAGCTAAAGCAAAAAAAAAGAAAATTAATGTTATATATTTTAAAATAGGCTTCTTCCTAGCAGTAATACATGGGGGCTTGTTAGAGGAGAGATGAAGGCATCTTTTCATACCTTAGTCATTGCTCTGTTTTAAGCTAACTAAGCTGGAGCTAGCATTGGCAAACCTGGTAGTTTGGGGCAAAATGTCTCAAGTCATTTTGGGGTTAGTTGGCACATCATGTATTTTCATAATGAATCAAAACTACTTAAGTAGTTTTCTTTCATTTTAAAGTTTTTCTCCTCTTCCTTGTCCTTGTGTCTGTGTCTCATCTCCTTGCTCATCCGCTTATTTGCACTCCGCCAGTCGTTTCTGGCTGAGTTGACAATGAGCCAGCCAATCAGCACACTCCTGACCTCTCTGCATTAGCCTAAGCAGAAAGAGGCAAGGTTAAGTATCCATCAAGCCTCAGTAATTAAGCTATAAGCTGGTATGTGCAAGTATGCAATACAAGTTTAAAAAAATAAAGATAATACAGGGGGGGTACACCGCATTTCTTTTATTTTTTATACTGTATTTTTGACATTAACAAACTTTTGCAGCGTTGCCCTCCAGAGTTTTGTCATTGCCCCAATTTCAATGCCAGGAGAGATCCTGTTATTCACTCAAATACGTGTACTTACTTGCTTTTGCTATATGTCTATGTATGTAATGTTTTATTCATGTTTCCATATTTGTTTTGTGTCTGTTTTCCAGCAGCAGGAGATGAATATCAGTGGCTGACAGGATGGTTGACACAAATGTAAAGAAATACACTATTGCGTATATGAAGATTACAGCGTCTCCACGGGGAATCAATTTACTAACAAAAATGCTTAACTAACTCGCCAAAGGGATTTGACTACAAGCTAGATGAATGAAAGCTGTTGTTGACCCACTTAAGTTCTAAGGGGCCATAATACTTTTTTTTTTTGAGAAAAAACGTACGTGATTTATTATCTTTTTTGAGAAGACAATGCTGAAATATCTGCTTGACTCAAATTGGACAAAATTAGCATGATCTTAGACGATAAAACCTGGGACAGACATTTGTAAATCAGGAGTCTCTCTGTGTTAGTCATGCAGCCCCAAAAAGTATCAAGTCAAATCATAGAGTATTACCTCTATAATAATACAGCAAAGTAAAATATGACATGAGAAACATGGGGACTTATTTTCTTTTTTGTAGAAGGAAGAACCAAGAACAGAGTATCATTAAGACCAAGCATTGAGAAGAAAGGTGACAAGACTGTATAAAGGGAACGAAGAGGAGGAGGACAACATGGAGGCTGTGAAGGAGGGTTATGATTGAGGGATACGAGGGATTTGATAGATCGAGGCGCCTGGAATTTCTTTGTCTCCAACATCAGAGCACTACTAATGGCAGAATGTCTTGTGCCTATAATGAATTATTGACAAAATAGGGGACCACTCTTGGAAAATATGTTCAATAGTTTTATTTATTACATTATAAGCAAGCCTACATGAAAATGCACCATATATTCATCTATGGACTCGTGTTAGAGAAGTCATTGTTTGATTCAGAAATGTGCAACCTCGTGGACGTTCAATTTTATAGGTTCCACAGTGTTGGTGTGTGGAAAAATATAAATGACAATAAATCAAGAGTGACATCCAGTTATTGCTGTTAAACTGGCACTGAGTGCTGGTTTTCTTAATGATCTGGCAAACCCTGCATAACTGGCACGAGTACACTGAATCATTTGGAGGCTTGCAAGCCCACCAAGGTGGCTGAAAATCTGTGACAGCAGGTTTTTCACATGAAGGCCAAAGCCTTGCAGCCATGTGTGTGTGATTTCTTTAATAGTGGCGCGACAATGACATACATTCATTCAAGCCGCAAAACACTGAGAAAGATACACTCGCATGAAGTCGGGATATGGCCAAAATGTAGCTCTAATTGTTTGAACAGCAAAACAACTGGTTGGATTCAACATCGTACTAGTCAGGCTCAAAAGAGTACACATGCACAATCCACCCCCACAGCTCAATAGTAACACAGTAATAACAAGAAAAATGGCTGTTTCGTTCTATGGGAAAATTAAACATTTTCTTAATGCTGTAAAACAAAAAGACATCTGAAGAAAATAAAGAATTGTGATATTAGTCATTGAGTCATTCCATTTCTATACGTTAGACAGGTTTTTAAAGTACAAACTGCTAAAGTTGGATAGTCTCTGATTTTGCAATTTAAATGTGTAGTTGTCCACATTCATCATCATATTACAGTCAATAAAGGATTTTGAGTTAAATCTGTTGTTGACAGGTTACCACCAATCTGCTGTGTGATCAATAAAGCTGTAACATGTAGTTTATGGTTAGTTTGCATGGCCTTTGGGCCAACAAGTGATAAGATTGTGGTAAATTGTCAACATGGGCCAAGTAAAAAGGCATACACTGGAAATCTAAGTCTTTCATAAAACAGTATCGCTTCTTAATAAGCATGCAAACTTGATTGGTAAAAATAGATGTAAAAAAAATGGTGAATGTGTTATCAACAGTCCACTCCATTGTCTGCTTGAGTGGGTCATGATGAAAACATAAGAAAGAAAAAAACAGGGGCATTGCCCAAATGAACATTCCGATAGCAATAAGCACAAAACATGGAATATGCGTTGATTTGTCCAAGTAAGGAAAAAGACAAGCTGAATCCTGACTGGTCTGAGTGTGAGAGACTACCATATGGACCCGACTGCCTGAGGCTGAGGTTTGGAGTAACAACTGCTGAGAGAAGACCATAAGAAGAGATTTGAGGATGGCAAAACACTAACACGGAATTAAATGTTCAACATCAAAACAGCTAATGGGGTCTTATCAGGAATGATTCTCCTAAATAGAGCCACACACTTTTTAGGATAGTTATCAGCAGGGAATCCCCATATTTACAATTAAGATGTATACATTAAAAGACGAAACAAAAGTAGAATAAAAGTGTAATCCACAGCCGAAACCAGCAATGGTGCTGTCGATTCCGTTTCAAATAACAAAAACATGATGCCCACTCAGTACCCACATCAAGTAGACTTTCACTATGGCACAAGCCCTCCAGGCAGAATTCGGTCAATACGTCACTGATGTGGAAACAGGAGTTCAGAAGATTCAGAGAGCGAGAGAGCACGGTCAATATCATTACACGCTGCTTATCATTACATTTGCTGATTTGACTTCCTTGAGGCTGAATTCATGCTAATGACTCAAAATGTAGGTACTTTATTTTTAACCTACTGTGGTACATATATTTAATGTGCAGAAGAGGTTTAGACTGAGGTGGTAGACTGACTTTAACCAGACTTTAACCAAAACTCTTTTGTTACAAAGCATTTCATGTTGAGATGTAAAAAATCTAACACAAATATTGTTTATATAAATTTATTAACTGGTTAATTGATGGTTAATTCTAATGATCACGAGCTGAATTAGATCAATTTTCTCCGTAGCTGATTAAGCAAATGTATTTAGCTGATTAAGCAAATGTATTTAAATGCCCATCCCTCATCTGTATATATAAATACATTTGCCAGACTGAACAGGTGTGGTCACAGGGCGAGCTAAAGCTACCCCTGAAGAGAGCCAGAACGTGTGTGAGCTTGTATGTAAAAACGCTGCCATTGTCGCCTGCATTTTTACAATACGGGCCAGAGTGACTCCAAAGACGTGTGTGAGTGCATGCGTTGATCCCAAAGTGGAGAGAACGGTGAATTCTTACCAGGCTGACAGAGGTGGAAGGGCATTCTTGGTTGAATGAGTCGATGCAACGTTAGTTCAAGCATAAACAACCATGATTGGTTTCAAGATCATGAATTATTACAAGCGAGCGTTTGTAAAAGTGGAATGGCACATGCTCAGTGACCTGGGATGCATCAGCACTCTTGGAAAATCAACACTTTCTTCCCCCAGCTCACACAAATTTAAAATGCCAATTATGTTACAGATAGATAAAAAGCTAACCACGTTAGCCTAAAAAAAACATTTTATAGATGGGGCACTCTAAGACTCGCAGTGAAGTGAAACAAAAAAGCTTTACAAAAAAAAACAGCCAAACCAATATCAGCCAACATTCGAACTAAAGCTACATTTACACTGCAGGTCAATTTAGATTTTTTTGCCCAATGTGAAATGTATCAGATTTGTTCATGTCAATGTGAACAGTACAATTCCGATTTTTTCATATACGACCCGGGCCACTTCCATATGTGGATATAAATCGGACTATGTATCTGAATTCAGTATGGACGCTCACGGTGCGCACATCCGACCTATACATCACCAAAAGGCAACAAAAGTCACAATTGTTCGACAAAACAAATGCCATAAAACGCCAACAGCGGAGGAAGCAGCAGAAAATAGTCAGTGGCGAAAACACAACGCTTTAGAAGTGATAAATATTAGTAAATGTTGGCTCCGGTTTCACAAAATCCTTGAAATTGCCGCAAATGCGTAATGACGAGCCCTCCGTAGGGGGCCGCATGTACTTCCGCAAAGACGCCGCCTTGCAGGTGTGCACATGCGTGTGACGCCCCGGATATCTTCTGTCCACAGTAAAAGCCAAGCCACATTTGTTTTTGTCATGTGAACGACTGCATAAAAAGATTGGCTTTAACAAAAAATCCGAATTGGGCATCATGCCCTGCAGTGTGACTGTAGCCTAAGTGGCTTTTGTGTCAGCAAGCTCTACTTTATGATGCTGATTGATTATCTTTATATATTGTACATTGTAGGCATGTTTCTTTTAAGCCAGATAGCGTACGTTAATGATGCTTGATGCACAGTGAGGTAAGCGGACGGAGGAAGATATGTGAATACATGTAGCGCTGCAATGTTTGGGGACGATGCAGACTATAAGGAGTCTCATTATAAAGCAACAACGTCTAAACATCCATTCAGGCCGTTAATTTCCCCGGATGATGTCTTCTCCCCAGCACAGCCTCAAGCAGCTCCTCGGTGAATCATCTGTCCCTCAAAAAGGCCTTCTCATTTAACCACACAGCTTTATTTATCCTGAATAACATCCATTTAAAAGCCAAGCATACAGTGTGCACAAAGCCAATTGTCTGATGTAATTTCAGTGCAGAACCCCATTACTTAAAAATATAAGGAAAAAATAATAAAGTACCTTTTTATCCCATGTATACAAATGCTTGAGGCGACAGCAATTAAAAGGAAGGTTCAAGGCGAGGTTTGAAGGGTGGTGAACTATTTGCTGAATAAGGAAGTGATTATTTTTTAATCTATTTGGCTTGGTAAAAGGATAGTTTTAGTTGGAGATAAATAGAGCCATCTAAATATCTTTGTTGACCCAAATCCCTCTCTTTTATTCCATAAACAGCCTGTTTGAATAAACAGGCTGTTTCTGAATGCTTCAAATAAAATAAAAATTCAATTTACAATGCATTTCAATCATACATCATCGTACTTTCGAAATGAAATTGAAAGGGGTTGAAGAAAGGATCAAGCAAACTGTCTAAACTACATGACTGATTTTGTTTAAAACTGTGCAATTACATCGTATTGGAGAATTCTTCAGTTTTTTTTATTTCTTTCTGCTACCTATTTGACCTTGTGCCATCTTTTGTAAAACGTGAATCTCTCCAAACTATTTGCTGTATTGCACATAAAGTCTCACTAATTGACTTCGCTGATTATTACCGGTTCCATCTCATTACAGCACACGGTCCTTTATGTCTTCCGAACCAATTAAATCCAAAATAATGTTATCAATTAGAGTAGGCCGACTTTTTCATTGCCCTTTGTATTAGGAGTAAAAAGGATGGGATTTCTTTAAAAACTTTGTTTAATCAGATTTTTTTTTTTCCAGATACAGATTTTCTCTGTAAATTTATTGACTGCTGTGAATATAACATCATTAGCAGACGAAAATATAGCAAATACCAAACTCAAAACTGCTGAAAAGATTGTCATTACCCCCCCAACCCACTCTTGAGGACTTGCTGCCAGAACTAAGACTAACTAACTACATGCTGCCAGAACTCAGACAAGAGCGTGCAAAATCCTCCAGGACCCTCCACATCCCGGTCGCCAGCTCTTCCAGCTCCTTCCCTCAGGTATGCGCAACCGAACAATGCAAACTAAAACTAGCAGACATTCCAACAGCTTCTTCCCTCTTGCCATCAACTTCTTAAACAGCTAACCTACAATTCCATTGCAACATGCTGCCATTTTTTTGTCTTGAGTTTGTTGTCACATTTCTGTCTATACATTACTCGTGCACTCACTGTAGTAGTCTCACCACGCTGCACATCTGTTGTTGACTAATACTGGCCACTCATGCCAGAGTAGCATCTTGCATCACTTGCACACTGACTGAGGAGTATCTGCAACATTTGCACAATCAACATTGTCCCAGACTATCGCGCAACTAGTCACTTTAAAGTTGCATACACTCCTTGAATTCTCGGCGCCCATTGCACAATGGTCATTGCACCGGACTATTGCTATATTAGTCATTCAAACTGCTCTAGAGGACTCTGCATCATTTTGCACAATTGTCAAAAAATAAATAAATAAATAAAACATTTACCAGATAACTAGCAACCCTTTATTGCTCAGTGACTGTTTTTCTCAATGTCTTTATGTCTCAAAAGTGTTCTCTGTCAATCTGTTGTCATACTAGAGCGGCTCCAACTACCGGAGACAAATTCCTTGTGTGTTTTTTGGGCATACTTGGCAAAATAAAGATGATTCTGATTCTGATTTACTCACATATTCAATGTCTTTATGTAGATCATACTCCATCGCATGCAGTTATAATTCTAGTATTAAAGTACATGTGTGTGTGTCTTATTTTCATGTCGTAATCTTATATTGTTAACACTCAACTTTACAACTTACTTTTACGGCATTACATGTTTGTGGTATAACAGAATTGTAAACACACTTAACTTAATGTCCTCCATGAACCTTTCTGGGGAAAGTGCAGTGTAACCCCTTAAACACCATCATTCTAACAGTGCGGTTGCATGTCAAAGTGGACTGCTGAGCTACAGTGGTTTCAGACAGCCAGGAAAGGGAGTAGCCCATATACCACATGCAGCCTGATTTCCCCACATCAGTATTCCTGCCTTGTATATCCAGCTAGCTGTCTGTTTGTTTATAGCACCTCAGAGGTTAAGGACTGCCCCGGGTATATTAAAGCACCACCAATCCACTGACCTCGTGCCTTCCAGAGGTTGGCATCTTGCTGCGTACGTGCCCGTGCTCCCACCAGTTTTTGCGCATGCAGTATATGCACCTATAGCCAAGTTGTAGGCCTAGGGCTTGTGTCACTCCAAATATTGTTTGGTTAAATTGCTTTTTGCCTCAGTTGCAGCATCTCCATCTGCGTTCTTTGAAAATAGGGAACAAGTCCAGCTAAACAGTTAACCAAAGGTTTTCAAGTCCAAAGAGTAACTGTAAATGGAATGTGGGTTAATGGCTCTGTCGCAGGCACTGTAAGGTCGCTGCGACAATCAAAATGTTAGCCATTAACTCACTTTTGAATTGTTTAATCCCCTTGGCCATCTTTAAGTTGAACACCCCATCATGCTGTCATTTATTTCCATTTCTTTGAAATCTTCTGCTTCTCTTTTTTACTGTGTGCACCACTTCTACAACCCCAATTGAAGTTGGGACGCTGTGTTAAACATAAATAAAAACAGAATACAATGATTTGCAAATCATGTTCTACCTATATTTAATTGAATACACTACAAAGACAAGATATTTAATGTTCAAACTGATAAACTTTATTGTTTTTAGCAAATAATTATTAACGTGGAATTTTATGGCTGCAACACGTTACAAAAAAGCCGGGACTAGATCATGTTTACCACTGTTTACATCACCTTTTCTTTTACCAACATTCAATAAACGTTTGGGAACTGAGTACACTAATTGTTGAAGCTTTATAGGTGGAATTTTTTCCCATTCTTGCTTGATGTACAGGTACAGCTTCAGCTGTTCAACAGTCCGGGGTCTCCGTTGTCGTATTTTATGCATCATAATGCACCAAACATTTTCAATGGGAGACAGGTCTGGACTGCAGGCAGGCCAGTCTCGTACCCGCACTCTTTTACTACGAAGTCACGCTGTTGTAACGCGTGCAGAATGTGGTTTGGCATTGTCTTGCTGAAATAAGCAGGGGCGTCCATGAAAAAGACGTTGCTTGGATGGCAGCATATGTTTCTCTAAAACCTGTATGCACCTATCAGTATTAATGGTGCCTTCACAGATGTGTAAGTTACCCATGCCACTGGCACTAACACAGCCCCATACCATCAAAGATGCTGGCTTTTGAATTTTGCGTCCATAACAGTCCAGATGGTTCTTTTCCTCTTTGGCCCGGAGGACACAATGTCCACAATTTCCCCAAAAATTTGAAACTTTGTTAGTTTTTCCACTTTGCGTCAGTCCA
Source organism: Phycodurus eques (assembly GCF_024500275.1). NCBI lineage: Eukaryota > Metazoa > Chordata > Actinopteri > Syngnathiformes > Syngnathidae > Phycodurus > Phycodurus eques. The sequence continues at coordinate 30,250,913 of NC_084528.1, read as the reverse complement.
TCTTAGATGAGCTCGGGCCCAAAGAAGCCGGCGGCGTTTCTGGGTGTTGTTGATAAATGACTTTTGCTTTGCATAGTAGAGTTTCAAGTTGCACTTACGGATGTAGCGCCGAACTGTATTTACTGACATTGGTTTTCTGAAGTGTTCCTGAGCCCATGTGGTGATATCCTTTACACATTGTCATCGGTTTTTGATGTAGTGCCGCCTGAGGGATCGAAGGTCACGGGCATTCAATGTCGGTTTTCGGCTTTGCCGCTTACATGCAGTGATTTCTCCAGATTCTCTGAACCTTTTGATGATATTATGGACCGTAGATGATTAAATCCCTAAATTCCTTCCAATTGTACGTTGAGGAACATTGTCCTTAAACTGTTCGACTATTTTCTCACGCACTTGTTCACAAAGAGGTGAACCTCGCCCCATTTTTGCTTGTGAATGACTGAGCAATTCAAGGGAGCTCCTTTTATACCCAATCATGGCACCCACCTGTTTCCAATTAGCCTGTTCCCCTGTGGGATGTTCCAAACAGGTCTTTGATGAGCATTCCTCAACTTTCTCAACCTTTTTTGCCACCTGTCCCGGCTTTTTGGGAACGTGTTGCAGCCATAAAATTCTAAGTTAATGATTATTTGCTCAAAACAATCAAGCTTATCAGTTTGAACATTAAATATCTTGTCTTTGTCGTGTATTCAATTAAATATAGGGTGAACATGATTTGCAAATCATTGTATTCTGTTTTTATTTATGTTTAACACAACATCCCAACTTCATTGGAATTGGTGTTGTACAACGCCCCCTCGAGGTTTCAGCATAAGCCATTCAAAGGTCAAAAGTGCTACTGTCATTTTAAAAGACAATGTATTTCAAGCATGTCTGAAAGCTTTAACTTATAGAGGATGGATGTGACGTCCACTGAGAAGCAAAGTGTGTTCTTCTTCCTTGGTCTTAATCAGTGTGTTATTTCAAAGTTTCTTGTGAGATAAAGCTGTCTATTGTCACCCTCAAGGTGGATGAGCGATGGCAACATTTAGGGAGGGAGCGAATGCTGTCTTCAATATCTTGCCGCGAGTAAAACATACTTTAGTATGACAGTTATTTCCAGGTCACTGCTTGATAAGCAAACAATCATTGTCAACATGAAAAAAACAATAGCTCAACAAGTGAAAATGCATCTGGATCTTTAGACTAGCTAATTTTGTCACAGAAGCTAAACATTGTTAATCAATAGCATGTAAAAATCTGTCGAAAAATGCTTTCGGATTATGTGTGAATCAAAAGTCGTGTTTGTGTTAAAAGTAGAGTGCGTTTGCTTAGGTTTGTGGTATCCACACTGCCTTTGTCCGTTGATGAACAGATCCTGGTTGATCAGGTTTCAGCATCAGTTTGGTTGAGTCTCAGATCCCTCTGTGTTTATATAAAGATACTCGACAGCAACACAGCAGCTGCTATGCTGGCTGGTGCGCACCCACACCTGCCACCTGAGTCAGTCATGTCTCTCATACCTACTCACACACAAACACACAGCCTAAGTACATAATGGCCACCTTTAATACTCAATGACAAATGTGGCCAAACAAATGGTGAAAACAGATTCTTGTCTTTCCACCGCATTTCTCTTCTTCGAGTCGTTCATGTCACCGAAGCGGTTTCACTGAATTCAAAAGAACAAGCGAGGTGGAGAGGCAGGTGCTCCACACGTGTGTGTTTGTGTGTGTATGCAGGCCGATCATTGCAGTATTCTCCATATGCCAGCTGCCAGATCAACTACATCTCACCCTGACATTTCAATGCACTCAGTATCAAGGCACCAAGTCAATATACTTATATATTTTGAAGCATTATTTTTCATTATTATTATTTTCTTGTTGTGGGTTGCTTAGGTTGGTAGACAATATGGTATTTTTGAATCAGTTAGATTTTTTTCATGGTAGTAAGATGGTGTAACTGGATCATCGCTATATGAAACCATCATCAGATAAATGACTAGTACAGAGGATGTATATGCTTTGGAGAGGGAATTACTTTAAATGACCAATCACCACAACATGGGATATGGTACCATTAGTTTCATCTCCATCGTTTAGGCTCCTCAGAGCACAACTGTTTCTGTACTGTAAGATTCAAAGTTTTGGAGATTATTGAACGCCGATGTCGTATGATTTTGATTGCTATCTGACATGTTGCATAAGACCATTGGTGGCAAAAATTGTCCAAAATTAATTGTCTATCAGTTGCATTTTTCAAGGATTTTCCTCAAAAAATATCTGTCGATGCAAGGCTGCTACTGATTTGGAATGATACGCCATCCAAGATGGCTTAAGTAGCTAGGTCAAAGGTTAAATCAATGCATACCATTCTGAATCTGTCAAAACCACCTGTCAACCATCTATATGACATCAAACTAATTTTAACATACACGCTGTTATACTTCTGTCACTTAAGAAAAAGAAAAAAAGAAGACTATATAGATCCCACAGTGGGGAAATTCACTAGTTCAACGTACTCCGTTGCTAAATCTGCAATATTGTTCTACGTTTTTAAATTTTGTTGGTGAAAAAAACACGTCGTCGGTGTGGGACTATTTTGCGGTGTCTCAGACAAACAACACGTAAGTTATTTGCAGTCTGTGCACAACTGACGTACGTTGTGGGGAACGTCATCTAAATGCTTCAACACAAATTTGATCGGGCACCTGAAGAATGTACACAAGGAGGCGCACGCCGCTTTCAAGCAACGCAGCGTGAAAAAAAAATAAAGGAAAAGCCAAATGGACGCAAACTCTGGAGAACACCCGTCCATATAGCCGGGACAGTGAAAAAGTAGACTAAGTATGTCATTAACAGTATTTATTAAAGTCATTTAATTCCAATAAAGTAATTTAATTACAGTAAAGTTAGCAGCCATAATTTCTGTCATGCTGTAATGTTGATCTGACCTAAACTTATGTCAGTGGCCAATCCTTGAATGCCCCTAGAGGTCATTGATGTTTTAACTTTTGTCTAAAATGCTAGAGAATAATTTTGAGCTGGGATGGGCTCCAGTACGCCCGCGACCCTAGTGAGGATAAGCGATACAGAAAATGGATGGATGGATGGATGGATGGATGGATACAGTACTCAGTATACAGTAAATACAATATTGTATGTATAATAAATGACCAAGTCATAAAGTACACAAGTATATACAATAAATGAACAAGTAATGTAAATGGACACATTGCTCCATCTTGTGATCGGATCGGTTATCGTTTTTTTTAAACTTGCTGATCGGTGATCGGCCCCAAAAATCCTGATCGTGTAAAGCCTATTTTAAACACTTTAAATTTCCAAATGCATGTGCTATGCTCCAGTGCAACCAAGGTTAAACGTTTTGGCCAGAATTACAAAAGTAATGTTTGGTGCAAACACAACATTGCTCATCATCAAAAGAACACGTAATGTGAAGCACGATGGTGGCGGCATCATGCTGTGGGGCTTTCCTTTTTCTTTTTTTTTCTTCCCCAACCTGAACTGAGGCCTTTGTCAAGATGGAGGCAATTACGAACAATTCCAAAAAACAGTTTGTGTGAGTGCAAAACCTTCGGGCTTCTGCTATAAGTGGAACTTCATCTTTCAGCATGACAGTGACCCAAAGCACACTACCAAATAAACAAAAGAAGAATTAAGAACTTAAGAAGAAGAATTAAAGGTTTGCAATGGCCCAGACCTGAACCCAATCCAACACCTATGGGGTACTCTGAAGAGGGCTGCACACAGGAGATGCAGTCGCAATCTGACATATTTTGAGCGTTTGTGCAAAGAAGAATAGGCTAATTGTGCCACACTGATAGACTTGCACCCAAAAAGACTGATGGCTGTAATAAAAGCCAAAGGTGCTGCAACAAAGTTTTTAAAATGAGTTTGATGTATCTCAGGGGCGTCAACGTTGAAACCCAAGTCAAGAAACAAGCACACATGGAAAAATGTGGACAGTTTAGAGTAAAGGATGTGGAAGACTAGAGTGGCCAGAGTGAGTGAAGTTGTAAAAGTGAAGTGAGGATAAGTGAGGGCGAAACTGATAGACAGAGAGCAGTAATGGTGTGACCTTGTGCTCATCTGTCATCACCAGCTGAGAGAAAAATGACCTGAAGGAGAAAGCTAGAGCACCTGAAACCCATCAAAATGTACTCTTCTCAACTCTCTAACTTTAACAGCTCTGCCAGAAAAACACGTTATCGTTGTCCAATAAAATGCATGCTTCCCCAAATTGTCCAAGTTCTTGCACAACCTTTTGATGGAACATATTGAAAAGTCACTTTTTCTTGTATAGTAATTATTGGGTCGCTGTTGTGACACAACAGGGAGGTTGATTTACATAATCCCCCCCGCACACACACAGAGTTTCTCCTAACATGACTTTTTCGAAGATCAGTCATTCAGTTGGACTACACAGAGGTACAATCATATCAAAACCAAAGGTTATGGAAAACTACAGAATTTGCGTTAGCTAACTGCGTTGTTAAACATCTGTGGAAGCAACTGACACATTCGGTCTGGAGAAGGCCCCCTTTAAACCTGAGACAACTGGAGCAGTTTGCTCACTAGGGGTGTGCCAAAATACCTGTTGACAAGTGCAGAAGTCTCACTGATAATTACAGAAATCCTTTGATTGTGGTGATTGCCTCAAAAGATGATGCAACAAAATGTTAAGGGTACCATCATTTTAGTCGAGACCAGTTTCATTAGTTAATTTTTTATAATTTGGTAACCACAAAAATAAAAAATGCCGGGGTGCTGTTCAGAAATGATGCCGGCTTTCGCGAAAGCTCGGACAACAGTCAAAGCAGATACCTTAACCCAAGCATCCACAATCCATTCACATATGGTGGCGTAACTCGCCCGGCGTTGCCTCTCAGTCTGAGTAAAGCTGTGTTCGCCATCTGTCATCCATCGCTCCCACGCCGCTCGCAACTTTGAACGCCCTGTTTACACCGATGTCCAGTGGTTGGAGTTCCTTCGTCAAGGATCCCAGAATGATGGCAAGCTCCGAGTTCATTTGCTGCACTTGGTTTTTCACAGCGGCTGTGAGATGGGCGCGCATGGAGTCACAGATCAACAGGGACGGACGGTGACGAGTGGAAAATAAACAACCGGTCTCTTTACGTACACCTCACTCAGCCACTCTCTCATTTTCTCCTCGTCCATCCAGCCCTTTTGATTGGCCTTAACAATGACTTCGGCTGGAAACTTTTCTTTAGGCAGCGTCGTCTTAAAAATCATCATAGGTGGCAGTATTTGTCCATTACCATGGCAACCAAGCACAACAGTAAAAGCCGACTTCTCGTGCCCCGTTGTGCGTATCGCTACCGTGGTGGTCCCCTTCTTCTCTAAAGTGTGGTTAACCGGGATGTCGAAAGTGAGCGAAAGTTAGCGGTACCTCATCCATGTTGGTGATGTGGAAGGCTGGATGTATTTGTCTGCAATCTTTTTACTGCAGAAGGAGCAGAAGATGGCCAGCTTTTCCTTGTAATCCGCCAGAGGTTGCTGTGCCACGGTAGTCCTTGCCCGGATGGATAGATGGCGCCGTTTCATAAAACGAAAGCACCAAGACGTACCTCCTTGAAAATGTTCGCTTTTCATTACTTCTGTAAGCGTTATTGCCCTCAGTCGAACGGTGACTGTAGAGACGCTTCTCCCGGCTGTTCTTTGTTCATTAATCCATTGCTCGAGTTGGTCTTCCAACTCGGGCCACCTCGCCTTGTTTCCGCGGAAACTCTGCTTCGTCTTCTTGACTTGGCGAAGCTCGTTTTCCCGCTTCCTCCACTTGCGAACCATGGATTTGTTGATCTTGAATTCGCGGCTCCTCGATTCCCATATTCCTCCACGTAACTGACAGCTTGCAGTTTAAACTGTGCTTCGTAAGCGTGTCTCTTCGTAGGTGCCATGTTCGGGGGTCCTTAGCCAAACCGATGATATTTTGCACAATGCACATACTATATATCTACTGGGGTTGTGCCTATAGCATCCTCTGTCATGCGCACCCTTCCCACTATACGTCCGCATGCTGTCATCAGCCACGTCCGCTTTTCCTCTGTATAAGCAGCGTGTCGGCAGGAAATGCTCCCAGTCAGTCAAGCGGAGCTCTCATCACACAACATTTATAGATTTTGGAACTCGGTACACACATAAGGCGCGCCGCATTATAAGGCGCCCCGTCCATTTTGGAGAAAATGTAAGACTTTTAAGTGCGCCTTATGGTCGTGAAAATACGGTATTTGTCTCTGTGAGGTTGATCAGACCTTCTGCATCTGCTTAATTCCTGGAATAATGCCATTTGTGCTTTCAACAATAACACTACTAATTATTTGTGGCAACAAAAAAAAACATTTCTTTATACACTGTTACTCAAAATTAAAATTAAGGACTCTCATATAACAGCTGCTTACATCAAAAACGTTTGGCAAAGTAAAACATTTGGCAAAGTAGAACCAACTTAATTGTAAGAAAAATGACCTCCATTTTCACTGACAGCCGGTTAATTATGAACACCCACACACAGTATGCTGTAGCTGGTCAGAGAGAGAGCTGATGAATTCAGTTTTTATGGTAATAGTCAATAGTGAGAGGAGAAAAGGTGTGAGGTTGTAAAAGGCCTGTAAAAAGAATGTCTTTATTAAATGCAGCCCAAAGAGTCACAACAGGGTCCTGAGGCAAAATACAGATACAAAGTTTCTCATCCATGAAAACAGGTACCGTAATTTCTCATGTATAATGTGCACCCATGTATAATACGCACCCCCAAAATTGACCTCATAATTCAGGAATACCCTTCTACCTATGTATAATGCATTTTTACAATGCATGATTTTGCTTCTACCCATATGATCAAGACTATTTATATTTTGTGAATTTTTTCAAAGAATTATTCTGAAGCACTTAATTTGAACACATAATCCTTTTTTTAATTTACTTGCTCTTATTTTTCAATTCACAGCCCTATTTATTTAGTAAATTTAAAAAACATGCAGTTGTGCTCAAATGTTTGATTACCCAGGCAGAATTTGTAAGATGGGTACAATTCTTAAAAGAAAACATGAAGGACCAGGCAAAACACATTTAATTTTATTTTAATGGGATTCAAATTAAACGTTCAAGCATTTCAGAAAAGCATTATCATTAAACAAAACATAACCATAAAGAAATTATTGAGGTTTGTTGTTGTTCAGTCGTCAGTCATATTTATTTAAAAAAAATAAATAAATAAATAAAACACATTTCACAAATTCTTCCAGGGTGTGTAAACTCATGAGCAAAACTGTACATATATGCAGTCATATGTACCCCTGTCATATTGGAATGCAAGTGTTGGCTCCACTTTTTTTTATAGCCTCGAGGTGACTGTGGCATTTTGGAATGAAAGTGTACAGCTTTTTCATAACCACTAGATGGAGGCATACATTTATAAAATGCCCCCCCTCCTACACCTAATGTGTAATGCGCACTATTGACAATTTTTTGGGGGGAAATAATGCGCATTACACACGAGAAATTGCGGTAATTGTAAAATGATTTTTTAGTAGTACATTGGACAAAAAGTGGTCACAGATAGAATACATTTATTGCTCATAGTGAGATTTGTTTGTAGTTTAATTAGGCTATGTTATTGCTATGCCATTTTAGTGCAGGTGCCATCTTGTATGGTAGAGATCAACAGTAACAACAATTAAATTTGGACGTCAAAAAGAAGCACATGAGGGACATTAAATGTTGAAACAGTACTTTGCAAGTCGTTTTTGAAACATGCAATTACTGTGTCAACAGCTGAAGTTGGTCGAGATGGTAGACTGAGCACAATTAAAATGTGGATGCTGATGATTTTGACACGTCGAATGCTATGGTAGCCTTCAAGTTGACTGGCTAGTATCATCAGTGTTTATTTTCATCATTTTAAAGTGTTGAACTTATTTGCACACTTAAAACCATCCATTTTGTACCGCTTATCCGAGGTCGGGTTGCGGGGCAGTAGCTTTAGCAGGGACGTCCAGACTTCCCTCTCCACAGCCACTTCATCCAGCTCTTCTGGGGGGGATCCCTAGGCGTTCCCAGACCAGCCGAAGGACGTATTCTCTCCAGCGTGTCCTGGGTCACCCCTGGGGTCTCCTCCCGGTGGGACGTGCCCGGAACACCTCACCAAGGAGGCGTCCGGGAGGCATCCAAATCAGATGCCCCAGCCACCTCATCTGGCTCCTCTCGATGCGGAGGAGCAGCAGCTCTACTCTGAGATCCTCCCAGATGACCGACCTTCTCACCCTATCTCTAAGGGAGAGCCCGGACACCCTGGGGAGGAAACTCATTTCGGCCGCTTGTATCCGGGATCTTGTTCTTTCGGTCACGACCCACAGCTCGTGACCATAGGTGAGGGTAGGAACGTAGATCGATCGGTAAATCGAGAGCTTCGCCTTTCGGCTTAGCTCCTTCTTTACCACAACGGATCGATACAAAGTCCGCATCACTGCAGACGCTGCACCGATCCGCCTGTCGATCTGCCGCTCCATTCTTCCCTCACTCGTGAACAAGACCCCGAGATACTTGAACTCCTCCACTTGGGGCAGAAACTCATCCCCGACCTGGAGAGGGCACGCCACCCTTTTCCGACTGAGGACCACGGTCTCAGATTTGGAGGTGCTGATTCTCATCCCAGCCGCTTCACACTCAGCTGTGAACTACTCCAGTGAGAGTTGGAGGTCACGGCTCGATGAAGCCAACAGAACCACATCATCTGCAAAAAGCAGAGATGCAATACTGAGGCCACCAAACCGGATCCCCTCTACGCCTCGGCTACGCCTTGAAATTCTGTCCATAAAAGTTATGAACAGAATCGGTGACAAAGGGCAGCCTTGGCAGAGTCTCACCCTCAGCGGAAACCAGTCCGACTTACTGCCGGATATGCGGACCAAACGCTAACTCCGGTCGTACAGGGACCGAAAAGCCCGTATCAGGGGGTTCGGTACCCCATACTCCCGAAGCACCCCCCACAGGACCCCCCAAGGGACACGGTCGAACGCCTTCTCCAAGTCCACAAAACACATAATTTAGGCCATATCGCCCAGCACTACTTAAATCTGTTGGCAATATTTCAAGTAACATTTTATGGCACCAATATTTTGGACCAGGAACCCGATTATTTCTACAATGCCTAATGGTAAATATTGTTTTCCACTTAATTTGAATACAAATTTACAGCCAAATCGTAGTTTGTATGGCTAAATCAGATATGATTACAATAGATTTTTTATATATTATTAAAATTTCTGAAGATGCTTTACAGAAATGGTAAACTTTGGAATGAGACACTACGAAAACTGCTCTCTCGAAAATGTAAATCCACTTTCAGTCATTCGGGTGTCAACGTCTTTTATTAAGATGTCAGTGCTTTCTGTGAAGCAGTCACGTGACAAGTCCATCCAACCTCACTGAGAGATTTAGCTCTCCCTCGTTTCTTAAAAGCTCACACAACATTGAGACTCCTTCTCCAGAAGGAGAGAAAGCTATTAACATGAAACACTGCTAATCCTGTCCTATCCTAAAGGGCGAATGCAGACTATATAAAAAAAGGAAAGAAAAAAAAACGTCTATTTCCCCTCCACTTTCCGTCACAGCTGAACTGGGTCTAACATATCAGAGATATTCTGAAATAATCATTTTAACCAACTGCTCTAAGAACATTTGATACAATACATATTTCCATCACAAGAAAATGGTTAAAAAAATGTTTTTAAAAAACTTAATTACTGCCTACTAAAAAATAAAGTGTTCTTTAGCAAGCTTCAGAAAGAGCCATGTAGTTTTAACCTTCAAAACACAATCACATAAAAATATTGGTGATATTACAACAACAAATGAATGAGCATTGCTAAAATTACTTCACATTCAGATATGCTTCATAAAAAAGCCTTAGCCTAGTTTTAAAACTTATTGTTTCAAAACTTCTACTCTTATCTTTGTCACGTTCCTTTAGAAGCTAAAATGGCCAATATGCTCACTGAGCCCTTCAATGTGGATGAAATCATTCCTTAAAGCACCGAAACTAAACTCCAACTCAATCCCTTTACAAAATGCAAAATATGACTTGGGATTCAACTGTACAGACTAAGTCATTTGCAATACACCAGGGTGAAAGGTCCCCTTTTTATCTCCAATCCTATATTAACTTGGCCTCTAATGGCTTCAACCCACAATCGAGAATCAGCTGGAAAAAAAATGCTGGAACCCTGTGGGGTGTCTTAAAAGCAACCAACCGTCTGAGACTGAACGGATAAAAGCCTGGGGTTGTTTGTGACTGCTGTTCTGAAAAGCCTTATAAAAGCCACAGTCACAATGTGACAGGCAGTGATTATGCAGCCATTTATTTCACCAAACACTCATGTACACACACACACACATCCCAAGAGTAACACAACGACACATGGACACAGAAGAACACCAGTTTGTGCATGTGTGGGATTTGACTTCCCTCAATTTGGAAACTGACTTTAACATGTCTTGCAGTGAAATAGACATCTTAAAATGTAATTTATATTGAGGTCCAAATGTAGGTTCTATCGTCACCATTCAACAAAACATTTAAAAAAAAAAAGCATTTATTGAAACAGCCATGAAGCTAATTCTTAAAATGGACCATGAATGAAGCCATATAGACAAACAAAAGTTTAATACCATCTGACTGAACAGGGAATAAGGCTGTTGGTTTGGGATCGACTTTTAAATATCAACCAACGTTATTTTTAGATTAATTTGAGATGGCATAAACTTGAGGATGGTTTAGAATAATTCTGCCTAGGTCTGTGGCTGTAGCTCAACTTCCCATTGGTAACTTTGTTTTTCTTCCTTTTTTTCTGCAAATGAGTAGTGCAGTTCATTATGCCCCCTACTGCTTCAATACATAATTCCACAAAATCAACACGTTTTCAAAGACAAATCGATTGTTATACACATCCCGAGTCCATGATAAAAGCTTTAACCGCTGCATGAGGTATAGGATGGATTATAAAGGTGATTTATTTCTGAAGATGTTGGAACCTGTCTAAAATAATGACAACAGATCCTTCACTGGGGCAGAATTTTTTTGGAACCCTAATAATCTCCCTTAGCCAAAATCTACTCGGGCTGTATACAAAGTGTGCCAGAAAAGCTCCGGGACTTGTGTCAGAAAACATATCACAAACACAAACTAAACCTCTCACTATTGACTATTACTACAAAATTTGAGTTTTACTCTGCAATGTGGACCAGATGATCAACCGGCATGTTTACAAAGCCGCCGTGCTGGAGCAGCCTTTCTAATGCCGCTTTTCCATTACAAGTTCCAGAACGGCTTGGTCACACCCTGGCCTCACTCGGCCTCCGTTGCTTTTCCATTACAACAGGCATCAATCAAAAGAATGGACAAAATGCCCACACCTCCTCAGTCGACCACAGAACAAAAGCTGCTTTAAGCCTGCCGGAAACTGCGCGGCCTGGTCGAACCCGACAGGACCGGACCATCGCGAGTGATTCATAAGTGAAGGCCCGGTGAACCTGTACAGGCGTTTGATGCTGTGGAGGCAGTATAATTCAGTATTTTATTTCATTCACTAAACCATAAAAATACAGATTAATAGTTAAGGGAGAAGCAGGTTGCTAAAGAGAGAGGGTGTACATAAAAGTGACAGTGTGGATATTTGAAAGGATGCTGAGTGGCTCCATTTATTTGAACGAACCCAACGTGTACATACGTTCGTGTAAATTCTGTGCTTTTTTTTATCCACAGGTACATTATACATTATGAATATAGTTAAGTATTGATGTAAAACAATATTTTATGCTTGACATACTATTCATATGGCTAGATGTGGCGCGGCTCACTAAACCCAGAAATGTGATATGCGTTATCTGCAGCGACGTTAAGACGACGATTGAAATTTTGAATTGCGGCAAAATCAGTGGCAGACTGATCGGCCACTCATGAAAACAGTCGCCTAATCACGCACGCTGCGCAACGGTTCAGTCGGGTTCGGTGGCGGCGCTCGGTGTGTGGCAGCCTTTAGACACCGTGATTATGAAAGTGACAAGTTACCGCGCTTAAAGAAACGCCGAGATCTGTCGGCCAATCAGATGACAGTTACGTCACGGCCCTCCTCGGCCTGCACTTTAGAACCAGGTCGGAGGAAGCCCTGAAAGGCGGTGCAATTGTCACCGCTCGGCCTCGAAAAAGTGTAATGGAGACGCGACCACACCGGGCAGAACGAGGCTGGTTGGGGGTAGAATAGGTCATATGAAAAAGGGGCATAACTGACCTGACCTAGCTCCGAGTGATTTTCTTTCCCCTCCTTCTTTGCCAACTAATGGGGATCATCAAGTGGACCATTTTGAAAACATGGACAACACCAAGATGGCCGTGACAAGCAGCAAATCCACCTCTGAATGACTCAATAAAAACTAAATGAAAGTATTGGAGTGGCCAAATCAAAGTCCGGACTTTAACCCAATTGAGATACTGTGATATGACGTGAAACGCTCAGTTCATGCTCAAAAACCCTTCAAAATGAAAAAGTTAAAATAATTCTGCAATGAAGAATCGTTATATTTCCTCCACAGCAAAGCGAAAGACTCATCTACAATTTTGGCAATGCTTGATGTTAGTTATTGTTGCCAAGGGTTGCACAATCTGTTATTAGAGTCAAGGGCAACTACTTTTTTTACATTAGGCCATATAGGTTTGGATTTTTTGTTTTTTTCATTTAGAAAATGCATTTTATATTTATTTTTGATTGTCTTTGTGAGATATTCAAGTGGGTTTAATGATCTGAAACACAAATGTTTCAAATCATCAAACCAACTTGTAACATAAGTATAATAAAAATCCAAAGCATTGCAAAAATGGGAAATACGGATTGGCGCAAATACTATGCACAAAGCTAAAAATACAATCCATTTAGGGAGTATTATAGAAAAACATGTTTATCAGCAAGGAAAATGAAATCTGTTTACAGTAAAGCAAGGCTGTGCAAAATTTCCATACCCTTCATGAAGTTACAGGCTAAAAACTGATGAAAAGAGCAAAGTTGATGCTGTAACAGTGCTGATAAACTCAACGTCCTCTGACTTGACATTCCATTACTGAAAGCCTGTAAAACTTTTCAGTGCCTCTGGAAATGAGAGCAACTAATACCTGGCCATTCAAAGCCAACAGAGCTGATAAAAGTCAAGTCCATTAGGAACAGGGATTTAAACATTATTAGCCTTCCATCACATTACCTTCATCCCTTCTGATGCCTGCTTTGCCTAACACAGTTCTGATGAACGAGCTTTTAAAAAAAAAAAAAAAAAAAAAAAAAAAAACTAAGAATGTTATTTTACTCCATCGTACATCCATTGCGCAAAATTCTATTTGACTGTTGTTGGGGCTGAATGTCTTGAAGGTTAAACACATAGCCGAGTGATATAATCTGCCCTGACAAAAGGTGCATTACTTTAAACGGATAAGCCCACCTTGGTCTAGAATGATAGATGCTGACCTGATTATTACCAAACGCTCTGTTAAAACCCCCTCAATACGCACTGATTCAAAAGGTCCTAATTTCCCTGAATGAGGAAGGGCCTCAAATGTAAAAAGACTTTCTGCAGTAATATCAGATATCCTAAGTATCTTGGTTAATGATGAAAAACTTCAAGTATATGCAGACGTTAGGTACCTAAAAGGGAGTACAAACCTTGGTGAAGCTCTTATACTACGACTCATTTTAACATTTTATCTTCAGTTGACACGTGTTCAAGGCTCACAGTATTGTACTTGAACCTTTGAAGGCAATTTTTAATATTTCATGTGAAAATCATTACTACTTACAAGGTAGACTTGAATAGGGGAAAAACGCAAGTGTGGTTCCAAGCGGTACATGGGAAGGCATCTATTCAGTAATAACCTTTGCACATTCATAACAGGCAAGGACCAAAGCCTCAAGGTCTTTACAATGGATATATTAGAGATCTGACATCGTTGACTTTGGTCACAACACTAGAGAAAAAATGCTTGTTGTGCCGGCTCACATCATATTGAATCAAATGTGGCAATTCACCTTACCATCTCTATACAAGAACAAAATAAGCCGACAACAGAGAATAACTTTCACTTTCCCAACTTGAACATGTTCAGCACTGGCAGCATGAGTTATGTCCGTGTTGATTTTCAGTCAGCAAGGTCACGGTAATCCCCAAAGGTTGAATCAAGACAAGTGGACTGTTCTTGTTTGTTGAGACAAACAAGAACAGTCCAGTTGTCTTGTCCCCCAACCTTTGGGGATGAGCATGAGTTATGTTTCATCACGGTTGTTATATCTGCTCAGAATTGGCATAAGCATGTTTTTGTTGCTTCAAAATATAATCTTAAATCCTTTTTGTCCCAATGCAAATTCTCATGTGAAAAATCAGGTCATAAACTGACTTACAAAACCTTTTTTTTCTAAAATTCAGCTTTAAAAAATGATATATTTTCATATTTCATTATTAAAATATTACTCTGTTTCAATACTTTACCACAAGAGACGGCAGATCACATGTTGACAATACAATAGAGGACATTAAGACAAGGCCTTGTATGGTTCAGCCTTGACTTTTGTGTGGCCCCAGGCCTGCTGAAACCAACACATTGGTACCTGAACTCGGGAAAACACTATTCACATCCCCTCTCTGCAGTTTCCCTTTGCCCATCTTGGTCCTTCTCGATTAAGATTTATGTTTGTGTGTACCCTGAAATGTAGGCTAATGCCCTGCAGAACTGACATATTTAATGCCAATCCCTGGGCTGTACCAAAACCAGCCCCCAGCAGCAGTCGTGTGTGTGCGTGTCTGGTCGACTACAAATCCACATCTTGTCTATGGGAGTCAGTAAACACAGACTTAAAACAACTGCCCTGAGTTAAAAAAAAAAACTAAAGGTCAATACGCATTTTGGACTGTTTATAAAACATGACAGAGGATAGGAAACATTACTGGCCTTAATGTCAGTCACACTCTCCGTTAGTTTAGAAAAAAACTTTAAGGCAGAAACAATGCTTCACTGTTAAAGTAAGGCATACCTGCTAACAATCTACACTACAACAATCTACAAGGATTTCCTAAAAAGAGGTATCCTATGCCATTTTGCTCCAAATAAATTGTTACAGGGGACCCATGACATGCTTCGGTCAAAATAGCACAAGGATCAAGAAAATAATAGTGCATTTCCACCTCTCTTAACAGTATGTTTCAAGAAGCCAATTATGGAGGGGGCTGTCCTGTCTCATGCAAATGAGCCACAACGCTACCCATCCACCATCTTGCAAATGAGCCACTACGCTATCCATCCACCATCTTTGTAGTGTATGCGAACACAAGTACGGCTTTGTGTTACAATGACAATTAAGGCCTCTTTATACTCCTGCGGTCGCGCGTCCGACAACGCCCGCTTTGTATCACGTGACCTACGAATTGCCCCGCGCAGCACCTCTGCGTAGACAAAAATAGTTCCTGCACGTCGAACGCCGCGGAGATCATCTCTCGTGATTGGTCCATTTTAGGGTTAACCCTGATGACGTACCAGCGTGCTCCTTGGTTCTACATACGATCGATTTTGCAGCATAATTAAACGTATCATCTGGTCATCTAGGTCTATTTGTTCTGTCGCGGTCGGCATTGTTGTTGCTTTGTTCCTTGTTACTGAAAGGAAAGTAAAAACGGCTACCGGAAATGGCAACAAAAAATGCAAAGGAAACTCTACCCTGTGGTGTCCTAGCCAATACCAGCCGTAGCGACACCCCCGACTTGGAGGAGAACTGCAGCACACTTTCAAAATAGCGCGCGTGGGTTGCGCCCGAGTATAAAGGTAAACTACGCGAGGGACAGCCGCAGTGACGTCAGCGCGGTCACCATCCGCGCAAGTATAAAGAAGCCTTTAGGGGCGGGGCTGCTATTTGCTAAGTCTTCGAGTAAACCCCCAGATGTGTCCAAATCTAAATTTTAGTTTAGAAAAAAAATCAATCCAAGTGTGAACTGCACCAAAGCCCCAATAAGAGATCATAAGTTTAATTAATGGAGGCACTTCATTACCAAGCTGCATACAGCAGACACATTCCAAAAGGCAAAAAAAACCTAGTACCTGTTGACAATTTAGATGGACAGCCAAGTACAGTATGTGCCAATTATCTGAACGGTTAATCTAAGGTTGATTACACTGTTAGCTAAAGCGAAACTGCACATCCAACGTCATTTTAGCTCTGCTTAGCTTTTGCCTTTGGCAAGATAGTGTTTGTGTGTCGTTCGGCCATTGCTTGAAAAAGGACGAATCTCAACTCGGGTTGCTGCCAATTCATGAGTGGTGAAACCGTGTTGGGGCAGTATTACTTTAAATGTGAGCCTTCTGAACCGCCCAGTGGGCCCACTTCAATACACATTACCAGACAGCAGGAGTACCGTATTTTCACGACCATAAGGCGCACTTAAAAGTCTTACATTTTCTCCCAAATGGACGGGGCGCCTTATAATGCGGCGTGCCTTATGTATGCACCGAGTTCCAAAATCTGTAAATGTTGTTGTGTGACTTCGATGAGTGCTCCGCTTGACTGACTGGGAGCATTTCCTGCCGACGCGCTGCTTATATAGAGGAAAGGCGGACGTGACTGAGGACAGCATGCGGACGTAAACGGGGAAAGGGTGCGCGTGACAGAGGACGCTCAAGGCACGTCCCGAGTAGGTATATAGCGCCGGGGTGTGCATTGTGCAAAACAACATCGGTTTGGCTGAGGACCCCCAAAAATGGCACCTACGAAGAGACCTGCTTACAAAGCACAAGCCATCAGTTACGCGGAGGAACATGGGAATAGAGTAGCCACGAGAGAATTCAAGGTCAACGAATCCATGGTTCGCAATTGGAGGAAGCAGGAAAACGTCAAGACGAACCTGAGTTTCTGCGGAAACAAGGTGAGGTGGCCCGAGTTGGAAGACCAACTCGACCAATGGATTAATGAGCAAAGAACAGCCGGGAGAAGCGTCTCTACATTCACCATTCGACTGAGTGCAATAACTCGGAGCTTGCCATCATTTCGGGAGGCTTGATGAAGGAACTCCAACTTCTGGACATCGGTGTAAACAGGGCGTTCAAAGTGAAGTTGCGAGCGGCGAGGGAGCGATGGATGACAGATGGCGGACACAGCTTTACTAAGACTAGGAGGCAGTGCCAGGCGATTTACGCTACAATTTGTGAATGGATTGTGGACGCTTGAGCTAACGTGTCTGCTTGCACTGTTGTTCGAGCTTTCGTAAAAGCCGGCATCATTTCTGAGGAGCCGCACGGCAACGAGACTGACTCAGACAATGACGAGAGGGCACCTGGCGTGTTTGATGGAGAACTTGCCCAGCTGTTCATTTCGGATACAGAAGATGAGGACTTTGATGGATTTGTGGTTGAGGATTGATAAAAAAATAACGTGAGTACATTGTGTAATACTTCAATAAAGTACAACCGAACTCAGTTTTGCTCCCGCTGACTTTTTAAAAACATTGTTTTAGCGTGCACGCATGCTACCGTATGTTTTAAGCTAGCGTATGTTTTACCATGTCTGCGCTCAATAATACGGTGCGCCTTATGTATGTGTTAAATACAGAAATAGACCACATAACTGAGACTGCGCCTTTTAATACGGTGCGCCTTATGGTCGTGAAAATGCGGTAGTTAGTAGTTGCATAATACTGTACAATCAATCCAATACTGGTTATTTATCATTTTAGAATGATTGCAAAGGATGCAAGGATGAATCAAATCACAGCAGTTTTGAGGCTGCATCACTATAATAAGATAACTTAGCGATCTGAGCAGCCAGGAACTGTGAGATGTTAACAATATACTTATCTGCTGATTTTACTTGTGTCATTTAAGTCTAATAAAATAAAATGAGCTCGATAAATGTCAAATGCTGTTTGTGTTACTCTGCTTGTATAACTGTAAAGGATGATTACATTAATTGTAATCTGTACATGAACGTGTATATATTCAGTCATCAAGATAATACAATTAAAATTAAATAAACACAACGTAAAAACAAAACAAAAATCATTAAGCAAAAAAGGTTCACGTACATAAAAGTTTTCCAAACAACATACTTAAAAAAACAAGTGGTTTACACACAATTGATGACAAAGAGGGAAAAGTCCAACATCTGCCAAGACAACACTGCCAAGAGAGTTCCTCGCGGCCATAGTAATTACTTGCAACGCCACAGCAAACATCTGGCTAAATACACAATATAAGCAAAGCATATACAATTTGGACTTATTCCAAGAGTTCATTCTGTGTTGGGTGTCCCTTTTCAATTTAAAAAAAAATTTTTTTTCTTCCCCTTACTCTCTTGTGGTTGGTTCATAAATATTAAAATGATAATGAAATGAATTTAAATAAAACAGGGGGATTGATGTATTTTAAAAACGGAGGTACAGAACTCTGAGTTTGGTTCTAATTAATTAAGGAAACATTCTCTTGATAATAAAAATTACTAGAGACAGCCAAGTGGAGAAATTCAACACATGCAAAAAAAAGAAAAAAACACAAGCATAAACAGAGCTGTTTAATTACACGGTGGTGAGCAACAGTTTCTGTAACACAATCTGCTGTCATTGATTTGAAAGCTGTGCGACACTGATTTAAACTATGCATTTTGGCAATTAAAACATGCATACCTACACGTCATTATCCACACTAAGAAGTAGAATATTATATTGACCAATGGTCTTTTTAAACAATGCGCTGACACCTAGTAAGTGTTTGTAGATTTAGGATAAGCCCCAGCACCCAGGAAAATCGTACAGGATAAGATGAATATATCGTGGATAGATTGATGGATGAACAATGTACACAAGCCATATCCCCATCTGCTCACATTTTCTCACAGGCTTACCATCCAAAGCATTCACATCCACACTTGGCAGGGAAGACTGCTGTGTTCTCAGTTCTCCAGAACTAATCAAATAGTCTTTTCCCTCTGCCTCTCTGAACCAAAATGGAGGGGATCTAAGATTCTACTAAAATCCCTGAAATTTGAACCAACACTAGGCATGGGAAGCTACAGCCACCTGACGATTCAATTTAAATTAAGATTCAGGGAGCTACGATTTGATGCTTTTAAAACGGTATCACTTTTGTTTTTCCTCCTATTTTTGATGAGCTGAACTGAAGGATCTAAAGTATAACAACATCCCACAAATCGCGCAGTGTGCAGGTATGAGTCCACAACTGGCATTTTTAGTTTTTTTTTTTTTTTTTTTTTTTTGCAATGGTCCCGGCAAATCGGTGTGCGACAGGCCATTGGCACGTAGTCTTATAACACACAAATCAACTCACACATCATTATCAAAGGGATCTCACACATTGCACTTCAAGTCGCAGAAAGGTGAAGCACACGTTGCATGATGTGAGGTTTGTCTATGGCTTTGAGGATGTCATCAAAGCCACGGACACACCAAACTTAATATATTGATCTACATACTTGTGACAAAAGCATAAATGTAGCAATATTACATTTTTGTATCATGTAAAAAAAAAAAACAGTCAGCCCTATATAATGGTTCATGTTGCATATTTGTGGCACATACAGGAATACTGAAATAATAGATAAGGTATTGTTAGAACACAATATTGCGGATATTTTCCAGGGAAATAATCAGGAAAATTCTGGCTATCCTGTGAATAATCTGCAGTTTACAACAGTTGTTTATTTATGGCACGATTTTCTACATTTTACAGCGATTGTTTAGTTAAATCAAGCCTGCTACGACCTGCGTGCGACAGACGAGATGCGCTCCCACGCGCATGTTCAAGCCAGCAGCAACACACGCAAGCAGGGGAGGTGACTGCGGTCGGCGGGTAGGCTTGAACATTTACAATGTGTTTTAATCAGTTTGAATGTGTAAAACATGTGTGGAAGGGGTATTTTAAGGCTGTGTTTTTTGTTTTTTTAATATGTCCTCTTTATATTGCAGATCCTCGCCTATGGTAGGTCTGGTGGGTCTCGCAACTCCCACAATGAATGGGGATCACTGTATTTGAGTATTCGAGTTAGACCCAATATCTAAGGCAAGTTGCCAGTTACCTGGCTGTATGACATTCCCATACTGTCACACTATCGGAGGCTAAAACCTATGTAGAAGAAAATGTGAATTACTATAACATTTATTGCTTTCACAAGTGGACATATTTTGGCGGACTTGATTTTCATGAATTGACCATGTCGAGCGCATAATTCTACATTTAATTGAACCATACGACACACTACTACACAACACTGCAGATGAATGTTTATAAATGCATGCTGCTAAATATGAACTTATATCTCCACAATGATTAACAGTGTTACACTTGATTGCAAAATTTAAATGTGTAATAAATACAGAAATGACTTTTTTTTTTTTTAAAACATGAAACAATATGCTCGATTCTGTACAAATGTGTTACTGTTAGTTGTTAGGAACTCGTGTTTTTCGTGCCAGGAGGTGCATGCATAGCGGTGAGAGTGTGACTGAGCACAAGGCAGTGCAAGGAGGTCTGTCACCTCTTATATTAGTTCTTACAGTCATATGAAAAGATTGTTTTGTTTTTTTGTTCTGATCCTGTACCTCCTGCAAGATTCAAGTGATGAAAGGCAAACACATAATCTCCGTTTTTTTGTGCTTTTTACTGGTAAAAACACAATTTCATGTGACTAATAATCTTTTAAATGGCTAAACCAACACACAAAAAAACTAAAGAACTGTGTGTATCTAAAAAGAAAACAGCTTCTCAGACAGCGCTTGTGTGAGGAATATATTTAGACCTGTGCCCAACAAATGTTCACCTGCATTTTACCTACTGAAAATGGGTCTAAATTTCCATCATCTAAACCTTTCATGCAAAAGCTTCAAAGCAACAGTAATCGATCTGTGAAATAAAATAAGATCCATTCAATAATGCACTTAAGTATACTTAAACTCACTTTAGACGATTTTGGTGGCATAGCTAACAACAGTTTAACACCAAAATTGTCACAAACCCAGTGACTCATTGTTTTGCTTTCACGAGCACAATAAGCACATCCGCTGTGTGTGGGTGCGCCCCTGATTGAGGAAAATTAATCAAAATGCAAAACAGTTTCTAGCTTAATTTGACTGTGTTTATGCAAATGGACATCCCTTTTTCCAATTCTCTGCTTGTGTGTGTTTTAGCAATTTTTAGCAATTCTGAGAACTGTTGTGGCCAGGTGGGTTGATTGTAAACCAAAATTTACCAGTAATTAAAACGTTTCATCAAGGTAAATAAGTAAAAAAGTCATTGAAAATTCAATACTTGATTGAGTTTCTGAAGTGGTCTTCTGCAGGACTTTTGACAGTGCAGCTGTTCAGAAGCCATAAATCTGCTTCTGATGGGTCATCTGTGAAAAGACAGACATAACATATTATTTAGTTTAGTGCTCATAATGAAATATTAGATTCAAGAAGGAACAGACCCGCATTAAGCAAACACTTTGGTTAAAAAAAAAGGTAATGTATTTTAATCAAAAAAAATGTATAATCATTCATAGTACATAATTGCTTTGATAATGATGAGGATTTTGTAATAAATGCCATATTGTATTTTTTCTTCATAATGCTTCCTGTGCTGTATGATGATGAGGTCATCATATCCGCATATCTACTCTCTGTAGTAAGTAGGGCCTTGGTTGTGTGCTTTCAGTGAGAAAGTACTCCAGAGACCCAGCTCTTGGTATACAAGCAATGAAAAAGTCAATTCTTTGTAAAATGTCCACTATAAAAGCCACTAAATGCGCTGTACTCAGGGAGACAACACTGCATTGTCCCCTTTCAAATAAACTGATTAAAAACATTTTTTTTTTTTAATTAGTCAATTATATAACAAGCATAGAGGAAATTATCAAAATAAAACTATTCACTCTGCAAATTACATGGTAATATATCAAATGATCTCCCTTTGCTATTGAATAATAATCCTTAGACGCTTCAAGAAATTTTAACACATACATCAAGCCAGACTGGGGAAATGTTGTATCTTTGATGGGAAAATAAAATAAAAAAGCCAATCATGGGTTCCAAAGTTTGTTTAGTTCTCCTTATCAGTGTGCCAAAGTTACTTGCAATGACTCAGCATGTAAATATGCATATATTTCAACAACTCTAAGGATCGCTGTGATAAGGAAATCTCTGGAAAGTTAGATTTGCATAATATTTGCATAGGTATGGAGGTGAAGCCAATGGCAAGGGAGTAATTTGCTCAGTTTTTGCATATCATGGCCATCAGGCAATTATGTGAAATGTTGTTACTGCAGATGTACGCAAAAAACTGTTGATTTATCTGATGAAGAAAACCCCTTAAGTGTGTGGTCCTGTATTGGTCATCATGAGTACATCACACGTTCGAAGAGCAGGAAGCACACACGGCTATTTTTTCCACCATCATGTGTGGGGTCTCTTACATTTAAAACATTTGTTAAGTTGTTACAAAATGTGTATTGACTGCGTAAGACAAAGATTGCACAACACCTGACGTCTTTTTTTCCATGTCTTATTCACTAAGAACTCAACGGCAACATAATATCATAACCACATTATGACCATTATCCAGTACAAGAAAGAGTTCTATCAAATATTGTTCCTTTACAAAGGTGATGCTCAGTTTTGATTGACACTGTCAGAGAAATATGAATTGAACAATGTATTCATTATTGTGGTTGTAGTTTTCAGTGGTGCAGTACTGAACTGAATCAAAATGAGAACTGCGTGTAATATTTTTAGTACCTCAAGAGAATGAAAACTACTGGGAGCAACTCTTAAGTATGATGAAGTACTGTGAACTGCAATATAGCAAGGGATAACTATATAAATAAAAATATTAAAAATATGGGAAATATTCAACACCCCCCTCCAAACAAATTGAGTGTTTTCAGTAAGAGGGATTGCAATTGGGCCCTTGCTATGCGAAAAGATGAGGACCTTTCCTTTCTGACCAGGTCTTTTGTATTAATGTTTGTAATTCTGTGATTCAAATATTGAATGTGTCTGTGTGCTTATTCTTTGAAAATAGGGAGACCAAAATAGGTATATCTAATGTGTTTATTTTTATTTGCATTGACCCCACTAAAAATATCGTCTAAAAACAGACCAGGCTAACATTGAAAAAGCAACACCTGGGGTCAGACTGAGTGTGTGTATGTGTCTCCACTCATGTACCCAAGGTCATGCATAACAGATTTCAATCACATACTCACTATGGAGATTGGGAGAGAGGGTTAAAAGGTGCGGGTGAATTTGTGAAAGCAGCATCTGGATAGTCTGACAAAAAGATCGTGTCAAAAGCAAGGACAAACAAGTGTATTCATATGTAGAGCATGAAAAACATGTAGAAGTTACCATCCAAATACGGATTAAGACTGACAAAAAAATAAATAATAATAATAATAAATAAATAAATAAACGTGCATTGTGCCGTAAGTCTGTTATTGATTTACCCACAGGTGTCTGAAGCGCCCCACAGAGATACCGAGATGAGGCTCAGCTGCTGGGTCAGAGAGCAGGGATGCACATGAACAACATCAAGCAGAATGGGAATATGACAATTTCCCCAAACTATGCAGATGTGCCAACTTACAAACACAATATGTAAAATGTCATTTTAACTGAGTGAGTTGCTGTAATTAAGAAGACAGCTGCTTTTTCTATTTACCTGTAAAATATAATCATTTTCTTTCTTTTTTTGGTCTGTGAAAGTAGTTAAGAAGGTATTCAGTACTAGGTAGTTGTGTAAAAAAAATGGATGCATGTCTGGAACACCGAAATGGTTTTGTGTGAAATGTGAAATAATAGAATGATGCTGCTTACGAACACTATGTTGTTCCCATGGGGATTCCTCTATGGGACCTGCTTGGGTTTTCACACAGTCCAGAGAAGTTGAGAGCAGTTAGATTTTATATCATCATGTTTGAAAAATAGCTCTGGAGACACTACTTTCAGAGCACCATAAACTTTTGATACAGACTTCTTTAATTGTCACTCTCAATTATGAATCCATATCATATAGTACAACCCAAGTTTCTTTGCCTACTCAATTTGTATTCTCTCTTGCAGACATACAGACCTACTTTAGAAAGTAGCAGAACTATACACGATGGAAGCTTTCATGTGGTTCTAGTGGGGGTTAAGTAACTTGAGATATTATAGAATTTCATCCAGCCATCAATTTCAATCACAATGCTGTTCAGGTTCAGGGCTGAGGTGGAGCCTATTCGATCTGACTTCAGGTGAGAGGTGAGGTTCACCCTGGACTAGGGCTGAGCGATATGGCCTTCAAATAAATTTATTTGTTTGTTTTTTTTCACAAAAATCTGATTTCTCTTTCGGTTATACAAAAAGCAAATGACAATGACACAACTCAAAATAAGTTTTGATTGCGTGTTCAAATAAAGTGCTTAACTTCAGGATAATTCTTTGGGGAAAAAAACTTACAAAATACACAATACTTCAAGCTTCGATCATATGGCTAGAAGCATAATTGTGCATTGTAAAAATGCAATATACATAGGGAAAAGGGTTTTCCAGAATTTTGAGGTCAACTTTAGGGGTGCATATTATCCATGGGTGCGCATTATACACGAGAAATTACAGTAAGGGAGTAACACCGCACCACCACCAGCTCGCCCACGGTCTTTTCTCATGCAGATTTGTGCAGGTGAGCCAAGGCGACCTTGGCAAAAACATTTGTGGCGTGGAAGCACATAAATAACATCATAGTGTTGTACAATTTCCACTGGGTTCCAGCTACGGACCAATGCAGAAAATGACACGTGGTGATTATTATTGTTATTTGCTGATAATCTTGTCTATTAATTTTTATCCTCATGCCACCAAAGCAATAACATTATTACTTTGGCGTCATCTTGTCATTATCTTGGTGGTGTTGTTAAGGTTGATTTCATTTATAGTAATTTTTCGTCTATGTTTGAAATTTCCTGTTCCATTGGCGTTGGTGTTGTCTATTTTGACATTATATTTTTTTATTGTGACAATGTCTGTATTCTCTCACATGTATTTATTGTGTGTAAATGCCAAAAGGTGAGTTAAATGAATTAATACTGTTTGTGTAAAGTGCACATATTTGTCTGCACGTGTGATGTCATGTCAGTTTGTGGTAGCGTACTATTTAGGCTAGTATGCTAATTAATATTATTGATGAGCCTCATGTATATGTGGTTTGCTTTTGTTGAATAATTGAACTACTAGTTGTTTATGTAACATACGTTCTTGATTGTATACATGCTGGTGTTGGTGCTTTATGGTCATCTCCATTTTAAGTGCTTTGCCACCATTATGTGGCACCTATACGCAATAACAAACCCCTTATAGGGAGGGCGTCAATTATCCACTGATTGTTGCTATTCACTTTATTCTGTTTACTTTATTGTGAGACAGCGCAAACCTCACAAAAAATGTACACTGTTTGCTAAATTACATAGGATTGTAGAAATTGAATTTTGAAACAGACAGGATGTCTAGAAGAGCTTCTGAATTAAATTCTGTTTCACACACACACACAGGCACTGTTGGCACTTTTGATGACTGTACTGGACTCAACTGATATATAGTTCTGATTTCCCTAAGCTTTCTGCTCCAAAACCACTAATCTGTGTTTTTTGGTCCGTGTAACGTTTCCATTTCAGCTGAACAGATCCATACCGCCCAAGAGTTTGTCTGGCCAATTTTTGGGTGCACAGCGGGGTTCAAATAATAGCGTTCACACTTGATCAAACAAACCACACTCTGAGAAATAGCACCAGGGTTCATTTTATCCAAACCAAACCGGTCAAGTGTGAACACACCCGTATATTCATATGTTTGGCTTGAATTTAGTATAGATTTGTTATTACTGTTGTAGAAGTTTGCAGTGGAGAAGATCAAATGTTTTAGGAGAACCTGATTGCATGTTTTACTTGTTGCAAGACTTGAAAGAGAAATTGCTCATCTTTCGTTATATGCCAACACCAGCACATATGGAAATGAAACAACTAAAATTGACCATGATGAGCAGATTTTACAGCGCAAAAAAAGAACAGGTTTAACTACAGTATGTCTCTGATTCTCTCTCATAAGGGTTTAGCTCTGGGAGACAATATTGAAAGGTAAAAGTTACTGTCGCTGCCAAAGCAATGCTTTGCGTGAGCGCACGCATGTAAATGTGTGTACGAGAGACACACACAATGAAGACAGCGGCCACCCTGGGGCTCAATACAATGCTAGTGAGCTTCACACACAAACTGTATCATGACCCAGTTTTTCACCCGATCTCACACACATTGCCTCACGCACGCGCACAGAAACACATTTGTGTTGTCATTTCTGTCTTCTGCCCTCCATCCTTTCCACCCCCTATCTCAATGCCGCCCTCCCAGCACCCCCACCCACTCTTATCTGTCTAAACACACACACAAAAGACAACACACACACACACACACACACACAGAGGGCATGCTGACCTTGGGATGTAGCACCATCGAGGGTTATAGGAGCTAGCATGCTGGTGCAAAGAGTGGCTTTGGGGTGAATAGATGCACTTGACTGCGCTAACAAGGCCTGTCTGGCCCGATTGGCTGACCAGACTGCTGGATGCCAGGCTAGCTCAGTGGACAGGTGAAATGGAAGGCAGGATAGGGCAGTGACCTCAGTGATCTGCATCAAGACTACTCGCAAAAGTGAGATGGACTCAAATATAATGGCTACCGGATGAAGAGTACACTAAGGGTAACCCCGAAACATGCAATCACATCGTCACATTTACTTTTAACCAGAAAACTGTATAACCTGTGTTTTGAAAAGAAACATAGAACTCTACAGTACTGTAATTAATACAAATGTCCAATAGCAACATAAATAAACACAATGTAAAGAATTAAACACTGCATCATGGTTTTGTTTTAACTAATTGTACTGCTTCTTGTGGTGGAAGCACCTTGGAGCTAATAATACATAATGTACTACAGGTAGATTTGATGACGTTGCAGTAACAGTAGTAGTTTTTCTAGACAAAAATAATATATGCCTTTGGGTTTTGTTGCATGCTCTGTCTGCATAAGTTGCGACTCTTTGTGTTCAAATAAAAGTTGTTTAAAGGTTTAGAACTACTGTGTTATTAATGCTAGTTTGTTAGCCTGTCTATGGCTTTTCCCATTATATGTTAGCATTAAGCTAGTGGACTTTCATAACAGTTGTATGGTTTGGCTAAATACATACAGTGTAATTCTATTTGTTTTCTATGTAGTTTTACAATAAACAGTCAACTGGAAGTGACAATAAACAGTACTTTTATTTATCTTTTATTTAAACTTTAATCGTGATTTTGAGTTTGGCTTCTCACAACCATAAAAACATTATAATCAGACAAAAAAACAATTAATATAGTGAACGCCGCGTTGTGTGCATGCAAATTCCTGTGTTGTAAAAGCACCCTGAATGCACCTAGTTTGCTTGCGTGTGACATGTTATTCTACCCTCCCTGAGCATGCTTTAGGCTGTTTATTTGACAGCCCAGTTGGAGTTTACTGTAAAACTAAAATGCACAACATAAATATTTACACACATTGTATATTTAAATACAACACATTGTTCATTTTAGAAACATCACCCGCATAATGCTAACACAAAGGGAAACCCTACTGATGGGCTAGCAGCAGTTATTTAATCTAGTGCTGTTTTTTTTGCCAATATATTAAATTGCCATTTAATATATTATTTTACTTGCTACTAATTTAGTTTCTGGTTGTTCTTTATGTTTGCTAATTGGCATTTCAATATCAATCAAAATAATCAGGATTTCAATTGTTTCCATAATTTGTAATTCAGTTCTAAATGTCTACATTTAAATCTATATGGCCCATGTGGATAGTGTGGTGTGCACCTTTGCCTTACTGACGTGGTAAATTTGAATGGGCCTTAGAGGATTTATGAGTTTCACGTCCAATCAAGTTACACGCAAATAGACACAGATACACACGTACACACACGCACACAACAACACACACACACACACACACAGGGGCCTGGGGGTTTGGCGGTTGGTCTATCTGTCTAGCAGAGTGAGCAACCATTCAGGCATAGATGATAATGCAATCAACTGTCATTAGAGGGACATGCACACAGGGCTCCCATGATGCTCTTTCAGCTGTCAGTCACTTGTGCAAAATCACACACATGCCATTTAGTTACATTTAGTTACAGAAATACAAGTTCCCCAAGCTGAGACTTTCCAAGCTGACAAACGTACATACATTTTATGAAAATATCTGGAAATGCAGAGAAAGGCAACATCATCATCCAAATGACTATGAGTTCACAACATTTTTCACATTTCCTCACCAGAAATTAATCATCTGATGCAACTGCACAACAACACTGTCGCGTGTTACTTTCCACGTATTTGCCTCTCACCGCTACTGAAAGGGAGTTAGTTCACTTGAGTTTTTCGTCCGATGGGGGAGGCGGCGCCGCTCGCTGCGGGCTGGTCAGACAGGCTCACCGGCTTTCACATGCGGAGAGCGGAGCAGCCACGAGCCTCACAATCGATCGGTAAAGAGAAGCCTGCAGGCTGGGGGGGTCTGTCTATGCCTGGGCAGCCCACAGTGGCCAGCCACGTCGTCGCTCGGTCCCAAAATGAAGCATAGGAACGTCTGAAGTGTAGTGCAGCTAGCGGGCTAGCTAGCTGGCTAGCTGCCTTCTTTATCAAAGCGCAAGCAAGTGATCAGAATCAGAATCATCTTTATTTGCCAAGTATGTCCAAAAACACACAAGGAATTTGTCTCCGGTAGTTGGAGCAGCTCTAGTACGACAACAGACAGTCAATTGACAGAGAACACTGGAGACAGAAATGATGCACGATGCTGCCACAGTTTTTGGGCTGACTGTCGCTGGCTAAGCACAGTGGCGTGGTCCAAGGCAAACCAAGTCGAACCGGGCCCATCACATCCACATGAACTCAAGTATCGGACTTAGGTTTTGACAAACAAAGGGTGAGTACTGTATGTCATTTTGGCAAAAAAAATTGTGAGTATTCTGATAAATCTGAGTATTCCTTCTGGTTCAGCATGATTGTTTTAAAGGTCCCATATTTTGGCTATTTCAACCTCCATAGTGACTCTCTAACAAGGACTAAATATAAAGGTGTCAATTTCATTTCAAAAAACACCTTGGATTGGTCATACGAGTGTCCAGAAAAGGCCCCTCTGACAGCTACTTCTGTTTGACCCAGTTTTGTATCCACTTTGTCCATATTTGGCTAAGACCGCCCCCTTTCCTCTGATTGGTTCCCTCCGTGTAGAAGACCCACTTGTGAGGGCACATGTGTTTGTTACATTGAGAACGCTGGCTCGAGAGCGGAGAGGTAGGTGGAGAGCTCCGCTAGTGATGTTGACAAGCTCAAGGAATTTGAATGACCCGTTTTCAGGCCTGCGGCACGGCGGCCAACTGGTTAGAGCGTCAGCCTCACAGTTCTGAGGATCCGGGTTCAATCCCCGGCCCCGACTATGTGGAGTTTGCATGTTCTCCCCGTGCCTGCGTGGGTTTTCTCCGGGCACTCCGGTTTCCTCCCACATCCCAAAAACATGCATTAATTGGAGACTCTAAATTGCCTGTAGGCATGACTGTGAGTGCGAATGGTTGTCTGTTTGTATGTGCCCTGCGATTGGCTGGCAACCAGTTCAGGGTGTACCCCGCCTCCTGCCCGATGACAGCTGGGATAGGCTCCAGAACGCCCGCGACCCTAGTGAGGATAAGCGGCTCAGAAAATGGATGGATGGATGTTTTCAGGCCACTTGGCAGAAAAACATCTGGAACTCAGGAATGAGTGGACAATTTTAATTCATATTTCACATTTTAATGAGGCACCATAAAGCCAATATTACAGCCCAAATACTGGAAAAAGTTTAGCAAAATACGGGATCTTTAATGTATATATTTGTTTCAGAGACGATACTTATAACAGTTTATAAAGACACAGTATGTAAAGTACAAATAACGACAGCATACTCAGTCATTTTAAATGTATTAGTATATGCAGTAAGGGAAAAATTCAGGCATATGATGCAGGAACAGAATAATCATCAGCATGATTGTCTTGTCAAAATGACTAAAATGATAATTATAATTTACAAGAATATGCAGAGAGAGAAGACAGCAGTCCTGTAATGTGGCCTAAAAATATTGGAATATGAGTGATGGGCAAAATCACCCTTCTCAAGCATGAAACAGTAAGCTCTTCAGAAAGATGCTCAAAAAAATGAGGTCATGGGATGGCACAAAAAAAAAAAAAAAAAAGTGAATACAGACCCTAAAGCCATTTTGGCTCCAGAGGGAGGAGCGCAAAATCTGATAACATGCCCCACGTTATGTCCCTTGTGGAAACCTCTGTTGGGGCCGAAGACTTGTAAAATGAATAGAAAGGAGAAAGCCAGCCTATCTTACCTGCTAGAGGCTAGCGGGGTTGATACTAAAATAGCTTACTGTGAGCTGCTGTCAAAAGTGGGTGGAAAGTTGAGACGAGTGCGTAGGATCGCTACAGATCATTCCAGAAAAGACATAGCCCATGCTTCGTCCTTTGTCTCTTCTGAGAGACATGCATAGCTGGGTGTGCAAATGTCACTGTGCATCATTGTTTACTCGGATGTTGGAGTGTACGCCCAGTTGAGCACAGTAGGGGGCATACCAGAGATCTCCTACTGAACAGTTTGACAGCATCTTAAAAACAACCATCCTCTTGGGAATATACCCAGTTCTTAACAACTATGAGTTCATTACTGCTGAAGACCAGGAGCTGTAGCATCACACATGGGAGGAAAGTGGGCTGAGAGTATCCGAAAAAGTTAAAAATATAAAAAAAACAATTGAGGCACAAATAAAGTAATAATCACTGGTAAAGACAGGCGGCAGAGTAAAGAAGGAAAAGTACCAAAAGTTCAGACTATAAGCCACAACTTTTAAAACCCAGCTTTAACACCTAAGATTTAATCAAGGACAATGCTTAATTACAGATTTAAAAGGTCGTAGGCATGCCACCTTCTTGTCTATTTTTAGCTTCTCTCTAACTCACCGGAATCACATTGACTGTTTCCTGTTTTAGTGTTCTGTTTTTTAAATGAAATCCGCAAAAACTGAAGCTTTGAGATCAGTATTCAAATCTGCTCTGCGCAACGCGACGTAATGCCCACGACACAGCCGCCTTCAAGTTGAAGGTGATCAACCATGCCGCTGAAAAGGAAAACTAGTTGCTGCACTTAAACTTGGAGTAAATGAATCGTTGATACGGCATCGTTGGACAAAGCAGTGCAGGGAACTTCTTTGCTGGAGTAGGAGGAAGCTGTGCTGCTTCTCTTCAGACACCGAAGACTAAGACTGCATTCAGTGGGCAGGATGGCATTACAGTACATAAAAGTGACTAATTTTAAATTTTGGAACTTGTTTTTGTCGTGGTATTAGCAATATTTTCGTTGTTTCCATTATATTTCTTTCAAAATCTGAATATATTACATGTCGACCAACGTTACGGAACGGACTGTATTCAACCTTTGGGATTCCACTGTAAAATGATTGCAATATGCAGAGGCATTACAATAGGTGATTAAGTAGGGGTAATTCAGGAAAACAGGCAAGCAAAGCTTTGAGAGGAACAGAAATGATGAATGCTGTGAGTCAAGCCAACCACTAATTTGGCTGGCAAAGGGTACACCTGGGTCCAGCAAAAAAGCCTCAGCTAACAGTTAAGCAGCAGAAACTCTAGAAAGCACGCAATAATCTCAGTTACATATTTGTCCACCATTAAAGGACATTAAGATAGAGAGAAGAGAAAGACTTGTACAGCACATATGGGCCGCATATTGGAAAGATACAAGTGGTAGTGATGAAAATGTGATAATGGGTTCATTGTGATTTTAAATCCACATTAATGGTGATTTATCGTGCAGCGTACAGGCGGGCAGAGACTGTGCCTGAAATGATTTCTGCCATTACACATCTCACCTTGCAGAGAAACGATGATATGAAACCTCAGGTTCAAGCACTAATTGGGGCCAATCACTAGTCTGCAGTCCAGACAGAAAGCCATTATGGTAGTCAGTGTAAGCATGAAAAGATGTTCCACACAGTGAGGAAGATAGTTAAGAGTCAAGGGCAAGGAAGTCAGAGTGTCTGGGCAAGAGGAAGTATCTTGGAAGGCTACTGACAGACTCAGTCAGTTACTAGTGATTTCACTTTTACCACATGAAAAAGAATTATAGCACCTTTGAGATGTCTGCTCATCATGAGCATAAATTCACATTTTGCCTCACTGATGGAAGATCAAATTAGATCAGCACAGAGTAAGTAAGATAAAAACAGAATGGTTCAAGTAAATTATTCAGCAATTTATACTGCTTATGATAAAGGTTGTCAAAGAGTTGTGCATTGTGCATGTCATTAAATAAATATTGTTCTGAGCACAGTAAGGAGGCAGACCACTTCGTTCAGCATCTCAAAGCAACTGTCAAAATCATTCAGACCACAGCCAGTTCCCCAAATCATAACAATAACACAGTGGGTAAATATCGTTGGACTACATCTCTGACATTACAGTTGTGGTCATGTTTGTTACTATCCCTAGGCGATGGCAGTTTACTTTCAATGAGAGGTGTGCAGCTTCGCCTCTGTGTGTTTGTAAAGTGTATGCAAAAAGGAAATGTCATACATCAGTTTGCAGTGAACATAAAATGGCCTGGGTGTGATCCAAAAACATGCAGGTGTGTCTCTTTTCTTCCATGTTGGCCCCTGGAAAACGAGACGGAGAAAGACCAAAGGTAAAAGCCACCTGTATGTAAAAGCTCACCGGTCCTGGATGAACTGCGACAGGTGGGGCTGAAGCTTAGACATGAATGCGAGCTGGTGTGACAGTTGAGAGGTGTTGATGTCTGCAATCATTGAAGACAACCTGAACAGGTCTGGTCTACACTATTGGTTCTAAACTGTAGTGACCCCGTGGCCTGCATTTTCCTACTGTCACCAAGTCTGACACACTTTTATTGAAGTTGAAAACAATAAAGAACATGTATTGTTGAAAAGATTCTTTGAAAACATACGTATATCACATTTTTAAACATACTCTAAATACACATTTATATGTTCAAAGTGCCTTTCAGAGTTCCTTATTGAGAAACCAAGGATGATATACAGTCCCCTCCAAAAGTATTGGAACAGCAAGGTCAATTCCTTTGTTTTTGTTGTATACTGAATACATTTGGGTATCAAAAGATGAATATGAGACAAAAGTGCAGAACTCCAGCTTTTATTTCATGGTATTTAAATCAAGATATGTTAAACAACTCAGGACAGAGCACCTTTTGTTTGAACCCACCCACTTTTCAAGTGAGCAAAAGTATTAGAACACATGACTGATGGGTGTTTCTCGTTGCTCAGGTGTTGCCTTTTAGATTGATTGCTTAAACATTAGATAGTGCTTGTTTTTGGCTGTGTGTTTCACCTGTGAAAACTGCATTTGCTGTTAAGCAAACATGAAGACAAGAGAGCTGTCTATGGGAGAAAAGCAAACCATTTTGAAGCTGAGAGAGAGCTATTGCACAAACATTGGGCATAGCCAATACAACAATTTGGAATGTCCTGAAAAAGAAAGAAACTACTGGCGTACTGAGCAACAGACATCGAACATGTCGGCCAAGGGTATCAACAGCAGTTGATGACAGAAACATTGTGACAGTCAGTGACATCACTGCCAACCTCGACAGCACAGGGGTGAAGGTATCACAATCCACTGTTCAAAAAAGACTGAGAGAAGACAAATACCGGCCATATCACAAGATGCAAACCACTCATCAGCAAAAAGAATCGGAGGCCAGATTGGATTTTGTAAAGTACAGAGATGAGCCACAAAGGTTTTGGAACAAGGTTTTATGGACTGATGAGACCAAGATTAACCTCTACCGAAGTGATGAAAAGGCCAAAGTATGAAAAAAGAAAGGATCTGCTTATGACCCAAAACACACAAGCTCATCTATGAAGCACGGTGGAGGTAATGTCATGGCTTGGGCCTGCATGGCTCCTTCTCGAACTCACTAGCCTTTATTGATGATATAACTCATGATGGTAGCAGCAGAATCAATTCTGAACTCTACAAAACCATTTTGTCTGGCAATATACAGAAAAATGTTTCAAACTAATCAGGAGAAGCTTCATCATGCAACAACACAATGACCCAAAACACACTGCTAACACAACAAAGGACGTCATCAGGGGGATAAAGAGGAAGGTCTTAGACTGGCCAAGTCAATCACCGGACCTTAACCCAATAGAGCATGCATTCTACATCCTGAATCGGAGACTGAAGGGACAAACCCCCAGAAACAAACGAACTGAAAATACGTGCAGTGGGGGCCTGGAAAATCATTTCAAATGAAGAATGCAACAGTCTGGTGAAGTCAATGGGTCGCAAGCTTGATGCAGTTATTGTAAGTAAGGGTTATGCCACCAAATATAAAATGTTATTCACTTTAAGTTAATTTAATCATGTCTGTTCCAATACTTTTGCTCACTTGAAAAGTGGGTGGCTTCAAACAAAAGATGCTCTGTCCTGAGTTGTTTTAACACATTTTGAAGTAAATACCATAAACATAAAAGCTGGAATTCTAATCTTTTGTCTCATATTCATCTTTTGATCTGAAACCCAAATGTCTTCAGGATAGTACAACAAAAACAAATGAATTGACCTTGCCATTCCAATACTTTTGGAGGGGACTGTATTCTTTTTAGGAAAGTGCAACATTGATAGTTTGTCTAGGAAATGAAAGATTCAGACCAAAGCTACAACAGTCTGGATTATTATGCTATAAAAACCTTTTATGGGAGTGGCTGTTTAAATGAAACTGCAAGTTGCTTTTGAAATAAACAAACTTTTTTCCTCCCCAACTAAAAGGAAAGTCCTGGATGCACTTTGAATATTGCACTGCTCCTAAGGCGTAACATACCCCGAATTTGTATGCAAGTCTGAAGGCGGCTTGGTCTATCACTAATCTACGCTAGCGCAGTACTAAAGTCAAAATTAAAGTAAATATTTGTGATAAAAACACCTCTAGGCTGAAAATATAAAACAATCCAATGAAAAACAATACCTGAGCATGCCTTCTTGTACGATGTGAAAATGTATTGTTACGCCATCTGAAACAACAAAATGTCGTGTCGGTACCATCTTAAACCGAGGATCCCCTGTAATTTTTACCACCTGTCCACGACTCACTCAAAATGGCGCCACGACCCATTTTGGGTCGCAACCCACAATTGAGAATAACTGCTCTACACTATACAGTAATATACAATCATAACCTATTGGAGTGATTTTAAAGACTTAAGATGCTAAAGGAGAAAGGTCTATGCATTGTAACCAAACTATCCAATTTTAAACACACGGTATGCAGACACATGGGCGCGCGCGCGCACACACACATACACGCAGGCACGCACATTGTCACAGATCTCCCTGGAATAGGAGTTCATTTAAAAAGCAATTTTCTTTGACTTGTTACTGCAGCTAATAACTCTTCCAATATTTACGCCTTCATATGTTAAGTAGCCTAATTCGATTAATAGTGATGTGAGGCCTTCAACTGCCATTTTTTCCTAATTTCAAAGTGGAATTGAAACAATTTAGGTCATCTGGCCCCATATTCCCACAACCAAGCTGAGGGACATGCAAATCAGATGCAAATGCCACAAAAATGTGAAACTAGTCATGGGCCTGAGTAATAAATACTGAATTTAGCCTCTTGGCATTCCAAAAACAGCCAGTTGGGGTTCAAATGCAAATAGTATGCAAATAGCCCAGATGTAGAGCGCTTTTATTTTTCCTGTTACACTGAGCACACGGGGCATCCTGGTGGCTTCGAAGATAGAGGCCCATAACACGGCCATATGATCTTGTGGTTTTGAAGCCAGCTCATCGTGCAATCGCCTGACTCATTTGCATTCCTCCCCCGACACTCTCCAAAACACAATTAAGTTTTTAGACTAAACCGAAAGAAAACAC
Source organism: Phycodurus eques (assembly GCF_024500275.1). Classification (NCBI taxonomy): domain Eukaryota; kingdom Metazoa; phylum Chordata; class Actinopteri; order Syngnathiformes; family Syngnathidae; genus Phycodurus; species Phycodurus eques. The sequence continues at coordinate 30,214,787 of NC_084528.1, read as the reverse complement.
CCTAAACGTGTATAAGGCATTCAGTGAGGTCCTAATCAAGAATGTGAGACCCTGAAACATGGTCGAGAGAGTGACAAAATAATTTCAAACAGTAAACAGCAGACAGATGAATAGAAGCTCAGCGCAGCAGCAGGACGCAAAGGTGGGCCGACTGAGAGATGCAATTTGACTGCAGAAGGGATGAAAGTCAAATAAAGTCAGAGTTTGGATGGTAATGTAGCCAAAAGATAAAGATACTGAAGCAAATGAGATAGAGAGAGTTGCTGAGACAGCCAGTAATTGGCTGGAAAATCTTTGGGAACGATTTAGGAAGAGTGAGCGATGCTTGAAGCAGAATGTTTCTGAAACAGTTTGGAGAAAGTGAAGAGAAAAATGTTACTTGGCATGTGCACTATAAAACTGAATTGAGGAAAATATGCAAACAGACTTCTGATCAAGCTTGTTCACAGAGAGGACTGGTACCCGTTCGGTAAATTAATCTAAGGAAAACACATTTTGCAGAACAGCTCAACACATGATAAGCTTAGTAGATCACCTTTTTCAATTGGCAATGTCTACCAAATTACATGCACCATTGGCACACACACACACAGCTTCGTCTACACACACCTGCAGATCTACCATATTGGAAATAATCACTATAATGCACTAAACTGAAACTGTTTTGCTCCAAACATACTACCTGATCTCAGTCTGGCTGTGATGCCAATGCATTCGAAATTAACACTGCAAAGCACTTAATAACAGCCTCCAGCCCTCCATACAAGATTCTTGCCCAAGTGCTTAGCACATAATGGTAAAAAGGAACGTGGATGTTGGCAGAAAAGCAGGTGATTAGAGAGGCTGCTCTTACTCAAAGCATGCCAAGAGGCAGACACACACACACATGCACAAGTTCGCCTCTCTTTTTTCTTGCGTATCACCAAAGCAAGCGGATGCGTTTGCTGCCCTTGTTCAGCACAACAGTTAAAATCTTGGGACTATAACCATTCTGGATGCAGCACGTGTTTCATTAATTGAAAGTGCATTACGCAACTAAAGGAGAGAAAGACAAAAGGACCAAAAGATGTCATGGTAAGGGATAAAATGCTATTACAAAAAAGGTTACAAATGCCTGCCAATTAATTAAAATACACTATCAGCTTGTGAGGCTCCACATACTGCGTATTGATAAACTATCACTTTTATTAAACCATAGAACAATAGCCTGACTGCCAAGGAAGAATCAGGTTGCTACAGAGAGAGAACATGGGCGAGAATAACCAGTGTGGATATAGTGCGAGGCGGCCCCATTCACTGGCTGTATACATAGCATGCTACGCATTTCGCTTGCGTGCATTTTGTCGACAGAGACTTTTGCTATTTCATTCACAGGTACATATGAAATTATATATATATATATATATATATATATATATATATATATATAGATAGATAAGTAGTGTTGTACATATACCGCATGCACTGTATTTGTATAGCTGGCTGCGGTGTGGCAGCCAGCTGGGTCAAGCTAGCTTAAAACCTGGAAATTTATTTTTTGCATACTGTTTGTGCATTTGCACTGGCTGTAACAACATACAACAAACAGCAATTTGGCCGAATCTCAGCCACACATGAAAACTAGATGCCCAACACCGCACTCAGCGCGAGAGTTCGGTCGGTTTGGCCACATCGCTCAGTGTGTGGCGGGCTTTTATATACATCAACTCAACGACTCAACTGATATGTAGTGGAGACCCTCTAACACATACGCAGTTGCTATGGAATATGTGAGTGAACATCCTTGCTTGCATGAGAGCCGCCATGACTCTGAGCATGAATACATTAGTTAGATGGTGCAAACATGAAGTCGTGTCCTAGAGAAATTGCCTCCAAATTAATAAATCATTACGAAAAATGAAACAATTTGAAGTGTTTTCCTGAGTAAATAATACATGTATTGGTTCAAAGTATGCGTTCATAAGGAATCGCAACAGGAAAAAGTGCAAACGCAAATGGGAAGTGAGTGTACTCACTGAAAAAGTATACACATTCACACACCAAATCAGCTACCTAAACACACAAAAACCCGTTAATTCCAGGGAAAGCAGATGACATCTGAATTATCGAATGTACTGTCACCGTCTTTTCATATGCTAACCCAGTGTCTGTACACATTTGAATCTTTTTATTGTTATGTGGTCAGGAACTAAATCAAGTGTCGGCGCTCATGCTGCGAGTGCATAACACACCAAGACGGGAATTCTAAAAGCAATGCATTACTAGACATCATTAAGCAACAGGCAGTATTTCCTGTATTTTCGGAGACTTTCAAATTAAAGGACTGATGTTGCACTAATTCATTTACCTATAAAAGGGCATCCCACCTGAAATTTGGCTCACCATGTTGTTCTATGCAAGCACTCATTCTGTCATTCAAACAGCACGGCCGGGGTCCTGCTGTCATCTGTTCCGCTCAGCTCGTTTGCTGCTGCAAGCCACGCTGCTTCAAGCCACTGCTGATGAAAAGTTGATCGTGCCAAACCTCGAAGTGAAGGCAGTGACAGCTGTAAAGCCACCTCGGTTGTATTTGAAAATACAAAAGAATTGTCGTGAACAGAGTTGATTTAAAAGCAAGACTTGTCTTTGAACTATGCTAGACCAAACAAATACTTTAGAACACTTCTTTGTCATTCCAGCCAAAAAGGGCTAGAAGCTCAAGAGGCCATTTGTCGTAGACCAGAGACAAGAAAGTGTCTAATATAAGAGCAGGATAACATTGTGTGTATGGAGACACAGTTTAGAAGGATAGGAAAACCAAAGATGAGGTTTTTTTAGTACTTTATATTTGTACACAGTAACACTTTTAGGATGGAGGAAAAAAATGGTGTGGCGTGAGAAATTCCTTTCCTTTCCTGGATGTAAACGTTTGCTATCAAAAGATGAATATGGGACAAGAAACATTTCAGCTTTTATTTCGATTTTTGTTTCACCCTACAGCAAAAATAAAAAGGAATTTGTCTTACTGTTCCAATACTTTTTTGTATAAGTATCAATGTAACATAATAACAGTACAATAAGTATAACAGTAATGTACAGTAATGTCACAATTTGAACAAAATGTGTTCTGGGATACTGGTCGAACTGTAATATGGTATGATTTAGAAGAAGAAGAAAAAAAAACATCTTAAATGGTGACAGACAGTCAGAGGAAGATTACCGCTTGTACTTGGAAGAGGATTCTTTTTAAATAAAGACTAGCCATCTCACGTTTCATTCTCCTTTTAAATATATTGTCGACAAAGACCTGTTAGGCACTTTGCAATTACTCGTACCCCTTTACGTACTTAGTAAAAAAAAAAAAAAATAAAAAAAAAAAATAAAAAAAAATTAAAAAAAATAAAAATGTTTTTCATTAATCCTCAGTATTGTAACTGTGGTGAGTTTGACATATTTGTCCCCAATATTTTGAGGGAGTTTCATATAATATAACCTCAGGGAGTTTGACTTCACGTCCATGTGTTTATGTATTGATTTCGATTTCTTTTTTTTTATCATCTCATCACAAGATGTCTTAATTTTTTAAATAGTTGTTTCATAATTAATAATGCGCTATGCAACATAAATGCATTACTTGAATAGTAAATGCCGTGAAACCACATAGAAACAAATATAAATTGTTTAATATCTGCTCCCAAAGAGAGACCCACACTCATTAAGACATATTTAGTCACAAGACCTTTGTGTGATGTGTTATGCATGATTGGCTGCCTTTTTATTTCATTTTAGTTGAGAATCACCGTATCAAGATGATGTTTTTAAAGTGATTCATCATGACCCCGATGCAAGTCACAAGCTGGAAGACACTTGTTTAACAAAAAGGTTTGCAGAGACTCATGATCAAAAGGTCCTTTTACAAAATCTGATTTTCACAGCATGACTCATTTCACATAGTTATAAAAAGAAAGGGACCGATCATCAAGGCCTTATCTACTATAAAAGCATTGAGCCTTACACACACGCATATAGGAAGTCAGCAGGGGACAGATGACTCGAAGACAGATTTATTGTGTTCATCCTTAGGAGCTGCACACAAACACGTAATCATCAGATCAGATATCAAAAGGCAGTGTCTGTCTGAAAGATTAGACAAGCCATCTGTCTCACTGAACTAAAACCTCACATTATCAATAAATTTCACACAGTTCCATGTTTCACATCTTTGCATGTGTTCCATCAAACATCAGTTGAGAACATACTGCACAATGAGATATTAACAATAAATAATCATGTCCCAACATTTAGTTTTGATAAACTCTTTAGCTCACTCTGATGTATTTTAGTTAATCGACTAATACTTATATGGAACAATAATCCAATCGGCTTTTCATGATTCAACATCTGGAAGTGTTACAATTCATTGCTGCCAGCTGAAAACCAAGCATGTCCAATTCATCATTTCCCCTTTAAAGGCAAAGACAATCTATTTCAATGCACAGTGTGCATTGAACACACAATACTTGGCTTCCAATTTTTACCAATAATCCTGTTCATTATCCTAAAGATAACCAGCATGTCTGGAAAAGACAAAAAGCTAGTGTCTAGTTTGACTTTTGCATCGAAACTTTACGTTAAATATTCTATTTTGTCTTCACCTGGATTATTAATATGCATCAACGAGAGTTTCTTTAATGAGTCTTCTCTCATCTTAAAAAAAATAAATAAATAAAGTTAATGAGGGTGATGCAGTCTATTGTGGAAGTGCATGGTTGATGGACATGTGGTGGCCAATGTAGATACTTGTTAAAACACAAAGTAGTAAAGTGTGTTGTCATTAGTTGTTTAGTCCAGCAAGTGTTGACATCCAAGAAATTCAACATGGACTTGGACAAAGTCTGAATTACTCCAAAATGTGTGTGTGTGTGTGTTTTTTTTTTTTATTGGACATCAAGTCAATGTATTGTGACCACTTTCGTGTTTTTTTTTGTTTTGGTTTTTTTATCATCACGGAACTTATCACTGAAATTGTACCGAAAACCTGCAGCTGCCACCAATTAAGCAGAAAGAGGTATTCACATTACAAGAAGAGCAGAATGCCAGTGGCAAACAACAAACTCAACGACTCATCAAACGGGTGACATTTACACAAATTGGCACACCCACTATTGCTGCTCCGCAACAACTTGGTATTTACTCGGTGACTTTCTCCATATCCATATCCAGATCCATAAAGCACCGTCCACAAAAATGGAAGTGCTTTCGTATCATCGGACATCAATTTCTGACTCACCTTTGAGCAGTCCAATTTGCATGCACAGTGAAAACTCTAAGTCAATGTGTATGAGAGCACAATATTAAGGCTGACGAAGTCAATACATTGCATACAACTCCACATAGACGTCAATATTTGGAATTTTGTTTTACAACCACACTAAACTGGAAAGGCAAAGGGCCGAAGCAATTAGCAACTGATAAACAATCCGTACTATTAGAATAATCAATCAAACCAAAACGCGATCCAACTGGTTAGAGCGTCTGCCTCACAGTTCTGAGGATCGGGGTTCAATCCCCGGCCCCGCCTGTGTGGAGTTTGCATGTTCTCCCCAGTGCCTGCGTGGGTTTTTTCCGGTCACTCCCGTTTCCACCCACATCCGAAAAACATGCATGGTAGGTTAATTGAAGAATCTAAATTGCCCGTAGGTGTGAATGTGAGTGCAAATGGTTGTTAGTTTATGCGTGGCTTGCGATTGGCTGGCAACCAGTTCAGGGTGTACCCCGCCTCCTGCCCGATGACAGCTGGGATAGACTCCAGCGCTCCCACGGCCCTTGTGAGGATAGGCGGCTCAGAAAATGGACAGATGGATGGATAGTTGTCATATTGTTTAAGGGATTCACCGGCTATTTGTCCATAACAAAACTTATTTTCTTGAAAAATCTGCCCCATAACGTTAAGGTCAAACATCATAATGCATGACGTCACATGAGACGTCAGCAAAGCTTGTGAGACTTTAACACACTGAACGTGTAAGTGTTCAACTTATTTATTTAGGTCTCTCTCTATTACAAAAACTAGAAATTTGAAAAGGGGTGTGGAGGTTTTTATTTTTTATTTTTTTTAAATGCATACATTTGTTGTTTATGCTACACTGAGCCAGCAGAGTATGGACAAGTACTTTAGCATATAAAGCTGTTTTCCTTTGCTTAGACAGTTGGTGTTCCACTTTCTCAACTAGATTAACATTTCGCATTACAAAGTGCAACAGTGAGAAAAAAAAAAGCAGACACGCCCACATCTTTCCGAGGGAACCAAAATTCAATACTAACTTATAAAGATAAACAGTATTGTTTTATCCTATACTGGATTCAAAACTATATTGCTGTAACTAAAAACCTGATACATAGCCCAGTCGTAGAGACCCTGCAAAGTGGCCAGCACAGGTGTTATGTGCTCTCATACAAACTTTAGACGGCGGCTTGGCTAACACCAACATTCATGGTGATTTCTTCATAGCATACAATTGTCTGTAATTCAGATGAGTCATGTAATTATCATGGAAAAAATATATATATGTATAATTTCAGCAAAGCAAAGCCATAGTAGAAAACGAGTATTGCACAAAAGCAATACAAACCTTTGAAGGCCACAAAGTGAACGCTGCCGTTTTTAATGGTCGCTCTTTTTAGACTAAATGAGCCCAGTTCCGTTTAACCACGATAAGACATCATTGTTTTTTGAATTCCAGCCCCATCCCCAATGTTGGACAAAAATGAAAGCCCACACCAGTTCCAGTGTATACATACACAAACAAAAACAAGCTCAATTATTATTTGTCAACAGCCTGCCTAGTAGTGTGGCCGGGAGAAATATTATAAGGCTTACAGCACTTGAACGACACGCGCACACATAATGAGCTGCTTACTGTATATTCATGCAGCTCTTCTCTGGTCAAGCAAGGCCCCGCCAATGCCTCCAATCATTTTTTTTTTCTGCTCAGTGATCAAGGTTACTTTGTCCGACGCCAATTCAAATTAAACCGGCTGCTCAAATCATTCACAGCTTTTAAATCCACTTTATCTAATGCGTGTGCTCTCACATGGAAATCTAACACATAGCCAATTCATTTATATGTATGAAGGAAAGATTAGACCGGGACACGTGTAGAATTACTTTATTACAAAACCAATGACATGCCCATACACACACACCAACAGTCTCAAAATATCTGAATTCTTTAACCTTCCCAGCTGCTATCATATTCTGCTTCATACATCATACAAACCAGTAAGCCCAAACAGTGTTCAATCACATGGAGCTAGAGCTTCGCTTTCCATTTCAGCAGGTGGTCACCAAATAATGGCACTGATGTCCAAGAATTAGACCTTATGGGAGAAAGTAGGGGTCATCTTCCAAAACGATATAAAAAGATGGGGGGGGGCTCCTTGAAAAAAACATTTGTTGCATGTCCTTGAAGGCCTCATTCTGCATTTCTTTTGCTTTGAACTCATCCACACCAACATACCATCAGTCTCACGTCACAGTAATTGCTAATTTCTTCTCTTCTTCATGAGAGAAATTATACATTTGTTTTTCTTGAATCGAGATGACAGGGCAAACAAAGAAGAGGACAAATTAGTAAAGAAGACACCAAAAGGATCATCTTATAATGGAACAGACAAGGTACTTATTCCAAAAGAGGGGCAAACTGACAATCCGACAAAGAAAATGTCAGAGAATAGCTGTCTCTGGGTCTTTGCGAGCAACCGTTAAGAAGTCAGGTACGTCGTTTCATAATTTGTCCTTCAAGACAAGAAAGCAGAGACAACTTCCAAAAAGGTAAACATAACTCAATTTATCTGGTGCTGATCCTGATTTGTTTCTGAACTTGTTGGACTATTCATGCTCTCTGTTGAGCTAACATCTCCTACTTTATTCCACTGCTCAAATCACATGAATGGTATTCCCAATAAATGCCTTCAGGGTACTCCAAATCCCTGCAGAATGCAGGCAGTTTTCCTGGGATAACAAGGGGTGACTGGCTGTCTGGTTTTCTGTGGGGAATCGAGAATACACCCCTAACCCCCAGAGGGAAACCCCATTTCCAGCATCTCCAATCATTTAGCTCAATGTTGCTTCATTATGTAATAGAGTGCATAGAAATCTAATATAAATTAATAACATTAAAAAAATACTGGAAAAGTTTTGATTATTGCTAGCTACCCTGATGCTTTTGTAGTTTTAGAAACAACATCAGCATCTTTTGGGAAAGAAGCCTTTTAATTGCATATTCTTCATAAGTTTAACGATTTACTTCAAAGGATTGTTTTTTTTTCTGTTCCCTTGCTCTTGCACACACATACAGGGAATATGATAGTGTAGAGCAGTAACTCAAAACTAGTGTACCGAGAGAGATAATCAGGTGTGCCACCAATTTCACTTCATTTGTCCAAAAATTATTTATGAATTGCTGTGATAGGCTCCAGCACGCCCATGATTCTTGTCAGGATAAGTGGTACAGAAACTGGATGGATGGATGCAAATAAAAATGTGTTTATTTATCTATACCAGAAACATCCAGTGAAAGACATAATAAATAAATGGTCTTCCATGAGAAAGTAGAGGGTACAATAAAACTTTGTAAGTACTGGAACGTTGGGTGTCCCGATCCAACTGTTTCACTTCCAATCCGATACCGATATTGCAGCCTCGGGTTTTGGCCGATACCGGTCCGATGTGATTTCAGCAATGATCATACATAATTACTTAATTAAAATACTTATTTTGTAGTATAAAATGTTAGCAAAGGCTTGATAAATTGATATTACTCAAACAGAGAACAATAATCAGCAACAGTAGGTATGAGGAAAAAGTGACCCATTTAATCTTAACCAATGGGTTACATACAGTACCTGCTGTGCACATCTTGACATCTGAGGGGCAGTGTGGTGCTCGCATTGAAAGACACAGTAACAAAGAAGGTAAAAGTCACGATCGAATATTGTTTTTATAACTCCTTTTTCAGAGTTTGAATAATATATGCCAGAGTATTGTTATACTGCCTGTTTGTATCTGTTTATAAAGTATTTGTGTTCCAATACTCATTATTTTGATATAAGTGCCACGAGCCTGATGCTCATTTTTGTTAGATCGTCAATGTTATTTTTCATTCACTGTGCTAGCTTTGAGCTAGCGATTTTTGTGAACAAAAACGAAGACAGAAACTAAGTTTGTGGTGTATTTGAACATTCACTAAGTGTAATTATTTTATGATGTCTGTTTAGTTTTACAGTGAACTTCAACTGGAGTGTCAATAAAGGACTTTAAATGAGGAACATTCGCTATAACTCCTTGCTACTATGTTAGCAACTTAGCAACCTGTTGTTGTGATCGTGTGGGTTCTGCATGACATCCCTGCGCTGCTGGATAGAAGTGCTGGAGTGGCGCATGGAATGGACTGCTAGTATAAGAGCCAGTCCGATCAGATCCGATCCTTGTTTTGTTTTTTTGCTGACATCCAACCGATTGCCGATCTCAAAGATCAGATCGGGACACCCCTAACTGTATATACAAATGATAAAAACCTAATTAATATTCCCTATTGAAATGTATTTTTTGTCACATTTTAATCAATAAAAATAGAATTTTATTATAAAAACAATAAAAAGAGAATGTAAAGAAATTTCGGCAAAAGTCCCACTAACATTGTAGTACATTTGTGTGCTTTGCCTTTAAATCTTTTCCTGTGGGCTTGTCCCGTTTAGGGTTGCCACAGCGCATGATCCTTTTTCTATATACAGTGGGTACAGAAAGTATTCGGACCCCCTTAAATTTTTCACTCTTTGTTATATTGCAGTCAGGGGTGTTTTTCAGCTGCAGGGACAGGGAGACTGGTTGCAATTGAAAGAAAGATGAATGCAGCCATGTACAGGGATATCCTGGACAAAAACCTTCTCCAGAGTGCTCAGGACCTCAAACTGGGCCAAAGGTTCACCTTCATAAAAGACAATGACCCTAAGCACACAGCTAAAATAACGAAGGAGTGGCTTCAGAACAACTCTGTGACTGTTCTTAAATGGCCCAGTCAGACAATATAACAAAGAGTGAAAAATTTAAGGGGGTCTGAATACTTTCGGTACCCACTGTATATATTTTCCAATCTTCTGCATCCTCCTCTTGAACACCAACTGCCCTCATCTCTTCCCTCACTACATCTATCAATATGCATGCCGTCTATTTGCACAGTCGTCCAATTTCAGTCTGCTAAAAAAAAAAACATTCTGTTTGAGATAAGTTTTCGAATGTTTATGTTCTTAGGCGCCAAAACGCTGTTGTCAAGTAAACAAATGGCTCACTACTTTTTCTTACTTACTTTTCACTAAATTTTCATCGTGTCTGTGATGTGGTCAAAAATTCCTTTGAAAAAAAAAAAAAAAATCAATCGATGCCATTGAGCGATGATCCCTCCTTTCCTCGTGCAATTCCACTCACCTCTTTTCTCTATCCCTGTTTCTCTCGAGGGAATTTTAAAAGCAGGCCAGGCTGGGTTACCTAATCCCATTGCCTCTAAAAAGTTCCTGGGTGCTGCATACATGAGGGTCACCTTGTAGGATCACCCTGACACGCACACGCATGCACGCATACACAGGTCTTGGGATCATTCCAATTTCCTGGCCTCTAAATGGTTACACTTGACTGCTTGGACTCATGGTCTATTTGTAGGCTTCAGATGAATTCCGGGCCATGGAAAATGTTTGCATGCGTATTTGAAAGCCGAAGCATACAGATGATGTAAGTAAGGCATACGGCATTTTTATTTTTCTCCACTCCAAGCACAAAATGATAAATGCAAATCATTAGTAATGTATGCTTATGTGCTTGAGACATTTTTAAACACGACGACTCTGTAAGAGATAATTAGGCATTCCATGTGTTTATGTGACAACTTTAATATTCAAAATGGTTTAAGCCTGTCAACAAATGAATTTGCATATCCATATTTACATATTAACAGCCGCCCCAGCCCTCAAATGCCTGCTCTGCGCTTTTAGAGTCTTAGTCTAAACAGAACCAAGTGCAAATGTCGTGATAAACATTATTTAGTGTTTACATTTCGCTATATAAACCGGCATACATTACATTTATAGCAGCCACTGTCTGGTTCAGTTGTCTATTGTTATAATCTCGTTACCTTTAACAGCGCTTGAGCTAGTGCAGCATATTGTCACCCGTGCTTCTCACCAGTGTCTGTTTCTGCGAGACTGACTGTTTTGCTTTTAACGTTGCGTCCGCCTCTTTGGGCTGCACCCTTGATCCATTACCCTGCGGATACCTCCTCGCCAGTTCTCCTTAAATCGCTTTCCCTTACACCATTTTCACTGTCCAAGTCGGCGGAGTGGACTGTCTGTCACATATAGCGGCAAGTTAGCGGAAAGACAGAGTCTCTTTCTCACTCACAAAGCAGTCCATCTGATCTTGCAGACTGACGGCTGTCGACAAGCGCACACGCATCACATCACACATTTGCCCTATATGGAACCACTTCTCACCATCTCTGCAGTGAGCATCTGCCGAACGGCCAAGACTGCCTGTTTGTAAATGTGAGAGGCGGAGTCAGAGAGAACATTTTAAGGCTTCACTCACTATGACACGGCGGCGCGTAATGATGCGTAGCACACGGTCAGCCAATCAGAAAAATCCTCAGCCTCCGATTTATGAATGAGGCGCCGTGTATGCGATGTCTACGCGTACACGCTTAAAGCGAGAATACTCCGCTGCGGTGATGTAATACAATCACTCTGAGCGGCTAAATAACTAGTGTGGTATGAAAAGAATTACATACAACAAGTGTGAACATTTCAAAATATAGGTGACATATGTGACGCATGAACCTGTAACAGGCAACACGACCTTTTCTTCAAGTGCCACACAAGGACATTCCTAAACCTTCGTGTTTCACTTCAAGGAGCAATAATATTCGGTATTTTATTTAGACATTATTCATAATAATAATTAATTACAAGAATTATTATTATTATTTTTTTTTATTTTTTTTTAAAGGCACGTTGGTCCCAGCTTTAATACCTGCGGATCTGTTGTTTGTGCATTTTAGCAAAACACCTCACACCCCCTCTGTGAAGTCATATCCTCCAACTGCCTGTGTCCAAACAAGGAACTAAGAGCAGCCCATTTGGCTGACACTGTGTACAAGGGAGTCATTTTGCCTTACCGCTATGTAAAAATCATAACTGAAGTGTTTTGTGTGAGGACGGCTGGCAGCGACAGGGAGGGGGAAGCAGGCTTGCGTGTGTGCATTTGTGTACACACCTTTCGATGAAGTCAGTTTCTGGCACATTGCTCCAGCCCCTCAACGGGTTTATATGCTGCCAGTACACTATCGCAGGTTAACAGTGCCCTCTTTGGTCGCACAGTGATGGACATGAAGCTTGTGGGTGGGCATTCACAGGCCGTTGAGCAGGTGTAAACGCAATGAAAGCAAAGCAGCCTCCTAAAATCTGCCATTTTGTTAAACCAACTGAGACAAAAGAGAGAATCGGAAGCAGGTTCCCCTTTTAATTGCGTTGTACTTCATTTCAATTTTTAGTGGTTGAATGGTCTGGCTTGATTATTGATCATCTTAACTGATGTGGGAATGACATGTTCCATTGCAGCTAACATTAAAAAGAGAACATGTATGACGTACAGTTCCATGACACAAACATAAGGCATTGGATTTAATTAACGTTGAGGAACAAAAAGTTACACCTCTGAAAACGGTGAATGAGAGAGGAAAAGTAGATTTACAACAATGTTGCTCAGATGCATGACCTCATCCTGTCTTTCGGCTTCTCTTAGGTTAAGGCTGCCATCTAGAGGCCGCCACAACAACTGCTACTACGGCTCACACCAGATGATGTCATACTTGGAGAAAGAGTGAAAGAGTTAGAGGAGGGGGGGGTTAAGACAGACAGAGAGGCAGGAGAGTGTGTGAGGGAGGGAGAGAAGGTGATGTCATGTTTTTATAGCTTGGTCTTTGTCTAATACAGTTTATTCCACAATGCGGCATCAATCTGATACACGATGTCAGCTGTTTTGTCTTGTAAAGACATACACACAAAAATGATCTCACAAGAAACCTGTGTTCAGTAAAATACACTACATCCCTCTGTCCTTGGCATTTTACACTATTCCACTCTCCCATACACCTGCAGGAATTTCATACCATTCAAGCCAATTGCATTGCATTGAATACACCACTCACAACAGAACATAAACCTTAATGTAATCCATTATCCATTCTGGTCATGACAGGCAATTTCTCTTGTCTACAACCTCAATGAACAATGAGGAAAAGACAGAAGACTGTCGAGGAGAACGAAAAGGGAATCAAACTAATCATTCAGCTTTACCAGCAAGCCGTTACCCGTTAATTACTACTCTGCAGACGTGACAGAAAAACTGGTAGACAATGGAGACAAACAATATTCCCAAATGTTCGGTGAAGGCTGAAACTACTTAACTGCATAAAAGAATACCAACCAAGAAGACTCATGACAGAGAACCAAGAATAGTATGATAACATTCATTGCAGCTCATTGTATTTGTAGAATATTTGGCTACTCTACCCACTTCGGCACAGAGCACTGTCGTGGAGTTGATTGAGGGAGAATGACTTTTCTGTAACATGGCTTGCTGACAGGGCAACACTGCCCTCTTGTGTTTCACAACATAATTACATAAATTCAGAGGCCAATTTAGGTAAAACTCAATTGATTCTACCCTACCAGAAGAATTCTACTTCAGCTTCCAATATTTGTGAAAATAACTATATATAAAAAAATAAAATAAAATAAAAAAAATTATACAGTGGAACAATGTTCCCGGATCAAACTGTTGCCTTGATACAGGCTTTATTAACTGTACAGGCAATGGTTAATGTAAAAATTGTAAAGAGGAGTCGAACTTCAAATTTCCCACCATAATGTGTATGAGTTGATTAGTAGGTTTCACATAATTCTAAAACACCACAGAAACGGTTTCTTACTTGTCATTTTGTATCCACTCGCAGCAAGCTGTCCAGCCATGTATTCCCCATCTGAGTTGTTGTGACTGCAGCCCCACGTTTTCATCCAGATTTTCTGGGTGCCGGGAATCAGACTGGAAAGATATTTAGGAGATCATGAATGGAAAGGCCAAGTACTAAAACAGCTGAATAGCATAAACCGAATTCTTAAAAGGAACAGTTACAAGTATATAGTTAATTTAATTGTGGACATTTCAGTTTGTAACAAAATACTTCACACCTTCATTTAGAGATTATTGTAAACAACACTATGCAAAGACAATAAAGATTTTTATTGTAATTCTAATTAATAATCTGGTCGCTCTAATTCAGGTGTATGAATTTAATGCATTGATGCTTAGTTGTGAAGCACGACGATTAAAAGTCAACACGGGAGTCATTCAAAAATTCCTCCCTTTTGGTGTTCACTTTGAGCTTTTGGTGGCACCATGTGGTGCAGTGTTGTTGTTTTTTGGGGTTTGTTTACATTCAAGATTGTATGTGACATTTACATCCAAGTACTCTAAAAAATTAGGGTAAAAAAAGAATCTTAGTGACAATAAAGCCATTGATTTAGTATACCTGTCAGCTTGGAGCTCCTCGCTGTTCAAAATGTCTTTTTTTTTCCTGGACCTGGGTATGACACTCCTCCTAGCAGACTGCCTCTCATGAGGGGTGGGGTCACTAGGAGACACCATGTCCTCAATGTCGTCAATCGGAGCATCGCAGGCCGAAGGCATGATCTGAAATAAGCAAAATACTTTGCCAGCGAAAGTGCGGATTCACTTTTTACATGGCATGCTGTTGTATAAGTCAACAATAAAGTGGAGCGTCTCAACTGCAGTTTACTTTCAACTGTAGATTCATATAAATTCATTAGTGTTGCTGCTTCGCTCTTGAGCCAGCGCTGTCAACATAACAATCACGTGTGCTCTCACAAGTGGGTCTCTCACACTTCGGAGGTATAAACAGCCAAAATACGGGACCTTTAATATATAAAGAGGGCAGGAATGGGTGAACATACGCCGCATTCTTGCAAATTTGCACTCTCGCGAGTGTGAAAATACCTCAAAATGACAGCCCCCTACGTGAGTAGATGTATTGTTTTAAATATGTTTGTTTTGTCTTTTGGGGAATAAATACTTCATCAATTTAAGTAAACAGCAGCTGATGAAGAAGATATGCGCATTTAAAATATAACAGAAAGTTCTCACACTTTGGGCTTAGGTGTTGTGTTTTAAGGAGCCTATCCCAAGTGACTTTGGCAAGAGGCAGGGTACACCCTGGACCTGGCACCAGCCAATCACAGGGCAATTATAGATAATCAACCATTCCAACCTGCAACATTAAAACCGTGAGGTAGATTGCATTGCATTGATTGCGCACTTTCATGTTTAAAGTTGTTTCATGTTGAAGATTTGAAACATGAAAGTGCGGAAACTATGCAAAAATATCAGAATTTGAGAAGGGAGCTGCTACTTTTTCACGGCACTGTGGAATCTTATGATAAACACCGCCGTGTAGCGCCGAACAACTGTCCTCCCTTAACTTGGCTCGTGAATACACGATGCAGCTGACATGACCACATTGTGGTTCCTAATGCTCACGTGTAAGTGCGCTATGAAGCAGCGGTACCCGTCAAGAAGTATATTTTTTTGCACTGGAGCAAAGAAAGGCGTTTATTTTGACGTTTGGTTGGTCCCTGCTAGCTGTTAGCTGGGTTACTTGAAATGGTGTGTGGCCCACGTGACACCTACTTTAGCCAGATATTCTTGATATACTGCAACATTTTACTCTTACCTCGATTGAAATGTGGCGGTTTGATCACTTCGAGTCGAATTCACAAGCAAGAACAAGTCAAGAGACGTGAAAGTAAGCATTTGTTGCAGCAAAACGGACGCGTCAAAACTCCTTGTCCGCCATGTTTTTCTGACACTACAGTACCGTGAGAGAAGAGGGACAAAATTCCTTTTGGCAAGAAAGAGTCTGTTTGTTTTAACGATAGTCTAATAAAGAAACAGGTACAAAACCATTTTGCTGTTAAATATATGTATGGAGTATAACCCATATAGTAATGGCCGATCCAATATTTATTCTTTTTGTCTTTACGTCCTAAAGACATGCATGGTGCGTTAGTTTAAAACTACAAATTGTCCTTTTGTATGAGCGTTTGTCAAACTATACCTTGCGATTGACAAGCAACCAGGCCATTAGTTATTCATATCGCTCATATTCATAAGAGTATCAAACGGCTTCACAAACCCACAGGTTGTCAAATATTTTTACATGCTGCGGGCCACAATTGGCAAGCAGGCCATAGTTTGGACACCAGTGCTTTATATTACTCTACACTATATGCATTTATTATTTGTAGAAAATGACAAATCGAGCAAACGCAGATTGGAATTTTGATTCTTTTGAAAACTCCAATTGAGCAGAATCTGAAACTCATTACACACAAACCATAAATTGAACAATTCTTGCTCAGTTATATTTCCTTTATTCAAATGTTCAATTACAAAGTCTGACAGTACAAAATAACAAGCCCATTTCAACCCCCCCCCCCCCCCCCCCCCCCATATACAACCCCAATTCCTCATTTCACAGATGTTAAAGGATCAACTGATAAACACACAAAGCAAAATACTAACATCAGACATCACACCAAAAACCGTTCATCCAAATTGGAAGAAGCAAAATAACATATTACAGCTTTTTTTCCTCCACAAATTAGTAGATACAGGCAGCATTAATATTTCGTCTTTTTTTTTTTCGTACACAATTTTGTTTTAGCCATTAACGAAGTACTTCAGTTTAAATTTGTGAATTTTGGAGGAACCAGAACATACAACAGTGCCGTTTCAATTTTTGTTATTCGGAATATTTTCTTTAAGAACAAATAGCATTTGCAACAGTGATCATGAAACTTGTCTCACCTTGTGAAAGCAACAATATAGGCTTAACTTTGCATTACAAAAATATCAAGACTCCTTTGGAAACCCAGGGAAAGGCAATCTTTCCAAAGAGCAGGTCTCAACCTCACAAAATCAGATAAAATGGTGAGACCAGATTCAGAAAAGTTCAGTTTGTATACAGAGTATTAAGGCCACTCTGAAAATAAAAATAAAATGAACTGTGGGAGAGAAAAACAAAAAATAACATTATAAGAGTAAAGTCCAAACTTTAACATGGTCATAAATTTAAAGTATGGCAAATTGTTCACACAAACGCAACTTCCATATGAATCAGGTTATATCGTGAAATATTTATTTAAAACACTTCAACTAAATAGAATAAACCCAACAAAAGAGGTCATTTCAGTTTGTGTTGTTTTTCGGGGGGGAAAGACATAAAACAGTTATGATCAAAACATTCTTCAAATATTAAAATGTTCTCCTGGAAATACAAAGTATTCCAACTATTTTTAATTTTACAACTTTATTTAGGGAATTCTGTGAATGAATTGTCATAGTATTTAATTTTCAGTGTGGCCGTAATACTCTATCGTACTATCCCACAAAAATCAAGAAATGTGGGAATTGTCTTATGTAGCTTTTCATAAGTACTAACAAGAGACACCAGTTTTTTTTTTTTTCCAAATCTAATAAATTGGGGGGGGGGAGACACACAGGTAAATGAGTACTCAACCTAAAATAAAATGAAAAACAAAAAAAAAAGAAAACTTCCCAAAAAGGTAAAAACGGACACACAGTGTCACAGAAGCAAAGCTCGACACTTCAGCAGTGGACAGAAGTCACTGATCCCAGTCCAGTGGAGACAATTATGTCTTGAGCTCACAGTGAGGGCGAGTGAGTGACGGAACACACAATTTGGGGTGAACAAATAAATGACCTTTCGGAAAATCAAACCACACATACGGCACAAAATAACTAATGACTTCGGCGATAAATGTGTCCTTAACAATCAAAGTACTGCGTTTATAAAGATGGGACACAGGTGTAGGAAAGCTTCCCTGCTAATAAGGTAACCTCATTGGCAAAATAAGATATGGTGATTACTACTGTATTGCCAACCAGTGAGAGGTAGCCCATGGTACCTAATGCGCGGATAATGTTTTTTTTTTTAGAAAAATTCTTATCCATCCATTTACACATGGTAGGCTTACACTTGAGCAAGCACGATCTTCTGACTTGAACGCATACGATTGCAACATATCAGGTCGGGATTAAAGTTAACACTAAAAGCAGCAATACGACCTGCAGCCGCAGGTTTGCCGAGTTTCAGATTCAGACATTTGTTTTACCGTCAAGATGTGTCATCAAATATAATGAGCCACTGGGAGCGAGAAGCATCCAATAAGGGATGTTATTTCGACTTTTACATATTTAGATGGTGGTTGAGAAATAGTTCAATGTGTGTTTTTTTTTTTTTTTTTTTTTTTTTTTTTAAATGACCAAGATATTTCGAGTTTATTCTCCAGTTTTAAAATCCATTAATAGTAATCACAACCTAAAAAATACTACTCACCTAGACCGTGTCTTATACAGCCTTGCAGAAAACACCAAGTGGCTCATGTCGCAAAGTGGAAGTGGTCAATTTACTTTTATAGCAGTCAAGAGTTGTGTGACTCTCCTCTGGGACACAAAGTCACGCTGCACTGTGTAGGTCTAGAGCTTACATTTATCAAGTAATTAGTTGCGATAAATAAATTCAAGTTGCATAACTGGCCAAATTTGTCTAAAACAATAAGGTGTGACTTCTCATTAATGGCTATCATAAAACAAATGGGACATTTAAGACTTAGAAATTACTTTGGTATGAGGAAATGCTTTGACTTCTGAAAAGGTTTCGTCCCATTTAATGTACAAATTTACATAAAATATTGAAGTGGCTCGAAGTTCATCTTAATGTGTGCATTTGTTTTGTAGCATAAAACGTATCCCAGCTTCCTTTCACAAGCCAAGTGGTGTCTTCTGAATATGCCTCTCTGACTACGCTGACTGCAATTATTTTGAAAAGGCTGATATTTCTATTGATGCATTTTAAGTACCTAGTATCGCCCCTCAAGCTTTACTGGAGTCCTCGTAGGGTCTGAGACGAGACATCTTCAGCTGAAAATCTGTATTTGTGACACGACGAGTAAACATGTCATTTTGTCTGCCTGGGGACTGGAGGGGAAAAATAGCCCTTCTTGTTGAATTTCCTTGTATTTAGAATTGGCTTGTACTAACTACAAAGTCACAGGCCTCCAAGCTCACCACATCTTCAACTCACTTCAATGCACATGACCGGGATCTGGATCGGCTAGCGCTAGCTGCACAGGAGGTCATCAAGGCCGAGCGAGGGCATCCTATCAAAGTCACAGGTGTCAAATAAGTCGCTGATTCCCTGGTCATCTCCCAATCCTAAAAGGTAGTCTTCTTGCTCCAGCAGAGGAGGCCCCAGGTTCAAGAAGGGCCCCAGCGACGAGGGCATCTGGTCTTCCGTTTGCTGGAGAAGACTGGTGTACGGAGACGAGATGGGCGACAGAGCCGTGACGGACACAGTGGTGGAGGTGCCGGGGGACGGGGTCAGGACGGTGGGCTCTGGAGACCGGGAGGAGGGAAGAAGAAAAAAAAAAATAATAATAAAAAAATAAAAAAAAGATCAGTCATTCATTATCTGTAATCAGTTTGATTGAAGCTAAATACAGACAACATATACAACAAGTTACGTTCTAAAAGGATGTTCATATATTGAATTGTTTGCAAGTTATTTTCCATATTTGTGTTGTTACAATCATTATTGGCTTTGTCAGCTATCGCTGCAATGCCACTGACATGGAAATTGGTTACGTTTCTTGAAACAGCCCTAACGCGCTAAAGATGTCTCCTTAACAACGTTGTCATCTTTAACCTTTAAATCCACTAGACTGTTTCAAGCCTTCTCCAAGTAGTGTTTACACACAAAAAAAAAAATCTTAGGAACAGCGAGAGCACAAGCTAACACGTGTTACCAAACTGTAGTTAAGTATTACCAGAATTTCTCATGTATAATGCACATTTTTCCCCCTCAAAAATTGTCAAGTCAATAATGCGCATCATACATAGGTCTAAGGGAAAATTACTTTTTTTTTTTCATATTTTATAAATTTATGCAGTCATCTAGAGATTATGAAAAAACTGTACACTTTCATTCCAATATGCCACCGCCCCCTAGAGATGAGAAAGGCGTACACTTTCATTCTAATATGCCACTGCCATATGAAAAAGGTGTAGCCTACACTTTCATTCTAATATGCATCTATGTACAGTTGTGCTCATAAGTTTATATACCCTGGCAGATTTTAATCAAACATATGCGTATAACTATTTTCTCATTCACTAAATAAAGGTAGGGCTGTGAACTTTCAAAATAAGAGCAAGTAAATAAAAAGAATTACGTGTTCAAAATAAAGTGCTTATTAACTTCAGAACAATTATTTGAAAAAACTAACAATACATGTATAATACTTCATTTTGATCATATGGGTAGAAGCAAAGTCATACATTGTAAAAATGCATTTTACATAAGTAGAAGGATTTTCCTGAATTTTGGAGGTCAACATTGGAGGTGCATATTATACACGAAAAATTACGGTTAGTACAATCAGGTTTAAGCCTGTTTTTTTGCACAGGCAAACCTTTTGTAAAGCAGGCCCTAAGTGTTTTAACAAGTAGGAAGAGAGACCTCTCTATGAGACCTTAGAACGATATTAGAAACCACCATAACCTTGGTTGTGCACACAAAATTTCTGTGGCAAAATTGACTGCTGTAGAATGCAGAATACTCCTAAAATAAAATGGCTAATCATGCACAGGTATCTTGGCAACACACTGCGTTTTTTCTTTTCTTTTTTTGGAGCAGACCTTGAAGGACTTTGAGGAAAGGAGAGTTCCCATTGATGTCCATGCCGCCATTTTTCACCGGACTACTGTGCTCGTTCTCCTCGTCTGGACATAACAGAACCTCTATAGGACCTCTGGTGCTGGTCAAGTGGATGGATAGACTCTGAGGAAAGGAAGTTTAAATTTAAAACAGCTGAGGTGGATTTTTAGTCAGTAATGCAGCTGAGTGAAGGAAAGACTATTGTAACAACGTACAACATTGCAATACAGCTGTTGTCCACTATTGGCTTTCAACGTGTCCCCTTGTAAACTGCTCTAAAATAGTTTTGCTTGTTTGGTTTATGAAAAGCATGACAAAAAGACAATGTGAAAATTCTTACGGTGTTGCATGTTGAAAAGGTTCACTAAGCCAAGAACCCCATCGATGCATACAGTCGGAACACGTACCTCATCAGGGTCGGTTACTTCTAATTTGGTGTCTGTGGGCGCTTTGACAACAATCACAGTCTGATCCTGAAGGTTTCCCAGCCGTTTGATGTCTTCATAGGTCACATATGCATATGTGGTCAACTGGTCAAAGAATAAAACTTTAGATTGAATGTTAACTTGGACAACTGTAAGGCTAAAACCGACATGGTAGTTAAATGGGTTTTGTGCCCCCGTGCCATCGTGGGTAATACTAAGAAGAAAAAAAAAGAAAAAAAATTCCTATTCTATCCGGATGAGGTCAACACATTGTTAAGTGACCACGCACATGATACAAGCACGTGTTCCTGCAACAAGGCTTCGTACGAGATGCAAGTGCAGACCCGCAGTCCAAGCCCTAAAATAACGTATGACGCATCAGGCGCCTGAAAATTTCAGCTACTAATCGAGGATATTTCTCATTGCCGGGCGACTCGCTCATGTGCCTGGCATCCAGGCTGCATCTCTGGATGAGCTGCTCGAGTCTCTGCTCTTCTTCCACCAGCGCTGAAACCTCTGCCGCCAGTCTTTGTCTCTGGTTCAGCGAGCCCTCAACCTCCAACAGACTGCAGCCCCTGTGGACGCAGAATGGTTTAGAAACAGGAATTGGTGGTGTCGAATATACGCGGCGGGAAAAAGGAACATAAACATCTTACATCCACTGAATGTTGTTCTTTGATTTCTTCTTGATGAGGTGAATGCCCTCAAGTACATTAGTGATGTCATACAATCTTCTTTTCTGCACCTAAAACCACCCAAAAAATAAATAAAAAACACTTGAATGTTTGGTTGGTTAAACTTAATATCTAACACCTATCGACCACATTAGGAACAAATGCACCATATGAGACCAATTACAAAATGCATATTTAATAACTCCCCTCCTTGAGCCGTCACCTTATCGTGGTGGAGGGGTTTGTGTGTCCCAATGATCCTAGGAGCTAAGTTGTCTGGGGCTTTATGCCCCTGGCAGGGTCACTCACGGCAAACAGGTCCTAGGTGAGGGACCAGACGAAGCACGGCTCAAAGACCCTTTATGATGATGACAAAAAATGGACTCTGGTTTCCCTTGCCCGGACGCGGGTCACCGGGGTCCCCCTCTGGAGCCAGGCCTGGAGGTGGGGCTCAAAGGCGAGCGCCTGGTGGCCAGGCCTGCACCCTGGGGGTCCGAACGGGAACAGCCCGAAAGGGTAACGTGGGTCCCCCTTCCCATGGGCTCACCACCTGTGGGAGGGGCCATAGGGGTCGGTCGCAGTGCGAGCTGGGCGGTGGCCGAAGGCGGGGACCTTGGCGAGCCAATCCCCGGCTACAGAAGCTGGCTCTCGGGACGTGGAATGTCACCTCTCTGGCAGGGAAGGAGCCCGAGCTGGTGTGTGAGGTCGAGAGGTTCCGACTAGATATAGTCGGGCTTGTCTCCACACACGGCTTGGGCTCTGGTACCAGCCCTCTCGAGAGGGGTCGGACTCTCTTCCACACTGGAGTTGCCCACGGTGAGAGGCGCCGAGCTAGTGTGGGTATACTTATTGCTCCCCAGCTCGGCGCCTGTATGTTGGGGTTCACCCCGGTGGACGAGAGGGAAGCCTCCCTCCACCTTCAGGTGTTGGAACGGGTCCAGCGGTTCAGAGTACCCACCCTTCTTGGAGTCCTTGGAGGGGGTGCTGAAGAGCGCTCCCGTTGGGGACTCCATCGTTTTGCTGGGGGGACTTCAATGCTCACGTGGGGAAATGACAGTGAGACCTGGAAGGGCGTGATTGGGAGGAGCTTTTTAACCACCTCGGTGGCAAGGCCCCGGGGGTGGATGAGATTTGCCCGGAGTTCCTCAAGGCTCTGGATGTTGTAGGGCTGTCCTGGTTAACACGCCTCTGCAACATCGCGTGGACATTGGGGACAGTGCCTCTGGATTGGCAGACTGGGGTGGTGGTCCCGCCCTTTTAAGAAAGGGGACTGGAGGGTGTGTTCCAACGACAGGGGGATCACACTCCTCAGCCTCCCTGGTAAGGTCTATTCAGGGGTGCTGGAGAGGAGGGTCCACCGGGAAGTTGAATCTTTGATTCAGGAGGAGCAGTGTGGTTTTCGTCCTGGCCGTGGAACAGTGGGCCTCTACACCCCCGGCAGGGTCCTCAAGGGTGCATGAGAGTTCACCCAACCAGTCTACATGTGTTTTGTGGACTTGGAGAAGGCGTTTGACCGTGTCCCTCGGGGGGTCCTGTGGAGGGTGCTTCGGGGGTATGGGGTACCGAACCCTCTGATACGGGCTGTTCGGTCCCTGTACGACCGGAGTCAGAGTTTGGTCCGCATATCCGGCAGTAAGTCGGACTCGTTCCCGGTGAGGGTTGGACTCCGCCATGGCTGCCCTTTGTCACCGATTCTGTTCATAACTTTTATGGACAGAATTTCTAGGCGCAGCCGAGGCGTAGAGGGGGTCCGGTTTGGTGGCCTCAGAATTGCATCTCTGCTTTTTGCAGATGTGGTTCTGTTCGCTTCATCAAGCCGTGACCTCCAATTCTCACTGGAGCGGTTCACAGCAGAGTATGAAGCGGCTGGGATGAGAATCAGCACCTCCAAATGTGAGACCATGGTCCTCAGTTTGAAAAGGGTGGCGTGCCCTCTCCGGGTCGGGAATGAGATCCTGCCCCAAGTGGAGGAGTTCAAGTATCTTGGGGTCTTGTTCACGAGTGAGGGAAGAATGGAACGGGAGATCGACAGGCGGATCGGTGCAGCGTCTGCAGTGATGCGGACTTTGTATCGATCCGTTGTGGTAAAGAAGGAGCTAAGCCGAAAGCACCATGCGAAACACAATTTTATTTTATTTTAATGGGATTCAAATTAAACAGTCAAGCTTTTTCAGAAAAGCATCATCATTAAACAAAACATAACCATAAAGAAATTAATGATGGTTGTTGTTCAGTTATCAGTCATAAAAAAAAAAATAATAATATTTCACAAATGTTGCCAAGGTATGTAAACTTATGAGCGCAACTGTACATACATGCAGTCATACGTACCCCTGTCATATTGGAATGAAAGTGTAGGCTGCACCTTTTTTGTAACTACTGCATGGTTTCGACCGTGCTTAACTGTTTGCATGTCTTTTGCGATACAATGAGCTAATGCGCTCGTGACAACTCCATTTCACTTCGATTTGTTTTATCATAAGACATGGCATCAGAGGAAGCGGACTCTATGATCCGTTGTTACTGCTAGCTATCGTTATATTTCCTTTTTTTTTTTTTTTGGTCACCTATGCGTTACGTGATGTTGTGGCCGGTAGAGAACGTACGATACGGTCAGTCCGCAGCGCCTCGGTTTGAGGCGCAAGGTACCTGCAAAGTTTCTGCGGCAAGGTTTAGGTCCAAAACTCCATCGACAGACTGGGCGAGCAAGTCCACAAACTTCTTTGTTAAGAGGCCCAAGGACGTGTCGTACCGCGTCCTCTCTGGCGGAGACTTGGGCGCTACAATGGAAGAGGAATACAACATACTAAACTCAGACTTTATTATAGATTAGATTTAAACGATAAGCAGGGAGCCATTAAAGATTCAATAAGTTTCTTTTTTTACTTGAGAGCAATCCAATTCTGAATAGCAACAAACACGGACCTATTACCAAGAAAGAAAAAAAACAATCGTGCGGGGATCCTCAGTTAACGATTTGAGTCTGTAATTAACCTATGCTAACGCAGTAGTAAAAGCAATAATTGATAGTAAATATGTAAAAAACATCTAGGCCATACATATTAAACACGTAAATGAAAAACAGTTAAGCAGCATTCTTGTGCCATGTGACGATGTATTCCCATGCAGCTGCGCAAATTAGTTCATTACGTGCCGTTCATAACCTCGAAACCGAAACTCGAAGGATCACAGACCAGTGACTCGACCAGGGTATCGTGGCGCCTTAGTGTCCCGAGAGCTCATCAGGGTGCTGCAGGAAAGGATCCAATTTCACTTCATTTAATCCCCCCCAAAAAATCTTCATTTATTAATGACAAATATATCTTTGTTCATCCATATCTGCTCTTTACCATTACATGACAGAAGGTAGAGACCAGATCGTTATTTCATTATATTTTTGTCCTTTTTGTCAACAGTTTTGTTTGCTGGCGTACCATCAGATGTTGCTAATGTAAAATGGGTGCCATGGCTCAACAAAGGAATAAAAAGAGCCAGACACAATGTACACCACTGGGCATCCTCTAATTCTATATCAACACTGAACATTTATATTGCAACAAGGGGAGCTTAAATGACATTGTTAAATGTATTTTGAATGACACTGAGGTAGCCCAGTGGTGTAGAGACAAAATTTGCCCTGTGACCTGCGCACAAAAAAAAAAAAAAAAAAAAAAAAAAAAAAGTTTTTTAAATTAAAAAACGATTACAGAGGTAGCAGGCATGTGAGCTGGAACGATCAAATCTAATGTTTCCGCAGGTTACCCTGGTGGAAAACAAAAGTAACTCAAATCTCTATTAGACACTACCTTCAGGGGGAGAGAAAAAAAAAAAAAACCTTGCCACTTGTTTTGCAGACAAAGGCATCCCAAAGAAAGAGCAAAATGTTTGTTGTGGTACTTTATATAATGGCCAGTCTCTGCAGTAAGAAAGTGCTTTTTTGGGCTGGCCGCATCGCCACTGTCTGGCTTTTACTTGCCAGAATTGACTGAAATACAACCCAACAATAAAAATCTAAATGAGCTTTGATACCTAGTGCACAAACAGAGAAAGTTTTGTCAAGGAATACAGCGTCATGCATAAAGATTACTGTTATTAAAAAAAAAAAAAATGTAATTTTGTGTTTCGACTCAGCTTTAGCTAGTCTTAAATAGTCTATCAACTTAGGTTCAGTTCCAATTCTGCAACCGACATGCAAAGTCTTACTTTTGGGAGTCTTTAAAAGTGCTCCATTGGCCAACGTAGCGCCCCCTCTGCCTCTTGGGGTCCTCGATGGTTCCGACTGGTACTGGTGGTCTGAATCATCGAGGGCTAGGCGCCTTTTGGCCTACAGGGAGAAGATGGAAGAGAAGGTTTTCAGAAGATACGCGTTACAAAATCTTGTGAAGAATCGCGTGATTCTCATTTCAGTAAACTTAATACTGATTAGTACAACTTGATTTGTTTTTTTTTGTTTGTTTGTTTTGCGCGCGAGCTTCAATGCATTTAATGTCATCATTGAACCTAAAGCATTGTTGGACCGAGTGCCCTTACAAATGCAGGTCTAATTTTTTTTTGCTCAATCTCATTTAACTTCCCTCACGGGGAGGAATAACGCATCGAGTCCAGTTGGTCATGTTTTGCCTTAAACTGTACTTTGTCACTCACGTGTAATATGATAAATATATATTGTCAAGCTTTCCAAAGCCTTCATTGCGGTTAAGGTTATTGTCATTTACAAGGCCTAGTGACTTTTCTGCAAGCCACCAAACTTTTTCCTCCTCCAATCATTGCACTTGTGTTTTGGGGGTGCAGTGCAGTAACGTCGACGTTCCGATGCTGCATCGCCTCAAAAGCTCTCATACAGGAGACATATGGATTTGAAGCACACTTGAAGGCATTTTATTGCGACTAGTCAGTGAGGACTCGGTACTGTGTTGACAGTCTAAATGTCAGCCATTTTATACCAGCTCCCCCTCACCCCGTCTGCTCGTGCCTCTGGCCTCACATACAGATGACGACTTTAGCTCGAGAAAGCAACACTATTGCCCAAAACTATTACAAAATGACCAACACTGAAAAGAAAGCTTAGACTACTTCGTGCGGTTTGTACGTGTTGGGAGTACAGGAAACGTGCAAAGTAGCACTGAGGGCAACAAACTCGACTTGTGAAAAAGCATCATCACGTCGCACTTGAATCAGTCAAGTCGAGCAATAGACTTGTTCAAAACGTTGCAAGTGAGCGTCGAAAAGCAAAGTTCGCCTTTGTTTTGTTTGTCGTCCACCTGCTGAAAATTGCGACTAGCCGTGACAGCTAACTCGTTTTCGAGCCTCAATCCGAGTTGCATCTCGATCGGCGATTTGGACGCTTGTCGACTGGCATCCAAAACTGAGCCCGAGCTAAAAGTGGCCTCGAGAACCACAACCTCAAGTCGAAAACAAACCGAATACACCAAAGGGGTTTCCAAGTGAGCAAACGTGGAGCCCAAAACCACAACCCCCCCCCCCCCTTAAAAAAAAAAAAAAAAAAAAAAAAAAATGAAAAGCCGTAGAAAGCAGCAACTAGGCCACCGCTAACGTTGCTCATCTCTTACCGATGTTTCCATCTGGCTGCGAGGCTCAAGCATCACCAAGTTAGCACTGCGAGCTCCTCGCACACCAGCGGACGTCGTGTGAACGGTGCTACATTTTTGTTTTCTTTTTTCTTTTTTCTAATGCACACTCCTTCGCCTACAAGCCAACAGGGGTCCACTGGGACAACTTGGCTAGTTGCGGTAGTTAGTTAGCTGCCTGGCTAGCAAGCTAGCTGGCAGAACAACAAGCTCGGCTAACCCTTTAGCATGGCTAGCGTCGTGTCGCCTTGCCAAGCTCGTTAGGAAGACACAAAATGCATTCCCCCCAAAAACAACAAAACCCCGTGCTGGCTGCGATGGCAGATTACCGGCGGTCTTCCTAAGGCGGGTCGATGTCCTGCTCCGTTGGCTGCAGCCTGTTGTGGGGTTGTGTAAATGTTGTTTACGGACGGCTCGGACGAGCATACATTTGACGTCTGGGGAACGTTGCGAGGCGGCGGTGTCGTTATGATTTGGATATAAGTCGCGTTGGCCTGAGCGGGGTTCAAGTGATCCGAGAGCGCTGTCAAAATGATATTATTGTCCAGATGAGAGCCCCCGACGCCCGCTAAAATCACTTTGTCCGGAGCCGAAGAGATCCCTCTTCTCATCTTGTTCTCGGGTAGCCCCCCTTTTTTTTTCCCCCAGTTCCGTCTCGACACTTTCGAGCCGCTCGTGTTGCTAATCCACCGCGAGAGTGACAAAAATAATCAGACCGAAGCAAAGATGAACGTCTGAATCATCGACTTTTGCAAAGTATTGGTCCTCGTGTGCGTGCATTTAGGCAGATGCGACGGATGAAAAAGTAGCGCAAGTCTCGTTCGGCTCGTCGAGAAGTGGCTTCAGGAAGCGGCCTGATGAATGAAGGGATACGCTTTACGCGCTCAAGAGCCCTCCCGCGAAACTCGGATTTCCCGGGAAGATTTCAAATGCAATTTGCATGTCGCGTGCTATTGGCTCGTCGGTTGGCAGTCGCCGCCCCGTTTTCTGGCGATTCTGTCCAATCACGTCGGCGGAAATCGCGCGCCACGTGCTCATTGGCAGTGGTAAACAGGTGACGTCAGTCGTCACGCTTGCCGTAATCCCCAAACGGGGCGGTAGATGGAACCGGCAACTAACTGGACACGGGCACAATGTTACGGCAGACATTAAATCCATCGAATTTTCAATGTCAATGTGATAAAATCGTCATTTAACGTGACTAACCCAAATGGGTGAATCCGGGATTGTGAATCCCATGTGGCGAAAACAACAATCAGAGACTGAACATTCCTTCAGCAGATATATTATCAATTTTAACAAACAAACTTTACCCTCGCTTAAGTAGTCATTCGGAACGACAACGTATTTTCATCAACAAACTCATAATATAAATAAATCAATGCATAACAAATATACAAGTGGTTTGTGTGATATTTATTGTTGTTATACTTTCATTATGTTAGTGTATTTATATTGGCAGACTTTTGTCCACTGTAATTTATGCCCAAAGGTAAAAGTCAACACATGTATGTACAAAGAGCAACTACACAAGGACAATATTATATATATAATATATATAATATATCATATATATATATTATATATATATATAATATATCCATCCATCCATTTTCAACACCGCTTATCCTGGTTAGGGTCGCGGGACGCTGGAGCCTATCCCAGCTGCCTTCGGGCGAAAGGCGGACTACACCCTGAACTGGTCGCCAGTCAGTCGCAGGGCACATATAGACACGGACAACCATTCGCACCCACATTCACACCGTCACTGAGTGGGAACTGAACCCACGCTGCCTGCACCAAAGTCAGGCGACTGTACCACTACACCATCAGTGACACTCTATATATATATATATATATATATATATATATATATATATTAATAATAATATATATATATATTAATAATAATAATATATAATATATATATAATAATATATATATATATATATATATATATAGGCAGTGCTGCTAGGAAGAACACACACACCTCACTCTTTGTATAACATGTATTTATTGTTGACACGTATTAAAAATACTTGTATTGAGTTAAAATTCCAAAATTCAAGTTGTCAGGAAGCTTTATTGGTTACATTTCACAATTTTTTTTTTTTTTTTTTAAAGTGTATTAAAAAAATAATAGAACACATACACTCATTGACAGTATATTTGATCTCACTTGTGCAAATAAAAAGGTCCAAATTGCATGGATTACATTGTAACCATCCATTTATATCGCATGCATTGACACACACTCTCCATTGGGGAAAAAAAAAACAAAACAAAAAAACACAACCAACAACACAAACGTACACAATCCCTTCAAATCGGTCTCGACTCCCCTAGGCAACGTTTTCAGTAGCAACGCTGAATCCTGTCCCCCCCTCCATTAAAAATTGCTAGAGGTCAATAAATAGTAGCAATTCATGAAATTGCTAACTAAACATAAATCAGTGTAAACATTTGTGAATTCCAGATTCAACATGTTACCTGCACTTTTGTCTTCGCCTTGTTACATTGACCTCAATATAAGTTAATATACATTCCAAAGGGGAACGACAGCTTAACATTCTCTGCATTTTCCTTAAAGTGTGATTATATTTTAAGTGTTTCAAATGATTACTTCTGAACGTAGATGGAATGTGGTTAAAAGAAAAAAATAAATAAATACAAATTACAAAAATCTGAACTTCTTGGAGCAACTCCGTTCAAACAAAGAGGAACAAACGCATCAAACAAGCTTGCCTGTGTTGCGCGAGCAATACATACTTTGCATTCACAAGTCCAACTGTGGACACCAACATGCCACGTGAGGAGACCTTTGGAATTCCTTGGAGAAACAGAAAACATTTTCCGAGGTTTGCCTTGTGCACATCCCATTAGAACACCAAAACTTGTGGCTGATTGTGACACAATGCCTAACCCACCCTGCGATATAGTGATAGAGTGAAGGGATTTTTTTAAATATAATTTTTAAATGAGCATTCATCTGTACTCATTCTGTGCGGCTATAGATCTTTTGCATACATTTTTACGATTTTGAAGAAAGAAATTGTGGTATCAGTGTCTTGGGTGGATTGTAGTTATGCTTGAGATCAGCTGTACTTAAATTGTAAGTACAATCTACTTGCATTTAATCTTTAAGAGCTCTTTATTTTTAAACTTGTGTGTGTAGGTTTAATTTTCAATTAATTTAAAAACATTTTAAACATTTAATTTTTGTTTTTTATTTGTCCTCTAAGCGTAGTGTTAAGAGTTCAAACTGTGTATAATGTAACGGTGTATTAAAATCATATTAAATATCGTTTTTATGAATAAAACCTATGCTACTGTACTGTTTCCTGTTATCCTATTATCTTGGGCATCGAGCACCATTCGCCTTTTCTTTTTTTAAACCATCACGCTAGTTTCACTTGTTTTGTTTGCGCCACACAGGCACGCACGCACACTTATACACACACAACGCGAGTGTCTGGTGATTGTGGGTAATGGAGCTCCAGCGACACAAAGACAACCTTTGTGTGCCATCACAGCCACAGTGTGCATATTTGTACTCCAGTGTCTTGCTTCTGAGTATTACTTGCGGTATTTGCCTTCACACTCCCACTGCGCTGGCTCGAATCGCACCCAGAGACAGGCAACCTCCAGTCTAGTCCACACTGTTGTCAATAAAGACCTTCTGTCAGATGTATTGGCAACACAATCCCGGCTCATGATGTCCGTTCAAAGACTGTTCTGTCTTCAAATCATTTAAAAAAACATTACGTACTGTACTTTCTTCTTTTTTGTTTGCATGAGAGCCTTTTTAGGGATCTGGAGGAGGCTTCAATGTGTTTTGTCATTGTTGTTACAGAGGACAGGCAGACACTGGGCGGAGGGGGCGCGTGCGGGCGTCTTTGTGGCGGCGGCTTTGCTTTTGACGTTGGGGTGCAGGACAAGCGCAGCCAGGATGCTGATGATGTGCACGTGGAAGTACATGGACCTGCAACACACACACACACACACACACACAGTCGCTGTGTCAAACGGGGAGAATTGCTCCTAGTATAGCTATTAAAATGGACTTTTTAATTTGATTTTACAGGGATCGTTTGCAGCCCCGCTATTTTTTCAGATTTTGTTTACATTACTGTAATGCCCTGGCATGTGGGGAAATGAAAGCCACAGTTGTTCGTTTATTGACTGCGCGGAGAACAGTAAAACACAGACACAATGGGCGTCATTCGCTAACAGTGCGCATACATTTGTGATTAAATCATGCATGCGCACATTTGACACAAAAATCTGAGTCATCAATTTGTTCGTACTTGAATTTGTTCGTTCTCTGCCAACATATTAACTAGGACCTCCACAACATGACACGATATAAAGAAATTCCAGAACAGTCGAGAAATAAAGTAATTGACGTTTATCAGTCTGGAAAGGATTACAAAAGCCATTTCTAGAGCTTTGGGATTCTAGCGAACCATAGGGAGAGCCATTAACCTCATATGGAGACAACATGGAACAGTGGTCAACTTTCCCAGGAGTGGCCGGCCTACAAAGATTACCCCAAGAGAGCAGGACTGATTCTTCCAGGAGGCCACAAAAGAACTCAGGACAACTTCTAAAGAACTGCATACCTCCCTTGCCTCAGTTAAGGTCAGGGTTCATGACACCAAAATGGCATCAATGGCAGAGTTCTAAGTAAAAAAAGAAGCACTGCTGACCAAAAAGAAAACAAAGGCTTGTCCTACTTTTGGAACAAAATAAAATAAATCTGAATGAGTCCCAAGACTTTTGGGAGAATATGGACTGACAAGATGAAATTTGGGCTTTTCGGATGGTGTGTGTCTCGTTACATCTGGGGTTCATGTAGCACAGCATTTCAGAAAAATAACATCATACCAACAGTCAAACATGGTGGTGGTCATGTGATGTCTTGGACTGCTGCTTTGCTTCTTCAGAACCTTGACAACTTGCTGTGATTGATGGAACTATGAATTCTGGTCTAACAGAAAATCCTGAAGGAGAATGTTCAGCCATCAGTTTGTGACCTCAAGCTGAAAGCACACTTGGGTTCTGCAGCACAATTCTGCAAGGAAGACTTGGCCAAAAATATCTCCACAGAGATGTGAAAAACTCATTACCAGTTCTAGAAAACGCTTGATTTCAGTTCTTGCTGCTGAGGATGCCCCAACCTGTTATTAGGATTAGGGGGCCGTTACTTTTTCCAGACAGGGCCAGGTAACGGAGTAGTTTTTTTTCTTTAATAAATGAAATCACCATTTAAAAACAGCATTTTACGTTCACTAGGGTTATATCTGTTATATTTACATTTGTTTGATGATCTTAAAGAAAGTGGGGAAACTATGCTAAAATGTAAGAATTTGAATGCGGGGGGGGGCAATACTTTGTCACAGCACTGTAAGTAGGTGAATGTTTCCACATATAGCTGACGATAGATTCCACAGGGGGAAAAAAACGTGAATAGGTGAAATTGTGAATGGCAAACAGGTGGCGATTCACTGTATATTTTTAATTCCTCATGAAATCGGCCCACCCAATGTTATTTCCTGTAATGTATATATTTTTTTAAATATGACGTAAAACTGGTCACCATGGAGCAGATGAATCCCAATTCCATTATTTCTAAAGAGAACAACAATTGTACAACAATCTGAGCAAAGCAAAAGGTGGAACGGCCTTTTGTTTGTTTGACTTCCAAATGGCCACTGCAAACATTCCTTCACAGATGTTGCAGCTCTTCATCTCGCATGAACGCTCTTCCCGAATTAGAGGCCAAAATAATAATGATGATGAGTTAAAGGCACCTGTAATAGACCATGGTGGGTTCTACTGCCAAGAGTAGAAAGGGCATGATAGTGTAGCAGATGGCCAACTGGGTGGACGTCCACGTCAAGATGTCGTAACCCAGCTTTAAACCTCTGGAGCCCAGGAAGTGATGCCGGAACGACTTTCGTACCTTGTGGGCAAAGACGGACGGTGATTAATATATACACAACGGTTTCACTTCTGCGTGCTTGTGCGAATTTACTCACAGCTCGTGCTGCCAGCGTGATCGGGATGGCGGTGATGAAGGTGAAATAGTACCCTGGGTAAACGCCGTGCCACAAGGCAGACAAGATGAAGGTCAAGGCTAAGCGGTGTCGCGGCGCTCTGTCGTAACACACCCTGGTGATGAGTGGCGGGAAAAAGGCAGCAAATTTACAATGACGTGTATTATTAAGTGAAAGCATATGCATCAGTCAACCCGCGCTACAGTATATTAATTGTTCGCACCCCCGCAATTTTCACAAATTTTCAAGCGATCGTTATGGGTTTCTTTCTACTCAATACAGAAAACTGTGAATGTAGATTTGCTCACCTTTAGTGTTCCACTGCAACTACCCAAAACCTTACCAAGAATATTCGTTTTATTTGTGGTCAAAACTAATCTGACGACACCTAAACCAAGACTCCTCAGGTAAACAGGTAACTTGCCCTTCGTGCCAGTGAGCTAAATTATTTGTTCTTACTTCCACTGGCATTTTTTTCCACGTATTTCAAGTTAAAATTCGCTTGAAATAAGTGTTTTTAGATGATGAGTCTTATTGTAAGGGTAATCCGATTAGGTTTGAGTAGAATAGAGAGAAATATTCTTAAAAGTTTGTGCCGCAACGTGCCGCGCAGCATTCAATTCTACTGGATGTAGATACAACATAATTAAGAGCAAGAAGAGGCAAAGAAGATCCCAAACTATCGTAAGCTCCAGTAATAGTCATCGTTCCCACAGAGCAGAGTGACAATATGTTTGTGAGTGCTCTGTTCCTGTGTGTTGCTATTCAGTGTGCGTTGAAGTCGCAGTTGTATGAAGGTTTATAATTAACCTAACATTTATGCTAATCTGTCAGTATTACCGTAATTTCTCGTGTATAATGCAAATAGTTTTCCCCCTAAAAATTGTCAAGTCAATAGTGTGCACTATACATAGCTATAGGGGCAAATGGAAAAAAAAAGTTCACATTTTATAAATGTATGCCGCCATCTAGTGGTTATGAAAAAGCTGTACACTTTCATTCCAAAATGCCACCGCCACCTAGAGGTTATGAGAGAGGTGTACACTTTCATTCTAATATGCCACCACCACACAGTAGTTACAAAAAAGGTGTAGCCTACACTTTCATTCCAATATGACAGGGGTACGTACGACTGCATGTATGTACAGTTGCGCTCATAAGTTTACATACCCTGGCAGAATTTGTGAAATATTAAAAACATTTTTTTTTTTTTTTTTTTTTTTTAATATGACTGATGACTGAACAACAACCATCATTAATTTCTTTATGGTTATGTTTTGTTTAATGATGATGCTTTTCTGAAAAAGCTTGACTGTTTAATTTGAATCCCATAAAAATAAAATTAAATGTGTTTCGCATGGTGCTTTCGGCTTAGCTCCTTCTTTACCACAACGGATCGATACAAAGTCCGCATCACTGCAGACGCTGCACCGATCCGCCTGTCGATCTCCCGTTCCATTCTTCCCTCACTCGTGAACAAGACCCCAAGATACTTGAACTCCTCCACTTGGGGCAGGATCTCATCCCCGACCCGGAGCGGGCATGCCACCCTTTTCCGACTGAGGACCATGGTTTCACATATGGAGGTGCTGATTCTAATCCCAGCCGCTTCATACTCTGCTGCGAACCGCTCCAGTGAGAATTGGAGATCACTGCTTGATGAAGCGAACAGAACCACATCTGCAAAAAGCAGAGATGCAATTCTGAGGCCACCAAACCGGACCCCCTCTACGCCTCGGCTGCGCCTAGAAATTCTGTCCATAAAAGTTATGAACAGAATCGGTGACAAAGGGCAGCCTTGGCAGAGTCCAACCCCCACCGGGAACGAGTCCGACTTACTGCCGGCAATGCGGACAAACCTCTGACACCGGACGTACAGGGACCAAACAGCCCGTATCAGGGGGTTCGGTACCCCATAATCCCAAAGCACCCCCCAAAGGACTCTCCAAGGGACACGGTCGAACGCCTTCTCCAAGTCCACAAAACACATGTCGACTGGTTGGCGAACTCCCATGCACCCTCGAGGACCCTGCCGAGGGTGTAGAGCTGGTCCACTGTTCCACGGCCAGGACGAAAACCACACTGCTCCTCCTGAATCTGAGATTCGAATTCCCGATGGACCCTCAGCACCCCTGAATAGACCTTACCAGGGAGGCTGAGGAGTGTGATCCCCTTGTAGTGGGAACACACCCTCCAGTCCCCCTTCTTAAAAAGGAGGACCACCACCCCAGTCTGCCAATCCAGAGGCACTGTCCCCAATGTCCACGCGATGTTGCAGAGGCGTGTCAACCAGGACAGCCCCACAACATCCAGAGCCTTTAGGAACTCCGGGCGAATCTCATCCACCCCCGTGGCCTTGCCACCAAGGAGTGACCTCAACCCCAGAGATAGGAGAGCCCGCCTCTGAGAACCCAGACTCTGCTACCTCAGGGGAAGGCGTGTCGGTGGAGTTGAGGAGGTCTTCAAAGTATTCTCCCAACCGACTCACAACGTCCAGAGTCGAGGTCAGCAGCGCCCCATCCCCACTATACACAGTGTTGGTGGTGCATTGCTTTCCCCTCCTGAGACGCCGGATGGTGGACCAGAATTTCCTCGAAGCCGTCTGGAAGTCTTTTTCCATGGCCTCACCGAACGCCTCCCATGCCCGAGTTTTTGCCTCAGCAACCACCAAAGCTGCATTCCGCTTCGCCAGCCGGTACCCATCAACTGCCTCCGGAGTCCCACAGGCCAAAAAGGCCTATTAGGACTCCTTCTTCAGCTTGATGGCATCCCTCACCGTTGGTGTCCACCAACGGGTTCGGGGATTGACGTTCCCAGCAGACTCTCACAATACGTTTGGGCCTGCCAGGTCGGACCGGCATCTTCCTCCACCATCGGAGCCAACTCACCACCAGGTGGTCATCAGTTGACAGCTCTGCTCTTCTCTTCACCCGAGTGTCCAAGACATGCGGCCGCAAGTCCGATGACACGACCACAAAGTCAATCATCGAACTGCGACCTAGGGTGTCCTGGTGGCAAATGCACGTGTGGACACCCTTATGCTTGAGCATGGTGTTCGTTATGGACAATCCGTGATGAGCACAGAAGTCCAATAACAGAAGACGGCTCGGGTTCTGATCGGTGGGGCCGTTCCTCCCAATCACGCCCTTCCAGGTCTCACTGTCATTGCCCACATGAGGTGCCCCAGCAGAACAATTGAGTCACCAGCACTCTCCAGCACCCTTTCCAAGGACTCCAAAAAGGGTGGGTACTCTGAAATGCTGTTTGGTCCATAGGCACAAACAACAGTCAAGACCCGTCACCCCACCCGAAGGCGGAGGGAGGCTACCCTCTCGTTCACCGGGGTCGCAAATTTTCCACACGGGTCGGTCTGGAAAATCTCTCCGCGATAAAGGGAGATCTGCTGTATTTACATTTTAAGCCAATTTCCAGTTTGTATGTTCCAGTTGTCAATGAAAGTCTTGAAGCTGGTTGCTGTCTGAAAAAGACAAATTAGTAAACTGGATTATTTATTGAAATGTCTGCCCCATTTTTGAATTGCAAGCTGAAGGAAATGGATGGTACCTCAATCCCCACGATGTTCAGGTTACTGAGGAGGTTCCAGGAAGCTTTTCCATTTTCATCCATCCCTGAGAAACCAAAACCGGCAGCGTTGTTGATGGCATCACCTGACATAAGACACAGAAGAACGAAAAGCTAGTTTAAGACTAAAGCTGCAAACTGCAGTGAGCAGTCATTCACACCCTCAAGCCTGTCAGGACGCGTGAAAGAGGTGAGCATGATGCGTGATTTGATGTGAGTATACACATTGTGAAGTGGCGTTGAAACTAGGAATCTCATAATGGGACACATTACAGAATATTTGCTTTTTTAATTAATTTAGTATTGCCTAACTATCGGCTATATATGGTTCAAATTTGCAAACAGAAAAACTGTTCGATATTATATTTTTACTATTGGAATATCACGAGCAATATTTTATCACACTTGAGCAACTATCGTCATACTTTATACTATCAAAGGTTGCAACGCACTTTCTGACTGAAAGCTATGCTTTCAAGATAACAGATCCCCCACAATTAATGGACAGATTAAGACAAATAAAACTGAGCCTGGAAGATGACCAGATCTTCTGGTGAGACTCATGCAATGATCTCCAGTGAATGCTACCATTTGTTGTATGGCTGCTATTGGCTTAATACAACATTTAACTTATTTCTTGGTCTGATCATTGACTCTCCCCCGAGCTTATCAACAAAAGAACCAAACTAATTACAAAATCTCTAGGACAAATTTGGCTTTGAACAAGACCAGGAAATGACCCTCAAACTCAAACCAAAACGGCAGACGTTCTACGTGTTTTTGGACGTGGCTTTGTGAAACTACTCACAGTTGACATGCCAATCAAACGTCGGGGTGCCAAGTCAAACTATCCTCGAGATTGAATTTTCAAAAAAATGCGACCCCAAACTATGTTGCTCACCTAGTGTCCAGGCAAAGTAGAATTTGGGTCGGGCAGCTTGAATGGAAAAGAAAGCGTAGGTGAGTCGCGTGATGAAGGGGGTCTGGCTGACAAAGTGGGGCTGGACGTTGTATTTTATTGGCAAGGACCGTGTGATGGTGAGGAAGAAGAGCATGCAGCCGCAGCACACCAGCAACTTTTGACTGACAGCATTCTGCGGAGACGATGGACACAATAAACACACACACACAAAATGAAAGCAGAATGATCCAAAGAGAAACAATTCACATTCACACCTACAATTTAAGAGCCTTCAATTACTTAACATGCCAGTTTTTTGGGAATGTGGAAGGAAAA
Organism: Phycodurus eques; assembly: GCF_024500275.1. Classification (NCBI taxonomy): domain Eukaryota; kingdom Metazoa; phylum Chordata; class Actinopteri; order Syngnathiformes; family Syngnathidae; genus Phycodurus; species Phycodurus eques. The sequence goes on along the minus strand of NC_084528.1, from coordinate 30,176,319 downwards.
CAAAACCAGAACCTGTGGCAGATGAGCTAGCCACAGGCGCCCTCTGGGCTGCCTCATAAAAGACAAAACTGTATTAAATATATTTGTTAATTTCGTGAGGCAAATTAAGTTATCACAGTAGCAATAGTTTCATTCGTTCCGTGACCAAGCTTGCACCTCAAAATATTTGTATATCTAATCAATATTCCCCATTGAAATGAAATCTAATTTATCTGTTCCAGCCCTCCCAAAAAAAAAAAAAAAAAAAAACACCAACGTTAGTCAGATGCTTTTAAGAAAAATATTACTGTTTTAAATTAAAAACTGCGACAGCTTTCAAGTTGCAAAACTCATAAGTTGAGGCACTCGTAAGTCAAGGTATGGCTGTATCTACAACCAACAAGAAACAAAAACAGAGCAGCATTGAGGGATTTTAAAAAAAAAACTAAAAAAGGGTTTTTGTAAATGGTAATTAATAAATATGGACTAATGTAATATTTTTTTCAATGATTGACAAGTGGGAAGTATAATATTTAGTTATTGTATATCAATAAAATGAAGTATAATATACCCAATATGTACAGTGTAAGAATATGCATAATTTAATAGTTAAATTGCACATTGAAACTTGAACAATTACGTTGTAAATAAATAAAGATATTTCATTAAATCCTAAAAATAAATAAATATATATATATATGACTGTATCAGGGTAAAGAATTCAATTAAATATTGTACCCAGAACGTCAAATTGACGAAATAAAATTATGAAATCATTTGGGGAAAAAATGTTGGATGTTAGCTAAAGAATGTTCATTCATGGTAAATTGATGCTTAAAAAACAAAAGTCAATAACTCTTTAACCGAGGATTTCAAAATGAATGCACAGCATATGAATATGTAAATAATTTTGGACCTGTCCTGAGGCATCAAGATGACTGCACTGGCGACTAAAATTCTCAGGCGCACAATCAAAACCAACACCACTGGGGCTAAAAATCCCAGAATTCTTGGACCTCTGACATGAAGATGACTGTACCAAGGCTACATTGTCCTACTTTGTTGGTACAAAAAAAATATGATTGTTACACTATTTCTATCTATTCTGTATAGTTTTATTAAGGCTGATGTCTCTAGTTACTCTGATACATGAAGTTTGTGAGTCATCTCGAGAATGAATGTTTTTTTCGATTGTCTTTAGTCAGGGCTCCTGCCAGGGATTTGGAGCCCTGAGAAAAATATCGCTCTGGCCCTCACCACTTCCACATCAGTCATGGGCCCTTAGAATCGTAATAACTTACGATCTTGGTTATTAGCGCCCAGGATTTGCGATGAGGGAGAGCGAGAATGGAAGATATATAAATGTAGAATGTTACCAGAGGTGACGGGTCCGGACTTTTATGGTCGCCGTTCTTGCCATTGCACGTGCTTGAGTGTCGCTTGAGCCTGCAGCTAATGTGTGTGCCCTCGATGAAGTCCATGTAGTCTTTGTAGTTATTGAACGGACCCACCAACACGCTCAGGAAGTTGAGATTGTAACTCAGGTATTCGATGAGAGAAGGTCTCACACTGCACAGTGAACAAAGACAAAAAAAAAAAAAAAAAAGGTTTTAACAATGCGAGCGCTTCAGGTGCAAGGGGGCATGCTATTTGGATTTGAAACAATTCCTTGATGAAAAGGGAGTTCATAAAATTGTGAATTTACAAATGACAAAATGTGACTATAAAACTAAAACAAACATGATTGATTTTGATTGAAATTTGTGAAGAGTTGTAGAGGCACTGATGAGGAAGTAGCAGAATGGCAGAGGTTTTTAAATCTAAATGACACCCAACTTTATAGGACACATTGTAATGATGCCATTATGTCAGCAGCCTGAAAACAATTGAACTGTTTGTTCTAATTGTGTGCATGGATTTATTGTCATGTAATCTTTCCCATGCAATTTTCCTAAATTGGCAGCATGCTATTTATATGAACAAACTATTCACCGTGTCTGCATGTCCGTGTCCTTGTGCTTCTTAGCTAAAGGGAGAGAGAAAGTGATTCATTCTTAAAATAAGATGAAATTCGTTGAAAAATATCTTCCATCAATATTGAGTTAAACAAATTCAAGAAAGTTGTGGATCTGTTTGATACCAGCAATGCCAATGTTGGGACAGGGATGAAACAGGCTCGAAAGGTTGCAGACGAAAACATATATATCTTGTTAACATTCCACTTGCAAACTAGTTAATGGTGGTCTAAGAGCGGCTGTCATCCAACCGTTTACCTCTTTTACAACTGATTAGTTTGTATGATGACGGGCTTACTGTCACACTGGTAGTGAACATTTTGTGACCACACAGCACAACTCCTCCATACCTCCTTTCCACCAATATTAGAATGTCACCATCTTTAAAGAAACTTACTTTACTTCTTCCAAATGCAGTAACTGTATGCAAACTTACTTTATTGCAAGCACCTTCTGTTCTGAGGTCAGCTCTTCAGCTTTCTTACACATACCTGGAATTAAAAGTCAATTTTCTTTTTATTATATCAGTATCATTGTTTCAAACGTGACGATTTTCAACATCTCACAATCTGTCGGTTCTTAATTCCACTATTAAATTACTACTTAATATCACATCAAAGGGACGTGTTTGTAAGTGTGTAAATGTGCGTGGGTGTGTGTGTGTTCTTACCGTCATGGAGCTGGAATGCAAGTGAGGTAATCTTCTGGATCACTATCATCAGTGGCCTGAGCAGAAAATATTACTTTATATTATGTGATATAGGACAAACCATTCATTGCCTCTATTTATTGTTTGACACTATTTAAGCAGTCAAAATCTTGAGCAGTCAAACAGCATTAATGGCATCAAAGACAAATGTTAACACCACAATATTGCAACCAAGCCATAACTGCAAGTTTACATTTCAATTTAAGCTGGTGAGAGGCTGCATGTGCGTCTGTGTGTATGTACAGTACGTGTGCGTTGCATTGTGTGCACAGAGAGGCTGGCAGTGCCAGCACTGAACAGAGTTAGTAGTTGGCTCTCGACAGACATTTTCAGGCTGAAAGCCAGTGTGACCGCTACAATTTAGTCTCACTCAGTATTATGACCCACTGAAAGCAACATGAGGCGTCAGAGCAATGCCTGAGCAAAGCACAGAAGGCAGACCTAACACGTTATATGTGTTATATCACACGAATTTCATCAGAACCTTGTGCTGGAGGAGTGTATTTTATTTTACAGTAACCAGTGAAAATCCTCTTTATGATTCACCATCATCATCTGTTCAACTTTAAAACGGTCAACGGCCGGACTGCTGAGTCCAGGTCTAGCTGCTCATCCCCAGAATCATGTGGAGTGATGGGAGGCTGCCAACAAATTAATTCCCACGACAACCTCCAACCTCCAACATTTAGAGGTGTAACTGCACTCAGCAAATGCCTGTTCCCCCCCCCCATGTGTTCACGAAAACTGCTGCTAGTATCTTAATGCATGTATCTTTTGGACTTATTTTTTATTATAAGAGGTGTGCGGGTGGGGGGAGGGGGGGGGGGGGGGAAGGGGGGGGGGTCTCAGCCAGACTTAAGTCGGGATTTCAGGACTTGCTTGGCTCAAAATGTATGAAAGACTTGATTTGACTTGACTTTGAACATGAAGTACATGACTTGAAAAGTCTTGCCTGTTTAACATTGTTTGGGAGACAATGTACCATTTGTTTTGTTTATGAAAGAACATTTATTTTTTCATGTAGTGCTCGCGAACATGGCGACCCTCCAGTGTGCTATGTTGCAGCGTCAGTGTCGTTGTCATGGGGTGGGTGGGGAGGGCCTTTCATGGGCAAAGCCCCCACAAATGAGTTATCATGTCCCCCCTTCCTGCGCGCCCTGCAGTGTAGCCTCTTCATGGCATAACTTCATATATTTACAATCCATGTGCTAAGCGATTTAGTTAAGCTTCGAACAATAAAATAAAGAGCAAACAAAGAAAAGAAAAACGGTGTTGATCATTTGCATACAGTCCCGTCACATACTGTACTGTGTACACACATCTGGTGGCCACGCCAAGAGCAGACTGTTTTGAAACCTAAGCTACCATTTGGCGCCTCATTTGTGAGAATACATTCTCCACTCTAAAAAAGAAGTTATCAAACCCAAAGGTGCATAGTGCGGCAAAAACTAAAAGGCCAAGTTGGTTCAAATGGCGTTTGAGAGACGTAACCAGAAAATGTGCAAGCGAGTGGAAGGACACGTCGCACATAGAAAATACCGAGACTCGCTGCCTTCACTCTTCTAAAGCTAAGCTAATGCCCGCTGTGGCACACCAGTTTAGAATGCTTAATGTCACACGTGTGCACGTGCTTATTTCACCACAGAATGTGCTCCAGCGCGCTATCCTAATGGATGTGCTCTGACGCCAACACCGGACGGACTGTCTTAGAAATGTCTAGATTCTGATAGCAACTAGTTGCGACCACTTCCATGCCCTAAGAGACAAAACTATGACATTCAACTTCATCCGTCACGATAAAACCCAAAGACTGGAGAGCTACCTTATGTCAACTTCATAGTTTAGCTCACCAATAGCTGGTCAAACATTAACTAAGTTTGATGTCAGTTCTGCTCTCAATTGTGAAGACAAAGTAATAGACAATACGGAGACTGGTTTGGGACCGTGGAAAAGCAAAAAAAAAAAAAACAAAGAATTAATGTACAGCGATTTAACATACAAATACTGAGTGTGAAGTGGCTAATGTGCAAATATATATAGTTGATTTGCGTATGACTTGCTCAAACTAAGATATGGCTTGACTTGCTTGATATTTGCAAAATTAACTTTGGACTTGATTGAAACTTAAGACTAGTTATGACTTATGACACATGTGACCTCCTCCCACCTCTTTTTCTGAATCTCTATTATAGAGTCCACCAAAAAGTGCGTATCAAGCTCATTTAACTGCGCATAGACTCAGAATTGCCTTTGCTTTCTAACCTAACATTGGACCAGTTGCCGGGAGACGGCGTGGACGGTACATGCTTGGAAACAGTCACACCACAAAGAACACACACACACACACACACACACACTACCTCTTTTTTTTGTTTTAATCAGCTGTAATGTATTTACTGAAGGTTGTATCAATGGTGACTGTGCAAGCATGCAGAGCACACTGCAGAAAAGGTAACTGATAACACATGAAGTGCAATTCCGAATGGAATGTCAGAGTAAAAGGTGTGGCAAAGACCGTTTTCTCACCCAGAGAAGTCAGTGGACAGTAGTCCATATTTAAAGATGAAGACTCTGCTCACTTGGCACACAGTCAGGTATCCCATCGCCATCACCATGGAATACCTTGGAGAGAAAAGGATGATGTTCTAGTCAGAGGTCCGACAGCCACTGGAAACCAATTGCTGATCAGCTGTGATGATGATGACAAAGTAGAACATGTTCTCACACGAATGTAGAAGCAAACGATTAACGATACAGTACCGACACAGGCTACCAACATGTTGCAGATGATTTTCAACACTCCAAATGTCGTAATTTGGAAAAGTCGCTGCACAGCCACCTTCTTCATGCGTTGTCAGATTTCATTTTCCACTTGTACAAGAGATGAGATTAAAAATGCTGATGAAGTCGACCTCCTCAGTAGGCCTCGCGCTCAACGGAGGTCATTTGAGTTGGCATACAGTGGTTAACGTATTTGTCAGATACTGCTCGATACTTGCAATATTGAAAGGTTTTACCATGTGTCTATAAGAAAATATGATGACTCATCTTGAATTCTCAGTGTGCCCTGGACCTGTGCAAAAACAGCTGCTGTATAACGCTGTATGTTTAAGACACGGTTTACACAAGCTACTAAACCGTACACAACAATCTCACTCAGACTGCAGCTTTCTCCTGTGTGTATTCCTCCACTTGGAAAAAAAAGTGTCATAAACTGCGCCTGACTTGCTTGATTTCATACTTAAAATATGAATACGCGTGAAAAGCGTAACATACTGTACATTGCCGCAAGCGCTGCAGAGAGGTAAACAGGCCCTTGAAACACACAAAGTTCTACTGTCTTTCTGATTCAACAGACTGTTCTGTCAGGTTGACTTTCGCCAGACATGTTTCACATTGGTGGCATGCTTTTAATCAACATTTCCTTCACTCAGGCTGCATTACAGCAGGGCAACAATCCAGCGCACTGGAATGCGCTTTGAGTCAATCATCATCGCTCTCCCGTCCGCCCGGATTTTGCCCCGGCAGACTGGTCAGGCTCGTCGAGCACCAAAAGAGCTCAGTCTATCTAAAAGAAATCTAGGCTGACGGAATTACAAATTCTAAACCTGCATAGCTGTGCATCTTCATCACTTCCACAATAAGAGGAAGACGTATACCGTGGATGGACTGGACCGCGAATGGTGAAACTCTGCGGCTAATTGATGGCCATTATAATTGCAAAGGTTGTTTTTTTTTTTTTTTTTTTTTAAAACCCAAAACAACATTTGAAAAAAAGGGTATAAATCACCACTAAGGGTTTTTAAGGTTGGGTCCCCCAAAAAAGAGAAGAGGAAAAAAGGTTTTGGGGGATTTACAAAAGACTTATTCTCACCAAGTCATCGTTTTTAGTCATTAGAGTTGTACAGAATGCACAAAGGAAAAACAAACAAACCACATGCATTGTAACTCCTCCCAAAGGGCATAACTCAGCCAATCAAATCATTTATTGCGAGCAAGTGGGTGTGTGTGAGGTAGGCAAGAGATGAGGAGAAATGGCTATGCAAGAAAATCGAGGGGAATAAAGAGACCTAAAGCTGTTTAGTTAATAGTTATATTAGATATTTTACATCCAAAATATTGTGAGAAAGTTTGTTAAGAAACAATGCAACAACTGAAACTACTCAGTATATAAATAGATACTAAAATAATAACAGAATTTAATCCTTCGTGAGGCCTTCCAATTCAGTGTGAAAATATATAGCAATAAATAAAGTATATGGTGAAATACATATGTATTTATTTGACAACTAAATATTTGGAAATGAATTATTTTGCATACAAGACAATGTCCTTAAAGGCGGCTTGGAGAAAATCACCTGAATTGGGCCTATTTAACTTTTAATTGAGGACTCCTCATCTAATGTATCATACTGAGTGTTAATACAAATTATCTGCAACACAAACGTGTTTATTAGTAGTTGTGGTTCGCAGTGTTGCAGAACTGCACTGAAAAGTGTTTCTCATCTGTTAGCCCTCCTGTCTAGCTATGCAAGAGTTCCAAAACATGAGAAACAACATTTTTGATAGCGGTTTTGGACTGTACTCATTAGAATCTACAAAGGCCCCCACGAGTGATGTAACCAATGTGCACATTTGAATGAAATGGAACGCACAAACAAAAATAACATATTACCTGTGGACATTGTTGATGTCAGCCTGGATGATGATAAGGTAGTTCGCAAGCACCACCGCCAGGAAGTGAGAGGAGTACCTGCAAAGGAGGACTATTTCGATTTAAATATGAATCATTTCGATTTAGACTGGAGACCATATCAACGTTTGTATACTCGTTACAGTTCAAGCGGGCGAGCATGGTGTGTAGGATCCTCGTTACCGTACCATCCGAAGCAGAAGACGAGGAAGGCGACGCCGAGCAGAGTGGCCACGGCGTGCCTCACGCGGGGATCGCTGCGACGAGGGCTGAGGTAGAGACGAAACCAGAAGGCGCACGACAGAGCAAACAGCTGACACGCCAAAAAGTTCACCTTTAAATGGCACGTAAAGGAAGTTTGGAAGAGCGTGCAAGATAATGAAAAAGTACTGTATCTAACTCATTAACAAGAATGACCACTAAACGATGTGTGATGCAATTCACTTCATTCAAATTGTGTCGATAGGTCTGTTGCTGTTTGAGTGAACGACTTTTTTTTCTTTTCTTGTCTGTGTGTGTCCTCTGATAACCCCACCGAGGCAGCTCTGAAGGGACTGACAAAAGCATTAACCAATCACATCAATCCCTTTTCAAAAGCACCAATTAGGGTCACGGGTCAGCTGGAGCCTATCCCAGCTGACTCTGGGTGCATCCCGGTATGGTCTAGTCACCAGCCAATCACAGGCCACATCATAGAAAAGCAGCCATTTACACTCACATTCACAAAGACTGGCAGTTTCGAGTCCTCAGTTAATGTTTTTGGAATGTGGGAGGAAACGGGAGTACCCGAAGAAAAGCCACACAAGCACAGGGGGAAATGTGCTAACATTTGGATTCCAGTCAAACCCAAAACCTCCAAACCGTGAGGCAGAGGTGCTGATCACTGGTTCACCATGATGATCCACAGATCGCATAATTATCACAACTTTGACATTTTTTAAATTTTTCACTTTGAACAGCCTACGACTTACAAAGGGTTCGTTTGTTTGTTTTTTTTCATCTGCGTAAAACGACCTGGTGTGGGTAAAGTTTGGCCTGCGGGCCACAGAAGGCCCGCTCTGACCTTTAATCTGGCCCACCGAGCATTTACCTTATTAAGAGTCCTTTGTTGCATTATTCCCCCCCTGAAATTGTTCAATTAAAATTCATTTATACATTTTTTTTATTCATTTAGGGTTGTGCTGAGAAGTTTATCTACCCTGGCAGAATTTGTGAAATATAGTTCTGAAATTAGTTGTCGTTAAATTTGTGTCCCATTAAAAATAAAATGTGTTTTGCCAATCACTTGCTCGTTAAAGAATGGTACAGATCTTCAAAAATCTGCCAGTTTATAACCTTGTGAGCACAGCTGTATCACATCAAATTATGTATTTGTTCTTCTGTTAATTATAATTTCATTATTAAAACATGTAAAATAAATGCACGTATATTTTTTACATACACTTCTTTTTTACTTCATCTACATTGACATAAGTGAAATCAGTGATTCCTCACTAGTGTGTCGTGAGAGTTTCATATGTGGGGTCGCGGGAAATTATCCAATTTAATGTAATTAGTCCAAAAAAATGGTATTTATCAATTACAAAAACATCTTTGTTCATCTATGCCAGTTACCTATATTGACAAGCAGAACAATTTAATGCTCTTCCACTAGATGGCAGAAGGTAGGATAAACCTGTGCATCCACCTGTTGCCATTCATACAGCAGAAATGTAATTTTTCTGCGAATAAATTAGCGGAGTGTCCAATTAACAAAGCTCAGATTTGAAATGAGTCAATGTGAGAGTAAATTGAGACCAGACCATCATCTTTTTAGTATTCATACTTTTGGTGACTTTTTTTTTTTTTTTTTTTTTCCCTTCTTGGTGTGCTGTGAGACTTTTCAAACGTAAAAAAAAAAAAAAAATAATAATAATAATTTTAAAAAAGAAATTGGGTGAATCGGCTCAATAAAATTGGAGCAAGTCTGCTAAATTACGACGACAAGTCTTTCAGAACAAGTATCCCCGTTTTGGGGAGATAAGTGGGTGTTAGCAGTAGTTAGCATTCTTACCAGTTCAAGAGGAAATCCCAAATATTCACTGACAGGCAGCAGCCACTGAGAACCGGTGATTAGAAACACGTTGCCCACACGCTCGCCCATCCTAAACAATTTCTGTCTCCAGACGAGCCGTCGTTTTTGCCTTTTTTGTTTGTTTTTTAAAACGAGACAGCAGCTATTTTCGTTAACTGAAACGCATCGGTCAGGTCCCGTGACTAGTCATACTAGTCCCCGGTTCGGTGAAGACAAGCACTGCCGGTAATGGTGCTCCTCCTTCTCCTCCCGCCGCCCGCCACACAACCACAAGTCAGTCTGAGACGACACCAAGATGAGCACTACTTCCGCATACATCTTCAAAAATAAAAGTCAATCTGTTTAAATTTGAAGTGTCTATTCGGCTTTTTTTTTTTTTTTTTAATTATACATTTTATAACGTTTTTAACCTTAATTCAGTACTCTTATAAAAAATAAGTAGCTGGAATTATAGAACATCTATAGCACGCAAAAAAAGTGTAAATGCCCTACTTCCGGTTCAATTGACGTGACGTTTTACCTTGACTGAAATATCCCCTCCTTGAGCCGTCACCTTATCGTGGCGGAGGGGTTTGTGTGTCCCAATGATCCTAGGAGCTAAGTTGTCTGGGGCTTCACGCCCCTGGCAGGATCACCCATGGCAAACAGGTCCTAGGTGAGGGACCAGACAAAGCACAGCTCAAAAACAACCCTATGATGACAAACAATTCAGGAAGATGTTTTCCCTTGCCAGGACGCGGGCCCCACTCCGGAGCCAGGCCTGGAGGTCTGGCTCGAAGGCGACCCACGGGGCCCGGCCGGGCATAGCCGGAAAGAGTAATGTGGGTCCCCCTTCCCATGGGCTCACCACCTGTGGGAAGGGGCCATAGGGGTCGGGTGCAACGCGAGCTGGGCGGTAGCCGAAGGCGGGGACCTTGCCGATCCGATCCCCGGCTACAGAAGCTGGCTCTAGGGACGTGGGATGTCACCTCTCTGGCAGGGAAGGAGCCCGAGCTGGTGTGTGAGGTCGAGAGGTTCCGAATGGATACAGTCTGGCTCGCCTCCACACACGGCTTGGGCTCTGGTACCAGTCCTCTCGAGAGGGGTCGCACTCTCTTCCACTCTGGAGTTGCCCACGGTGAGAGGCGCCGAGCAGGTGTGGGTATACTTATTGTCCCCGGCTGTACATTGGGGTTCACCCCGGTGGACGAGAGGGTAGCCTCCCTCCGCCTTCGGGTGGGGTGACGGTTCCTGACTGTTGTTTGTGCCTATGCACCAAACATCAGTTCAGAGTACCCACCCTTTTTGGAGTCCTTGGAGGGGGTGCTGGAGAGCGCTCCCGCTGGGGACTCCATCATTCTACAGTGAGACCTGGAAGGGCGTGATTGGGAGGAACGTCCCCCCCATCACAACCCGAGCGGTGTTCTGTTATTGGACTTCTGTGCTCATCACGGAATGTCCATAACGAACACCATGTTCAAGCATAAGGGTGTCCACACGTGCACTTGGCAGCAGGACACCCTAGGTCGCAGTTCGATGATCGACTTTGCGGTCGTGTCATCGGACTTGCGGCCGCATGTCTCGGACACGCGGGTGAAGAGAGGGGCGGAGTTGTCAACCGATCACCACCTGGTGGTGAGTTGGCTCCGATGGTGGGGGAAGATGCCGGTCCGACGTGGCGGGCCCAAATGTATTGTGAGGGTATGCTGGGAACGTCTGGCAGAATCCCCTGTCAGAAGGAGTTTCAACTCCCACCTCCGACAGAACCTTGCTCATGTTCCGGGGGAGGCGGGGGACATCGTGTTCCACGCCTCCGTTGCTGAGGCGGCCGACCGGAGCCGTGGCCGTAAGGCGGTCGGTGCCTGTCGTGGCGGCAATCCCCGAACCCGTTGGTGGACACCAACGGTGAGGGATGCCGTCAAGCTGAAGAAGGAGTCCTAATCCTATCGGGCCTTTTTGGCCTGTGGGACTCCTGAGGCAGCCGACGGGTACCGGCTGGCCAAGCGGAATGCAGCTTTAGTGGTCGCTGAAGCAAAAAACTCGGAGTCAGAGTTTGGTCCGCATATCCGGCAGTAAGTCAGACTCGTTCCCGGTGAGGGTTGGACTCCGCCAAGGCTGTCCTTTGTCACCGATTCTGTTCATAACTTTTATGGACAGAATTTCAAGGCGTAGAAGAGGTCCGGTTTGGTGGCCTCTGTATTGGTGACATCAGCAAGAGAGAGAAAGGCGCAAATGAACGTTTCAAATGAAGGAGCAAGGGGACATTTAAGCTTCAGCGTTGGGATTCTCAGTTTGAGGGCTTTGGACGTGAATTGGAGCCAGCAGCAGCTCTTGTGTGAATGTGCATCATGTTATCGCTTGGAGGAGTAAAGCAACTGAAGTGTATGGGCAATGTCATCCTTGACCACATGACAATACGTGGAGTGGTGAGCACATCTGTCTCACAATTCGGATATTCTGGGTTCGAATCTCAGGCTTTTCATCCATTGCCCACCAATAAATAACACTTTCTGGCATGAGTTGGCCTTCCCCTTCTACGTAAGTACCAAACGCCTTCATTCCATCGTTGGCACTTACGAGCTATTGAGTAATAATAACTTTCATTTCCATTTCTACTACTACCGTGTGCAGTTAGCTATCAAGCTATGCCTACAACCAGGAAAAAAACAATATTTAAGAGAACTACGGTAGGCCTTTTGTGTACACACACAAAAGTAGTTCAAAAACAAAAGTGTTGCATTGACATTTGTGGTTAGTGTATCTTGCATGTTTTCTATCAGCATATTTTTTGATGACAACAAACGTTCCGCACAGCTAGAAAGAGTGTCCAGTCCAGTTGAATGTTTAAGAGTTTAATAAAAGCAGATCAAAGTCAAAAAGAAATCCTTAACACCCATGCTTGGATTAGCATGTGGTTTATGACCACTTCTAAAATTCAAAATAAACAAATAATACAATCTGGTACATGCATTTCTAAAGCTCCCACAAAATAACAGTCGTCAAGACCGTTGTCGTGTACGCATCATAATTCCTATTTAATAGTGCTCTTCCAGTCATGTTACAGTTGCTTCTCTATAAATAAGATGACATCAAGTACAACCAAAATAAAGTTAAATACAGCATAAATGGATGGGACTCGACTTTCTTATTTGATGTTAGGGGTTAAACTGAACCTGACTGTCATTTCCATGCAACTCACTTTGTGTGCTTTGTTAATCTTATTTTACATAGTAGTACATTATTTCCCAAACTAATAAAGCTTGAATTTGCAGCTTTTTGTCTCACTGTAACTTCATCTGAGAGCATCTTTCAGTCAACTTGAAGGAACAAAAACAGGACCGGCGTATCCAAGTGCATGCATGTGCCATGTGGAGGTCAAACAATCACAACCAAAAGGTAAAACAAACCTTTTCTTTTGGGATGTTAACAAATAAACAGCCTTAAATTAAAAAAAAAAAAAAAAAAAAAACAGACAGAGAAGAGATATAGGTGGTAAGTAAAATGTAAAGCAAAGAAGCTATAAACAAATTAAAGATGTCTATGGAGAATGTCGAGGGAGAAAACCTACATCGAGTTCACACCAGTCTCCCATTTTGAGAGGCAATGGAAGCAAAACAAAAAGTCAACTATTAAACAAAAAATACATTTTAAAACTGCAAAAGTGATTTTCATTTTTTTTAAACTGGTACACAATCTGTTAACAATAACAAAAATGCTCAGCTGTGACTGACAAGTATTTCTAATATTTATTGAGCTGCACGAGAGGGACAAATTATTAGAAACCTTTTTGGTAGGATGTCGGATTACATTTACACAAAAATAAACTTTTTTTTTTTTTTTTTTAAATACAAAAGTGAGCATTTTATCTTTTGTAAGGTAATAATTGTTCATGCAGCTGTTGGATTGGATCTCGTGAGAGCGTTTTGAGTGTACCTAATAATGTGGTCGGAAAACTTTTAACCAGTAGAGTGTAGTAGACAAACAATATACTGCATAAGAAATTATTTATTGACTACAAAAAAAAAAAAAAAATTGTCATTATCTAGCTATGCCAGCAACATATAATGTCAAGCAGAACAATTAAAATGCTCTTCCACTAGATGGGAGATTGTAAAATTAAGCTGCTGCCAGTCACACAAAACAATAAAGTTTTCTGGTGAACTATTTCAGGATACTGTGTATACTTTTTGTGACATTTTTGTGTTTTTTTTTTTTTTTTTTGTCAAATAATGGGGCTTGTCTCAATAATGTTTAGGGAATATATACAAATACATCATATTATCAACAACATTGAAAACAAACAACAAAAAGTTAAATACTTCAAATATTTGAGGTCTTTAAAATAATATTTCTAAGCTGCTAAATCATAAAGCATGATGATAAATTAAAGTCCCATGTTAGTCAAAATCAAATCCATCTCCTTCAGTCCTATAGACACACAAGACGTATGTCAGTGTTACGTCATCGTTCTCAGGTGTAGCAGCTGATTGGTGGTTTTGAACTGGTGGCAGCTGACCGGATTTTTCGTTTTGCTTTGCACGTGCTTGACGCAAATTTGCATGTTGCTCGTCTCACGGAGAGTCGGCAAGCGGGCTTGTCTTTCGGGGTCACGTCAGGAATTGATGGAATGAAGCCGCCTCTGTTGTAGTGACGCAACGTGGCGAGACAGGGAGAGAACAAGGACGCCTGTTTAGTGTGGTGAAGAGCAGCAAGATGATGATGATGATGATGATGTCTGGAGGAGACGTCCATGTGCTTCACTTTCATGAAGCTCTTCAATAAGATCTTAAATCTTGAGTTATTATTATTATTATTTTTTTTTTTTGGTCCATTGGTCCAAAGTGTAAGTTCACTTCAGATCACTTGCTGTCGTGTGCGGCAGCGCCCATTTGCATCTTCTCCTTGTTGGCGTCTTTCTTGTTGTCGCTGTCGTCGTTGAAGAAGAGCAGAGGGAACATTCCCAGGATGCAGCCGATGCCGACGCCGATGGCTTTGCCCTGCACGTGGAAATGTTACTGGGAACTGAATCAAATGGAATGTTTCATACATCATACATAGTGTATCGTATCTCATACATTATCATACCATTAAAATTCCATACTAGAGGCGTCACAATGAATCGATTAATCGATAACTAATCTATCAACAAATTCATTCACAACTGTTTTGATAGTTGATTAATTGCTGAGAGCCAAAATTGTCCAAATCCTCAGATTTTAACCTCTCTACAGTAAATATTCTCTGAATTCTTTAGTCCTTCATGAAAGTAGACTAATTATCTTTGTGTTTAATCACAATCAGAAATTTGCAAAAATCTGCTTTCACTTTACTTTTACAGGAAAATGATAAAACATTTTGCCCATTTTCTGACATGTTACGGAGCAAACCAGAAACTGAATCAGAATCAACCTGTGGAAAAAATAACAGTCAGTTTAATCTATTACAAAAATAATCGTCTATTACAAAAATAAAAGTCATTTGAACCTGACGCAGTCTCAGAAGTGTACATTAAAGTAGTAGCCCTTCCTTCGCATTAATCGGTACCCAAGAAGTAGCTTTCCGTCTCTTGTGATATTTCTTAATTGTTTTTTTATTTGGTTTTATTTATTCATTCATTCATCTTCTGTTCCGCTTAGAATCCAGTTTCGGAAAAAATGCTTTTGAAATAAACTTGGATGAAAAATAATTGTTTGCCGATTAGCCGATTAATCGCTGGAAAAATCTAAATCGATTCTAAAAATATTTTATCGTGACAGCTCTATTCTACACCATCTAATACTATTACCACGGCATAGTTGGTGACCCCTGAAACGCAACAAATCCAGTCGGAAGTCTGAATAGGCAGACGTCAGATTTGTCTACCTAATAACAGGAACGGTCCATTTCAAAACGTTGATTTCCTGTCACTGTCACGCCTTTGTGAAAAGAAAGCGCATTGAAGATTGGCGTGAACTCTCGCAGTCAGCCTTTTGGTGTTTTACGAATTGAACCAATCGGAGCTAATTACATCTCACGCCGCACACTATTGAAAATCTTTCAGGTGTCATTTTCTTTCTAACTGCGAGCGATCAAAAAGGGCACGTCACTGACGTTTGACTGTTGTTCAAGGCAAATTAAAGCCATCGTTGCCTGCAGCTGGTTAAATGGCCTGTTAAAGCACCACAAAGGAATAATGGTCCTAATTAATTAGTTTTACTTCAGAGATCTCTCAACAATTTGAAAGTGCAATTGAATTTTAATCACTGTGGTAAACATCAATTAATATGCATCTGTTAACCACTCAAGATATGAGAAGAAGCAAAAGAAGTCAACCAATAGATGTGCAAATTTGGTTGCGTATTATATAGGGGTGGGCGATAGAAATCGCCTTCGATATAATCGTGAATGTTGCTTTAACGATGTGCAATTTTACATGATCAAGTATTCATACCGTCTCTAAAAGAAAACAACGGGACGGGTGCATGGGAGGCATAGGATGAGGAGAGAAAGGAGGAAGTGCATGAAAGTCCTCATTTGCCAATTCAGCGGACACGATTCAGTCACGTGACTCAGTGGCAAGCAAAAGAAACTCTCGCTCACAAACTAGCGGGCTTAACAACCTTCTCAGGAGTTTGGCAGCTTAACGAGTGTCTGAATTGAAACAATGGACCTCAATGGAACGCATGTTACGCGTTCAACACCATCATCCCTGAACTTCTTTCCTCCACGCTTCTCCAGCTCAGCGTCTCGCCTGCCATTTGCCAGTGGATTTACAGCTTCCTGACGGGCAGGACACAGCCGGTGAGGCTGGGGGTGACCACCTCCTCCACACGCAGCATCAGCACTGGGGCACCCCAAGGTTGTGTCCTCTCTCCACTGCTCTTCTCTCTCTACACGAACGACTGCACCTCAATGCACCCGGCTGTCAAACTCCTGAAGTTTGCAGATGACACCACTGTCATCGGCCTCATCAAGGACGGTGACGAGTCTGGATATCGACAGGAAGTGGAGGGGCTGGAGCTGCGGCGTGGCCGACACAACCTGGAGCCGAACACGCTCAAGACTGTAGACATGATCGTGGACTTCAGGAGGCATCCTTCACCACAGCTGCCTTGTGTCGACCGTCGAGACCTTCCTGACTGTAGTTCCTGGGAATTACAGTCTTTCAGGACCTGAAGTGGGCGATCAACATCAACTCCGTCCTCAAAAAGGCCCAGCAGAAGATGTACTTCCTGCGGCTTCTGAGGAAGCACGGCCTGCCACGGGAGCTGCTGAGGCAGTTCTACACAGCGGTCATCGAATCAGTCCTGTGTTCTTCCATCACAGTCTGGTTTGGTGCTGCTACAAAAAAGGACAAACTCCGACTGCAACGGACAATCAAAACTGCTGAAAAGATTGTCGGTAACCCCCTACCCACCCTTGAGGACTTGCACGCTGCCAGAACTCAGACAAGAGCGTCCAAAATCGTCTCGGACCCTCCACATCCCGGTCTTCCAGCTCCTTCCCTCAGGTAGGCGCTACTGATCAATGCAAACTAGAACTAGCAAGACATTCCAACAGCTTCTTCCCTCTCGCAATCAACTTCTTAAACACCTAACTTACAATTCCATTGCAACATGCTGCCAATTTTTTTGCCTGAGTTTGTTGTCACATTTCTGTCGGGCCAATTATATATCACTCGTGCACTCACTGTAGTCGTCTCACCACGCTGCACTATTTGCATATCTGTTGTTGACCAATACTGGCCACTCATGCCAGAGTAGCATCTGCACCACTTGCACACTCACAGAGGAGTATCTGCAACATTTGCACAATCAACATTGTCCCAGATTATCGCGCTATTCGTCACTTTAAACTGCATACGCTCCATGAAGTCTTGGCGCCCTTTGCACAATGGTCATTGCACCGGACTATTACGAGATTAGTCATTCAAACTGCTCTAAGTGCGAGAGGACTCTGCATCGTTTTGCACAATTGTCAAAAAAAAAATACAAATTGTATCGGCATTACCAGATAACTAGCAACCCTTTATTGCTCAGTGACTGTTTTTTTTCCCCCTCAATGTCTTTACGTCTCAAAAGTGTTTATTTATTTATAACCATAACTTTTAACTGTTAAATATTGCCATACAATATTCTTGTATACATTTCCAGGTAAGCAAGTACAGCTGTACAGTTTCTTTGTTTTGTTTGTGTTTTAATGGGATGTCGTCAAATTGTCGCTTCCGTAAAATAAAATAAAATGTTTTTTAATTACATTTAAAAAAAAAAAATGAATTAAAAATATTGCCCACCCCTAGTATTATGTATTACATACACACAACCCTCAACTTTGTTTGCCCATATGGACCAGGCTGGTCCAACATAACATGGTGATTATTAGGTGTTGATAAAGACACATTTCTCCTGATCATAAA
Source organism: Phycodurus eques (assembly GCF_024500275.1). Taxonomy (NCBI): domain Eukaryota; kingdom Metazoa; phylum Chordata; class Actinopteri; order Syngnathiformes; family Syngnathidae; genus Phycodurus; species Phycodurus eques. The sequence continues at coordinate 30,158,475 of NC_084528.1, read as the reverse complement.
TCCATGTTGTTTTAAGGTGCAATTTTTGCTTTAATGTTTTTGCACGGGCGTTTTGTCTCCTGAGCGTGTTGCGACATTACCAACCGAGTGGGAGCTGACTCGGGTCTGCCACATGTCGGCCTGCTTCGGACTCAGGTCAGGAATCTGCATCCCAAGTCGAGATGCCAAAGCTTCCACATAACCTGCCAGCCTGGAGAGATAATAAGAAAAGCAAAAGAATTTCAAAAAAAAGAAAAAAAACATTGAATATAACAAAAGCACTTCAAAGTGTTTCTTTATTGTGTCAAGTAAAATATTTATTCATCGGGAAAGTGTTTTAAGCATGGGCAGCGTTAAGTCGCTGCATTCGTTTGTGCTGGTTTGATAGCAAGCCGCGGTGGATAAGCGGTCAGTCTGCTTCGCAGTTATCAGGTTCGGGTTTGAATCTCACCTTCTGTTTCCTCCTACATTCCACAAACATGCATGTTAGGTTATCGGAAGATTCTAAAGTTTCCATAGGAGTGAAGGGTTACAATCAGATCCACAAATATTGAGACATCGGCAAAATTCTCATCTTTTTGGCTCAAAACACCACCCCAATGGATTTGAAATGAAACAAATGTCAAAAACGCATCAACGACATCAGCAGACGCTGGATTTCGTCCCTGTGATGCTCTGCCAGGTCACTACTACAACTGTCTTTACTTCCTACTTGTTCTTGGGACATTTTCCCTTCAGCAAATAAACTACATGCTTAATTGGATTCAGGTCAGGTGATTGACTTGGCCATTGCGTAACATTCCACTTCATAAACTTAAGAAAAAAAACAAAAAAAACTCTTTAGTTGCTTTCGCAGTATGCTTATGTCGCAATATTTATGGACCTGACAGTATTAGTCTATATGTGCCCTGCAATTGGCTAGCGAGCCCAAAGTGGGACAGGCTCCAGCTCACTGACGACCGTAATGAGGTACAGAAAATGGATGGATGAATGACAGGAAGTGAGACGTCTCTAATATTTTATTGCAGTATTAAAACATTAAAATCCAGCGGCCATGTAATGTCATTTAAGTTAAGCTTTGTCGACACACTAGAAATGATCTACCTTTTGCGATGTGCATTTATTTCTTTATTTTTTTGTCAATTTGCAATCCATAAAACCAGACGAAGAGGAATTTGCCCACTGAACCAACAACTGGAGTCGCCAACATCTTGACAGTGTTATTAGTTTTTGAGTGAGGGGTTGAGGTGGGCGAGGAGGCCGTAAATCATTGACGTGCCATAAATCAATCATTTCTTGACCTACGCGCCCAGCCGTCACCTCTCTCCCGAGGGACGATCGCGGCACAAAATATCGTCGCAAACCTCCATTTTTCTCACCCACATATTCAATCCCCCTCAGCTCCCACACACACTTGTTGCGGCATCGTGACGGGCAAGAATCGGCAGCCAACGTACAATACACACTGAGACAGGATTATTATAATATGGAAATAGTCAATTCTACTGGTATACTGGTGGGGTTTGAAAAAAGGATAATTATTGGCATTACACAATACTGTGTGCCAAAGAACATTTACTTTATCTGTAGTACTTGGTATACTGTTGTTTGTGGAGCTGTGTGTGTCCACATTGCCCTTTAATCATGGTCTTCATAAACTCCATCATTATTATTTTACTCCATGATGTAGATACATGCCAAAATAGCACAAATCTGTGATGAATTGACGCCACCTCTAAAAAAGGTTATATTTGCCTATCGATGCCACAAGAAGGTGCCAAAGCAATAATTGTTATACAAGACCGGTCTGAGCACAAAAACAGCAAATGGGTGAATTTTTAATAAATCATGTGAATCGGTGAATTTGCATGTAGTGAATCACGAATAGGTGGAGGAACTCTTCACACTTTGGAACAACTGCCAACAAATATTGTGCTCCAAAAGTGTCAAGCCTCTGGGAGAAAAATGAGCCTCAATGGGCTGCACTGCTGCCTTAATGATTACGAACCGTCTCATTGCGGCAACTGGATTGACGATCTCTGTGATGTTGTGAAGGATCTCAACATGTAATTGCTACAAAATCATTTGTCACTGGAGGGAAATTTTACAGTTTTTGACACTTTTGACAATATTTCAATTTTTATGAACGCCGATCTGAAAAATATTACGACTCAAATGGGCCGTATTTCACTGACATGTCGTTCCGGTGCGACAAATACATTTGTAACACTAAGTTATAACTAGATGAAATGTAGTATTTAATGGCCGCTCAGCTCTTCAGTGTCAAACGACTGTTGAGTCAGCGAGGCTGAGAGATGACAAATATCAGAACAGAGCAGGTAGCAGGGAGACAATACTTTACAAGGTGACTTTACAGGGGAACAGAAACAATCCATCAATCCATTTTCTGTTCAGGGTTTTCACACCATCACTGAGTGAGAACTGAAGCCACGCTGCCTCCACAGAAGTCAGCTGATTGTACACCTACGCAATAAGTGACAGAACACAAACTCCCGTGTGACCACCAATAGTGGCCAGTGGTGTCTAATTACCCAACTTCAAATGTAGGGAAGCATCTACTCGGGGTTAGGCCTTTATTTGTTTGTCTTTTCGGGATACTATCGAGAACGTTAAAAGTAGTGACCGGGGGGAGGGGGGGGGGGGGGGGAATTGTAGTGGAGAAACATGTAGCAAAACAGGTCAAAAATTGACAACACACGGTCAAACTTCACACTTTTATTCATCTGAGAGCGTTGCATGCTTTGGTACTGCTGTTTTGGTTAGCAATGGAGTTGAGAGTGGCTTTGCAGTTCACCAGCGCATGTCCGTATGTGAACAATAGCAAGATAATTACTGTTACTCCCTGTTTTTCTTTTTTTGTGTGAAAAGGCAGGTGTTTGTCTTAAATGACTCACACATCCGGTGACGTGAAGTATGGTGTACTGAGTATAGTGGAGTATATTTGGACAAATATAATTAGGTTTACAAAGACAATATAAATGGTGTTAATTGTTAAGACCGAATTGCCGTATATTTGTGTTAAAAGAAATGGAAGCTGGTTGCTCATAAGATTATAAAGATGATCAGACCTTTTTTTTGTGGCAAGATGAAATAGGATATAAAGTGTAGGATATGATGATAATGCACCAAAACTTTACTCCGCTTCTGGGTCGTTACAAAGTGAGCGGACATTTATTTCTCTCCACTGTTATCCCCTGAGGCAAAAGCTGCAATCTTTTTGGCTTCGCAAAGTCCTATTCTATGTTATCTGCTGGGAAGCAGCAGATGAATTGGCCCATTAAAAAAAAAAAAAAAAAAAAAAAAAAACAGCAGCAGCTGAGACTGAGCGGGTAAAGATTGTATCTGTCAGCAAACATACACACATGCCGTCCACATCTACGGTGTACATAAGGCATCACACCCTGCCTTAAGGAATAGAATGCAGCATATTCGTTTTATTATCAAAGGGGGAGGCTCAGGAGGAACACAGTGGAGAGACCAGACCGTTGCACATATTTACACGTCACACTGTGGAGCACATCTCAAGCACAATTTGGACTTCGACCAGAAACGTGAAAAGAGATGAAGAACACACCGTTCCGGAAGTTGGGGCATGTAAGCAGCAAAGTGGCCGTCATTTTGGGGAATTTTCTAAACAAACACCTCAAAAGTTGTCCTTAAATATACATTCAGGAAAAAAATAAAATAAATATAAAGTATTGATTTAAAAAAATATATATTTTATTGAACCTTTATTAAACAAGGTAATCCAATTGAAAACAGTTTCTCATATACAACGCCGACCTGACTGCAGACGGCAAGGCAAAACAAGGCAAAAAAAACAAACAAACCACTACACTACTAAATACAACAAACTGAAAAAACCCCAACACCAAAACATAAAAACTATTAAAGCAATCTACTGCCTTCACTACTCTGAAATAATGTCCCATTATTTGTTATGGCAAGTGATGCCATTTGAAACGTCACAGTAATTTTGACTCCTAGACTCGGAGAGCCCCATGGAATGAGCTTATTTTAAACTTGTCAGCCAATTGGAGGAGCGGTTCCCTGAGTAGCAGACGAAACAAACTGGTCCAGCAGACATGTTAAGAAAAAAATAATATTTCATATATATATATATATATATATATATATATATATATACATACACACACACACACACACACACACACATCCATCCATTTTATCTACTGCTTTATCCTCACTAGGGTCGCGGGCGTGCTGGAGCCTATCCCAGCTGTCTTCGGGCAAGAGGCGGGGTACACCCTGAACTGGTTGCCAGCCAATTGCAGGGCACACATAAACAAACAACCATTCGCACTCACATTCACACCTACGGGCAATTTAGAGTCTTCAATCAACCTACCATGCGTGGTTTTTTTTGGGATGTGGGAAGAAACCGGAGTGCCCGGACAAAACCCACGCAGGAGAACATGCAATCTCCACACAGGCGGGGCCGGGAATTGAACCCCGGTCCTAAGAACTGTGAGGCAGACGCCCTAACCAGTCGTTCACCGTGCCACCATATATAATATATATATATATATATATTATATATATATATGTTTTAACTGTAATTCGAAGGCAAACTGCCATTTTAAGGACATCTTGTGACGTTGCTAATGTAAGCAAACTCCAGCCTCGTCACTGGTTATCAAAGTTGACATATTGGTTGTTTTTGTTTTACAGGTGTCTTCCTTTTACACGTATGCGACAAGGAAAAATCTTAAAAATCAGACGCATAATGTGTATCTGTAACACGCATCCCTGACCCTGTAAGTCCAGTGGTTAACTCGTTTTTTTTTTCCCACCAAAAATTTTCAAAGGGACGAGTCTTCGTTTAACCTAACATTCATGTATTTGGGCCGTTGTTGGAAGCCAAAGTATGGCTTTCAGAATCTTTGAGAATCACAATGAAAACCAACACTGGCACGAATGCAGCGCATAAATCAATTTATTGAGTTTATCATTTGGCTCGTTTGGTCGGAATAATTTCAACTAATTCATGTGTATTCCATCCAGTCCGCCTGGAATTGGGGGGGACCAGATGCAGCAGTAGGAAAGGCCAGCCTGTAATGCATGCAAATGTAAGACTGTGAGGATAGATTTGGCTATTTGTCATTCGACCTTCCCTGGAAAAGAGATGATTCCCACCAGGGCTGCATGAATAATTTAGTTGTTGTTTTTTTTTTTTTTTTTTTTTCTCTCAATATATCATCATTTACAGGGAGTATTGTACAACTGAACAATGTTTACCATTGAGATGGTTCACTGGTCATTTGACTCCAAGGACCTGACCTAGATCAGTGCATGCGGTAAAATGACATGAGTGGTTTCCGCCATTTTGCTGGCAAAAGTGAACATGAAGTGCGACAGCATCGTTGCACAGCGGCAGCTCTCTGCTTCTCTCATGTCTGACCTGATCTGCTCTCACCTTGACAACCCCCCACCCCCCGCAGGGGCGTTCTCTTCTAAAATGTGATAGAGTAGCACATACACACATGGGGGGGGGGGCTTTTGTTGATCATGACTTCATTACAAACAGTAGGCTGTTCAATGCAAACGTCTGAATAATACAAAATAACATTATAACACTTTCATTATCAATGAATACTTTTGCAATTATTATTTCAAATGCACAACAATTGTTCGCAATTCTTTAAGAGAAAATGGCCTGTGCAAAACTAAGCAGCACTATTGTTATTTCAAGCATAACCATCAGCCAACGTAATGTACCGTTGACCGTTATTCGTGTGCAAAACCTTTGGGACACTGACCCCTAGTGGGTGTGTTTATTTTTAAAATTGTTCGGTGCAAAGTGTGGAAAGTACGTCCATGACTTTAAGAAGCACTATAATGATAACACTGTCCACAATGCTGAAAACAGTTAGAGCACTGTTATTTCATAAATAAGACGTCAAGTTATGGGATACAGTTGACTTCTCAGAGAAGCCCAGTCAAGCCCTGGATCAAATTTGGCTATAAAAGGGGGACTTTAGCTACAAAATGATCATTTCTGTTCAAAATGGAAACAAACAAATGAAAAAAATCAAGTATTCGCTAAAATGAAAGAATCGGCATTAAAGCACTGACAAAAAGTCTCAACAGTGTATTAAATTTGTTACGCACTGTATAATTAAACATATTTCTGCGCTGCATAAAGAAATCACTTTGATCACCCATTTATGTTTTTAAAAAATGCACGGGTAAAGTTGTCATAAAACGCATTTTGCCTCAAGTCGGACCTCAAGAGTCCTAATTCAAGAGTGTGTGTGCATCTTGAGAGTCGCGTGGAGGCGCGCTCGCGCGAGTGTGCATTTGTGACTTGCCCGAGTCCTGCCAGATCAGACACCAAGTTGCCGAGAGCAGCAGCTGAGGAAGGAAGGAAGAGTGCACAGTGAGATTCCTTCCAACACTGACATTTGCATCCAGCGTGGCCAACAGGCAAAATGACTGATTGATTGACAGACAGACAGACAGACAGACAGAAGCCCCTCCCCCACAGCGGAATCAACAAATCAACCTTTACAAAGATGAAAACGGCTTCGATTGACACTGTCACAGATATATTAATTGACGAAAAGGTATATTATCGTGGTTGTATTTTGCAGCGGCCTATATTTTGTTTACCTCGTGCGTGAGTCAGAATATTTGAAACACCACTGTAAACTAGAACTATAATATTTTTTTCATTTTTAAAATAAATAAATAAACACTCTTACTGGTTATCTACACAAGGCCATATATATATATTTTTACACAGCTCTTATATTATTACATGGGCGGGTCTACTGGAATGTGCTTTGTATCTTCTGCTATGCATGAAAAAACAAATAAACAAAAACCTGCCAGTTTAAAGCCCAGCAGCCTTACAGGATGGCCACATGTTTGTTAAACAATCTCTTTTTTTTTTTTTTTTTTTTTGGATGATCCACCTGAACATGTGGCCAAATGAGCCACAGAGGATTTGAGTTAAGTGAAGTGAACATGTGCCAGCACATCATGAAAGAGACTCAGCTGGCGGTGTCTGTTTGAGCGTCTTCCTCTCACAGGAGATCATCTAATGTTCCCAAAATTTGAGAGTAAAGCTGTGTTAAGTGGGCAGATCTGTGTCACGGGACGCCACACTTCTGCCTGCTTGCAGCTCACAGCTGCGACACGAAAACATTGACTTTCCAGTCCGCCGCCACGCGTTGCTGCAGTCGCACTCTGACAAAAATAGTCATTTTGGTCGGAAAAGCTTGTGGACGGAGCGGGAGGGAAGATCTGCGACTCTTCATATCGTGGTGGCTGTTGCTCAGTAGGTAGAGCGGGTCGCCCAGTGACTGAAGAGTCAGCGGTTCGAATCCCGGCGTCTACTGTCCGCTGTCGACGTGTCCTTGGGCAAGACACCGAACCCTAAATTGCTCCCAGCCAACAGCCGCCCACTGGCGTATAAATGGGTGAATGGGAGCCTCTGAAAAATGCTTTTGGGCACCGTGATGGTGTAGTTAAAGTGGCAGAGAAGTGCACTTCATTTACCATTTCCTATTAGCCAGCAGAGAACTATCTTGTCCTCCCTATTCATAGAAATGGACACACACAGCTACACAACAAAGCATGAAGTGTGATGGGTTTTTTTTCATCACGTGCTTCTTGTGTGCAATGAGGGTGATGCAAAGATTTATACCTTTTTAATATTTGATGTTAAGCGTCCCAGGATGATTAATTGCAGCTATTAATAATAGTGTAACAACTAGCATCCCTTGTGCATTTCAATGCATCTTTCCACATATGGCAACAGTGACTAAATGACAATTATCCACTAATTACAAACCTAAGAATGTGAATCAGATAAAATCATGTCAGTTTTATTGGAGAGAGATACATTGATACTCTGCTATTTTATGATGAACTAATAGCTGAGTATTTTGTATACGTAGGTTGTAATACCGAAAACAAAAAGAGCAATAGATTGTGGCAGAATGTTCTATTCTGTCTTGACCTGCAGTCAACAATATTGCCCACCAGATATAAAACTCGTGAATAAACAAGCCATGAAAAGACATTTTATCAGAGGGTGCTGTTGGTCATAATGTCCTGTGAACCAGCATATATGCAGCTTTTAACAGCAACCATAAAAGCAGTTTTTCTCCACTCAGCCCATAAAAGCAACATATTCAATAGCATAGATCACTTCATTGAAATGGTGCATGCACCCTCCATCTGCGATGCGGCGCAGAGTCATTTACACACATTTGCATCTCGGAAATGGTGCGATGGGTGGACTTGGCGGCAGTCTTGACGCAAGTGCTAAATCGCCGCGGAGCGGCCTCGATACGGGCAGCCGTTCGGAACTTGAATGTCAGCGGAGTGGCTGTAATGGCGTCTCAATCGATGAAAAATGGTGTGAAATCAACTGCGGCGCAACGTGCGATCAAGTCTCCGCAATGAAAGATAAGAGTCAAAGTCTCAAAACGACATCGACAATCGTCTCTGAGTTTGCAGCTGTGACCACTAAACTTTCGTGACCTGACACGGCTTATTCGCCTCACAAGCAGGGACAACAGGTTCCACGGGAAAATGCACATTTCCTTCATCTAGGGGGAAAATTAACAATCACTGAATTTTTTGGGGCAAACTCGCTTTTTTTCTATATTCATCTTGATGGCAGAAAAAGGAATTAGTCTAGTGATAGTCAGTTGTAATCAATTCAATTCCGCCTAAACTGACTACAAAAGAAGCAATCCTTGAAATGGTTTATATTCGCGTAGCTTTGGACCTAAAGCAAAACGACAACGTGTCATCTTGTGATCCTCTTTCTCATCCTCAATATTATTTCATTTCTACAGCTTGTACTACAGGAGACACACACACAAATGCTTTAAGGTTACATTTAAAGGCAGGAAAAGTGATGATGGGTACAAGTGAATACCACAAGCATATTGCATCCAATAGAGCAATAATCCTGAAATATTTGGAGGCATTCAATGGGAACTCAAGTGACTGCTGATGATAGTGACTGGCGTAAAAAAGGACGCACTCATTTGACCTGAACATACCCCTGTCATCTTATGTCAGATATTACAGTATTTCAAATCAATAGAAATCTTCATCTGAAAAAAATGCAAGTACACCATTAAAAGTGCTGTGTGTCATATTTGAACAGTTATCATTTGCCATAATTTCACTTACGTACACAGATGCGATGTTGTCAACTAAAGAGAACCTTCATTTGTTACAATGACACATTTTTCTTTTCTTGAATTAAAAAAATGCATGAAGATGCAGTGATGCTCTTACCTGCCATAGTAGAAATGCCAAGGATCACGCCGATGGATAACTCAATCTGCGTACCCTGGAGGCCAACAAACACAGAAAAACTATGATAACACAGGTAACTCTGCAATACCTTTCTATTAATGGGGCAGTATTTACATGCTGCAGTCAATCCATCAGTCCACCCATCCGTCCAAACAGTCAAAGTAATAAGACTTAAGAATAGAAATAGGAATATTTTACTGGCAATATTTAAACACTTTATACTGTAGTTATTCATTCTCTTCTTTCATGGGAAATGTATGAATTATAAAACTAAATTATATATATATATATATATATATATATATATATATATATATATATATATAAAAACTCTTCCACGAGGAGCATTGCTTGTTTCATCCTGTGTAGAACATTTTGTGGCTAATTAAGCTATAAAAAAAAAAATCCCAAAAGGAATTAAAATGCAAACAGGAAGTAAGGGACTTCCACAGTACATTGTTACACTGTTTTCTGATGGGATTTTGTTATTTAAGCCTAACTGATATTGTGAATGGCTGTGAAGACAAATCATGTGGTGGTGGTTACGCATTTCAAAAGGGTCAGGTGTTGGTTGGCCTGAATTAAAATAAAAAATTTTTTTGAGAACTAATTGACCAGCGAATTAATACAACTGAGAATAACAGTATTTAACCTCTCAGAAAGAATTGTGAAAGGTAAGAAAAAAATAATTCTGTTGCTCTTCATTCACTGCCATTGACGGAAACAGAAGTCAAATATCCATGTTAACTAGGAGGGATGGCTGTGAATGAGTTTTCAGCAATCAGTTCAAGGGAAAGGGAATTTTCAATTAAGTAATGAATTTATGTACCTTTTAAAAACCTTGGTGATGTGCCTGAAAAGACTTAAAATATTATATTATATATTATGCCATATGTTGGGAGAAAAATCTGAAATAAAGGTTGTGACATTGCAGAAACAGGGAAATTAGATTGTCACAGCAGCAATATTCACAATTACACCAAAATAGGAGCACTAACAAAGTGAAAAGAAAAAAGAAAAACTAATAATAATAATAATAATAATAATAAACACAAAAGGAGCATTGAAGGGGACCCAAGGAAAATTTTCATTTAAACTAAGATGGAAGAAAAGGAGGCAAAGCTTTAAGGTATTGTCTGTTGGTTCACAGCAAGTAATAAATAATAAAAGTTTACATATAGTATACAATGCCACAGCAGTATGCATAGCACTAGCGCAAAGGGAATACATTGGAATGGAAAATAACAAAGGGAAATAACATCAAGTAATGAATCATATAATCATAGTTTAAGGCAGTGCAATGAAACGTTATGTTACCCGTTTGAGTAGTGGGATTATGTTTCATGAAATTAGATTTCATTTGCCATCTTTTGCTTCGCTGGCCTTCAGTAAGATTAATGAGTAATGATTAAAGGAGCATGTGAGAGGTGATGCAGAATGTTGGGAAACAGAGAAAGGCACAAGAGCAGACAGACAGTTTGAAAGGATGACTGAGTAGAAAGTGTCACAGTCCCATCTGGACTGCTGACTGTCTAATTACTGTGAGTACGGAAAGTTTTCAGACCCCTTAAATTTTTCACTCTTTGTCATATTGCAGCCATTTGCTAAAATCATTTTTAAGTTCATTTTTTTACACAATGTACACACAGCACCCCATATTGACAGAAAAAAAGATGTATTAAAAGAGAAAAATGGAAATATCACACAGCCATAAGTATTCAGACCCTTTGCTCAGTATTTAGTAGCAGCACCCTTTTGAGCGAATACAGCCAGGAGTATTTTTGGGATGATGATGCAACACCTGGATGTGGGGCTCCTGTGACATTCCTCCTTGCAGATCCTCTCCATTTCTGTTAGGTTGGATGGTGAAAGTTGGCGGGCAGCCATTTTCAGGTCTTTCCAGAGATGCTCAATTGGATTTAAGTCAGGGCTCCGGCTGGGCCATTCAAAAACAGTCACAGAGTTGTTCTGAAGCCACTCCTTCGGTATTTTAGCTGTGTGCTTAGGGTCATTATCATTTTTTAAGGTGAACCTTCGGCCCAGTCTGAGGTTCTGAGCATTCTGGAGAAGGTTTTTGTCCAGGTTATCCCTGTACTTGGCCGCATTCATCTTTCCTTCGATTGCAACCAGTCTCCCTGTCCCTGCAGCTGAAAAACACCCCCACAGCATGATGCTACCACCACCGTGCTTCACTGTTGGGACTGCATTGGACAGGTGATGAGCAGTGGCTGGTTTTCTCCACACATGCCACTTAGAATTAAGGCCAAAAAGTTCTCTCTTCGTCTCATGAGACCAGAGAATCGTATTTCTCACCATCTTGGATTCCTTCAGGTGTTTTTTAGCAAACTCCATGCAGGCTTTCATGTGTCTTGCACTGAGGAGAGGCTTCCGTGGGGCCACTCTGCCATGAAGCCCCGACTGGTGGGGGGCTGCAGTGATGGTTGACTTTCTAGAACTTTCTCCCATCTCCCGACTGCATCTCTGGAGCTCAGCCACAGTGATCGTTGGGCTCTTCTTTACCTCTCTCACCAAGGCTCTTCTCCCCCAATTGCTCAGTTTGGCAGGACGGCCAGTTCTAGGAAGGGTTCTGATCATCCCAAACGTCTTCTATTACAGGATTATGGAGGCCACTGTGCTCTTAGGAACCTTAAGTGCAGCTGAATTCTTTTTTTTTGTAACCTGAGCCATATCTGTGCCTTGTCACAATTCTGTCTCCGTGCTCCTCAGGCAGTTCCTTTGACCTCATGATTCTCATTTGCTCTGACATGCAGTGTGAGCTGTAAGGTCTTATATAGACAGGGGTGTGGCTTTCCTAATCAGTCCAATCAGTATAATCAAACACAGCTGGACTCCAACGAAGGTGTAGAACCATCTGAAGGATGATCACAAGAAATTGACAGCACCAGAGTTAAATATATGAGTGTCACAGCAAAGGGTCTGAATACTTAAGGCTGTGTGATATTTATTTTTTTATTTTTTAATAAATCAGCAAGAATTTTTTTTCTGTCAATATGAGGTGCTGTGTGTACATTCATGAGGAAAAAAAACTAACTTAAATTATTTTAACAAACGGCTGCAATATAACAAAGAGTGAAGCATTTAAGGGGGTCTGAAAACTTTCTGTACCCACTGTACTTTAGTGTTTTAATACTTTTTTTTATTTCTTTGGTTGGTTGGGCTTCATAATCTCAAATTGTGTTGTCACTGTTTTATTTCGCCTTTTAAGAACCGTTTTTATTTAAGTTAGCATTAGCCTCCTTCCCTCAATCTGGAAATTAAATTCCCACCCACATTTATGTTCTACCTACCGGTTCCAATTCCCTCAAAGTGGGATTAGCACTGCATTAGTTTTGTTTTTTTCTCTCTCAAATGCCCGACATGTAGACATTAAATGGGAGTTGTGCACTTGGACGAGGAGTGCAAACCAATTCTCAGACTGGTAGACTTCTCAATTAGCAATTCCATTTCATCTGTTTCATCAGCATCTGTATGGAGTTGTCTGAGCATTTTCTGGATGTGACACTTACGGCAACAATCATGATACAGTTGTCCAGAAATCCAAATCCAACAAAAGGGAGCGCATTGTGCAGGAGAACTGAAAAATAACCAAAACACAAATGACGTCAAGAGGAACAATATTGCAACACTTAGTGAGAAATAAATAATCCCATTTGGTGTGATTTGGCCTAGTGGAGGAGAGGATTTATGGAATGTTTACATAAACAACAACAGGTCTCCGCGATAAAATAAATGCTGCGTTATGATTGATGCATAAACGCTATATACACTGACTATAAGTTGATCCAGCTTTGTAAAATGCATGGGTTTTATATTAACAATTGAAAGGCGGAGAAAATCAAATCCTATCTTGACATATTTTATTCCAAGTTTTTACGATATTCCATTTGATCAGAGTCAGTTGTTTTGTTTTATTTTGTATTTTTCTAGCCATTTAAATAGTGCACTTTGTTTTTCAACTAATTTGTGCATGTATTGTCTCATAAACAATATCCTGTAAATAATATTAAATATTTTGAAATAATTACTCTTGACCCCATTTCTTTAAAATCACCAATTAGTTCAATTATATACAGTTCTTGACCACTGCACACTACAAAAATCACAGGTAACAAATTGTTCAATTAATTATTGTGACCTAAAAAACAGGCAACAATTAATGTATTGGACCCCATTACACTGTGCAAGGATAACTAATGCAATGTGTAGTTACTAGTTAGTGTATGTGAAAACAACGTGAGGGTAGATTATGTCATGTACTTGAGAACCTATTTCTGTTCATAACGTATTTTGATTCAGACATTTAGCAGGCCTTCCATTAATGGCCTTTGCAAACTTAATTAGCCAAATGGCAAGAGCAGGGCAACAAGCATCACATTAGACAATGGCTTGTGTGGCTGAGTGCAACGTTCAAGTTCCAGAGAATGCTGGATGAGGTAATGACTGTGTCATTTTACTGTCACTGTTTATTTAATGTTGCCGCTAAAGCAGGAAAAACTACATTTCACCGCCACATAGGAAAAAGTGTGCTTTACACGTCAACTGATTCAATCCGGTTCAAATGTGCATTGTGCGAGGGAGCGGAAAAGATCTACGGCTGGTACGGTTAGTCCCAACAAGATAATGTAAAATACTGCACACGAAAAATAAATACATAAAAATGTACTTCTTACCATATCTTAACTGTGCTGCAGTAGGTGGCGCAATGTCAAGCTGCCCTGTTGGCAAAAAGATGATGAAAATGTTACAACCAAGGGTGAAACATCTGACTTGCTTTGTGAATGAACAAAACATGGACGAGAGAAAGTTAAAAAAAAATAAAAATAAAAAACAATACACTATGAAGTGCTGATAAAAGTGCATCTCTCCCTCGTTGACTCGTTCACCCAGAAAGACGAGTGTGTCTGATATGATGCATCGACTTGATTGTAGCTGGTGTGTGTGTGTCCCTGAGAGAGAAACAAGCTGTCATTCATACTCAAATATTAGATATTTAATAAGGTCAGGGGGGGGCAAGGGTGAATAAATAGTTTGGTTAATGGAATGTCGTGAAAAGGGAGTGAAGAAGGAACTCAAAAATATTTTTTTCTGTTGTCCTTAGCAATCAGTTTTTGTCCAGATTTGTTTTTGCCCATATTTGTGGCAGCACCAACCAGAACTGGTTGGATGATTACGATATAGAATTGAATTTGTTCCTGTACATGTACTTGTAAAAATGCTCCGCTACTATGACACCAATACCACTTCCTTACAGCCTGACATATACTGTACCTTGCGTGTAGGAGCCATCTTAGCCATGTGGAGATACTTCAAGATAAACACGGCTGACAACTGAGCCAACTTCAAACGATGCTCTTCAAAACGGATAAGGAACTACGCTCAGGCAGCGACGGAAGCGCTGCTCCGTTACGCCCAACTGTGCTGCCGCCCCGAAGCCGCCGCCGAGTATCACTGAAGAGTCCTGTCACCCTTTTATTGTACAACTTGCGGTATTCTCAAGAAGCAGTCCTTTCGTCCATTCCAAAGAAACTCAATAATGCTGCCTCCAACAAATAATACAAAAACACAGCCCCCAGCTACACTACCAATTAACAACTGAACGTTATTAACGAGGGACTTTCCACCTACCGACTCTTGCGGACAAATAGTGGCCTCTTTTCAAGGCACCCTAACGACGGTCCCTTTTTTGCAGTCCGGAAGAATGGTACGATCTATGGTTCAGGGGTGTGCGTCCAACTTGGAGCATAAAGTTGAGTTTCTCCAACTCAAGCTAGTCTGTCCTAAGTAAGGCTTGTGGCATGAACTGATGAAGCCTGCTCAGATGAGAGGCAAAACCTCTTCTAAGACAACCAGAACAGTCCAGTTGCGGTCGATTCAAATCCCTGAGAATGAAGTGACCTGGGTGAATGAGAATATTCACATGCATCTCTCTGGATGAAGTGGTTTTCCTAAAGCAAACCTTTCAGGAAGTTAGTAAACTATTGAAAGATGGCAGAAGAACATAAAGATGCCTCCTGTTAACGGATTACCATCTTGTTTGTGTTCAACTTCTGACATGAAAGTTCTTTGGAGAAGAAGGTTTCAATCAGTAGTCAAAGAATAACCAAATCCACATTTCCACAAGGCAGGCTTCCGTTTCCATCACTGGTGGGATGGAGCAAGCTACGCATGTCACTTACACAAATAGTGTGGCCCACAGCAGTGGAACACACTATCTGCAAATGGGAAACGGACAAAAATGAACACGAAACAGTACAGTGCTGCATGCTGACAACCGATAACAAGACCACACTAACGACTTTCTATCCCCCTCGCCATCCGAATCCAAGGCATTCCTTAAAACGGTACTTTCCTGTGCTCTCTCCTTTCCATTATAATGGTTGTTGGAAGTGGCAACTGTGACAATATACTGTCAACTAACCAACAGAGTGCAAAAATATGCGAAGCAAAGAGAACAGGATTGTACTATACAGAACAGATAGACGCAGAACACAGCAGTCGCTTTAAAGGCCGAGGGCAATAACATGGTTTCCTTTTGCAGTTTCTGTGAAATTGGATTTGTTTCACTCAGGTCTGTGGAAGTAGGAATCCAATTTCCACGCCCTGCAACGTCTACTTATTCGGTCACACATTACAGCCGTCCAGCAGAAGACACAATTTGCAACGCTGTTTTAAACTGTGAACTTGGAGTTTTAATCAAGTCGCGTTCAAATAATTAGATTAAACATATTCGAGTCATCAAATAATATACCAGTCAGTTTCCTCCGCCCACATCTAGTTCCATTTCCTACTCTCCTTTCATTTGAGGACACAGGCCAGGATCATCTGTTACTGAAGAACCAATGAGGAATTTAGAACAGCACATACTTTCTTTATCATCATGTTCCATTCCACAAACCAAATACACACATTAGTCAGACAAAGGTGATGCCTCTTGGTAGTTACTCCAGCCCCTAACTACAAAGCAAATCCGCACCAGAGAATAAAACCTTGGGAAATCCATTAACAAGAAGCAGAAGCACTCGGTAGAGTTTTCTGTCCCAATTTACGAAACCTCACCTGACTATTTATCGGCTGACATGACTCACTACAGGTATTGATTGTGTGGCATCCGAAATCCCACAGCGCTGCCCTACTGCAAGAATTGGGATCTTGGAGGGGGGGGGGGGGGGAGTCTTTAATGGACTGTGATAAGCAGCTAACCACAAGCAGGGACTCCACAGCAGCCATGTACTATTTCCCCAGTCGTGCACCCCCCTCCTGCAGCAAAACAGCAGATAACTGCTCGCTGATTGTAGACATGTTGTTAGATAAGACTTTAAATACACATTTGTTCATGGGGCTGTCAGCTCTAACAACACCCTGAAGCAACACTTTCACATCCTTTAACATTATTACAAGAAGTGGAGCAGCGCACACACACGTGCACATACAACACACTGGACTGCATAGATCAGCAGTCTACCCAATGCAAGTTGTCTGTTTTCCCAGTTGGTGGGCAATGCGATATTTGATTTCGTCTCCTCTGAAAGGCTCAAGCTAAAGAGATGAAATGATACTCATTTGGTCCCATGTTAAGATCTCATACTATACTACTGTACTACAGTATATATTGTAGCATTCAATACAAATTATACGAACATTTCCAAAAGTGAGAACATTTTTCCACAAAATGTGATTGAAAATGTAGTTTCGTGAGAAATGGGTTCTCATTATGTGACAGTGAGATGCAGCATAAATGAATATGAGCAGATGCTGTATTTCCCATTTCATGGGCGCATATTATGGCGTGTAGGATGTGTGTGTCTGTTCTGTGGAGGTGTGTGTGTGCGCATGTGTGTACATACCACCTCCATCGGTGGGCATTTCTCTTCCCGCACAAGAAAATTTCACCCCATTAGATTGTGTGTGTGTTTGTAAGATCAATAGAGAACAGTACAGGGAGAGAGACATTCATCTAGTTCACAGCACTGCAGCATTTTTTGTGTGATTTATGAGACAGAACACAAGTGGGCCGGTGAGTGGGACAGTGGTTACGAAAGAGGAAGCGCAAATGTAGCAAATGTAAGACCAGCTACGGGGAAGACGGGAAAATGAATCCCGCTGAATACAAGGATACGAGTATCTGATGTCAGCAAATATCCCACAGAGTAACGGGGAACCTCAAGCAGAAGAAAGGCAAGTAGAGTAGCTTTCGACTGGCAGGACGTGGGGAATAGGAGGTTTTAATTGGGCGGTCTAAAATGACTTTAAAGACATACTGCAGTGAATTCACTTTGAGCATCAACAGAAGCCACCACAGTTCCTCAGAGATGATGGTGATGATGAATCCAGGCACACATTCGATCTCGCACGCCATCCATTTTCGTGGTGACGCACGCCATCTGCTCAGAACAACGCAGCCCATGTCAGAATCCACAAGCAGCTTATTTGAATGCAGCATAAAATACTATTCAGTGCTATTCTAGACACCGAATTAAAGCAAGGCCTGCTTGTATCTTTCAAAAAGACCATTAATTCACCACCGTTTCAATTAAGATTTAATTTAAGATTGCTACCCCCAAATTTAAGGGACTAACACCTTTCCACCTGGGCCAATGTCTTTCCCTCCCCCCCCCCGTTCTTCTTTTTCACAGAACTCCATGCAAACGCAAACTCATCAAAATGCATCACTCATACCATGCATCCATCCAATTTCAATACCCCTTATCATCACTAAGGTCACGGGTGAGCTGGAGCCTATCCCAGCTGACTTTGGGCAAGAGGGCACCGTGCCAGCCGGTGACTGCGCATTCCTAGAGTATTCATGAGCCACAAGATTTGACTCAAGTCATCCGAGCGTTTTCGTAATAGCTTCAATGCTTCTTTGTGTACTGGAGGGTCTTTTCGAGTCGGTTCGTGTCACATGAGGTTGTCGGACCGCTACACCGTCTACGGATTTATTTGTAAGCCATAAAAATCCACCAGTAAATAATAATGTGTACCGGAGCTGCAGTTAATTCTGCATTTACTGTAAAAAAAAAAAAGTATCAAGAAGCGTCAAAGAGGCCAGGTGCAAACAGCGAGGGGTAATGGGACATAGAGTATGTACAAAACATAAGCGTTATGGGTAAGACGAGAGTAAAGCGTGAGAAAGAGAGAAAGTTAAACATCTTGCTTATGCGGGACGTCGTTTTGTCCCAAGAAGAAAATAAACACAAAATGAATCCTAACCGTTTCTGGTGCTCAGACTATTACGACAAGCAGTCGGAATTACAGAAGATAAAAAGCACCGTGACTTTCGGGATGATCGTATTATTATATTACCTGAGTGTCTGTGGTGCCGTTATAATTAGATTTATAGAGTGATACGTCTGTTCAGAGTTTTCAATAAAGCCAAGCCATATGCAGCCATTTCCATTTTGAATCCAGCCAGTTGGAGCACACGCACACACGCTGATAATTAATTAGGTTTGTTTCTAAACTTGGCCTCTATCCTAAACTCAGAAGAGCTACTTTGGCCAATACTGAATTCAAGTTCACATAAATCAGCATAACTGTATCTAAGAATCTCCCTTAAAAAAGAAATTAAATTACTACTGAGAGAGAGAATCTTTATTACAATGGTGAGAGACATGTTTCTAATATTTTGATTCCGTTATGTAGTTTTACTGCCATCTCTCAATGAAATCTATCATAAAATGTGAACGTACATCTTTGTACAGTGCCGTGAAAAAGTATTCGCCCCCTTCTCAAATTCTTAATTTTTTCCAGTGTCCCCACTTTATTTAAGATATCAAATGTGTGTCTCTCTCTCTCTCTCTCTCTCTCTCTCTCTCTCTCTCTCTCTCTCTCTCTCTCTCTCTCTCTCTCTCTCTATATATATATATATATATATAAATCTGACAAAGATAACCCGTGTAATCATAAACTGCTGTTTTTAAACGGTGATTTTATTTATTAAAGGGAAAAAAAAATCGATTCAAAGCTACCTGCCCTGTGTGAAAAAGTAAATGCCCCCCCTTGTTAAATCACGTATTACCTGTGGCAAATCACATTTTTGTGGAAAACTGAGTTTCTTTTTCTTTAAAAAGATGAGTTCGTTTTCAATAACCGCATTCAAGCCTGCTTACATCCAGACCTATTCACTGCGGAAAACCCTTCAATAGAACCTGCCTGACCAAATGAAGTTGGCAACAAAATGCCACGATCCAAAGAAATTCAAGAACAGATGAGAAATAAAGTAATTGACATCTATCAGTTACAAAGTCATTTCTAAAGCTTTAGGACTCCAGTAAACCACAGTGAGAGCCATAAGCCTCAACTGGAGAAAACATGTAACAGTGGTGGACTCATCCAGGAGGTCACAAAGGAACTGAGGACAACATCGACAGAATTGCGAGCCTCCCTTGCCTCAGTTAAGCTTATTGTTCAGATTCTGGGAAAAAATGCAAGGCAAAAACGACTGCTGACCAAAACGAACATAAAGGCTTGTCTTATCTTTGCAAAAAAACCATCTGAATAATTCCCTAGATTTTTGGGACAATATTCTATTGGCTAACGAGATGACAATTCAACTTTTTGGAAGGTGTGTGTCTCGTTACATCTGGCGTAAATATAGCTCTCCATTTAAAAAAAAAGAACATCATACCAACAGTCACACATGGTGGTGGTGGTAGTGGGAGCAAGATAATGTCGCAAGATAATGATCCAAAACAGACCCACAAGTCAACTTCTGAATGGCTTAAGAAAACAAAATTAAGGTTTCGGTGTGGCCTAGTCAAAGTCCAGACTTTAATCTGATTGCATGACATGAAAAAGGCCGCTCATGCTCGAAAACCCTTCATTTTTACTGAATTCAAACAATTCAGCAAGGAAGAGTGGGCCCAAATATCTCCACAGAGATGTAAAAGACTCATTGCCAGTTCAAGAAAACACTTGATTTCAGTTGTTGCTGCTGAGGATGGCCCAACCACTTATTAGGTTTAGGGGGAATTACTTTTTCCACACAGGGCTAGGTAACTTAGATTTTTTTTTGCTTTAATAAATAAAATCCCCATTTAAAAACTGCATTTTATATTTACTTGGGTTATCTTTGCATCTGATATTTGCATATATTTGATCTTAAATATTAAAGTGGGGAAAAAAATATATACGAATTTGAGACGTGGGCAAATCCCTTTTCATGTCACTGTATATAAATCTCAAAAGACGTGTTGCACATTGGACTAAAAACTAATAGTGTTTGGATCTGTCTTGCATGAAATGACATCAAAACATTCAGCAAGCATCAATTTTGCCTCATATCAACATGAGTATGAATTCCAATGGTGCCCTTTTTGAACACTCTGTTTGTAATGACGTGTGTGTTTGTGTGTGTGTGTGAGACTGTGAGGACCACCATGGGCTGCCTGATGCACAGCTGTGTGCAAACAAGATGAGCTGAGGAACAATGGCGAAATGAAAAGGTGAGACCCCTCGCTTTCAAAAAACAACAACAAACGCACTCAGAGAGCGCCAAGGCCTAAATATTAAACGCAGACACCTGTAAAAACAACAGGTGAGCAGCTACATTCTAGAATCTTAATATAACAGAGCTAGATTGAATTACAAATGTAGATTCTTATAGGTTCAAGGTAACTTAATTTAAGTGACCAATAGTCACTGATTCAACTGTTTTACAGCCCGCATATGCACCAGGTAATAGAATCTCTGTGGGGTTTTATATAGATGAAGGTGAAGGCGTCAGCAGACTTTAATCTGGACACGCAGGTCATGGGGGTGGGGAGGAAAAAAAAAAAGAAAAAAAAGATGATCGTTGCAAATATGTTACCTCAATAGGTACAGTCACTAATGACAGGAGTAATACTAAAAACAATGCATAATGGAAGCAATTTTGCATTTAGTGTGGAATTGTCACAATAGTTTCCTGTAGTTGAAGAAACGCAATAGGTATACTGTCAAACTACAGCTTTAAAATCAGGTTTTATGGCATACTGACTCATAAAAATATTATTATTATTATTATTAATAACCTTGTCGTTGCCACGGGGGCTATAATGGCCTATTGGTGACCCAGGCTGAGCAGTGGTCACACCTCATGTTGTATTAGTACATTAAAGATGAATTGTTAGTATTTAGCATGCACGCCCATTGTTTTTGTTGTTGTTGTTTTTTTTTTAAGTTTCTGGTCATGTCTTTGTTGGGGAACAAATACATTTACCACAACAACAACAAAATACTCGATAACTGTGGCGGGAGCAGCCTGCTGAATCATTTTTATTGTATTTTATTTTTTACACCTTAAGCGTTTCAATTTTTCAGCCACAAAACCGCCAAACTGTCATGGTCTCATTTCTCAAATGTACAGCAATTAGCCTTACCACATCACTTTGACTCAACATTTCGTCTCGTTTGATTCATTC
The DNA here is from genome assembly GCF_024500275.1 of Phycodurus eques. NCBI lineage: Eukaryota > Metazoa > Chordata > Actinopteri > Syngnathiformes > Syngnathidae > Phycodurus > Phycodurus eques. Next base: position 30,136,747 of record NC_084528.1, on the reverse strand, counting down.
TTACAATTCCGAATAAGTTACTGTGTAGCAATGATTTGCTGGTGCCTATTGAGAGCGACACATTCAACATTCTAACGTTTCATCGAGTGATTGGAGATCATTTTACTCCCAAAACTGGGGAGGAATTTGCACATTAAAGAGTTTATTTTTACTTTGACGCAAAGTGTTGAGCCCATTGGAGTTATAAATTGGGTTGCTTTTTTTGGGCCTTGGAGATTAGCGCCTGTTGACATTTATGCTGGTTGACTTTCGATTTAAGGTCGGAGATTAAAGTGTGTCGCTGAGCTTGCAATGCCAGGATGAAGAAGAAAGCCGTCCAAGAAAATGACAAAAAGTCTCCCTGTCGGATCTCTGCTCTCAAAGAGCGCAAAACAATCCTTCGAAGTCTCACAATGCAGAGCCGCTTCTGCATGGCTCTCCTTGCCTGACTCATTGATCTGTCCTAACGATCAATGCATTTTGTTGCTTGGACCGGGCCAAGATTTGCAGCGTCATGTTTTGGTGCGCTGATAAAATGCACAGCGACACATCAGCAACTCTTTCCACGTGCAATGAGTAATAAAAACAAGGCAACATATAACACTCACGCAAATTGGGATTTTATTCTGAGGAGTTATCATGTGGCAAAACTTTCAAAGTTCCATTCGGAACAACGGGCCTCCTGAATGTGTTTTACAAATACAGTGGAACCTCTAAAGTTCGACATCCCTGAAAGTTGTACAATTCAAAATTCAACCCCAAATTTGCCTGCGACCATGGATCCGATTATTTTTGTTTCCATTATGTCTTATGATAAAAATCGCTTCCAAATTGGAAGTTGAAATTTTAGGTTCCTCAGTTGATGTCCGTTGCTTTACCGGCTTGACCGGCTTATCTGACCTTCGGCGTTCTAACCCATCGATGACAAAATGTGAATTATATGATCGATTGTCCCACCGGACACAAAACGTCTCACATATGACGATTGATTGATGGTTTCAGAAAATGAGAGTTAAGCGTGACCAATTGATCCAAATCAATAGATGATTTCCTTTACACGCAGGAAGGTCAAAGGTTAGAGATTGCAGTTGAGGCAAAATGACACCCGGGGGGGGGAATTGATTCAATAACAGATGCTGTGATTCCCACTGGCTGACATTAGGTACACCTGTATTATCTAATGAGTTCCAATAAAGAAAATACATGCTTTAAAAAGACTTTGCAAATGCATTGATGTTGAGTTTTAAACAGCCCTTGTAATTGATACCAGTTGATTGTGTAGGCGTACCTACTGAAGTGTCTGGGGAGTTCATTGTTATTCAATACATGGAAATGACGCTCGCGGCTGCATTAATTAGTCAGTCGGTAGGACAGGACTACGTTACTAGTAAGGCAAACCCGTGCACTAGTTGATATTAGTACACTCTTAGTAATTGTACCGCTAAATGTTAACTTGTAGAATTGTATGTCACCTGTTGTCAACTAATACAGTGTTGTCTGACAGTAACATGTGGTTGTCCTACAAGTCGGCCAACGTTGTCCAACTCATGGGGACAAAGCGCGTACTACTATACGGACCGACGCTGGATGTCATCCGTCCATCTATTTTGCATTGCGCTTGTCCTCACTAGGATCGCGGGTGTGCTGGAGCCTATCCCAGCTGACTTCGGGCGAAAGGCGGGGTACACCCTGAAACGGTCGCAGGGCACCTAGAAACAAACAACCATTCGCGCTCACATTCACACCTATGGGCAATTTAGAGTCTTCAATTAACCTACCACGCGTGTTTTTTTTTTTTGTGGGAGGAAACCAGAATACGCGGAGAAAACCCACACAGGTACGGGGGAGAACATGCAAACTCCACACAAGGCGAGGCCGGATTTGAACCTGCGTCCTCAAAACTGTGGAGCGGATGTGCTAACCGGTGCCGATATCGAAGATATCGGAAAAAAAATGCTCAGACGGCTTGCCATCGTTTTGTGATGTATGCACAGGTGCACTGACCGTAGGTTTTTAACCCCAACCCCATGCATGTCAATCTTTTCAAGTATGTCCTTTTTAAACAAGCTAGAAAAGTGTGTAACCATGCAGTACTTGGTTGAACAACAGAACCTCTGATCCTAGAATCGCCACATGAATTGACCATTAAAAGGGTGACTTACAGCCCCCCCCCCCCCAAAAAAAAAAACAACAACAACAGGCTACCGTACCCAGTCTGTCACCCACCTTGAGCTATGGCAATGGACTCGAACCGGTGCAGTTCCCGCAGCAGGCAGGTTCGCTCAGACGCATGGAGGCTATAAATAAACTCCTTAGCTCCGCGGGGCGAGTTGAGGGGCTCCACGGGCTCCTTCAGCGGGTGTGTGCCGAGGTGACGCCGTTGAAACAGCGCGGAGGGCGGAAGCTCTGCGGTCGACACACCCGGGACGGACACAGAGGGTCCGGCTCGGAGCGGCCCCCTCCCGGCTCTCAGGTAGAGGACGGGCCGCAGGATTCCCCGCAGGCGGGGCAGCATCTCACGGCGGAGGAGGACGGTGGCAGTATGGGTCGGGAATCTGGAGGGTCATGGAACAAGTCCCGTTAGATTCAGAAGCGGTCACACGGAAACCCATTTGAGGGCTGAAAGCAGGCGTGGCTGTCGCAATAAAGCAAGAGTGTCACCCCCGCGCCCACTGGGACGCCCGAGCCTCGAAAATGAGGCGATAACGGTCCCAATCCAAGTGCAACTTGGCTCACCTCACTCGACGCTCGGCTGTCCGTCCGACGAGCTCGCGGATAAAACGGAGAAGAACAACAACGGCGACTGCCTCCACGCATATGTCTTCTTTTCACTCGCCGTGCGGTAAAAACCTTTACAGCCGACGCTTTTTAATGGCAATAGGGCCGTAAATGACTCTATTAGCAGGCATAGCGCCGGCGGGTGCACCCTTCGCTTGACTTGGACGCTGTGAGGAGGACGCGAGACAACTGGAGCCACTGGAAGCGGGTGACACAAGTGACCAATGACAGAGCAGCTTTCTCATACGTCACCGCTTGACGTCAGCACGTTCCGGAAGTGGAAATAAACAAATGATACATTTGTACTGTATCTAACGCTTACTAAGGTCGACTATTCTATACTATTTAAACTGGAAAAAAACAAAACAGGTATTATATTGTAAATTTCATTTGTAAATATTAAAACAGTTTACCTTCTATAAGCTGGCAGGATCACTGTTGAAAAATATATCGTGCTATAATGTAAGCTTTTTTTGTATTCATCAACGTTAAAACTACAGTAGCGTGTGATCGCATTATTGCCCCTTTTCCGCACGTGAAGTGCTCGTCTCGTCACTTGATGACTGCGTGGAAAAAGCATGTACCTGTAGTACTTATTTCTACCCTAGGACAGTGTTCTCACTATGACGGTTAACATAATTCACATGAAAGCAAAGCATCCAGTATAGGTCCATTTGTTTATAAGGCTTTGGGTTTTCGATTGTTTTAATACACGTTTATTGATTAGATGAGTGTTTTCAAAGCGATGCATATCACGGTGTAAATTCATGTAACGTGATCGTGAAAAGCCCAACCAACACTGACCCCTGGTGGCCAAAACTATACACGCGCGTGGTTGTTATCCATCCATTTTCTCCATCGGTGGTCCCATCCCAGCCGACCAAAGAAAGGCACGAGGCGGGGAAAACAGCTCGGTGAGGGGGCATATAAACAAACAAGCATTCACGTGCACATTCACACCCATAAACAGCGTAGAGTTGAATCCGGGATGTCTTTGTAATGTGAGAGGAAACTGTAGTATTTGAACACAGGTCTCCTGTTCACCACAATTTGCCTGATTTGAGAGGAAAGAAAAAGAAATATCTCTGAGGACGTAAAGTAGGAAAAAATAGCTGCAAAAATGTCTTTTTGTTACTGTTTGTTTATTGTAATTGCTGACATTGTCATTGCACAAAATAACAACTGTGTACTTTTGAAAACGAATTACCCGTTGAACTGTTCATTGACAGGTAAATATATCAAACGCACTGTGAGTGAAATTACAAACCAGAACTAAAACAACGACTTTACACTCCTCAAAACAGACAGTATATTTTTTAGTCATTGGATACAGAATAAGGAACTCTGATATAATATAGAACTGCTATACTAGTCATTTAAATATGAACATTCCAAGGTGGATAATACAAGTTTTATACAAGCAGACTGCTGAAGCGAAAGTAGTTTTGGTTACGTCAGGTTAGAGAAGAACACATAAATGACACATTTTAGGCTAAAGAATTTTGGGGGAAGACTGCACTTAATGTAGCTCCACATTAATAATACTGATGAATTGTCACGATTACAAATATGGATGAGCTTGTGTGGAGACCTTCAAGCCAGCTAAATATACTTTTTTTAACTTTCTAACCAGTCAACTGACAAAATACAGGTTATACTGCAAATGTAGGTGTGAAATAATAGACCCAGAGTATACTGCACTGCTGCCAGAAAATCAGATTGCATGGGTGTGAATCACTCTTATGTTGATATAAACTGAAGACTTTGCAAAATAAAGAGAAAATAAATTAAAATGCTTGTACAGCTAAATAATATTTACATGCCTCATTATGTAGTCACCATGATCTGACAGTGCTTAAAATTAAATGCTAACACACAAAAGTGTGAAGTGAAACCTCATGTTGCTGCAAAAACTTATTGTCCTGTATAAAGAAAACTACAGTACTTCTTAAATAATACAATTTTGTTATGGACTTGTCTCCACATCGTCATTGATATATTTCCAACACCGACCTTTGAGCTTGTCCACAGGTTACAGAATAAATGTTACACATTTTTGTGAAAAACAAAACGTTTGTAGAATTTTGTTTATAACTAAAGACTTCCACACACATTTAAGCGTTCAATATATAAATGTAAATTTTTTTTTTAAATTTTGTTTTTTTTTACATTTATTAGTACGGTCTATGTGCGAATGACTCCGCCGTTATGAGGCAGTGGAGCTAATAAATGCTACGAAAAAGGCCGATGTAGTGTACAACTGGCTGTATAACGTTAAAGACAACACTGCTGCTACATATCCTGTTGAGAGGGATCATGCAAAAAGCGTCGGGCAGTGTGGAAGAGCATGACGAAATAAATAAATGTTAAGCGTGAAAAGCAGCAACACGCTTTTTGGCAACGTGGACATACGGCAACAATTTGGCCAGGTAAGAGGAATACTTACACGAAAAAGCAGTAAGAAACAACAACATTAACTTGAACATCAGGCTAAACTTGATGCCCACTTCAGATGACGACTCAGATCACATTGGGTGTGTCCCAGTTTATTCTACACAATGATATGGTCCTATTTTTTTGTACTTCTGAAATGAACCAGCAATTGACTCAATTCAGCAAAACAAACTTCCTGCTCTAGGTCAAAAAATGGCCACCCTAACATGTTTTGGGTTGAATCATGGTACAGCATGTACATTACCAGATGTGTTCTGCAATCCACTATTGCTATTACGTTTGCATCATTGATATAATTTTTGAGGCATCACGAACCAGACAAAGTGATCTCATTGCTGAGATCCTAAACTCACATCTCACATCTGCATTGCGAAGAGAGGTATTCTAGTAGTAGAACCTGCACAAAAAAGAACAGGTGAAATTTGCCTGTTGAATAAAATGAGATGCCTTAAACTTTCTCTTTTCTCTCTCAAACGCTCTTGACTTTTTGTGGAGTTGTGCTCACGCGATCCGAGGTGCTGAGCGGTCATTGGTGAGAGTCCTCTTGAGCTTGACTCCGTTGCGGATGGCCACCAACATGTTGCCATCTGCCTCCTCTCCTCCTGGCTCACTGTGAGAGTGCTGCTGGGCCAGTTGGTTGGGCAGCGGGACAGTGGGAGGATTGGTCGAAGCCTGACCGCTCCAGGACGCCACGGGCAGCGCTCCAGCATTGTCGCCTTGTGGAAATGTAGGAGAATCTGGACTCCCTCCGATCTCCTCTATACCCTTGCTCCCATTTACCACACCCGACATGTCGGGAACCGTTGGAATTTTTACTGGGACGACTGGCGTGCGAATAGGAATGGGACCTGTACCTACAACCGAGCCTGAGCGGCGGGCGGAGGGTTTGGAGGAAGGGGTGCGGCGGATTGTGGCAACACCCGGGGTGACAATAACTGGACCATGGCCTGTAGAATAGGAGCCAGAGACATTATGGGATCCAGAATAAAACCCATGATTTGAACTACCTGTAGGGACAGAACCATACCGGTAATTACTTAGACACCCATGCTCTACTTATGTAAAAGTGTGATGTGTACCTGTTGGAGTAGGCGGATAAGGCCCAGTAGATGTATATGCGTGTGTGGGTGTTGAGGGACAGGTTCCATTGGGGTAGCCCCCTTGCACAGCGTAAGGAGCCTGAGTGCTGGGCAGGCCGGCTGTGGAGGCGGGCCGCTTGGTCTGAAACATGCGCCGGTAGGACTGGCCGATGTCACTGTTTCTCGGGATGGTGGACGACTTGTCGAATTCGGACTGCTGTTGCTCAGGATCCTGTTCCCCGGCCATTGAAAAATAGTCGTAATCTGACACTGGAGGGGAAGAAACGCAGAGAAGTCAGTGTACTGACAACGCTTAGCTTTAAAAATGGTAGTGACTGTTACCTTGTGAAGGTATAGTGTCCTCGGAGCAGCAGGGTGTATTGGTCTGAGTGTTGTATCCACTGGAGCACTGGATTGAGTCCCGACTGGACCTCTGGCCATCAAGTTCCAGGCCTCTTGATAACGCTAGAGCCAGTTCATCATGGGCCTCAAACTCATCAGCCTGGAGCCATGAATACATTTGAAGATGGAGTAGGGAGTCTCAGTACATGCGTATAACATGGTAGTATTTACTCATGATGAGTAACCTTGATTGGTGCTGTCCTGTTCTTTTCATCCAGTGACACTTTTTGAGGAGTGTGCATTTCGGATAGAGCCGGAGTAGTGGTCGAAAGGTTTTGCGGTGCGCTGCTCTCCCTGCCTGTAACACCGTTACTGTCCAATACAGCTGGTGGCCCCTTGTCCTTCTTCTTTCTCAATGTATTGACCATGGGCTGGTCGTATGGCCCTGGCTTTGCCCAGTCCTGGAAAGAAAGACAAATCCGTGTTCCGCAGAACAATCCACTACATGTAGACCGTCACGTGACCAAACCCGGAAAAGGGGAAAGCTGACTTCCTGTGTATGCTACGCTAATGAGCATGACTACGGTTTAATTACATGATTGAAGCCCAACTTGCTGAAATGTTGTTTTCTTTATGGCTGATGTCTTCGGACAAAAGTTGTATACATGTATATCATTTATTCATACAAATGTGATGTATATAAACCAGTGATTTGCAACCTTTATTGGACCAAGGCACATATTTTATATTTTTTTAGATGAACAAAGATCTATTATTTTTCATAAATAATAATGTTCTGACATATTAAGTGAATTTAGATCATTTCCCACGGCACACCTGAAGAGTTCTCATGGCACACTAATGTGCCACGGCACACTGATTGGGAATCACTGATGTAAACCTAGACATTAAATATTGTGATCTTTGGTGGCTCTGTAGTGACAACTCTGTGTAATAAAAATACATTGTAGATGTTTAATGTTCCGAGAGGGTTTTGTCACAGCTCCCTCCGGCATTCACCCAAATCGGGAGGAAACGCTTTGACCCGTTTTGCCGAAAGCAGACGTAAGCTAGGTTGTGCATATACAGAATTTACACATGAAATTTGGTGTTGTAGTTTTTGCCAAACTAAAACGTTCATTATACACATTGGACATTTCTTCCTTCCTTCTTTTTTATTTTTATTTTTTTAAAGAAAAAAAAGCATGGCATGTTGATCAGACCCCAGACAATCTTGGAGACGAACCTTCCAGCTGGGAACACGAGAGGACGGCACCATGAGAGAGCCCATCGGGCAGTCTGGCAGCAGTGCTGAGGCGGGACGTGACCATGGCCCCGTTGGGCAGGACGAGGAAGTGGAGGATGGAGGGAAGAAGGGGAAGGCTGTGCTGGAGCCTGAGCTCAAACTCCCAGCATTAGTAGGGGAGTTGGGTGGGCTGTAGTGGTCAAAGCCATTGGACAGCTGCTTGTGTATGTGGGTGGGAGGATAACAAAAAGAGAACAGAAACAAACAATGGGATGAATGAATGAAAAAAATAAATGGTATGAAATAAAAGCAAAACACCACAAACAGGGAGGGTGAAATCTAACTAGGCATTAGTTACTCAATGCCTTATTTTTATTGTTATTATTATTACTCAAAAATATTTTCTGTCAAATGGCTGTCTGTCTCCAACTACCGGAGACAAATTCCTTGTGTGTTTTAGACATACTTGGCAAAGACGATTTTGATTCGGATTAGAAATTGCTTATAGAATTTTTAGTATCACTTTAGATCTTGGAAAAACATTTTTAAACAGACAGCATTTCTATTATCTTAGTTCTTATTTTCCAGATGGCCAGTCACTTGACTATTCAGGAGTGAGCTAAGATAGCTGCTTTGTTTTTCTTATCTTGACTTTCTTTGCCCCATGTAATAAACAACATGTATCCTTTGTTTCAATAAAATCATACCAGGAATGACAATTGTAGTACTAATTATAATGCCTACTTAGTTTTCACCCACCCTGGATATCAAAATGGCACAGCACAATGAAGAACAGCTAAAAGAAAATAAATGGTTTAACTGAAGAGGAAAAATAATGTACCGGTAGATGTCATTGGGTTTCGAGTTCAAGAAATGTCACCCTTTCTTTTAGCGCGTCAGAATTTTATTGTCATGTGAGGGAAAACAGCCATCTTGATGTCATAGCCAAGTATGAGGTTTAGTACAATGCAGGGATGCGGGTAATTTACTGAATGTGTAAAAGTGTTTCACCTTGTCGAGAGTATGTGGAGGAAGAGCATCAGCTGCTGCTAGAGAAGCGGGGTCACTGCTCAAGTCACTGTGAAGGTGCCCAGACTCTGACACGTCAGAGGAGCTGGAACTGGCACACGGCTGGGACAGCAAGCAAAGCAGCAGCGGGCGGGACAAAAGACGGTAGCAGAGGACATACACAAACAGACGGACAGAGTGGCAAAGACAGTCAGCGACACAAGCGGTATGTCAGACAGCACAGGGAACTTTTCCATAGCTCTCAGCAGTTAGTCAGATGTGCAGTCATATGACCATAGCGGCTGTGGTAACGGTAAAGCAGGAAGTGCATCAAAATTAAATAAATGGCAGTGTTATGTTAGGGGTGTTAGGCTTGCTAAATGGAATGGTCCTGTCCTTTTTCCCCCTCTTTGCATCAAGGATAAGAAAGCGTCATCATATTGGAGATTTAACATTCATATTTCAGTGACCGGCGGCACGGTGTCCAACTGGTTAGCACATCCGTCTCAAAGTTCCGAGGACCGGGGTTCAAATCACGGCTCCGCCTGTGTGGAGTTTGCATGTTCTCCCCGTGCCTGTGTGGGTTTTCTCCGGGTACTCCGGGTAGGTTCTGTTGTTGAACCAAGTACTGTATGGTTACACACTTTTTTTGCTTGTTTAAAAAGGACATACTTTAAAAGATTGGCATTCATGGCTTAGGGTTGAAAAACCTATGGTCAATGCACTTGTGCATACAACATCACAGAACACTGGCAAGCCATTTGAGCATTTTTTTGATATCCTTCCTTGATATCAGCACGGTGGTTAGCACATCTGCCTCACAGTTTTGAGGATGCGGGTTCAAATGCGTACCCGCTTGTGTGGAGTTTGCATGTTCTCCCCGTGCCCGCGTGGATTTTCTCCGGGCACTCCGGTTTGCTCCCACATCCCAAAAACATGCAGGGTAGGTTAATTGAAGACTCTAAATTGCCCGTAAGTGTGAATGTGAGTGCAAATGGTTGTTTGTTTGTATGTGCCCTGCGACTGGCTGGCAACCGATTCAGGGTGTACCGCGCCTCTCGCCCGAACATAGCTGGGATAGGCTCCAGCACACCCGGGGGGACATTCAATGGGATGCAGCATGCATACAAAATAACTAATGCTGCTGTGCTCATGATTTATCCCAAACCACACAAAGCCAACACAGACCAGCCACATTCTCACTAATGTTTTTTGATTGAATTTCAAGAATGAGGCCTGTGAATAGGGATACACTAAAAGTGCTCCCGGCCGACTGTGTGTTACGTTTAAAATGCACATTTGGTCAAAATTAACTGAGGATGCTTGAGCCTCGCCAAACCACAGTTTGTCAAAGCGCTGGACTGTTTAATAGCAGGACGGGGGTGACCTGCTTTGCCCCTGGGCAATGGAGGCGCACTAATTTCCTGTGGAGTCAAGCTATAATAACCCAACCACAGTCACATATAGTTTTTGGTCCAAAGGCTGGTTAGATATAGAATTAATGTCTACATCCTACCACTCAGATTGTAAATCATTTCTCTCGATACGTCACATACTGCGCATCTTTCCGATGTCACTGAGTGTGTTGCAGAGAGCTTCTTCTCACCTTGGTTTTCGTCGGCATTGGTGACGATGGCTTGGAGGATGTGTACTGGTCATGTGATGAAGAGATGAAGCCAGAGTCGTGGGAGGAGATGCTGGAGAGGCGAGCCGGGGCCTGCTGGGACAGCGTGGAGCTGCAGTTCCGTTGGCGAGGTTGGTGGTGGTGGAAGAGGTGGTGTGAGGAAGAGGAGGAAGAAGAGGAGGAAGGAGAATGAGAGTGAGAGCCACTTGATCCCCTGGAGTCACTACTGTTAACACTGTTAAGACTACTGTGGCAGAGAAGGGAGGGAGGAGGGGACATTGACAGGAGGAGCAGAGAACCAAGGGCACCCAAAGAGGTGAATACAAGAATGGAATTTGCATAAAGTGGAGAGAAAAAGAGGAAATGAGGAAGGCAGAGAATTGGCGTATGTGGAGGAAACAGGGTAGGAAATAATTAGCACAGCTCACAATGATTTAGCAGACAGTGACTGAGGCCACTTCAGTCAAAACAGCCCAACAACCAGCATAAGAGACTTAACTATTGCACATAGGAAGGTGGATGTACAACCCCAATTCCAATTAAGTTGGGACGTTGTGTTAAATAAAAAAAAAAAAAAACAGAATACAATAATTTGCAAATCATGTTCGACCTATATTTAATTGAATACACTACAAAGACAAGATATTTAATGTCCAAACTGAAAAACTTTATTGTTTTTAGCAAATAATCATGAACTTGGAATTTTATGGCTGCAACACATTCTAAAAAAGCTGGGACAGGGTCATGTTTACCACTGTTTACATCACCTTTTCTTTTAACAACATTCAATAAACGTTTGGGAACTGAGGACACTCATTGTTGAAGCTTTGAAGGTGGAATTCTTTTCCATTCTTGCTCGATGTACAGCTTCAGCTGTTCAACAGTCCGGGGTCTCCGTTGTCGTATTTTATGCTTTATAATGCGCCACACATTTTCAATAGGAAACAGGTCTGGACTGCAGGCAGGCCAGTCTCGTACCTGCACTCTTTTACTACGAAGCCACGCTGTTGTAACACGTACCGAATGTGGTTTGGCATTGTCTTGCTGAAATAAGCAGGGGCGTCCATGAAAACAGGTTCCAAACAGGTGTTTGATGAGCATTCCTCAACTTTCTCAGTCTTTTTTGCCACCTGTCCCAGCTTTTTTGGAACGTGTTGCAGCCATAAAATTCAAAGTTAATGATTATTTGCTAAAAACAATACAATTTATCAGTTTGAACATTAAATATCTTGTCTTTGTAGTGGATTCAATTAAATATAGGTCGAACATGATTTGCAAATTATTGTATTCTGGTTTTATTTATGTTTAACACAACGTCCCAACTTCATGGATATTGGGGTTGTATGTGAGGCCAGCCCCTTTATTTTTTGCTGTAGACTGAAAACATTTGTCTTTGAATTCCAAATATTAACATAAAAACAGATTGGCTTTTATTTCCCGATTCTGATTGACATCTGGATCGTATACAGAAATCGGAAGACAGCATAATTTGTAACTTGTACTGTAAGTAAATAACAGTTTTCGGTGATCAAAATTATTTTTGCATTCATATTTTGTGATGCTTTTCTCCTCTTTAGCAGATAAAACACATGCTCAAGTGGATTTACATCTGGAGACTGACCACCCAATTTGGTTAGTAGCATTTTTCTTTAAATTTGCAGGCAAAATGTTTCCGTAGACTTCTGAGATCATTCTGCTGTTGACATCATGTGATATAATCAACGAAGATTAATTAACCTGTCCAAGAAGAGTTAATATCACCATGAGGGACCGTTGCGACTTCCCCATTTCACCCCCCAAAAGTTGAGCTTTTTCATTGAACTTCATGTCCATTGTATTAAGCAGATGCTATGCTGTTAGAAATGCATATTTGTCAAGCTCCCACACTATCTTCTTTTTATAAGTTAACTACAAGCAGACACTGTACGTACAAATAGCAAATATGCGAGTTTGCTGACAGGGTGGACATTTTTGGATAATGTTGGCATTTAAGTAACACATGGTGGGCCTTTACTTAGCAACATGATTCAGTTAGCAAGCTGACTCTATACTGGTTAACTGTGATACTGGTTAACTGTGATTACATACATACTTTTGTACAAAAGTCTGTTTATCTGGCACAAAGTAATACACAAGATTAAAAACAGAGATATTTTGAATTGGATGGAACCCACCATTGCATGGCAAAACAAACTGAATCAATGACCTGATCTGAACTGCCATTTGATAAAAAGTGGATCTCCCTCTGACATCATCGTACTCCGGATATTGTAGCACAGTGAAGCATTGATAACGTCAGTTACAACAAATGTCCACCACTAGGGGGCACAACTGACAGATGCTTTCCACAAAACTACATGACATTTGCAATGCCATCATGTTTATTCATATCATTAGTGTTTAAATGTACACCTTATTTAAGACTTGTCCTATTTCTGTTTTTATTGTGTGGCTGTTGTGTTTTTACCTGCACATGCTGGACTTCCTGGATGTAGTAGTGCTAGGGGAAGAGGGTGGAGTTTGGTATGACCAACTATAGTCTGAACCTTTCAGATCCAAGATCACCTGAGAGGAACAAACATGATTATACTTGTACATATGAAGAGTAGGGAAACATTAGAAAGTGATTAAAAAAATCTGTTAAATACTGGTGTATTACTTGTTCACTGGCAAGGGGTAGCTTTTGGGGATCAGAGGTCAGTGATTTGAGGTCATCAGAGATGGCCTGGAGATGGGTGACCTCTCCCAACATTGAAATCTCGTCATCCTGTAAGAATTTTTCACGGTAGAGGAGAATGAGCCATCATGATAAGCATTGTCACATCAAAGTGCAAAACACTTACAGTATCTATTTTATGCAAATGTATACATGTATTACATAAAACATAAATATTTTTTATGAGTATCGAACAAGAGGTGCTGCAGGGCGATCCAGATGTTAACACTACGACGAAGTACTTACCACTACAGGCCGTAGCATGGTTACGAAAGAGCAGAGTCTCTGTCTTTCCTCTATCAGTGCTTTCCTCAGGGCCTCTTTCTCAATTTCTTCCAGAAGAATGAATTTGTCACTGACATCCTGCATCGCGCAGTCCAACTGGGGCAGGATATCACCACGACCTGCCATATGAAACATGCACACAAAATAAGCTGGCAATTTTTTGACTTGAGTTCGTTGTCACATTTCTGTGGGGCCAATTATGTATTACTCGTGCACTCACTGTAGTTGTCTCGCCATGCTGCACTATTTGCATATACTGGCCACTCATGCCAGAGTAGCATCTGCTCCATTTGCACACTGATTGAGGAGTATCTGTAACATTTGCGCAACCAACATTGTCCCAGATGATCGCACTACTCGTCACTTTAAACCGCATACACTCCTTGAAGTCTCGGCGCCCTTTGCACAATGGTCATTGCACCGGACTATTGCAATATTAGTCATTCGAACTGCTCTAAGTGCTAGAGGACTCTGCATCTTTTTCCACAATTGTTTTTTGTCAATGTCTTTATGTCTCCAAAGTGTTCTGTAAATTGACTGTCTGTTGTACTAGAGCGGCTCCAACTACCGGAGACAAATTCCTTGTGTGTTTTGGACATACTTGGCAAATAAAGATGATTCTGATTCTGATATATATATGCATATATATATATATATACACACATACGTATATATATATATATATATATATATATATATACACACATACGTATATATATATATATATATACGTATGTATATATATATACGTATGTATATATATACATACATACATACATACACATGTATGTATGTATGTATATATACATACATATATATATATATATATATATATATATATATATACATATATATATATATATATATACACATATATATATATATATACATATATATATATATATATATATATATATATACATATATATATATATATATATATATATATACATACATATATATATATATATATATATATATATATATATATACATATATATATATATACATATATATATATATATATACATATATATATATATATATATATATATATACACATACATATATATATACACACACACACACATATATATATATATATATATACACACACACACACATACATACATACACATATATACCGGGCATTAAAATGAACAAGACACTGAAGAAACAAGTGTGGTCACTTTTTTCCCCCGTAACTGTATATACAGTTGGTGGTGTTCACTGCATATACATGCTGTATATAAAGTATACCATAAATAGTCCATACCTTTATCTTTTGGTAAATGTGGAAAGATAAGAAAAAACTGTTTTAGGCTAATCTTGCGTTTTTTTTTTTTTTTTTTTTTTTTTTTTTTTTTTTTTTTTTTTTAAAACACTCATGCATGTTGAGATGGCCAGTCCCTATATCTGCATGACTCTTTGTCAAGCCCCAAAAATCTAGGCTGTTTCAAGATGCAGTGCAGGGTGGCATAGAATACACTGAAGCATAATGCAACCATCTTGAATTCCCAACAGAAGCAAAAATTTGGCGTGTGCCCAAAGCTGGGGTATACAATGACCCGCAAAGTCTTTGATATACCAAGGTCAAACTCCTACTGAGAACCACTGAGGTCTATCTGATATTGTGTCTCGGTAAAGAAACTCAAGTGGAGCCTTTCAAGCACATTTGACCTTGTCAATGGCAGTCAGAAGTAAAGCAACACAGATGTGTGATGACAAATTCACTGTGTATAGTACATAATGAGGGTGCCCCCCCCCCCCCCCCAGAAGCTCATTACATGGCGGATTACATTACAAGAGTTGACATTAATGAGACATGACGAGTGAAGTACACAAATATACAGTGCAAACTTCACGTCTGCTTTGGGTGGATTAAGTTTATTACAGATTGGGTTTTTAGCCAAGTATGGAAATGCACAATTACAATGGACTTTTCTTTTTCCCAGTCACAGGTACTCATTCTTTGTCAATTGATTTAGGCAACTACTACAATGAAATTGATAGCGGCAATTTAAATATAATGGGTAGCATACATGTACAGACAAGTTGTTTTAGTTGCATTCCAATAACTGTAAATAGATTTTTTCCCCCCTGTGTGAGTTGGTGTCCATTGTCTCATGTGGACAAATTATGATAAATGTTTGTCGTAATGGCAGTCTCCCCCAAAAAAAAAAATTACACAGGATGAATACCGTGGAGAAACTTTGCAGCAGTTCATGACGACGTATGGTATAAAGTTTAAATACCATGTAACTTAGATGGAAAACATTTTATGCAGACTTTATGCAGGTTTCTAGTGACAGTGTAGGCTACTAGGTCTCGTGATTAACTATTTATTTTATCAAACCCAAGGGTACAGATCATTTGTTTGGTTTAAACCACATAACCAAACTCATGTGAGCTATTCTTTTCCCTTGCACACAATATCTGTATTTTCCCATTCTTCGAATGTGACATTGACTACTATGGGTATTTGTGTATATTTGTGTATGGGTATTTGTGTGTGTTACTGTCAACAAGCAGTTATTTCAATGTGCTATAATCAGGAGTGATTACAACTTCAAAGCCCGGCCTGGAACAGTATACATTTTATGGTGTCTCCTTGCCGTGCAGACAAAACGGAAAGCTGGCTTTCTCCCATGACGTTTTAACATAACACATTTGGTTTTCAAAGTACATACTGAAACCTTTAAGTAGTGGTATTGTTTCTTGTTAGAGGGTCAACCTCACTAAGAATAGTTTTAAATAGAGATGAGCATGATTGAATCGATTTTATTTTTGCTGGCTAAACTGTTAAGGAGTTATGTGATATTCGGTTTGTTTGTGCGGTTATAATTTGATTTGAAGTATCTGGAAACTCATCATTAAGGCTTATTGTGTGATTCTTTTCTTCGAATCCTATGAAAGTGCATGATGAAATCACAAAATTAAACATTGTTTTTTCCCCATAACCATCTTGTGAACACTGACACTGGTAAATGCAATGCAGCTCTTTCAAGAGACAACATACACAGGATCAAAGTTTTATTTCTCTTTGACCTACATTCACCTTTTTACTATTTTTCTACTGATATTGAGACCCTGTTCACAGAGAAATCAGTGAAGGGATAAAAAGGATTGCATGCACACAGATAGATGTACAAGCTCGTGTGTATCACCTCAGTCACATACAACAACTTTAATTCACACAAAATACTGACTGATAACCTCTTAAATGATGTATTTGTGTTTATGTTGTATTAGCAAACATTTTACAAAATCATATGTTTTCACTTTAACTTGCCAGCTATTCAGCTAACAAGAAACTAGTGGGAGTTGGACTGACATATTGCATGTGTATACATGCACTCACACGCGATTAACCTATCCAGCTTCCACATGACCAGTGATTACATTAAGCCAAAGTCATGGGCTGTTTGTTATAACCATGTGTACTGATTGTCCTCTCGCCTAGAGAGTTGAGGTAACAGCTAACAATTTGGGCAGCTATTATTCATTTATTATGAGTTGGTTTGGGGTTGTGGCTCATCTATTGTATTTTAAACTACTAGAAAGACTTACGTATTTTGTCTGTATGTTGACCGATATGACGATAACTGCACATTAGCACACAAAGTATCATAACCTTGTTTACAGATGGGTGGACGTTGACCCATGAGCCTGACACTTCTCTTTTCTGCTTTTAGTCTGGTGGAAACACATTCAGTCTTTGTGCCCACCAATATGAAGGCCTGGAAGTCAGGGAAACTGGAGAATCTGACCTTTAATTCTACACGCTGTGTCACCACACAGCTTGAATGCGAAAAGCCACGAGAAGACAAAGGAAAGGAGGCAGAGGAAGACGCATTAAAGGAACAGACCCTGGGTCTTGGTTACCTTGGATAAGGCTCCGAAACCGGTAGCATACCATCAAGATAACCATAGCAACCACAGAACCTAAATTAAAGATGACAGCTTATATTCAGCAGCAGCCCGTTTTGATGGATTCTTTACAATGGTCTTGGACAAAGCATGACAAACATCTACCTATGCATTGACACTGACTGACTTACCCAAAGTATCAGCTGCGGGAAGAGAAGGATAGAAGTACAAGGATAAGGACAGAAGAGAAGTCAACTGAAAGAATAACACCTTCCTTCTGGTAGTGTCTGCCTTGCGGCCACTCAGTGTGTTTAGCCTGACTTGCTATGTGGAACAACAAGGAACCACAATCACCAAATCTGCTGTACGAGTTGCAGAGTTCAACTGATGTCATGTTTTAAAATACCAAATTATAGATATCCAAAAACAAAATGGGGAGAAACGTATCTACGTGCTTTTTGTGGCACTTTTTTGTCCTTAAATGTAGGTACACGTGTTTGTAGAACCTGAGCCAAGTGAAGTGAAGAGAGAAACCCCCTGCACTGTGCAAACTACCAAGTAAGGCAATGTTTAGCTGTACCAGATTTGCATAAACCTTCATCGTTCAGGACAAAGTACTTCTGCACACATCACAATGGCCCTAATTTGTCATGTATGTATTTATAAAAACATTAGGTTTAAAGGTAAAATAAAGTTTTTACCTTTCTTTGCTTTCTTCTGAAGTTTCAGTGTGTCTGATGACTTTTTCTTGATCTCCTGTCGAGCTCGTTTATATTCTAGTTCAGACAAACATTAAATGTGCGTGCATGACTTTGTAAATGTTCAAATCAAATCAATCAAAAAAATCTAATCAAATCCTGATATTTCTCTGCTCAAGGTGATGACAGTGACGTATGACTGTTCTACCTTTGGCATGGTCCTTATCCAAAGTGTAGACACCTCTTTTCCACTCCTCCATCTGTTCTTGTAGGGGGTTGATCAGAGCCTCCAGGAAGGTCCTATAGAAAAAACAAGTTACCGTATTTTCCGGACTATAATTCGCTCCAGAGTAAAAGTCGCAGCAGACAAAAAATGCATAATAAAGAAGGAAAAAACATATATAAGTCGCATTGGAGTATAAGTCGCATTTTTGGGGGGAAATTTATTTGATAAAATCCAACATCAAGAACAGACATTTCATTTTGAAAGGCAATTTAAAATAAAAGAACAACAGGCTGAATGGTATGCTAACGTAACACATTCAGCTAACGTTACATGACGCATAAACAACAAACTGAGAACGTGCCTGGTATGTTAACGTAACATATTAACAGTTATTCAGATAACTATAGCATAAAGAACATGCTAACAAGTTTACCAAACCATCAGTGTCACTCTAAATCACTAAATCCAATGAAGCTGTCACTTCTCAACAACTCCGGAGGTAGACAATGCGCCGTTTCCTCTTCTACGTTGCTTTCGTCAGACTCATTGTCAGTTGCAGGTACAGATACACAGGCCTAGAGCGCCCTCTTGCCGTTGTCAGTGTAACAATAACGTGTACTTATATAATAACGTGTTAATAATTTCACATATAAATCGCTCCGGAGTATAAGTTGTTGTTCATTTGAAATGTATGCATCCTCTCATTATACATTTTTAGTGTATTTCATTGAAATTGTGACAATGGGGAGTATTAGCATGTTTAATGTTCATGTTCCAACCACACTCTGCAGAATTTATTGCAGTATATGACAGACAATTGGACATTACAACCAAAAGGTGACGTCTACTTTGTCAATTATCAACAGGCGGGAGACCAGACAACAGTGTTTATATCCAGCTGTGTCACAGTAGTATGTTAGAAGCATGTCCAGTCCTATCCGTCAATCATTAACCAACTGAGTCAAGAGACATTTGTGCATTTGTGAGTGTGTTCAAGAAGCCTCGAGTGCTGAGCAGCTGCAGGCTTAGTGCATACAACTAAAATTAGACTGCAGCCTTCTCTTGCAGACATTTCTCTGTCTGTCTGTCTGTCAGTGGGTGGGTGGAGCCCCCACCCATGCACAGGGCCCTGATATGGAGATCCTAGAGGAATGTGCTGAAATGCCATCCGAAATTAGAGCCCCTTGTCTGGGTAATGTGTGTGTGTGAAATAGACACATATGTGGTGTACGTGTGTGACGGTCCACGCTGAAACATTATAGATGCCTGATGCCAGACGCATCGTCTCTTGCCCAGTCCACCACTACAGGGGGCATTCTCGCACACAAGAGCAGATGACATCAGCACTTGGCGCACAGAGCGATATAACATGGGCAGAGACATTTATTGGATGTGCACCGTAAGGGTCGAAGAACACCAAACGTGTTGAGTTACTGCATACTCCATCATGGCAGACTTGACTGTACATGCCAACCCATACACTCTTACATTCCAGTCAAGCACTGACCAAACCAGTACTTGTCATGTAAATAAATTTTAGTAGTGTGGTACTTGAGTAAAGAGAGGTGACACACACAGGCACACAAAAATTCAATTCCTTACATGGAGAACTGTTTGAATTTAGCTTCAATGCTGCGATGTCTCATGCACATCCTGGTCAAAGCTGATCCGATGTCTCTGGTGCCTCCTGAAAGACAAAAATAGACAAACCTCGTTACAAAACAGGCATGGGAATCTGTGACAAAGTCAGTATGTTTAGTTCTACTGAGTTCAAGTACCTAGACTGCACAGAAAATATCTTGTCAAAGGTCAGAATATCACACAGTTTCCACGTGACAGTCTACGACTCTCCGAATGACAGTAAAAGAGATGAGAAGACAGTCTCATTGAGAAATGAGTAAAATGAAAACAATAATCACAAATATGCCTAAAATGGCACTTATCAGTCTCATTTTCTCCAAAAACATCTACCTCAAAATCAGAATGCCTTTACTGTCATTGCATGCGCTAGTTCAATCAATTTCAGAAACGAATCTCAACACAACAAAATGAATACACAAGCCTCTTATTAAATCTCTTTATTGGATAGTTGGGGGCCAGTAGTGTGTCCCCATTATGTTCTAACGAAGATAAACTTCTTGGCAGCTGAACAGAGAGAGACGTGACTCATGCATATAGATGGCAAGCAGCAGGGATGGAATGAAGAAATGTTGCCCTAAACTATTAATTTGTGGAAAAAAACGTGGAAGACCTTCATTTCTGATCATATTCTAAAAATTATCAAACCATTGTGATCCCATACAATATATCAATTGTCATTTTATGTGTATTGGATCTGTTCATAAAATGTCATGTTAAGACGTTATGGTATTAGGGGGGTTGGAGCGACTTTACTGAAGAAGAAATATAAACTCACTGACCCATGTGTTAGGAATTGTACACATTGTTAGGTCAAGAAACGGTGATGGGAAGCTGGAGATGGAATCATGCAAGACTTGTGTCATTTTCTTCCCTGAAGGCTCAGTAGCTGTCCTTTGCTGGAAGGCCTCACGCTGGATGTCTACACAAGGACTTGATGATGACTGACAGAACCTTTGTGTAGTTGCTCAGTGTGAATCACAAGTTTCTCCGCGGGACTGTTCCTGCATGTCTTTGTGTCTGTATGCGTTTGTGTCTGCATGACTTTGTGTCTGCATGTGGGAAAAGTGGGGCCAACAGGTTCTTATGCGTGGATGTGTGGGTCCGTCCTCTTGTGTCAAGTGTAAATCCCTTCCAGCAGAGCAGGCCTGATGTAAGCGCAGTTTGTGCAGCATGCATACAGAGGCTAAAGCTACTGATAAGGCTTGCTTGGAAAACATAAAACATGAAAATGTATTTTAAATGTCATTTCATTTGAGAGCATGGATGTATTTAAACATTGTGTAATATCTTTAGTCCTCTATTATTGAGTAAGCCGCAAAGGGTTTGGTTAGTAAACAATAGTAACAAATGAAGTTTCACTTGTTGATCCATCCATCCATCCATCCATCACTAGACAGCATATTATTCTAGAGGGTGGGGCTAACAGATGTCAGGGTACCACAGGGAGGCCATAAGGCCCACAAAAGTGTTAGTACTGGCAAAAGCTATTCATTGCACAGTAATTGAGCAGCTCAAGTCTGCACTGTCAGGGGAAGAGTTTGGTTTCAGCTGATAATTAATTTTTTACTACCACACCCGTACATCTGGATTTGATATGAAGCATATGTAAGGACCACAGTCGGCTCGCGGCAATATGCCATATACCTAAACAAGACTGCCTCTGTCAAGGGTTGGCCACGTGACTGTGATATCTGCAATCACTTTCATCTGAACAGTGTTTCAGTCAATGGAGAAGTCTCATCTGAAATGAACCATGCTGACAAACGTGATGGGCACTGCCACAAAAGGGTCTGCTGGTCATGCTGACCTTGTACGGTAATAGTCTGTAGCTACGTCAATGTGGCTTCTGCAACAATTGTTTACATTACCTGTTACATTTTTTGCCAGTTTTTTTTCTGGGTGGCTCTTTGTATAAACAGTGTTGAGATGGTATGGGGGAGAAATGAATTATCAGAGTAGTAACAAAAGTATAACGCCTAAAACTGGAAAGGAATGCCGTACTGTCAGTAAAGGGGTGGTAACTTAACCCCGACAAGTCTCCCATCTTGTTGTTGCCTGATGAGTAATTTATATGGCACACTAGATGCTGGCACTGACATGTCACGCATCAAATTATCTGAGAGCGGGGAAGCTGTGTTGGCACAATCCTGCTTTGCTGGGTTCTGTGTAAAAGGAAAGGGCAAATAAAAGTCAATCTATTATGGTTCTAGTGTATCAGTTCTTGTAAAAGAGGCTTGTATATGCTGGAGCTGTGCATATGTAATAGCCTGGCTTCCCATAAAATACACAGTTGTGTTCATAGGATTTTAGGTGCGCTTTGTTTTTAGAAAACCAACTTCAAGCCAATGTCAACTCTCTTTTCATTTTCACTGGTAGAACAATATTCTCATTAATCCTGGCACAAAATTCACAGCGATACAATCTCTGCTGAGCAATAGAGGTAGCAAGAGCATGCTGGTGGTGAAACGTGAACATCTCATGTTATTGTTGGAAAACTGTTGTGGCCCTCTCAGGATAAAACGGACGTAAACACACAGCATCTACTGTGTCTAGCAAAGCATCTTGTGACTTCCGATAGAAATAGATGCAGCTCCAGTTGTGTGCCACACATCAACACAAACACACAAAGACAATCTGCAAGCACCTCACTGGCAGACAAGGCCACCAAACTGCTAAAAGTGTGTATGAGGAGCAGCATAGCTGGTTGTCAGCAGAAATAGCTGCAATGTAACATGGTGGTTTGCAGGCTTGTAATTATACCTGACAGTTAACTGGTTGGGGGCACGGGGGAATATCAGTTTACATGATTTGGCTTGTTCTCTGAAAGACACTGACCGTCCACAACGAGCATGAGCTCGTGTGGCATTTTACATTGTTCCTTGGTATGTGACGACATATTTGGATGTATGATTGTGCACTTTACATAAAAAGACTTACTAAAAAAAAATTAGACAATGTAAAAGGGAAAAATGTCAAAGGGGCAGTGTTACATATCTAGGGTATAATGACAGTGGATACAACATTTGCCTGTAGGCTCAGAGAATGTGAGACGACAATGAAAGCAATGTGGCAAATGCCTTACACTACCCCGCGATTTAAAATTCAATATACCCCCCCAGCAGCAATCTTCACAAAGAAACAGATTTAAACAAATTAACACTGAAAAAAGCGCCCGTTTCTTAATGGATCATATTTACAAAGACATCCGCACCCTCAAGAATAGAGTGAAGCTAAAAGTAGTAAAAGGCTAATTGTCAGCCGGGAGGGGGGCCATCGGGGACCGTGGTCCGAGTGATGGTAAATTATGGACAGAAATTCACGCAAACGTTCAATCTGAGTTGCTTACAGACACAGAGGTTGTTTTAATCCCAGCAGCGAGTATAGCAGCAGATGTTTGCTGTTAACTGAGGAGTAGTGGTTGCACTGATAAGAGGCTGGAGAGCGTACAGCTGGATTCAAACACACGCACATATACTCACCCAGCTGGACTGAGGTACAGTGATCTGTTGGCTAACTAATTAGAGAGCTGGTGGCAACACGACGGCAGCACTAACAAAGATGGTTTAAGAATGATCATGATTCTCTTCATGTTGGGCTCCACTTTTTCCAGATCGTGTACTTCTGCATTTCTGATTAACTCCACAAGTGTTTTTCTTACTTTTTATGTGACAAAGTGTAAATGTGGATGAAAACATATGTTACAATTGAGATTACATTAACACTAAGTCAACAGTAAGAAAGAAATAGGAACGGAATCTACACCAGAAAATAAGCAATATTTAATCCTTAATGCACGTTTGACGTCGGTGCACCGCTGTCTGTCCTGCTTAATATGACAGTGGCTAAACTTTTGTTTCTTTTTTTGTAAATTATTACAGTTAGGAATGTTAACATGTTAATATATGGTTCATTGAGGTTTAGTGGTGCAATTGTTTGACCCAGGAACTTCTTATTCACATTTCCTTTATTCTTGATAGGGAAACAAATTGCAGACGTCTTAGAGGTTCCACTGCAGTACACTTATGCGTGACTGTGAAAAATGCAGCAGGAATGTTAAAACAATAGTATGGTTTGCTTACTGCAAATACAGCATCTATCAGTGAAAACAAAAACACATTTTTGTGGCAGGCTGTATCTAAATATTCTTTCCATACAAAACATTTCTTTTTCAATTTCTCTGAGACAAAATATTGTACAACAGGGGTGTCCAAACGTTCCTCCGGATACATCTCCATACAGAAAATTCGAAGGATACAAGAGCCCCTTAGAAATTATTCAACTTTAAGTTCTTAAATATGCTAAAACCAATCCATAAAGCAATTATATGAAATTAAACTAATTAACTACAAAGCTACTAATAAGGCTTGCTCAGAAAACATAAAACATGAAAAATATCTTTTTATGTCAGCTCATTGAAAGCTGTGTCTTTTTATTTTATTTTATTTATTTATTTATTTTTTATTATTTTTTTTAAAAAATTTTTTTAGATGGGCAGCCGTGGCCCAATGGTTAAGATCATCGCCTGCCACTGTGGGGGAACTAGGTTCAAGACCCTGACTGGACCATCCGCCAACATGCCCCAGACTCACGGCTGTGGTGTCCTTGAGCAAGACACTGATACCCTGAAATGCTCCCCGGGCGCTTCAGCTGCCCCCTGCTCCAGTGTGTTCTACTAACGTGTATGTGTGTGTGTTCACTGTGATGGGTAAAATGCAGAGAACAAATATCGTGTGCATGCATGCATGTTCATAACAATAAAGGTGATTCTTCTTCTTTACACAAAAACTTTGTGTACCCAAATGTTTACATCATGAATCATATCATATTTGCATAAATAAATGATATACATGTATTTCACTTTTGTCTGATGTCACACCAGGTTAGCTCATCTGTGGGGGCTCAGTAAGTACCTGCAGCAGCAGACACTCACGTTAAAGTTTTTTTCATGAAGTATTTTTACTTAAAAGAATGCTCTCTTGTGAAAACGTAACCTTCCCGACGTAAAAAGAAAACTGATAACATTTTGATATTCAAAGGTTTGATAGTACTGGTAAAAAAAAAAAAAAAAAAAACTGAGAACTGTATTGTTAAGTTCATAAAAAGTAAAATGTTTCTAAAATTAAAATTCATAGAGAAGTTCAGATGATTTCATCCAAAAATATCTGGTTAGCTCCTTCAGTTAAACCAGGGGGAGGCAAGGGTAAATATGACATGTCACAAATCAGACTTTTACATAGAGTAGAAAGTGGCGCTAATCGTTTTTGCCTCCGATACTGAATTATCTTTATTCACAGTTACAAAGAGATATTGTGTTACTATTTTTGGGTTGTGTTTAGTTTAGTAAATGGTTTCTTTGCCTCTTTGCATTTCTAGAAAAGCTCTATAAAAACTATTATTGCTTTTCACCCATCCTCCCCCCCACCCTCTCTCCTTTTTATATTAATAGCATTGTGGGCCATGTCCAATGTTATTTTTAGTATGTGCCGTGGGCTACAAAAGAATGGGATGCGAGCCACAAATGTCCACCGGGCTGTAGTTTGGACACCCCTGCTGTACACATTTTCCTACTGGAGCAGTTGGCATGTCCAGATTGAGCCACCCACATAGCGCTGCTAATGGCTCGTGTTTCATTCACAGATTTATGAGCCTGTGTAATTAGTCCGTCACTGTGACAGACATGTAATCACAAAGTTCTCAACATCAATGAGTAAAATCCCTTTGAAAAGCAGTTTGTGTCTTTTTTAAATAAAAAATCGAATTTCTCAGTGAACACAAGAAAATCTTTCTAAATTTCAATGATGACTCATCTGTGCATGACATTTTGTGAATTGTAAAGTATTGCTTTTTTATCCTTTCATTTGGTGTTTACTGTACTTCTTTTTGCAAAACTGCCACATTATCCAGCTATCCATTTTCTGAGCCGCTTCTCCTCACTAGGGTCGCGGGCGTGCTGGAGCCTATCCCAGCCATCATCGGGCAGGAGTCGGTGTGCACCCTGAACTGGTTGCCAGCCAATCGCAGGGCACATACAAACAAACAAACATTCACACAATTTAGAGTTGTCAATTAACCTACCATGCATGTTTTTGGGATGTGGGAGGAAACCGGAGTGCCCGGAGAAAACCCACGCAGGTACGGGGAGAACATGCAAACTCCACACAGGTGGGGCTGGGGATTGAACCCCGGTCCTGAGAACTGTGAGGCAGACGCTCTAACCAGTCGTCCCCCGTGCCGCCTGCCACGTTATTATTTTTGTTATTATTATTTTAATTAACTTAGCTTGCACGATGGCAATTTCCAATTGCAATCAATGGAGGACAAAAAGAGCCAAACGTAAAGGTGCTTGCCTATCAATAAGGTCATGGTCTTTTAGAATAAATAGCCTGTTCTGTCGGTTGTCCTGAATAGTGGGGGACTGATGTGTCACTCTCTTAATACATCGGATGACAGATAGCCAGCTTCCTTAGCTGTCTTACTTTGGCATCCTACACACTCCATGGTCAGAGCTTCTAGCCTCAGTGGGAACCCACACAAGCACCGCTGTGGGAGAGCATACAGTACATACACACACACACACACACACACACACAGAGACACACACACACACACACACACACACACACACACAGGCACCTGCTGCAAAGTCACGGGTGCTGACATGCAAAAAACTGTCCGAACACATCCATCAACAGCTGTTGACAGAAGATAAAAAAGGAGGGGTGTGGGGGAAATAAAAAGTACACTTTTTGTGACAATTAAATGTCATGGGCTTGACTCTAGCTAACACGGTTTTATTTTTATGAAAGGTAATTACTAATCATTCATTCAACTATACATCAGTCGATCAGTAGATACATAAATTGTTTTTCATTTATCCTTCTAAGGGGATTTTTCCCCCCGCATACTGCTATTGTGATATGTAGGCAAATGCATGTGTAAACGCATCAGCGTGCTGACTCAAAAGCTGCATACCAGTGTTTACTGTGCATATACAGTATACACAGTACACAACAAATGGAATGATCAGACTTGGCAAGCTAGAAATTAGGAGTGTCAGTGGAGAAACAAAAACAAATAAATATGACCCAAATGCAAATGATCTGATTGCGAATGTAAAGTATGAAAAAGTGTGACAGAAGAAGAAAAATACATACTACACTAAGATTAAGGTGTCAAGTATGGGAATGTGAATATTTGTAGGGAGAGTCAAGATAGCAACAAAGAGTAACTTGAGTCTTCCACCTCTGTGTGGTTTTGCAGCTTACATGCTAACGAGGTCTTGAGGGCACAAGCAAACAAGAAAAGATAGCTGACAAGTGGCAATTCCACAGAACAAAATGTACAGCTCAATCCCAGTAAATCTTTATGTTCCTTATCAACAGACGCAATGTTGGGAACCAACTAAGATAGCATGAGTGCATTGTCTTCTTGTACAGAGTACAACCTTATAAAATAGACATGCATACAAACCTCAAGTACCAGTACAGTAGAAAAAGGTGCGGGTATAAATTAATTATACGACAAACCAAGGTAAGCTTTATGTCACAGCAATTAACAGCATTAGTAATTATTGCCAAAGCCATTTTTGTTTGTTTCTTTTTTGTTGAGTCTTTCATGTCAAAATGCAATTGTTTTTGCTGTCCATTAATTTTCACACATACTGTTTAGTTACTGTACTGTATGTTTCTCGGTATGATGTGCTACTTTGCTAACAAGTGAGTTGAGTTAGTCCAGTCAGAAAACAAGTGGCTGGTTCAATGAGTAGAACAAAGTCAGTACCAAAATAAATGTTCAAAGCAAAGGGCTGAATGTCACATTGGAAAGTACCCGGTGGAAAAACTTAAAAAGAGAGTTATTTTACTATGCTGTCCAACAGGAAAACACCAGTGACAACATCATAAACAGCAGGAAGTTAGCTTTTGCCAGAGACAGCGTGCCAATTACATTCCTGGCGTGACATTCAAGGATTTAGACATGACACGAATAATTAACATCTAAAAGTCCACAACACAAACATTGCTATTGTATCGAAGGTGCTGTTCTAATCACAGTAAGCAATTGCCTGCATCGTGTCCTAACAAGTAGAAGTCTTATGGTCAAAAAACACGCAATAAAGAGAGATTCAACGGTATCATGAGATGGCCTGAGACCTTAGCGGTTTTCACATTGGCTCCATGTAAATTCCTGCTTTAGAGGCTTAACAGTACAGTCAGTATTCATTTGATTGTCTCATTCAGACGTAATTCATCGAAATGGGGCATGGCGTGTCGAGTCGTGTTCACACAGCCGTTGCAGATCGGCGCACAGAGATGAGTAATTAGATGAGTGGCTATGCCAAAGAGGTGTGGGCATTTAGCCTTCTCTGGGTATACTTCCAGGAAGATGGCAAATTTGTGGGTCTTACACTAGTCAGAAAATGGCAAAAAGAAGGCCATCTTGGATTTCCGGTGCGTAAGGGACTAGTGAGGAGAGTATAGATTATCCTGGAGACCCCCTCGTGTGCTTTTTCAGGCTATGGCGTCCCACTTTTCTATAAAATTCCTATCTGGTTTGACACATATTCCACAAATAGACAAAAAAAGGATTGACCAACTATACGATTTAGGAAAACTCATTAACGTCGCATTTGCGTCATGCTGAAAAATCTATTTAAAACCATGCATTAAAGAGACCAATAAAAGTGGTCTAGCCTCGCCAGTACTGGTTGGTTGTTCCATCTTTCCTTCCTAAGCTTAGTAAAAGGAAAAGTGACAGTCCTCTCGTCAGACATACACTGTTGATAATTGAAACCAAATAAACAGAAAAGACTGAGCAGTTTGGAAGCACAACATAACACTGCCTTGTTTGAAATGATGAACAACAGATTACACCCACCATGTGTGCCATTGCATGCCAATTTGTGTGTGCGTGTTTGTATGCCACTGATATTGTCAATGAGCAAGTGAGGTGACATTATCTAACCCAGCGTCACTCCACATCCATCCGCCCACCCACGTACACACAAAGCCTTCACACAAAATGCAATTATTCATTCAGAGAGCTTCATGAAGTGTCTATGGCACAACAAAGAACAATCAGGATAAGTCAACTCGCTAACCGAGTAGCATCAACAGCTACAATTTAAAAAACATAATTATGAAGTCCATTATTTAGCTAATGGTTTGTCCAAATGAGAACTCTGGTACCTCTCTTGGACTGAAACTTACCAAATTATAGCATGACCCATTTTGGGTTCCCAACCCAAAATTTGGGAAACACAGAAATATATTACACTTCAAGACATGAGAGCAACTTGCAAAGCTGCTTGCAAGAATGTATGGCAATGATTGCATTACTCTGACAATCTACCTATAAAGAGGCAAATGATGGAATTAGGCATGCTGGCCATTAATCCGAAATTATCCCGCCAGTTTCTCTGCTTAAATATCTGTCATGAAAGATGGGATCCTTCAATAGAGTGACCAATGTAATCACAGAAGAAAAAAAAAAAGTTCTGTTTCCAAATTGCTTTGCGTCTTCAATACACACACACCAACCAAAAACAGTCAAATAATGGTAAGAGATACAGTACTGCATTTTCTTCATACATACATTTACATTCATAAGTATGTGCTACTGTTCAGTAGCAGTTGTTGCTCTCCACAACAGATGGTCCTCCTGTCCTGTTACTCATCAAATGTCTGATGGCCTCCCAGTGATTTTACCTGAATATGTTTATACCAGTGTCAAGGTTACGCCAATGTTAATTCTCTAAACAATTCACACACAAAAACCTGCTTTTATCAACCGTCTCTAGACCCCTCCACCTTGTACCGCTTTTGCTTGGAGTTCCTCGTGATTAAGCAAATAACAGTTTAGTGTTGCTTGACAGACCAGCTGATACACACCTGGCTTGGCAAGCATTAATGTAGATCGGCAAGCCAATACAAAGAAGAAAGAAAACACTGCAGACCAAGAAAATAAAGACAGAATGTGCTTGATGAAGTGAGAAAAGAGCTACAAAGAAATATGAAGTCTTTCATTGTTGTCCGTATGGAAAGCCAAAGTTCCTGTCAAAGTGAACCCGACCATGGTCAGATTAATGCCCTTGTTTTATTTGGGCTTCAGTCAAGGTCCGCTAAGGTAGCACCATATCAGTGAAACCTAGTGTGAGACTGTAAGAGCCTATATAGTAGTATAGAACAGAGGTTGGATTGTTGGCTGGCAGCCGAAGGTCTAAGGGGACTAGGTCTTCGGTTAAAATGTTCAGCGTTACTTGTTAGAGAAAGGAAAAACTAAATGTAGACAACACGGGCCCTTGTGAGTGCTTCCCCGACATGACTGACTGGTCTAACCAGGTTCATGTTTAAACAAAAACAGCGCGCAAACATCGTTGGGTCACACACGTGCACAAATGAGTCTTTCCTTCTCTGACTCATGATTGTTTAGCATTCTCTCCTGTGTCTTGAAAAAATACTGGTACTTGTTTGCTTCCTCTGTCCTTATCAGCTATCCTCGCTCTCAAGCGTGCACACGCTGTGTCCCTTCCATGACAAGAACACTTTGGAGCCCATCTCTGAATTTGTTATATAATAAGATAGTTGTTCATGTTAAAACAGAGGTATGCCGAATCATTCAAACCTTATGTTAATATTTGACAAAGTACCTAAACTTTGTCAAATTACAGAAATCTGGTATCTGTAATATTCCATAATTATTTTAGCATTATTAAATGTGTCATTGATTGTGTCAAAAGGAATTTAAGCATTTTAGTGTCTGCAATTTTTGTATCAACTGCTGCGGTGCTTGAGGGTGTGCACAAAAGGTTGTGCAAGTTTGTACTTGTCAAAGGCCTCGTAAATCTATGCATGAGTGTCTTTTTCACCATTTGGGTAGTTTAATTGCTGGTACCAGTGATTTGTAAGATTACCAGGATGGGGTCAGGTCAAACGGGGAGAATAGAGACTCGATTCAGAGCCATGCGCGGAACTTGTACAGAGAACGACGAGGCCAGAAAATGTACACGCTCAGGCTGAAAGTGAAAAAGAGGACAGTCTTTTCAAAGGAGGCATTGAGGCAGTGGAGCGGTTCAGGGTCTGAGGCTGCTCTGTAACAGAAGCCAAGCCATGACCTGAGCAGGGCACATACACACAGATGGAAGGCCCTTTCCATTTTTCCATAGAGCTCTATGGTCACAAGAGAGCAGCCTAACATACTTCATTGCACAAAAGGAGTATACAGCATATGATCATGTTCAGGATGTTTTGCCCAAAAAACAGTTTCTACTCATTTCAACAGCCCATTCGATGAGTTGTTTAATAAAACCAGGCAGATCGTTTTGGGTTCACAGTGAGGAGAGCTTGGCAACACAGATGGCAGGCTCTCTGATGGGCATGAAGGGCGATGATAACCAGTCCAACCAATCACGAGAGCAAATGCGTATACGTGTGCTTGCCAATGTACACACTTGCACACGCTAACTCTTACACACACGGCGAGACTGCACACGCTTGTAATGTGAAAGTGTTTACATGACTTTGGTGCAGTGTGCTATACATGGGGGATTAATGTTCCGTGTTTTGGCCCCTATTGACTCATTTGGAATCAAAGACCATATGGAGTTCATGTGGACACACACTCATTACTAACCTTATATATGCCTTTCAGACTTTTGGACCCTGCTGTTCCACATCCACATTTAATGAACTCTGAGCTATTAGTGTACATTAACTCAACTTTCCCACATCTGCTTTGTAAGACCGTTTACATAATATGGACCCTCATCAAGCTCAACAAAGAACTAAGTGGTTCTCATGTGAATTGTAAAAAGTCTTCGAGTTTCCTTTCAGAATTAGTATTTTACATGGCATAAAATACTGGAACATACTCCCACAGATGCAGACCAATAATTGCAAATGAGATCTGTTTGTGCACATGCAAAAAGGTGTTGCATTTACAAGGTCACCACAGGCTAAACGACAGGGATTTTTGGTGTATTATCGTGTTGCGATCATTGCCTGTGAATTTGGAAAAGGGATGCGGAATGCCTTTGGCACATAGTGGACAATAAAGAAACAAATAGGGGACAAAGACATTTGTTTCTAAAATGTGTAACAAACATACAACCGATATTAAACAAGAAACAAAACATGCACACCTCCTGACTGGAACTTTTGTGGACTGTTTAATAGACTTTACACCGATTTTATCGGCCTGATCGGTATCGGCCGATAATTAGCATTTTATGCTGATCGGCTTTAATGTCATAATTCGCCGATCCGATCAATGCTCCGCAAAAGACATTGACTCTGCGTTGCCATCGTGCACAGTATATTTGAATCCAAAAGCTAGTTTATTTTTAGCCTTGTCGCGTGTCTTTTGACGTAGTACTGTAAATATCTAACGGCCAATAAAGTTATTAATTAAATATCTAACGGCCAATAAAGTTATTAATTAATTAAAAAAACTTTGGTGTGGGACAGACAACACGTAATGCCCGGATCAGACTACAAGACAAATTTGCTCTTTCACGACTGCACTATGTCAGACTACTGCAATAAAATCGTGTATTCCGATACCACCGCATCCCGTTTTTTACGATCGTTGGGCTTTATCTTGTCAACTCAAATGCGACCGGATACACTTGTTACCGGGGCGACGACAACAAGAGTGGATCGCGCCGACTGTATTATAAGGACAAAATGGGGGGGGGAAAAAACGTGTTGGTGGTCACCGGTGCTCAGGACAGCAGAGGACGTCCGTTTAAGGCTTGCTTAAGCTATGTTCACATACTTTTAATACCATACGGCTCCCAAGCAGGCAACAAAAACGTTATGTAGCCTAGCAAGCTAGTGCTAGCACCAATGGTTGTACATAAACATGTACAACATGTACAACATGTACATAAACATGTACTGTTCTGTCGAATCATGCTCTAAAGTTTCGGTGTGGGTGAAGTCATTTAATTACAATAAAGTAATTTAATTACAGTAAGTTAGCACCCATTATTTCTGTCATGTTGTAATGTTGGTTTGACCTGACTGATTAGAATACACGATCTGACTAGAGCAGTGATTTCCAAATTTCATAGAGCCAAGGAACATATTTTACAATTGAAAAATCTCACGGCACACCAACAAATAAAAATGTCACAAAAGGTGGATACATTAATTACTGTATGTACTTCCTGCCATCTAATGGAAGATCCATTCATTTGTTGTGTCTGTCACTATTCCTCACTGACATAAATAGATGAACAGGTTTTAGTGAAAAACTATTGGAACAGAGTTCCACATACCAGCTGCATCTAGGAATCTTGATCATGCCCTAACAATCAGACGAGTCCAAATACACTGAAAAAGTTGACCTGTTAACAGGGGCACTGGCATAGACAGACAAGCGTCCATGCGCACACGCACGCACGCACGCACGCACGCACACACACACACACACACGTGGACAGCACATACACATTAGCAGTTGCGATCAGATGTCTACATGCATTCATCCTGCGCATGAATATGATATTATTATAATATATTAATTTGGAGCCTTTGAGGGGACATAAAATGTACTTTTTAATTGCCTACATGCAAATAGGCGGGTCTCTGGAGTGCCTGCTCGCACATCAAGTGTGAAATTAAACACATTTTGTTAGCTGCATTTTCCCCGAAATTCCCTAAGTAAGCTGTTCAGAATTTTAATCTGATTTCAGACGTCTGCTCGCTTTTCTTTTCAGACTCTGCGCTGTTGGAGAACAAAGTAGCAGCTTGCCTAGTCAGCCTAGCTCCATCCCAGAAGCCAGAGCGACTCGGCGAGCATTTGCATGAGGGAGAAGCGCGCACTGAAAACCTAGTGATATCGACAGCAGTGAAATGAGTGGATGTTAAGTATGTTGTAATTCTCTATCCATTGTGCATTTTTAGCAAAGAATGTCAGTGACATTTTATTACTTTAAGACACCTGCGAACTGTACTAAATCGACAGCATTAAAACATTACCAAATGAATGAAAATTATGCCCATGATGAGTGTACATCCAGTATGTAACCATCTGACCACAACAGCACATGCAAAAGAGTCCAGTATTCAATTTCTAGTCAGTAAATTATGTGTATTACTAGATGCATAACACAAAATGACCAATTCATTATCAGTGTTACAACAGTTTTAACCTAGAAATAAAAAAATGGTACATTACGATTAACACATTCACTTCCATTGACGGCTTTGTAAGTCAAATATCCATGTTAACTGGGAAGGCTGGCAGTGAATGAGTTAAGCTCGAAATCAGGTCAGAAAAGCATTATTATCCATCCATTTTCTTTTACCGCTTATCCTCACTTGGGTCGTGGAGGCGGGGTACACCCTAACCTGGTCGCCCGCCAATCGCAGGGCACATAGAAACAAACAACCATTCGCACACACATTCACTCCTATGGGGCAATTTTTTATTTGAACACTGCATGTCTAGCCTCTGGTATGACATGACTATCTGTGGTTGCATTCAAGTCAGCTGTTCCGTAATTGGAGGGGAGAAGGCTAGAAGCTTTTCTCCACCAGCCTCACAGAGACAGTAGCCTACTTGGTGAATGGGATACCACAGAGAGATAGCTAGCAGTTGTTTCCATGCGAGACACATACAGTGACCACACGCCATACATTATTAGGTATTCTGGTTGATGAAAATACTACTTCAAATTCTCTCAATAAAAAAGAACTTGTTCAAATAGTGTGGTGAACAAAATATGGCCATATGCTCATGACTGGATCAC
Source organism: Phycodurus eques (assembly GCF_024500275.1). Taxonomy (NCBI): domain Eukaryota; kingdom Metazoa; phylum Chordata; class Actinopteri; order Syngnathiformes; family Syngnathidae; genus Phycodurus; species Phycodurus eques. The sequence goes on along the minus strand of NC_084528.1, from coordinate 30,102,049 downwards.
ACTTACAATGCAACACATGCACGCAACGCACACACACACAGAAACCTGATAAATAAGAGTATGGCTTTATTTGAAGTCACAGTGTAAGTTTGAAATTAAACCAGATATGGCCATTTGTAGTGATTGTGTCCACATCAGCGAGATTCTGAAACTTCTTCTACATCGCACAGAACTCCAGGAATGCCATGGTTCTTCAAGCAAGCAGAACATCTGCACCAAGGTTGAACATCCTATATTATAACAAGAGCGCCACACAGGCACGCTAGTCACCGAACATCTCGATTTAAACCAGGAATTATAAGTGTTCAAGGCCATATTTTTCCCTACCAGGGAAATTGTTCGAATGCATTATTTGTTTTGTAAGCAGAACAAATGCTGAATTTGGTGTACAACTAAATACACTTCTATCCCAAGTAAATGCATACTAGATAAAACCAATACCACAGAGAATCTAAAAGAGAGGAGTACACAAAGAATGGAAACATTCAGACATGGAAAAAAAACAGACAATGGAGAGATGTAAAAGACACCAATGCTCTCAATTAGACAGAAGCAAGGAAACCCTGTCTACGTGTTGTCAGTGCAGACACAAGACACATGTGAGAAATAACAGCGACCCCTCAAATTGACGATAGTTTTTTACATTTGCCTTTCTAATTATTTTTTACTGAATAAATAATAGTCTTATTTGTTAACCAATTACCGTACAAGTGGGATCAAATAGAAAGAAAGGCTTCGCCTGACAGCAAAGTGAGTCTCTCTCTCTCCATTTGACATTCAACTTTACAGCTGACTTTCACCCCTATTTTAACAAAAATGAAAATTAAATCCGTCACTATCAGGTGCAAATTACATCCATGCCACAGTAGAGGAAACCATATGCACATTTCATATCACGAGTATACGATATATACAAAAATGTTGATTTTTGCGATCCAAAATGTAAGCTACGTCGCGGCTAGATGGTGGCAGAAAACAGCACATCAGCCCAGCATTCTGTGTCTCACTCAAAATTTCAGATATACATTGAGAATCAACAACTCACAAGTCAAGGCACAACTGTATTATAATTGCTAGAGAAATGTTGACAAAAACAATTACAGATACAGTAAGTATTGCAACAAGTTTTTGTTAATACGTGTTTTTTTTTTTTTTTTTTTTTAAATCAGAAGCCTATTATAAATTGTAGGCAGCAACCAAAATGAACTTAAGCATCCAAGACCCTAGGAAATTTACTTACAATTCCAAAGATTATAATTACGTATGATATTATACAACATCACTTCTGATTTTAAATGAATTTAACATTTACTATTCAAATCAAATTACACTACAGTTTTAAGAGAACCCATGCGGTCTGTTGGCAAATGATAAACATGTCTCAGCATTATCTTTCATCTAAAGTTCTTTACAACTCTAAACATAACAGGCCAACGGTTGTCCCATATCCAAGTCGGCAGAGTCGATAGATCAACTCAATCAATCAATCTTTACAACATGAAGCCTTTACAGCGTCAACAACAAAGGCGGCTAGTGGCTTTGAGAAATTATGTGTTCAGCAGATTCTCTGGTGATGTTTCATTTTCCCCACCCGGTACAGTTCCGCTGGGCATGGTATGGTTCAGTTTGAATGGTAACCCATGCTCCGGGTTGGGTTTCCACCAAAGCTTGTTGTGTTCTGTCCGTTTGTCATGGGGACCTTAACTTTGTTTGAGAAAAGGCGTGTTGAGTGTCTTTAGCTGCACCCATTAAGTACCGTACGATTGATACCCCAACAGCAGGTTGACAGGGCAGCGGAACAATGTGCATCAGCTGACTTAGTACCGAAAGACAAAAAGGAGAGCACGCAAGAACGGCCATCATTCATTTACTATGTCACCTCAGCCGGCTACAGCCGACTATGACGAGCCAGTAGATAAGGTTCTGATCCAAGTAGAAGCTCATCAACATCATATCTACAGTAGCAAGATCATATGCAGCACACACACACGGTGAACAATGTATGAACAGGGCAAAAAGTTGATATCTTCACTGAACCCACCGAGAGATCTATTACATGCACATGACAAAAGCTTTGTAGAGTCCAACAGAGCAGTGTGTTTCTGTGAGAAGTGAGACTGCAGTTACCCAAGTCTCACTTGTTATACATTTAACAGAGAGACTTCTAAATACTTTCATCTCTAAATGAGTAAATATATTTTGTGGGCTGTGCTGAGGGGTTGGAGATAAAATTGATAAAATACATGCATCTTTTCCTCCCATCAGGCATTAGTAATTATCGTTACCACCCAAAAAATACGTTATGTTCCCTTTAAAAAGACTGATGGGAAAATTAGTCTTAGCAGAGGGGAAAAACAAGTCCAAGTTTTATAATGTTTGCCATTGCACAGTCATTAGCAAGCAAACATGATTATCCTGTATATTTATACACACACACACACATAATTTGTCAAGAGACAGTATGTAACGGGAGAATGACAAAAGAGCCACCAGAGCAGAATGACAACCCAATAATGGAATGGAACTAAATAAAGGAACTAAAAGACAGGACCAGTCTCTCTCTTTCCTACTAGAGCAGCAATTTGAAGTTCCCTGAACCAAGGCACCTGCTAAATGGCACAGACAAATAGATTTGATTCCTACCTCTGGAGTTGGTTGCCAGGTCAGCCACTTTCTGAAAGGCATCCAAGAAGGCAGCCAAGGCGACCACTGTGGCTCTAGAAGAGGGACAGAAAGAAATGCTTTAATTACATAAAACACTTAATGACCAGTCCCTTCAGAATAGGCATCTTATTTTGCAGTCCGTACGTTGGTAACTATATGTCTATAAACAGTGACTGAAGGTGACTTGGGCTAAGCACAGCTACTCAAGTGAAGTTTAGCAGGCTATCAACGACTCTCTGTTCTTCCGTACTGTCAAGTGGTGAATCTACATTAGCAGAGACCAACAACCTTCAAACCATTCCTGGAAAAAGAAGCTTGGTGTTTTTTTGTTTTTTTTAATAAATCCAGTTCAGGCAATTGAGAACAGATTCTCATTTGCAATGCCTACCTGGTGTGTAATTGAATTATGTCTGCCTCCGCTACACTGGGTGGCGCTCATGCTCCTTTAAGATCATTTAGCAGTGTGGGTCCAATAAGGAAGAGTGGCATGTTGCTATTTCTTCACTGGTACAAGCCAAATGGTAAAAAGGATACCTTCACAGCTCTGTACAATTTGTATGTGTGGAAACGTTCTCTACCTTGACTCTCAAAGTGGAGCTCAGTCCTCATGGAATTATTTATTGAATGCTAATGAAAAGGAAAGACTGGTATGGAAAGAATAGAGTAAATAGATTCTGATGACTGGCTTTGATTTAGAATTTAAAACAAACTCCACTGTGCAAGCGCAATCATTCATCCGTTTTCCGTACCGCTTATCCTCACTAAGGTCGCGGGCGTGCTCGAGCCTATCCCAGCTGAATCTGGGCGAGAGGCGGCGTACACCCTGAACTTTAAAAACGTTGAACACTTTCAGATTAAGCTGTTAAATGTATTTTAAAAAGCCTGGCTTCATTTGATCTAATGCAATAGTTTGGGTTTTCTTTACTGGATGTAAACTTCTGACGGACTAGACACAACACACCGCTTATTATTAAGATCACAGGTTTGGGGATGAAAGGCTCTTTTGTTGTTGCCCATGTGTGCATGATGCATTTACCAGGTATCTGATCTCAACGAGCTACAAAAAGAAATACACAACATGTTCCAAGGCACTGAGAGTTACAAAAACATGTTTGTTCCAAACCTGAGCACCTTAATTTCTCAACACTTGTTTACTTCCGGGGTCCAACAGGAAAATCTTCACAGCAAACTGGGGACTTTCCATGGGGCTACAGCTTTTACAATTGCTGGGTACGAATCTGTTGAGTTTGTCTTTTAGATCCTTTAAATATTGACAATATTTCCCAACATAAACTCACATCGCATTTTTTTTCTTTTAAGTGTCTGTGTATCAAGTCACAATGACGAGCTAATCACATGACATCTATGCTGAGGGTTCTCTGTAAATGGAATAGTGTCTCCAGCAAGGCAATTTTTATGAATAATATTTTCCAATTGCATTTCAAAGGGGCTGCCACTAGTGTGACAGAACAAAACGTACTGTAAACCACCAAGTTTCAGAATTTAGTTAAGAAGGCCAAAAATGCCATAAGTCCTGTATTCCACCAATTACGGAACGCCGCTTTTCTTATCGCACAAACCGCTCATAAAAATGTAGTATTGGATAATAATGTAGTGTGAGGGCAGAGTTTACTAAAAGATTCCAAGGGTGTGGCTTGACCAGAAAAAACAAACAAAAAACACAACATAGGCACACTCAGATTCCTTTCTATTTCAAGCACAGTGCTGGCACTAGAGGAGCTCCATCCAACAGTTCATTTACCCAATACTATGTACTCATGGTTTGAACGCTCTCACGAAGTCTGGTCATCTAAAGTTATTCATTGAAAACAGGTTTCAAGCTGTGGAAATTAGGCTAAAAAGAAAAATTCTGGATTTCCGTGACTAGGAAGAATGTTTATTAGTGTTCAATTTAACACAGCGCCTGTCCTTGATGTGAGAAATTCATTTTTATTTTAGCCAATTCACGATAGCCTGGCCAAGCCAACCTCCACTCCCCATAGACTAAGGCGTAGTATAGCAGAGTGCTCTGACAATGATACATTGAGTGCTGCTGCCACCATCTATTCTTAGTGCGGCAGAAACCGGAATGTAGCTGTGGTTGATTTGGATCCTGGAAAGAGTATGAATTTAACACCAATTTTGAGACACTAAATTCCACTAATTTCGAGATGAACATATATCTCAACTGTACTTCAGCCATTGCATGTGTGTTAGGTGTTGTACTGCAATGAATATATTGTCTGTCTGTATCCTTTCTCAATATCCAAGCTCAAACTGATTTTATTGATGTCTTGAGGGGCTCTTTCCTTTTCCAAATGAAGTCTCCACCAGAATAAAACCTGAGTACCTCTAAGACATCAACCAGCAAATAGACCAAAGGGGAACATGATTAGAAATCAGCTAGCCTTTATTCTACCCCATACAACTTATTTTAAGCTGTGTTGCTCTTAAACCAAAATGGGCAGGAGGGGGAAAATGCCATAGTCGAACCCAAAAAAAAAAAAAAAAGGCTGAACATTGTAATTGCTCGATTTCCTAGTTGCTTTGTGAGAGGGGTTCAGAGGGTCTAAATTACAGAGTAGTACCCTCAGGACATCATTACATACACAGACATGTGCCACAAGCACTGCTGGATAGCCACTTATCTGGGCCAAAGCGGGAAGGTGGGTGTGTTTGTGTTTCACCGTGTGTGTCCCTCTATGTAACCCAGTCCCAAACAGATTACAGAGCTCTATGGGTGGATGCGATGTGGGGATGGCTATGCTGTGGCCGAAAACCACTACTTATGCCAAATTGGAAGTGGCTATAGAAAACATTAAAGCAGACTAAAAAGGTTGGATCGTGGTTTACCATTAGAACAAGTAGGAAGCACACTCTTAGTGATCTCAATACTCATTTTTAGCGATCCATTAGAAATTTGGCATTAATACAGCTGGCAAAGCTACTGCAGCCTACTCCAGCGTGTAAGACCAGTAACCGGGGCAAAGTTTGAAATACCAAAAAGTCTGACTATAAATAGCCCTGCTCTCATTCCTTGGATTGTCCATATCCATGATATAATCCTCATTATACATATGTATTCTATTTGTCTTGTACCCGAGTGGCATATGTACACACAAATCTTTTTTTTTTTTTTAGTACATTTTTAGAATGTGTGAAAAGCCAGGTAAATATTTAACATGTTTAACATTCACTCCTGTCGGCCCAGATACTTTTCCAGAAAGGTCACCTTGTGTGACATCACCTTTAAAATCTGGTTGAAATTGATCAGATTCTCTTTTTGTGTATCCTTCTTAAAATGGAATCTAGGTGTAGTTATGTTAATTCACCTTCATCAAATGAATCCTACAGCCGGATTAATTCATTCATTCATTTAACCAGAAGAAAGGTTATAAATGGCACATCAAGATTAGCCAGAAAAGAAGCGCGTGAATGATGCCAGGGTGCCTTGTGAGACGCTCTTTGGAGGTTGCTTTTTCCTGAAACAGACGCTCAAAGCTGATTCACTTGGGTGACAGAACATCTTTCTGATTACTATGCAATACAAAGGATCACAATGTCAAATAACAAACAAACAAGGCTTCATGTTTTACAGTTTCCACCGATATAAGGTGATGCTGAATTTGCTTAAGTCTTTTATGTGGTTTCAGTGGACTCAAATATGACGAATCACAACAATTTACACTTTTAGAACCTCATTCAGCTGTTTAATTGCAATAACTACTCAGGGACATTGGCCCGAATAACCTTTTCACCAGAATGGTCAGTGGTCGGTCACTATGTACTTTGAACACTAGCACAGTGCACAGACCCACAGACACTTTACTGTCAAATAAGCGGTCATTAGCAAGCGGACCACAAATGCTCCCCTGAGTTTAAGTATGACAGGGTCACATATTTAACCCTGAAATGATGGGAACACTCGAACAACATATCACCATGAATCAGTCGTTACACCGAGAAAACAGAGGAATGGAGAACTGAGTGGCCTGTAGACACTATTGTTAAGTCCCTGAGCCTTTATACAGCTGTCACTATGAGTCTGTCCCACTACACGTGGACACTTACGTGGCAAGAGATCTGCCATGCACTGTTAATCAAAGAATATTCCAGACTGCAGGACAGCCGTAGTTACAGTACTTGGAGAATAATAAGCTTTTATCTCAGCTGTCGTAAACTGTTTGTCCATTGACACGTGGCCACTTAAAGCCGGCCAAGTGAAGTGGTGAGAATTGGCGGTCGTTGTTAGCAGAAGACTGGCAGGAGGTGTGCAAATTCACAGCCTCAAGGAGACAATTACGACTGAAAGATGGAACAGACAGGATGGGCAGAAAGGATGCTGAGAGCTTCAAGCTTATTTAAACTGTCAATGCTTGTTGGTCAAAGGACATATTATAACTTTATTGAAGGCAAGTAACGGTTTTCATCTCCAAAAGAATTGCTATGTTTTAATATAAAAGGGATCAGCGGTGTGTCGTTGATACACGGGAGGTATGAATGTTGCTCCGCAAAGTGACTAGCCATCATAATCATGCAAATGTTACATAAGCAAAAGCTCACCTGAGTTGTGACTGCAGTTTGCCAGCCTTGGCGATGAAGTCCTCCCAAACCGGGTAGCTGCTCTGTGAACGAGAGAAGCCTCATGTCGTAATCAAGACAGATTTCACAAGTGCCACAGCGACAAGACATTTGATAATCTGATGTGAGGGCTGTGATAAGCGGTTTCCCCAATCAAATTAGTTCAATCAGTGTGCAAACTATTATTATTTTACCCTTAAGAGGGAAAAACAAACCCATTCTGAACACAGATATTTACCATCATGTCCTGGAGGCTGCAAAATGGGTCATTGGCTTCTTTGGGAAAAGTCCCCTCGTAGCAAAACTATTAATACTATGTCATAATGAGCCTGGCACCTAATAGAACTCTAAATTTACTTAATTGAGGTCTTGAGCTCAAAATACTTGAATCTAAACTATGGCAGGCAAAGAATGGTGTTCGAGGAGCCTGAAGGCTATGAAGCGGAACCGCCCAAGATAAAGACAGGGACGGCTTGACCAAATGTTTGCCAGTGATGTGCTACTACCGTCAAGTGCCTAAGGAATGTTATGTTATGCTGTCGAACATTACACCCAACAATGACTCGAGCTCTTTCCCCTCCTCTGACTTCTACTTTTCTGCATTACATCACTTATTTCCCCTCTCTGAATTAAACAGATGCTAGTCAGTAGATACTTTGACGTGGTTTAATTGGCTTTGGCCACCCTCGTTTGAGTCTATTTCTTTGCTTTTACTGCTTAACTTCCCTTGTGGTTTCTAATGCATCTAATACATATATTTTATATATAGTTGCTGATAGATCATTCGTAAAAGGGGATAATGAACCACGTAGTGCCTTGGTATTTTTCTTCATTTCTCTTTTCTAATTGCAATCCATCCATCTTCTTCCGCTTATCTGGGTGGGGCCGTGAGCCTTTCTGATGTGCATTTCATATTTAATACAGAGCAGTGATTCAATTTAATAGAACGGAAACATGTGTAATGTGTATAAATAGTTGTTATGGGGGTAATCTGTTCAGAGCGACTTTGTCCAACTTCTTGCTGCCATATGTACAGCATTGTGGCTGTGGCTAGGGATACTTTTGATTAAGTCCTGCTCTGCAAAGTTGTATAATGCATAGAAAGCCTAGGTTAGATGTTTTGGAGACAAAGTTAGAGAGACCAGACTTAGTTGGTTTGGACACGTTGAGAGGAGAGATAGTGATTATATTGGTGGAAGGATGATGAGGATGCTAGGCAAGAGAGCTTGAGGAACACCTATGAAGAGAAATAAGGAAAGCCATGAGGGCAGTTGGTGTTAGAGAGGCGGATGCAGAAGCGAAGCGTACATTTTGTATAGCCCTGCGAAGAGTTTATAAATACTGATAAGGGGCTCCACCGAAGATCTTGAGTTCTCAAGCGTTGTCACGCAGGTACACGCATTTTCTTATTGTTGTTAAGTCGCAATTAAATGTATTCGCTCACGTAGTAGCCGTGTGGCAAGAGTGCGAAGAAGCACTTCCATGCCCTGTCCTTTACCGAAACATTTTCAGTGAGGGAACTCTGTACGGGACAGAAGCATAGCAAAATACATGTGCCGCTACTCCCCAAGTAATAACGTGTCTGATATGCCTGTCATAATAATGTTATAATACAAATAAAAGGCAAGTCGGACCTGGGATGCACATTAAACACTGTAAATCACTGTACAGTGAGTTCAGCTCACAATGGAGTTGACTGTTTCGTTCCTACGGTGGCAATGTAATCTCAATGTTTCACGAATCCTAATTACGGTAAACATTTGTATGAAAAACACTTCTAGGCCGTAAATATACAATCCAACGAAAACCGGTAAATATTGCGGTACTCCGGTACCAGCGCGTGCCTTCTTGTGCTGCGTGATTATGTATTCTTATCCCGCTTCGCAAACTACAGTAATCTTCATCTATTCACGGAGGAAATGGAATGAGCCCTGCCGTGAGTATCCCAAAAACGTGACCTATTGATGCACCCCCAAAATGCTTTAGAATTGCCGATATAAAAAATAACCTTACAACATTAATTACCCTTAAAAATAAATGGCTTACATATTATTACATTTGGAAAAAAATGCATGTGCACATGCAAAGACTCTCTGCAACTTCCACTAACCCAGGCTAAACTTTGTACCTCCCCAACATACAAAGTTTGCCTCTCAGTCGAGATGTATCACTTCAACATACTTTCTTGACACCAATCTATATTTATCATACAAAAACAAACAACCCATTTCTTAAACTACAAAAAAAGAGCTATAAATTACTAATTTGTGTAACTATATAGAACCAACTAATGCACAATTTACCAATTTAAATACACTATGACTTAGTTGAATGTAACAATGCACATATAAAGTACAAAATAGACAATAATTTACTTTGTCACAATACTTTTTTCTAGTTGAGGGGAACAGGTGTTTAAAAAAAACAAGACAAGAATGAATATAAAGCAGAGATGTGTCTCTGTTATTGATTTGATTTTGGGAATGATGTGAAAATGTGTGGTTTACTGACACTTTTTACAAGTAAGTACAACCAAAATATATGAATCAGGCAAAAAGAAAAGAAATTGTGAATATATTGGAACTTCTGATTGTGTTAGCTTGAGTGTTGTGATAGACTTTGTTTGTGCGTTGTTTTTGTTTTTTTAATTGTGTTTTGTTTTATTTAATTTCAGTCCTTCGAGATGTTGAACTTTGTTCGCGTTGGGGCCTTGAAGGGTTCCTTGCTGAAGTATGTTTTTGTTTTGTAAAGATGAGGGCGTAGGTTTAATCAGCTGCAGCCTCACCTTACGCCTTTTTGATTAGCTTTGACCTTTATTGTGTTTTGAAATGACTCATGGGCTAATTGAGAAAAAAAACAAAACGTACATACCTACCTGTCTCCAGCTGAGGATAGACGTACATTGTTGCAGTGGTAAGCATCCCCTGGTATTTTTTCCTACCCGTCTGCCACTGCCACCCACTTTTGGCTCCCGTCCCCACCAGTTTAGAATCTCTGACCTCGAGGGGTCAGATTGAGCTCACACTTTTACTGTGCAAGAAAACTTAAAATGGGAAAATCAAATATAACACCAATTGCGGTTATTTTGAAAATAGGTGGCCGATGTGAGAGACACCGTTGAACGTGAAATTAAACAACGGACGCTAACGGTCTTCAACGGACGTCTGGCCATTTTGACCCTCCCTCCTCCCCCCGCACGTGAACCCCAACAGACCCCTCGGACATTGTTCCACTCCGACGGTCACATTCTTTCCATTCCTTCGGGGCAAGTACAGCATCTCAGACAGAAGCTAATTGTCTCTTCAAATCGTCTGCCAAATTTTTTTTTTTAATTAAAAATGGAAAGAAAAAAAAAAGGCGAAATAAGACGTCCTCCTTTCCACCTGCTTTCGTCAAAATGGTGCGTCCGAAATAAAAACGACGACAGAATACAAATGTCAACAACACATTCACGAAGTGTTTCATCAAACGTATAAAATAAACAAAACAAACCACAAACACTTACCTACATATATACTAATTTCATGAGTTTAGAGCTCAAGGGGGGAAAAAAAAACCAAAACAAGTTACGCTAGCAAATAGTGCAAGTTTCTACTAAACCACCGAGAAGTTAGTTTCGCTGGGTCCATCGGAGGCTTGTTGGAAGCTGTGGGATAACAAAAAGCGTTTGTCTTACCTTCATGTCTCCGATGAGTGTTTGGAAAAGTCCTCCAAGCGCACTGCAGTCCTTTTCGATAACAGCCTCCATTTTTCTTTTTTTTTCAGAGACCACCTCCAAAGTGGTCGCCCCCCCCCCCAACCCCCCAGCCCCCTCGCCACCTCCGAAGTCCAGCAGGAGGTGGGAGGGAAAAGTCAACACGAAAACAAAAAAGAAGCCAGAAAATAACTACAAATATCCGTTGCTGAGTAATGAACAACAAAGAGGCGTTTCGACTTGAATATTGTCAGGGGGAGGAGAAGAAGAAAAAAAAGCGTTCGACGCTGTTCACTTCAAACAAACTGTTGGAACAACGAGAGTGAAATTGAATTCCCAGTGGCTTCTACACGCCGGATGCTTTGTAGCCATGTTAAAACGCTTTAAAAAAAAAAAAAAAAAAAAGTTAAGTCTAAACTAGAGACGCGGCACGGTGCTCTTAGGATTCTGACAGGTAAAGCGGTGGAAATACTCGGGAGTGTCCTCTCTTTTGTAAAACACGGACCGAATGAGTGAGTGGGTGAATTAACACCAAGTGCACTGCCGAATCGTAACAAGCTAGCATCAACACAGAGAAACGGGCTTCCGGTTAAGTTTTACACGATGAAATAAAAGCAAATCAAAGCGATACTGTGTTTTTTTTTTTCTTCAATATTTTTATTTACAGTGGGTTGAGCGAACAAATCCACCACATTTCCGTATGCAGTATATGCTGATATATTTGGTCCCGCGTTATACACAGCATTGGTCGAAAACTATCAAACTTGAAGGCGTTGTTTGAAATCATTGCTCTTAATGTGAAGGCTCCTCATTTCCTTTGATGAAAGACGTTAGTGTCATAGAACGAGCACAGCCGCAGCACAGACGCGGATGTCTGACAAAAAAAAAAAAAACTAAAGAAAACGTCAAATTTCAGTAAATGTATACACGAGAAGAGTACTTCAATGCATTTCATGCTTCGTTACACGTGATAGTGCAATTGCACCATGCAAGTCACCATAGAAGTTCCACGACTGAAATGTACTGTATATCAGACAATGAGTGACATCTGCTGACTGAAGTTGGAACGACAACAGACGACAGCAGTAGCGTCAAAAAACCAAACAACAAAAACAACGAATGCTAAAACGTGTAGTAGTAAACTAGTCTTTATGGTTCTCCATAGAAATCCCTCCAGATAATGCATTAGTTAAAAATAAAGAAAGAAGAATGTCAGTTTGAAGAGAAACATAGCGTGCTCTACACATGCACACTTACAACGTATTCCGTTTGAAATACAGAATTCAAAACTTTCAAAATATTTATATAAATTCAGAATTATGTTCAGTGCATGTCAGTAAATACCCAAATTACCCCACAAAATGTTGGGAAAACATGTTTAACTGGCGTTTAAATTCTATTTATGATGGATTTTTACATTTGGAAAGCGGTTATTACCAAAATTACTTTCATGTTTACAGTACAGTACAATAATACCCTCCTGACTACCAGGGGGGGGCGGGGGAAATACATATTGTCCAATCACCATTTCTTCTTCCCCCCAAAAAAAACAACCTCCCCAACATGTGTGAGTTAATTAGAACACTGAAAACATTTTTAAAAGTTTTTATTTTTAAGAGACATCTAGATGGCAATCAGGTAGTCGCAAAAAAAAAAGTGAACATAACCATGAGTTTAACATCAACATAACTGCCAATCACCGCTTTTGTTTGGTTTTTCTTCATATGAAAGTAAACTCTGAGAAATATACCTTACGCCTTCATGACATCAAGTTCAGGAGGGCTTGGTCTGACTAGCATATATGGTCACGCCCCTCTTCCTTTCTCTGAAGGCCTTTTCTATCCCCTATATGATCTTGCACTCATTGGCAATCCTGTTCTCCATGAGGGAGTCGAGGAGGTTGACTGTTGTAAAAAAAAAAAAAAAAAAAAAAACCTGTCCAAGAACACTTGGGGCTCCTTGGCCAAATGAAGATCAGCTTGTTTTTCCATGCCCTTCACACCTGTACCTCTAAAGGTCAATTTGCCTTGTAGACCAGTCTAAGACCAGACCAGTTGTTGCGGTCGAGACTCACATCTTCAGTCCAGTGGTTTGCCTGGTACCAACTGGCGCACTGAGAAGTGACCAGTAGATAGAACCATTTGCTCGTCGATCCACAATTTTATTGTTCTACTCACATTCAGACATCCTTCCTTACTTTGGAAATTAGCAATCCCCGCAAGAGATTACTTTTTTTTTAAATCATCTTAAACATCAAGTCCGTTGACGATCATAAGGGAATATCTTAGCTTGTAAAAGCGATTTGTGGTCAGGAGTTTTGCCACAATTGGAACTCTAATGTTGAAGGACCAATAGGTTAGAAGGTTTGGATGATCTTGGCACTACGTGTAATTGAAATTCCCAAAGAATGATTTCAGGTCTTCCTCAGTGGAATTCAGTGTTGCGCCAGAAAAACAGGACAAAATAGAGACAATGACTACAAATGTCCACCATGATAATACTATGCTAATATCCAGTAAAAATAATTCAGACATATGTTTTAATGTGTTTTTAAGTGGCTTGCCAGTATATAAAGCATGCCAACGACATAATTAGCCACGAGAGGTCGACAGTGAGCCATTTTTAAAATTGAGACAATGGCATGCAGCCCGCCAAAAAATACATATAACATGAAGAGCTATTTATTGAAAATACTTACTTGTGAACAGACAAAGAGAACCTCGAGTTTACTGGTCACAATACAACAATATATTGACGGATCCCCGTTGTTTATGTATATTACCGCGGATATAAAAAGTCGACACACCCCTGTTCAAATGCCAGGTTTTTGTGATATAAAACAAAACTTGACCAAGATAAGTCATTTCAAATTTTTTTTTCACCATTGATGTTTTCGAGGGGGGGGGGGGGGGGGGGGGGGGGGAGGAAGTAAAACTGAACTGAGATAATGTGGTTGCACATGAGTGCACACCCTTTTATAACTGGGGGTGTGGCTGTTCAGGATGAACAATTCTTGTTCAATTGGAGTCAGCACACATTTGACACCGTTTAAAGTGTGTCTGATTAACCCTCAATAAAGGTGAACTGTTCTGATAGGCTTTTGCTGAGGTTTTGTGCTAACACAGACTGATATTTGCAACTGCTCATAATTCCTGCGATCAATCAGAGGCACTTTCAATGTTGGCAGGTCTGTGCTGACCCCCATTTAACATCAGTTTGAATGTAATTGGTTAATTCTGAACCCAGGCACATCCCCTGTTATAAGGGTGTGCACACTTGTGCAAAAACGTCATCTCAGTTGTTTATTTTGACTTTTTTTAAAATAGAGTTGTACAGGTTATAGGTCATGTTCATGGTAAATAAAAGCTTTGAAATAATTTAGTTTTGCCCTTTTTTGTTTTGTTTTGTTTTGATAAAGTATTAAGAAAACCCGGCGTCTGAAGAGGCGTGTGCAGATGTTTTATATCCTCTGTGTGTAAATAAAAGAACATGGCATTTGTTTTAAGTGTTTTATTAAACAGTCACTTTAAAATATGTATTATGTATTTTTTAAAATGTACTAAAATGGTAACAAAGACAATCAAAAGCAATCAATCTATTTTAAATGAGTAATAATTTACTATTATAATATAAACTGTGATAGGCCACACTTAATCTAACTGATAATAATACAGTGGCACAGCAAGCAAGACTGATTGAGTGAATATTTATGAACATTATTTATTCTTAATGTGAATTGACTTTTAATATGCATAGAAATAACAGTGTAGGTTTCTGTATGTTAACATTCTTTAAAACGTTTGAGTGTTCAACCCTAAACGTTAAGGAGAAGATACACAATGATGTCATCTAATTAACTATTAATACATATAAAGATAACATCCATCCATCCATTCATTTCCCGTACCGCTTTTTCCTCACAAGGGTCGCGGGCGTGCTGGAGCCTATGCCAGCCATCTTCGGGCGAGAGGCGGGCTACACCCTGAACTGGTCGGCAGCCAATCGCAGGGCATAAAGATAACAGTGTAGGTTATTTTAAAATTCTTTAAAACGTCAACTACGGTAGGTTTGTATGTTAAGAATACACCGTGATGTCATCTCACAAAATGAACGTTTAGAATTTCAAATACCCTATCAATATAGAAAAGTTCATGAACACATCATGTTGAATGAGAATTGAATTTCCATTTCATTCGCATCACAAAGGCCTTTCCAAGAAAATGTGCAAGCCTATGAAGCTTCTGTTGTTCATGAAACAAAAGCAGCACACTCGGTGAGATGTAGCAGTTTTGGAATTGGGAAATATTCCCTACAGTGAGGATGTGAATCCTGTAGAAAAAGGAAGTTACAGTGTTGACGTGAATAAAAAGCCAGTTGCGTAAGTGTGACCAACAGTACTCACTCACATGCCATATTACCTTTTTAATGTCATTCTTATTATGTTTTTGTCTCTTCCCCTCACTACTCTACTCAACATGTTTGAGAAGTTAAGACCTCAGAAAGGTCCTTGGTCATTCCGTAATGAATAAAGTCCACACACACACACACACACACACACACACAAATCACAAACTGGGCATACCAATTCCACACTGAACAGCAGCGTGCTCTATGATGCTATTGTGAATGTTTCACGTTGGTGCAAAACAGGTGAGAAATCATTTGGAGTTTCAAGTTAGATTCTCCATCTCTTGAAGGCCATCACCAAACTCCAGCCGTAGCAAAGCGTCACCACAAACGCAAATATCTGTGACAGAAAACCAACATGAATCAACTTGTTGGACAGCGTTTCATGAAGTAAAGAACTGTACTGACAAACTATCAATCCCGAATCATTTTGATTGATATTAACGCACGCAAATGTCTGATGAGCATTTGATTCAGAGCCCAGTGGACCGGTGGGCAGCCAAACTTGTCAGAAATCCATGAAACCATCCATCTCGCCACCTCTTTTGGACACCGTTTGACCTCATTCATCACGGGTGAGCTTTGGGCGAGAGGCTCGGTTACAGTCCGGACTGGTGGCCAGTCATTCACGGGGCACGTGTAGACAAGCAACAATTCGCCCACGCATTCACAGCAATTTTCATTCACACGCTGACACACAACAAGAAAGATTTTACTCACCGTTGCCACCACATTAATATTGTACTGGTTGCCAGTCAGCACAGTGAATACATTTCCCCGAGGGTAGTGTATACACATTACAGTTGCGGTGCTGTTTGGCAGGGGCGTGATGATGGCTCCTCCGTTGGCTGCCGTCGTCGCCGCCTCCAGCACGAAGGCGGCAAAATAGAAAACCAAAGCTATAAAATGGTAAAAAACATCCTGCAAAGGAGAAGAGAGGATGTGTTAGGAACTACAATGGCACTCAGTGCACAGATCTTCACCAAGGCTCGAAAGAGAAGTGGAAGGCCTCACTTGTGTCGGTACTTGCGGAGGATGGATGGGTGGGAGTATTTTTGATTTGGGATGTCGCGAACAAGTGAAGCGAAAGTGTTCGAAGTGAGAATAAATTCCTGTGTTTGCATCTATATCAGGTACAACTCTTCTCCTTGAAGTTTTGTATTGTGGTGACTGACTCGGGAGACACCTTACACAAACGCTCAACACAAACACTTGCTCCTCTATATGTTTGCTGTGCAAGCACGTGAGCTTCAGTCTTTTAAACACATTTACGCAGTACGTGGCTCAATCGCAGTCGGTGTTGAGTATTTGTCATCGGTAATATTGATTTACCATCCATCCACCAACCGTTTTTTGAGCGGATCAAGGAGGAAAAGTCCCTCTTAACACACCCCACACCAAAGCGTAAATGGCCAGAATAATATTTCAGAGATATCTAAAAAAAATAAATAAATATGCATCTGCAGACGTTGATGGGAAGGGGAAACATTTTTCAAATTCTGTTTGATTATCAGTACGCGTGCATCCTGCTTATGACTGCGGTGTCCAAAGCTAAGGCACGTGGGTAAGCTAACAGTATATATATATTGATATATATATATTTATATATGATTATAGTATATTTATATCACCCATATGCTGTAGTATCAGCTCAGCATCCATTGGAACCCAGGCTAGTTTTTGCCAGTAGAAAAGCATCAATAGCAAGCACAGCTGTAATGAGCCAAGTAGGGCGAAGGGGAATAATAAACCAACAATTATCAAAGCAAAACCTTTTTGCTTTTGTGCAAGGTGAAGTTAATAAGAACGGGAAGTTTCTAAAGGCTTCAGGTGTCAATGCGTTCAACTAAGTGAACCGTGACGGTGCTACAAACATGAAAAAAAGAAGAGGGCATTTGAAGCAAAAAAAAAAAAAAAAAAAAGACTGTAATCGCATTACATAGGGAAACAAAAGCACGAGAGAGGAGTTTGTGTTGTCAATTCTGTGAAGCCGGCGGGACAACAACAGCGAGGCCTTTGTCGTGTTCTGGTGTGAGATCATCGTCCATGTCGCTCATTGTTCTGATGGGGAAAAAAAACAGCACATGCTTGGCTTGTCCCGCGAACAAAGCTTGGAGCAAGGTGCAGACCCGAGCTTCACAGACACTGCACAAGGTTTTTGGGCAGAGCTAACAGGACTTTGTAACAAACACAAAATATGTGCAACAATTAAGAAACAGATTTTATATCTTTGTTCGTGTAGGAAAGCATTGTAATTTGCCCACATTAGAGCGCTTGCTGTAACTCCAGATATGAATGGCTCGTGATGACAAATGGCTACAAAGGAAACCGCAATTGTCGTGAGAGCTTTTCTAGCGTTCTTCAAATCCATTCGTGTCATTTGTCGGGAAGATTCTCGAGAGCCATGAATGCATCATTTAGCACCGCGATCAAAACAATAACTGGCCCTCTCTGCGGGCGTGAACACGATCAGAAGCACTGACCTATATTTACAACCTAAATTCTTTGATTTGCTCCATGAAATTGTATTAACTTAATCCCAACCGTCGTAGCGTTTCACTCGACAGCACTGCTTCCCGTACGTGTATGTGGATGTTAAGACTTCTTTGTCCAATCCGATTTCAGCCTCCATGTGAAGCCATGTTACTCTAATCAGCCCTTGGGCTTTCAGAATCAGTAGCGCTGGCAGATGGAACATAAACAATATTAGCAATGGAACTATTTCTTTATCCAATCAGAATTCAAATTCACCTCACAGGGCCAGCTATTTTTTTTAATAGTGGTGATCGTCAGTGATGCAACTTTTGTGCTGTGTTGCGTTGTACAAAACTACCATCACGCTGGCACATGCAGCACAACTTCCTCTTTGATTTCATAATATATTTCATGAAATAACGTAATCCATTAGAGTGTAGTTTTACCAATTTTTTTTTTTTTGGGTGTGTTAGTGTGTTATTAAATGAAGGTTTGAAGAGGTTGGTCACATTGGCGATGATCTGGATAAAGGACTGTTTTTCCACTTTTGTCAAGTTTGGGGGCGAGGCAGAACCCGTTTTAGTGAGGATCTGGAAATAGCAGGGTAACTTTGTGAGATAAGACAATGGCCAAGGTAGAACCCAGGCTGGTGCAGTTTGTGTGACTTTTGTTAACTTTGTGAGATAAGGTCGAGGCCAAAGATAAAAGTGGTTAATCCTGAATGTTGTCAAATTTCTGAGATTGGCCATTGGCTATGGTTGAATTCATTTTAGCGTGGATCTGGGTATCGCTGCGGAACGTATATGATATACTGTATGTCGTAGTGACGATATAACTCCATCGTTACTATTGTTATTTTGATGTCTGGGGTCTTGGGTTAGCTCTGTTGCTACACAAATGTAGCCTCCGAGATGTTAACACACGTTATCATTACATTGTTACACCATCATTATGCGAACGCTGAATCAGAGGTTTCGCTTTCGAAATCACAATTAATTAAACAACAACATAGGACTTCCTTTATTCTGAGGAGAGCTGCAACTGTTGCCAGGTCGCATTTACTAAAAAAAATAAAATAATAATAAAAATAATAAAAAATAAAATTAAAAAAACACATACAAAATATTGAATGATAGAGGTTTCCATTAGCCTAGCGCTGAGCCTGGATATTGATGGAAGCGCCACAAATGAAGCCAAAAAGAAGCCATCCCGAAGTGGACGGCGACCGCGGCAGATAGAATCTGAGAAAGTTTATCCAACATGGCGTGAAAGAGTTGGTTAGCTAGCCAGCAGGCTAAGTAGCTAACGGGCTAGCTGCAAAGGTGGCAACTTGTACTTATTTCGGAATAGTACAAGGAGTAACGATTCGGTTCGGACTATTCGTTACTATCAATACGACTAGTGAATGGGGATTGAGCACGAATTTGTGAGCTTTTGTGTGACCAGAGTGACGTCAGACACACTGCATTTCGGACGCGACAATAACATTGGACGAACCATGAATGATGGTTAATGTAGTGGCCGCAACACTACTACTTTGCGCTCGCATGTTCAAATCGCCCGGAAATACACATTTATGGCGCTGCTCGAGGAGCACAGATGTAAAAAAAAAAAACATTGCACATTCCATTATCTTACAATGTAGATATCAACAGTGTGCATTCCATGAAAACTGGTTGTAGTACCATTTACTTTGAATAGTATTTCTTCCACTAGATCATTGTAGATGTGATTTTTTTCAATCTATTCTTTCTTTTATTATATTATATATATATTCTATGTAGACAACGAGGTAGCTCCATGGATACACGATTGTATGGCTGCTAAAAGGAACAGACAACAACAGGCTCGAATATTACCTACCAAAAAGTTCCAGTCAATACTGATGCGGTCAGCCAGGCCGGTGATGAGGAGGAGGAGGTAGGCAGAGGAGAGGAGGAAGGCGGTGACAGACACAAACATCACCCAGCCTTGCAGCAGAGGGACTGGCACATTGGAGGAAGCCACCAGGATCCATACTAAACCACCAAAAAACTGGAGACACGGGCATCGGCATGTGAACGCGCTACACGACTTGGCAACATTTCAAAGAGTCCCTTTTAGACGGATACCTTGTAGTACCGAAATGGTACTTTCATGGCAATTTAGCCCAAAAGTCAAACCAAAATTTGGGTTGAAACCACCATCGTGGGTGATGCCACCAAATCAAGGGAGACGTCAGCTCATTAAACATCTGAAGAATTCCTGTAACAAGTGTGCTCATGATAAGCACAGAACCAGAAATGGAGCTCAAACAATTATTCCTACATTTAATAGATGTTAACATAATATTTTACTTAATAGACTTGTTAATTGCAGCAATCCTGATACAATCGGGGAGTAGTTGTACTTTGTTTTAGTTTTACGTTATAGTTACACTTGCATGACTGCCGAGACGTGTTACAAAATTGCCTCTGCGGTCAATTAAGGCTTCGTGAGGGTCACCCTTTGAAGTAATTCACTTTACATGAATAAGCATGGGGAAAATTGCTTTGCAAATAGAACATAAATGTCAACCAGCTTCCTGGGATGGGTTGGCAACAGTATCTTTTAATGGAATACCTTTCTGAGCGTCACTTAGAAATGAGCATTACTATCATTGTCTAAGTATTGCCAGAGCTCTTGTGTTGGATCTTTCAAATGAAAGTAAACTTGTGTAGTTGCTTCTTATATTGCGTAACGTTCTTTGGCCAAGAAGCTTATGTTTACTACCGCAATTTCTGTATCAGACGAGCAAGATACACAGTTTCCGTGTTAAAATCCTTACTAAATATTAAGATATCGGATTAATGAACAAGCTAAAGTAAATTGAGTTTAAAACGCAAGTTGGGTGGAGCATCACAATCACGTGTGACAATCCTATTAAGGACTATACTGTATACTGTATTTTATTACCTCATGAGAAAATCAAGTTGAAATACCCTAAAGGTCAGAGGTGTCTAGGACGCTGAGATCACCTTGCAAGTGTAAAGGTCGTCAGGAGAGACCACGAGGTTGCTATCCTATGCTGCTAAACATCCACGATAACGAGTTCCTGATCGAGTTTGAGGACAGCCACCAATGTATACTACTCAGCTACACTGACCAGTTCAATGAGGAATATTTGAATTACAATGGAAAGGAAAGGGGCGTTTTTATAACAAGGAATAAAATGAGACATTGTTGAACATTATCAGCGTAGTCCACACGAAGAAAAACGTTAACGATCAACACTTACTATTTCAAAGCAGAAAAGAGCTCCAGAATAAGTCCTCAACACTTCCAGGCCCAAAGGCAACGAAATCGTGGGCGCTGAGAAAGAGGTGGCAGCGGGATTTGTGGCCGGCTCCGACATCTCTGCGTCCGCCTCTCTCTCTCCTCTTTCTCGGTCTCCTCTCAGGCTCGCTCACCCCCCCAGGGAACCCAGCGGAACAAAGGGCACGAGACGCGGGGGAAATTCCTCTGGAGTCGCGTGTCCCTCTCCGAACTGAACAGGTCGGACAGGTGCACCGGCCACTCCCCTTGGAGCCGTGATGCTGCGTTCAAAGACATCACGGAAACCGTTTGATCCAAAATGGTTTGGGATTAAATGCCTATCAAATAGAGTTCACGGTTGTTTTGTTGAAAATTGATGGCGAGTATATCAAATATATTGCGCTACAAAAGATGCAGGTGGACACACGTTTTTAGCATGATTGGAAATTCAAAATCTTTTCCCCGATAAAACCGATAAAATACCATTCTTTTTCAATTTTAGCGGAAACACTTTCACTATTCCAAAATTGGGGGTTCAAATCTGGTTTCTGGACTTCCTCGATGGTTCACGTTGTATGCTTTTTCCGTGTACTCCAGCTTCCTCCCCTTTCCTAAAATATAGATATTAGGTTAATTGAGGACTCTAAATGAAAATTATAATGTATAATTATGATAATAATTTTAAATATGAATTATAACCAGCAATTTTTTTTGTACACATCTCATGTTTCCACCCATTAAAATAGAATAAAACATGTTTTCAATGCAGTTGTGGTCGTCTCAATCACAACTGAAAGCAACAATTCTGCACTTGGCCTTTGGACTTATTCCTTTTGTAAGAAGGAAAATAAGGATGAAATTGGTCATAATGAGTGGAAGTGACCAGAAGAAAAAATGAAGTCCAACGAGGGGGACAATGGTGTGGCTACTGGTTAACTCAATTAAATGCAAAAACAAATAAGTCCACCTAGTATTCATGCGTGTAGAATTAAAGATGACAACAGGAGCACTGTGGAAGACTTCCACACTAATGTCAGAACACACACACACACACAAAAGAGTTCAACTTAATGCTTTGAGAAGTTACTTTGTTGTAGGGTTGTCCAGACTATGCCACAGTTAATGTTTAGTCAGGATTTGGAATACAAGAACCAATATTGACATAACCTCCAAGAGGACATTCTGGCGCAATTTAGGAGGGTGAGCATGAGTGCCAGGGTACATCACGTGCTTTCATGCCATTGTTTTTAAGAGGCCCGATGCTTGCTTGGCAAATCTTGATCAACTGACAGCCTGATATTTTCAAAGAAAAGGAAATGGATGAGAAAGTTGTGAAAACCATTTTTATTTATCTAGGATTTAGCTTTACAGGGACTTTAAAAGTACAAAATATAAAATTTCCCAAGGCAAAAATAAAAGGGGCTAGTACAGTATTTGTATTTTCTTTTTCATTATTAACACAGTTTTTAACTTTGTTTTATGACGGTTAAGAGTGTTAAAACATTCAAACATTGCTTGTACACTAAAATATGATAGTGGCAGTTTGACGCTGGAACAGATTACTTCTATTTTGATTATTTCCTGGTGATGCAGAGGTATGGAACATATAAGAAGATGCTGATCATTGTTTTGCTCAATTTAACAAGAGGGCGTGGGCGCACACACACATGCACACACACGCGCGCGCACACACACACACACACACACACACACGTACACACGCACACACACTGCACGTTAATCCTCACAAACCCAAGAGAGAGGCTCGCTACAAGGCATGTCATTCCATCCCCGCCCCGAACGTGAGAGTTCCGCACAGTCCTCGTAACCGCCATCATCGTTTGGCTCCCCTTCCTGCCAGAATCCTTCAAAGTCCAGTTCGTCCCCATTCACCCACTTCCACTTGCCCTCGTGCTCCAAGTCAGACAAACCAATCCAGATTCGATCGTAATATTTGGAGATAAAACTCAGCTCCTCTTTGGAGGTGATAATGACCAGGTCGCCTCCTCTGTCTTGACAGTCCCTTCTGCTCGTTTTCCACGGCTTCGTTTCGCCTTTCTCAGAGATGAAGTAGCATTTCTCCTTGAATTTGACCCAATGCAACGGGCAAGGTTTTTCTAAAGGAAGCACAATAAATTGATCATTTTACGGCAACAAAATCTATTTTTAAAATAACAGCCTCACAGAAGTGCCGAAACAGTACCTGCCCTGCGATAGTATGAATATGTGGCGCTAGTGTTTCGATACTCTCCCATGAGCAGTGATGCCAGTACTAACGACCAATACCTAATGACCACTTTTTCGAATAGCGAGTATTCAGTGTAGGGAAGATGACTTTGGAAACGTTGAAAATTTAATCCTTGTGTAATTAGTTCAATTACTCTCTCAAAGTAATATAACTCATTACATTTCATGACATTTTGATGACTTTTTACATTTTTAATGAATGCATTGGATTTTTTCTAAAAAAAAGTGGAATAAAACCACAGATCATTATTTTGGATTTAACCACATGATTGTTCTTTACACAAAGAATAAACCAATAACAAAGCGTAATTAAATGTGAATACATAATAATAAAAAATGTGTTTGTCGCATTATTTGTGTAGCGCATGTGGAAAAGCATGTTGACCTAATGAAAAAGGTGCACAATTTAGGCAATATAGCTTCATATGGCAACCCAGATAAGTGAATGTTCCATAAAAAAGTCAAGAATTATAAAGATGAAACTGTTCATACGTAAATGTGATTTTAGGTGTTCAAAGTGTAACGATGAGTCTAACCTTTTCAAAATTTCAGACAAACTAATAGATTGAATAGAATAGAATTCGAGGTTATATTTGGAAAAATATGTCATGTTCGAGACGATGCAGAATGGCACATGGCCAGAGAGAGCCAATCACAAGCGCCGGCTTTAGAAGGAGGAAATGACCTGAAAAAAAACAAAACAACAACAACATCCCATCTTTTTTTCCCACAGATTTTCCATGTCTAACTAAAATTGTAATCATGGAAATGTCTAAAAGCAATTGTAATTTAACTACACATTTTCTCCCAGCAATGTAATGGATTACAATTACATAAATGTTGTGATTAAATTACTTGATATCATTGCATGGAATTTGTTACTCCCCACCACTGTGAGACACGGTGCATTCCTTTTGTGACTACGATGAATCGCACAAGTCGAAGGGAGGCCCATTTGGCTCACCGAAGGTGCGTTACCACACAACAGCAACTTGCTCAAGTTAGTAAGCCACCAGGTAACTTGCAATATAGCGAGCGTGACCCAGAGGCCGCAATGTTTGTAATACAACCCACAGTCAGGGTTTCAAGAAATAAAAATGCTGGGAAGTGCGCTGCTTATTTTCCTGAGTAAAAAGTGTCAGAAAGGTTCTAACTATTTGAGTTTATGTTTGTTCTTGCTTGTTTATTGCCGCATTAAGAACTGAGTTACGCTCCCATGTTTGGCTTGCAATGCATTATGGGTTGTTTATTCATGACCTACTCCATAGCCGTGAATACAGTCTGCATCGCTACGTCTGTACAGCACTGCGGTGTTTAGTGTGCAAATAACCGTGAGAACACTGTTCATTCGCTTAGCAATTGATATTGTGCTCGTTTGCCACGCTGCTTCGTGTACGGCAGTTTTAGTTCTTCATGTAATCGGTATCTTGCCCATTTAATGTGTTAAGCAGGAATCCCCGAGAAGGAATGGTGTGTGTTTATAATCAGGTTGCAACTTGTATTTTGTGTGCGGTATTCACCTGTGCTGTTCCGATTTAACTCTTGAGCCTCCTCCTTTGAGCAGTCTCGACTTGCAACCAATGTGCTGATTTGGCTCTGCAGCACTTCCAGCTCTTTGGTCAGGTTGCTGGATATCAACTTCAGTTGGTCTCGCTCATCTCTGAGGGTGTCCCGCTCTGTTCTGAGGCCGTCTCGCTCATTTTGGAGGGTATCTATCTCATTCTTGAGGGCGCCCCGCTCACGTTTGAGAGATTCTTGCTCCTTTTGGAGGGTGTCTCTCTCATTTTTGAGGGTGTCTCGCTCATTTTTGAGGACCTCTTGTTCCTTTTGGAGAGTGTTTTTGTCATGGTTTAGAATGTCTCGCTCAGTTTTGTGAATTTCTTGCTCAACTTGAAGGGCGTCCCGCTCATGTAGGAAGGTCTCTTTCTCATTCTCGAGGAAGTCCCGCTCCTTTTTGAGTTTTTCGTCCTGATATCTGAGGGCTCCTTGCTCATCTTGCAGGTTGTCACGCTCATTTTTCAGGACCTCCTGCTCATTTTGGAGGTTTTCCAGTTCAGTTCTTAAGGTGGCTCCTTCCTTTTTCAGAGCATCACGTTCAATGTGGAGATTGTCTCGCTCGCTTTTGAGGGTCTCACATTCATCGTGGAAGGCGTTCCGCTCGTTTTCGAGAATGTTTCGCTGGTTCTGAAGTGTGTCCCGTTCATTTTGAAGGTGGTCTCGCTCCCCTTTGACGGTGTCCTTCTCCTTAGTCACAGAACAGAGATTGGTCTCTAACTGCTTGTTGCTTTCTAACAAGGTGGTGTATCTGCCTTGTATCTGGAAACATTGTGAAGTCAGATTGGGACACGTGGTGAGAGGCAATTGTTCAGTGTCCGGTCCCACGTCTGCAAGAAAATGAGCACATACTGAATCCTTAAAAGGACCACGGAAGAATGCTGTCATTAATAGCAACTGTTGATGATCTACAGTGCAGCTCTGCGCAGACTCATGCAATGACGTGTCGAATGTTGTTTGGATTAGCAATCGTGTCAAGGCATGTACTCACATTGGCCCACCATGGCTATAATGACAACCAGCAGCAGAAGATAGAGCAGCCCCAGACACACTGCAACAGCTCCAATCCACCACACTGAGTCCCCCCACAAAAAGGAAATACAATGTTAGCAGTGCTAATTGCTAGTTTTTATGTATTTTTGAAATGCATAAAAATCCAAGATATTCTTACCTGATTTTGGAACTCTCTTTCCGTGTTCTGATTTAGACTCCATTAATTCCCAACCATCTCCCCTAATCACCCCCGACTTGCTGTTAAATGTCACGGACATGTGTCTGATTTGTTTTCACCCCCTCTTGGTTGTCACCTCACCATAGGGTTCACAAATGTTGCAACAAACAGTCCTTGTTAAGGCACTGGGATCTGCTGAATCAGGGGGGAAAAACAAGCAATAGCCACGCCTTTGGATGGGTTTAAAGGAACCGTATGGGGAAAAAGAAAACAAGTTCTGACTTCTAATAAGTGTATGGAGCATTTGATCTATTATTGTTTTTATTCATACAACTGCTAATAACTAAAAACTGTCATCGTTAGATAATCAAAAACTATGTGTACTTTTAAGTTTCTAGAATGAGTAAGATGTAACATTTTGGGCCCTTTTTTATCATCAGTAAAGGGCGGACTGAATCTTTAAGATTATAGGACTGTCAGCAAACTTCATATTTCCTTTTTGCAATAACAGGAAGTCACCAAGCTTAAAATTGTGCATGGGCAAAATTGTTATTGTATATGAATTTGCAGTCTCAACTGTTAAAACATCTCACCATCAAATTATTGACAGTGTTGAGGATGAAATCTAAGTTTAGTCCGATCAATATGTGCCATCAAAACATTTGGTTAAATGTGCAATTACTCCCATCCATTCCTTTTCTACACTGTTTGTCCTCATTAGGGCTGCAGGTAACGGAAGGATATCCCAGTCGAATTCATCTTTTGGGAACGTGTACTTCCTTCAGTGTCCCCAAGGAAAACATGCAAATCTGCTGTATGCCGGTAGGACACGCCCCACTTGACTTGAGTGTTAGTGGCGTTAAAATGAATCACACGAGCCCTCACCCACCCTAATCCTAAACTGTGTTAACCTGAAGCCTAACTCCACGGACCCACTCCATTACTCCTTTTCGATTTTACTTCATACAAATGTGATACAGACTTAGAATGGTCATCTTGTGACATCTGCATAGCCTGCCCTTCTCGCCATGCAGGAGCCAATCATGTTGCAGCAGGGCGTGTCTTGCGTAGAACACAAGTGGGGTTCCTAATAACGTGCCACACAGTGTGAGGCACATGAACTTTTCTAGTGCGTCAGAGGTCATCCATTTAAACTCAGACCGCTCAGAAGAGAATACATTTGTTTGTGCACCAACTTGCAGCGTAAAACTACATTAAATCCAACATTTTCCGAAATGACACTTCAAATGGACACAAGTCGAATAAGTACATCATTTATTGAACTGTACTTGCATGGAAGTCTGTTCATTAACTCAAGATGCTGAGTAGACAGCCCCTCCTCCTCGTCATCCTGTTACCCTGCCTTTTGGAAACTCACAGATGAAAAACATGGCAGTGTCACACTCCACATGATTCCATGTCCCTGTGCTGAGCAGCTCCACACAACTCGCGTTGTGGCTGGGTGAGGTGAGCTCCTCGTCTTGACTCCATGCAACAAAGTCGGGAAGTGGGCTGGAATCTGCATCCCGGGAACTGTTTCTTCTATTGTGCTGAAGAATATATAGGAAAAATCCATTGATGAGCGTCTTCACACACAGGCAACGCCAACCCCTACAGTACATGCATGATATTAATTAACCAGGTTTCAAGGGTTGACTTTCATTCTCCAACCTTTAAAAAGTCCTGCATGGGATTCATTGTTAATACTGAGCCGGAAAACCGAAAGAACAATGATGCCCGTCCGGCACACTATGCTGCATACAGCTCCGCGCAACCGCGTAAAATTCGGACAAGGGAACTGGGAATTACCTTTCACAGGTCAACATATTTTTGGGGCTTTTTTTCCTGTATTGATAGCACACGCTTTGGCATTGAGAAAAAAAGTAAACCTCAATAAAATTGGTTGAGAAATGACCAGGTTATGACTCAATTTCAGTGTCCATACATTGCCTTTGAAGGGGACGTAGCCCCTGCCAACATGGCCGCCACCTAGGCACTTTACTTACAGAACGCTGGCATATCTAGTCTTCTTTTCATATCGGTGAACTCACCCATCTCCAATATTTTCTTTTGCTCAAGTGTGAAGCCACTGAGTATGATTTCAAAATAAATACGTAAAAAATGTAATAATAATAATACGATTTGTCAGCATGTAATCAAGAAATAAATAATAAAAATAAAAAATATATAATTATTATTGTGCTGACATCATTAATGTACTGCATAAAGGACAACCCCTAGGGGCCATATTTGCACAGGATATTGGTATTTGTCTGTACTACTATAGTATTTTAGGCATATAATGAGTATTTTGAGCACTTGATGAGACTGGATTTATTTAAACCGAAACGAGCGTTGATGGTTGATGAGCTTTTCGGTTGAAAATTGTGACTCATCCCACTGTAGTGTAAGCGTGTACATACTGAGAGCGTGTCCGTGTTGTTCGGCAGGAGCCCGACGTAAACCCTGGTGAGTCCAGACTGACTGACATAATCCGCCATGAGGCGGTTGCTGTCGACGGTGTTCGGCACGGCCAAGGTGCCGCCTCTCAGCTTGCAGTTCATTGAGGCCTCCTTGAAACTTTTGGCCTCCTTCACCAGCAGGTAGTAGCGCTCATCACTTTCTGTGAGGCCCAACATGACTGGATGAGAGTGGAGAGATTCACTTTTTAAAGTACATTTATCTATCATGTCAGGAAACAGTATTGAGCCTTTTCTCGAGTGATAAGCGGCTCACTTAAATGTTGACGTACAAACGGTTGGACACACTCACTATTCTTGACAAACCTGACGCCGTTCCTCAGCTTGCCCACATTGACGTCCATCTGTCCCACCACCCTCCTATATTTTCCACAGTCACATGTAGTGCCTAATTGATTGGATACAAGATCTTTGAGCAGAATCATCTCCTCTTAGACTGCTGTAAGCCTGAGTTTGGCCACAAAGAGTGCTAATTGTAGCATCGCTGCTCAAGCTTTTGCTACCAAACTACCACTAATGTTTGTTGACAGTGTAATTTCAACACAACTGCATGAGGGGAAAAAAAGCCTATAACTTGCTCCCATGCGGAGCCCTACCTGCTTTTCCCTTCAATCCAGAGGGTCCATCCAAGCCTGTAGCCCCTTTGTCCCCTACAGAGGAATATATGACATAAACGTAATATATCACATTTCAACAGGCCACTCCAGAATTCCCCAAAAGGTCCTTTCTATACAGAGTCAAACCTATTATTCGATTACTTTGATGAACACAATTTAACTAGCAGAGTTTTTATTTTTTTAAATCTGTGAATCTTTTCTGGTCATTACAGTAATCTCGATATATAATGCAGCCCTATGGGGGGCACAAGCCAGGGCAAACTGTAGGCCGGTCCCAAGCCCGAATAAATGCAGAGGGTTTGCGACAGGATGGTCATCCGGCTTAAAACTTTGCCAAACAAATATGAGCGTTCAGCCAAAGAATTCCATACTGGATCGGTCGTGGCCCGGGTTAACAACGTCCGTCACCGGCGCCGTCAACCTGCAGGGCGCCGGTGGAAATTCTGGAAGGAGCTAGACGAAGTAGTTCTGAGCATCCCAGACAGAGAGAGAGAGTCGTGATTGGTGCAGATTGCAATGGACATGTTAGTGTCCATTACAATGGTAGTGTCCATTACAATGGACACTAACATGGGGCAGGCAGGAGAGTACTCGGTGTATCTTCTGACAGGAAAGGAGAGAAGGAGACTTGGTGGTGGAGTCTCACAGTACAGGAAATCATACAAGGAAAAAGCTTAGCTAAGAAGTGGGACACTGAGAGGACCGAGGAGAGGCGAAAGAAATACATTGAGATGCGACACAGGGCAAAGGTAGAGGTGGCAAAGGCCAAACAAGAGGCATACGATGACATGTTTGCCAAGTTGGACACTAAAGAAGGAGAAAAGGATCTATACAGGCTGGCCAGACAGAGAGATGGGCTAGAGATGGGAAGAATGTGCAGCAGGTTAGGGTGATTAAGGATAGAGATGGAAATATGTTGACTGGTGCCAGCAGTGTGCTCGCTAGATGGAAAGAATACTTCTAGGAGTTGATGAATGAGGAAAATGAGAGAGAAGGGAGAGTAGAAGAGGCAAGTGTGGTGGACCAGGAAGTGGCCATGATTTATTAAGGGGGAAGTTAGAAAGGCATTAAAGAGGATGAAAAATGGAAAGGCAGTTGGTCCTGATGACATTCCTGGGGAGGTATGGAAGCATCTAGGAGAGGTGGCTGTGGAGTCTTTGACCAGCTTGTTCAATAGAATTCTAGCGCGTGAGAAGATGCCTGAGGAATGGAGGAAATGTGTGCTGGTGCCCATTTTTAAGAACAAGGGTGATGTGCAGAGCTGTGGGAACTATAGAGGAGTAAAGTGGGTGAGCCACACAATGAAGTTATGGGCAAGAGTAGTGGAGGCTAGACTCAGGACAGAAGTGAGTATTTGCGAGCAACAGTATGGTTTCATGCCTAGAAAGAGTACCACAGATGCATTATTTGCCTTGAGGATGTTGATGGAAAAGTACAGAGAAGGTCAGAAGGAGCTACATTGTGTCTTTGTAGATCTAGAGAAAGCCTATGACAGAGTACCCAGAGAGGAACTGTGGTACTGCGTGCCGAAGTCTGGAGTGGCAGAGAAGTATGTTAGAATAATACAGGACATGCACGAGGGCAGCAGAACGTTGGTGAGGTGTGCTGTAGGTGTGACAGACGAATTTAAGGTGGAGGTGGGACTGCATCAGGGATCAGCCCTGAGCCCCTTCCTGTTTGCAGTGGTGATGGATAGGCTGACAGAGGAGGTTAGACTGGAATCCCAGGAGACCATGATGTTTGCAGATGACATTGTGAACTGTAGTGAAAGCAGGGAGCAGGTGGAGGAACAGTTAGAAAGATGGAGGCATGCACTGGAAAGCAGAGGTAAGACAGAATAAATGTGCGTGAATGAGAGGGGTGGTGGGGGAAGAGTGAGGCTACAGGGAGAAGAGATAGCAAGGGTGAAGGACTTGAAATACTTGGGGTCAACCGTCCAGAGCAATGGTGAGTGTGGTCAGGAAGTGAAGAAACGGGTCCAACCAGGTTGGAACGGGTGGAGGAAGGTGTGTTATGTGACAGAAGAGTCTCTGCTAGGATGAAGGGCAAAGTTTATAAAACAGTGGTGAGGCCAGCCATGATGTACGGATTAGAGACAGTGGCACTGAAGAGACAACAGGAAGCAGAGCTGAAGGTGGCGGAATTAAAGACGTTGAGGTTCGCTCTCTCGCAGTGACCAGGTTGGATAAAATTAGAAATGAGCTCATCAGAGGGACAGCCGAGGTTCGATGTTTTGGAGACAAAGTTAGAGAGAGCAGACCTGGATGGTTTGGACACGTCCAGAGGAGAACTAGTGAGTTTATTGGGAGAGTGAGTTTATTGCCAGAATGAAACCTTTGTATATAATTCAATTTAAAAAAAATCATTAGACACTCAGTTGGTGTCATAAAAATTGCTTTGGACAATTATATGAGCCCTGAACTACAGTATGAAGACAAATAGATAATTTCACTCACTTTACTAATCCAGCCATCACAAAGTGGATTTGAGCAGAGATATTTTGTTGTACTTGTACAATATCACCAATAGATGGTGATATCACACCAATGTATAGAATTGTAGGCTTTCACTACTAGTGAAGTCAACAATACTAACTGAATACTGTATGATCTTATGTTTAGTCCAAGCAAAACTATTTTGACTCAAGGTACTAAGTGATTTAAAGGAGACGTACTGTAAATCAGTAATTCCCAACCAGGGTGACAAAGCTCGTGACACTGGGAGACCGCATTTTTTATTATTATTACACCTTGTGCCATTTTATAGATATTGCCAGAATGAAAAAGTGCTATATGTTGACCGAAGAACAGTGTTGTTGTCACGCTATAAAGCAAAGCAAAGCAAACTTATTTATGTAGCGCATTTTCATACACAAGGCAACTCAATTTGCTTTACATGATTACAAGTGTTTCAAAACAAAGAAAAAAACAACAACTTATAAACATTTAAAACAGAGAAAAAAATCAAATGAAATAAAAATACAATTAAAACAGCGTAAAGTGCAAGAAATATCATTTAAAAGTGGAAATGCTCTAGAACGCATGGGAAAAAAGAAGAGTTTTTAACCTGCATTTAAAAACATGCACACTTGGGGCTGGCGTCACTCCTGTTGGCAATTTATTGCATTTGTGTGCAGCATAATAGCTAAATGCTGCTTCACCATGTTTGCTTTGGACTCTGTGCTCCACTATTTGACCTGAGTCTGTGGATCTCAGAGCCCTACTGGGTTTATATGCCATTAGCATTTCATTAATGTATTCAGGACCTAAACCATTTAGGGATTTATAGAACAGTATCAGAACTTTAAAATATATTCTAAAGCTGACTGGAAGCCAGTGTAAAGACTTTAGAATTGGAGTAATATGCTCTGAACTCCTTGTTTTGGTCAGAACCCGAGCTGCAGCATTCTGAATGAGCTGCAGCTGTTTAATGCTCTTTTTAGGGAGTCCACTCAGAAGACCATTATAATAGTCAAGTCGACTTGAGATAAAAGGATGTATGAGCTTTTCCTGGTCTGCTTGACACATGCAAGCCTTCACTATGGATATGTTCTTCAAATGGTAGAAGGCATCTATCAGAACACCAAGGTTTCGGACTTGGTCGTTGGTTTTTAAAGAGGGTGACTCCAGGTATTTAGTAACAGCAATCCTCTTTTCTTTATTTCCAAAAATAATTGTCTCAGTATTGTTGTGGTTTAATTGAAGAAAACATTGCCTCATCCAGATATTTACCTGTTTGAGACTGTGACTGTGTTTGAGATTTAACTGTGGCACGAGGAAAATCTTAGTTCTGGGTCAATGTTTCCCCTGAAAGTCAACAACACTGCTTGTGAAAATTAGTTTATTTTGTTCCAAGTGTTTATTGAGCTGTGACCTAACTGTTTGCACGTTACAAAGCCACTTTTCCTGTAAGAGTATTAAAGCTAATTCTTCCGGAGAAAAGTGATTGCTCACAAATGTAGGGCAACAGTAGCAGTCGTTAAAAATAAATATCTACCACACAGGGAGGAAACACACCAATATGACATCATTTGTTCCTCTACGTGATAAGATTCAAAACACTTGTGTATTGTTTATTTTTCTGTTGTGCTGTGAAGTAGCTTAGAAAACTCCACTCATTGGCCATAACATTAGGTACACCTGCATGTTTTTTTAGAACACAATGCAGTACAGTTCTACACTAATGAAAACTATCCATCCATCCATCTTCTTTACGGCTTATCCTGTTCAGAGTCACGGGTGACCTGGAGTCTATCCCGGCTGACATTGAGCGAGTGACAGAGTACACCTTGGACGAGTCGGCAACCAATCACAGTGCACATAAAGACAAACAACCATTCACACTCACATTCATAATATTTGGACAATCTAGAGTCTTCAATGAGCCTAACATGCATGCTTTGGGAACGTGGGAGGAAGCGGGAGAATGTCCTTCCAAGCATGGGTGGGTACACGCAAACCCCCAACCGCTGAACCATGAGGCAGAGCAGCTAACCTCTAAACCGTTATGCTGCCCCACTGAAAACTACAACACCAATATAATGAACATATTGTTGTATTAAATTGGACATATTTCCGAAAATTGACCTTCCGCACTTCTGGTCAACTGTAACGTAATAGAGGATAATTGTGTTTGGTATCAATGCACCACACCAGGGGTGTCAAACTCATTTTTGTCGTGAGCCACATTGGAGTTACGATTTCCCTCATCGGGCCGTTGTGACTGTGAAGCCATATAAGTGTGTCATCGCTTCTTCATCGTGTTACATTTACACAACAAATTAATAGGTAACTAGTTTTGAAACCAGAAGTCAAGCATAATAGTTTGTTCAACTATTGTACAAGTTACTGTAAAAAGGTGTTTGGTAACAAACAAAAATTATTGCAATATCTTAGTTAGTATTTATTACATATGACGATTTGAAATTTTGGTACAGATTTGAGCAAGAATCATGGAAGTTGAGTCAAATTATTTGCTTTCATAAAATGATGTGGCTGGCCGGATCTGGCCCCCGGGCCTTGAGTTTGACAACTGTGACATTACTAATAGTTGAGACAAGGCACCTATTTTACATTAGAAACATCTCACAACACAACACCAGACCAAAAAAAACCCTCAAAAAACAAAACAAATGGAAATACTGTAAATACTTAATCAGTGATTATCCCATCTCAATTACTCACAAATGGATTTACCCAGTGTGAAATCTGGGCATGTTTAGTTGAACACAAAGCTGTTATTCTGTCTATCCTGCTGTCCACAGCTTAAATGTACATTCTGGCATCTAATGGAAGAGCATTTAATTGTTCTAACATGGGTCCCCCTTCCCATGGGCTCACCACCTGTGGGAGGGGCCATAGGGGTAGGGTGCAGTGTGACAGGACGGTGGCCGAAGGCGGGGACCTTGCCGATCCGATCCCCGGCTACAGAAGCTGGCTCTAGGTACGTAGAATGTCACCTCTATGGCAGGGAATGAACCCGAGCTGGTGTGTGAGGTCGAGTAGTTCCAACTAAATATAGTCGGGCTTCGCCTCCATGCACAGCTTGGGCTCTGGTACCAGTCCTCTCGAGAGGGGTTGGGCTCTCTTCCACTCTGGAGTTGCCCACGGTGAGAGCAGGTGTGGGTATACTTATTGGCCCCCGACTTGGCGCCTGTACGTTGGGGTTCACCCCGGTAGACAAGAGGGTAGCCTCCCTCCGCCTTCGGGTGGGGGGACAGATCCTGACTGTTGTTTGTGCCTATGCACCAAACAGCAATTCAGAGTACCCGCCCTGTTTGGAGTTCTTGGAAGGGGTGCTGGAGAGCGCTCCCGCTGGGGACGCCATCGTTCTGCTGGGGGACTTCAATGCTCCAACGGAAGGGCGTAATTGGGAGGAACGGCCCTCCCGATCAGAAACTGAGCGGTGTTCTGTTATTGGACCTCCGTGCTCATCACGGATTGTCCATAACGAACACCATGTTCAAGCATAAGGGTGTCCACACGTGCACTTGGCACCAGGACACCCTAGGTTGCAGTCCGATGATCGACTTTGTGGTCGTGTCATCGGAATTGCGGCCGCATGTCTTGGACACTCGATTGAAGAAAGGGGTGGAGCTGTCAACCGATCACCACCTGGTGGTGAGTTGGCGCCGATGGTGTGGGAAGATGGCAGGCCCAAACGTATTGTGAGGGTCTGCTGGGAGCGTCTGGCAGAATCCCCTGTCAGAAGGAGTTTCAACTCCCACCTCCGGCAGAACTTCACCCACGTCTCGGGGGAGGCGGGGGACATTGAGTCCGAGCGGACCATGTCCCGCGCCTCTATTGCCGAGGCAGCCGACCGGAGCTGTGGACGTAAAGTAGTCGGTGCCTGTCGTGGCGGAAATCCCCGAACCTGTTGGTGGACACCAACGGTGAGGGATGCAGTCAAGCTGAAGAAGGAGTCCTATCGGGCCTTTTTGGCTGGCCAAGCGGAATGCAGCTTTGGTGGTCGCTGAAGCAAAAACTCAGGCATGGGAGGAATTCGGTGAGGCCATGGAGAAAGACTTCCGGACGGCTTCGAGAAAATTCTGGTCCACCATCCGGCGTCTCAGGAGGGGAAAGCAGTGCACCACCAACACTGTGTATAGTGGGGATGGGGCGCTGCCGACCTCGACTCGAAGCAGAGTCTGGGTTCTCTGAGGCGGGCTCTCCTATCTCTGGGGTTCAGTTCACCGAGGTGATTGAAAAGCTCCTTGGTGGCAAGGCCCCGGGGGTGGATGAGATTCGCCCGGAGTTCCTAAAGGCTCTGGATGTTGTGTGTTGTGTTAATTGGACATATAAAACTGCTGCAGATACCGTGAAGAAGTTACTCTGCCTGAAATGAAATAATTAATTACCCGGAATTAAAATTGGTTATTGCTATTACGCAACAGACAAATACTGTGTTAGTGTGCAGGATACCGAGGACGTTGCCAAGTCGTACCTTGGTCTCCACTGGGTCCCGTCTTTCCCATGTGACCATTGTCGCCCTTCAGCCCCGCCTCTCCCGATGCCCCTGGAAATGCATAAAAAGAAAGAGAGAACAAGAGTGGACATATTTCTGTCATCTTTTAACAACTTTATCACAAATAAAGGTGGAACACAACATAATTTGTTTCTTTTTATATGTTCCTGCAAATATGTCGAATATCACCACACTTCAATGAATAAGCCCTTATTTCTCGCCATACTTTAAAGAGCCTCACATCGTTGTGTTTTTTTGTGTGTGCTTCAAATTTGGATTGCATGTCTAAGCATAATTAAGAACTAAAAATAAGAATACAATTTCACGAAACATTTCTGTACGGATGGGGCACAGACCAAGGAAGAGCCAATCACATGCTGGCAC
The DNA here is from genome assembly GCF_024500275.1 of Phycodurus eques. Lineage (NCBI taxonomy): Eukaryota > Metazoa > Chordata > Actinopteri > Syngnathiformes > Syngnathidae > Phycodurus > Phycodurus eques. The sequence goes on along the minus strand of NC_084528.1, from coordinate 30,065,539 downwards.
CCTTTAGCTATCTTGTTTTTTTTTTTTTTTTTTTTTTTTTTTTTTTTTTGCTTGCTTGCTCTGATTGGCTAGCACCAAGACAGGACTCAGTACTTTTAGTGGATAATGATCCGTTGAAGAACTCAGGCAACACACACACGCATGCGTAGGTATGCAATGCTGTGCGTCTGTGGCCGGTCACCATGCTTTATGTGTCCCTGATCATTTTTGTGCATCTCAGACGTGGGACACGCAACAAATGAGATCCCTGCTAATTTAATATTTGTACTTTGGTGGATTGTCATTCTTTACTCCTCTTTTTTTTTTTAAATAGCTTGGTTAGGTTTAATTAGACTGTAGAAAATGGCTGTTAGTTATGTAAAGGAGTGTGTCATTATAAATTTCAATATACACCAAAAACTTTTTGAGACAAACTTGATTATCTTCTGCAAAGGATGATTCTTTATTTTTCTTCTGAACTAAACGCACGGATTTTGATTAATTCATACCAAAGAGTTGAAAATGTGTGCGTGTGTAAAGTACAGCCAAAGCCTGGCCTTCTGCTGCGATTATTTCCTCAGGAAACTATTCCACTGGAAATGAATGATATTTGAAATAGAAAGTGACACATTGGAGAGGGCTGTTGCCATGGGAGAGAAGTGGCACACACACACACGCACGCACACAAACACACACGCTCATAAAGTTTGCAAGTTTGTGTTTCTTGATGATTTGTAAGACACATTATTGAAAGGTATGCGGTCAAATGAAAATACAGTACAGTAAATTACAAACTCTGTCAGTATTAAATAGTATGAGTAGAGTATATGTACATATGTGTAAAAAAAAAAAAAACAATATATTTGTAGCTGCACATTACAATTAAGCCCTGACTGAAGTGCGAAGAGAGATTATAATTGTTCTCCGCTGTATGAAGAAATTGGATGTGTTGCTCTGTTTTCCCCGCGTTTAAAGTTGCCGAATGTTGTTTTCCCCCGTGCCGACACCAGCCAGTTCAACCGTTCATCCATCTTTCAGATAACACTTGTTCCTATCGCTGCTGTTGCTTTTTATAATGGCCAAACCCTCCAACTGGCTTAACGTCTGGATTCCCCATGCAGCTGCCGGAGGATAAAGAGGTGGAAGGCCTCATTTTTCATCATGAAGACGGATTTGAAACTACCTAGAGTTAGTAAAATACAATCACGCAGATGGTAGGGGGACTTTTCAAGCCGTGATTAAAAACCCTTGATTCTAGGTTGTTTGTTCAGTTATGAACTGGGTTACACCAAACCCGTGTGCAGAGACCCATTTTTATGTGCTTCACTGCTGGCTTCCACATCACAGGCAATTAACTCCCACAATAACAAATTCGCAGCTCAATTTAGACTTACTTTAATGTAAAGGTAGGGGGGCAAAGGTCCACCGCTGTTTGTTGACATTAATAAACCAAGAGGAACACATTGTTTTTGTTTCCAGGGAATTAGCTGTCCTTTAGTCCCTCTTAACATTCCAAAATTAAGCCACGTTTTCCTGTAAAATCTCCTAAATTAAAAAGGGGAATTTATGCGTCATCTGTTGAGCGCTTGACATATTACAGCTAAGATGTTGGAGGCTGTGATGGTGTTACAGTAAGTAAGTGTACGCACAGAAACCATAATGGCTGGCTACACTTAAGTCAATCCAAAAGGAAGAATGTTTACGTTTAATACTTACATTTACAAGATTACTCAATGAAGATTTGTGGAGAGAAACAACCTGACAGTCTCATTTTGAGTGTGTGTGCGTGTGTGTGTGTGTGTGTGTGTGTTGGGATCTCTCTATGCTGTCACTGACCACATTCTGTATACTTGCCCAATCCATTAGGATCCAATAGAAAAGCTGTATCCATCATTCCATTTTCTACCGCTTATCCGGGTCGGGTCGCGGGGGCAGTAGCTTTAGCAGGGACGCCCACATCATCAGCAAAAAGCAGAGATGCAATACTGAGGCCACCAAACCGGACCCCCTCTACACCAAGGAATACGCAGCCAAGGAATACTGTCCATAAAAGTTATGAACAGAATCGGCGACAAAGGGCAGCCTTGGCGGAGTCCAACCCTCACCGGGAACGTTTCCGACTTACTGCCGGATATGCGGACCAAACTCTGACACCGGTCGTACAGGGACCGAACAGCCCGTATCAGGGGATTCGGTACCCCATAATCCCGAAGCACCCTCCACAGGACTCCCCGAGGGACACGGTCGAACGCCTTCTCCAAGTCCACAAAACGCGTCTGGAAGTCTTTCTCCATGGCCTCACCGAACTCCTCCCATACCCGAGTTTTTGCTTCAGCGACCACCAGAGCTGCATTCCGCTTGGCCAGCCGGTACCCATCAGCTGCCTCAGAAGTCCCACAGGCCAAAAAGGCCCGATAGGATTAGGACTCCTTCTTCAGCTTGACGGCATCCCTCACCGTTGGTGTCCTCCAACGGGTTCGGGGATTGCCGCCACGACAGGCGCCTCAGCAATGGAGGCGTGGAACATGGTCCATTCGGACTCGATGTCCCCTGTATTTAAAGGATGCTTATTCATATTATGTTCTATTGTTTATCTAAAGGCGGCACGGTGGCCGACTGGTTAGAGCGTCAGCCTCACAGTTCTGAGGACTCGGGTTCAATCCCTGGCGCCGCCTGTGTGGAGTTTGCATGTTCTCCCCGTGCCTGCGTGGGTTTTCTCCGGGCACTCCGGTTTCCTCCCACATCCCAAAAACATGCATTAATTGGAGACTCTAAAGTGCCCGTAGGCATGACTGTGACTGTGACTGGTTGTTTGTTTCTATGTGGCCTGCGATTGGCTGGCAACCAGTTCAGGGTGTACCCCGCCTCCTGCCCGATGACAGCTGGGATAGGCTCCAGCACGCCCGCGACCCTAGTGAGGAGAAGCGGCTCAGAAAATGGATGGATGGATGTTTATCTAAAATTATGCACCTCTCAGGTATAAGGTAACTACCACAATGATAAACATGATTAATAATGTAAATTGCATAACTCTGTGATGCGACAGTGTCAATCAAACCTTCACGTGATTATTTTTTCTGTAGTACTCAAGATGTCTCACTCTGATATGATATGGCCTCCACTTTATTTCACATTTTAAGATGATAATTTTGAGACACTATATAAAATACACAGTGATTGTGTACTATACATACAAACGTCGTTGTCAAATTCTTTAGCATATAAAATATAGCAATGTTATTTATGATGTTTCTGGCATATTTAAGACCTTGAGTGTCATTTTTAAGGTGAATTAAGGCCTTAACATTTGAAAAAATCTTGATGTAAGACTTCGGTTTGTTCTGATTTGCCCACCATTGCCCCCCTTTTCGCTGTTCTGTATAAATGGCAAGTCGACCGAGCAGTTTTTGCACCTTTTGAGGTCGTATCAGAGCCATAACAGAGTTGGGATGGCAACTGTGAGTAAGGGAATTACCCAATGCTGGGGCAGTGTTGTGGAGTTTAACACCCACCCATTTCACATGCCCCTGTCGTGTTGCAAGCAATCCTCGCTGTGTCATAAAGGCAAGTGTGTTCGACTTCATAGAGAAAAGTGAAGTCCCATTCCTTACAAATGTCTACATATGAAATGCACTCAGGTTGAATCGGAAAATAGCTACATTATTTTGGATTTGTGGCCGTCATTTTCTGTTTGGTATAAAGGTTCAGATCAAACAGAATAGGTTGTAATGTACAGAGCAATTTTAGTGTCAAGATGAGTCATTCGAAGGAGAAACATCATCAAGTTTGTGGTACCTGGATGTCCTGGTGGTCCATTCTTCCCGATTCTGCCCTCATCCCCTTCGTTTCCAATCTCACCTTGGTCTCCTGCATAGATGGGAAGAGTAGTAAAAGAAGCAAGGCGGGGTTTATGCATCATAGTGTACAGTCTTCCCTCGCGAAATCGCGGGTAACCTATTGCGGATTTAGTGCATTGTGGATTTTATTAAAATTGTCTTCTTTTTTTTAAATATTCATATCGCACACAAGTCGCCAAATCACAGGATTTTGAGTGTATGTTTTTTTTTGTGGTAAAATAAACATTTCAAATATTCAAAATAAATTGTTAAATAACTTGCAAACTAAATAAAACAAACGCTTGCTAGCCAAAAATATTACAACTGTAAAAAAGAAAAGAAAAGAAAAATGTATTAAAACACATATTACAAGGAATCATTTTAATATACATAGTGTACAGTACTGTGCATTACTCTATGGGTAAGTGTTTTAAAAGGTGTTTAAGAGTACTGCATATAGAAAGAGTATAGTAGAGGTTAATATTCGTGTGGGGAAGATTCATAAAAGTCTGGGGAGGCTCATACAGCTTCAAAATATGTATAAACAATCCAAAAATATGTGGTTGCTACTTCACGGATTTTATCTATTGCGGGGGTGGGTTTGGAACCTAACCTCCACGATAAACGAGGGATTACGTACACAATATCAATATCTGTTGTCATCAATTGAGCACATCATTAATAACGGATGCAAAATCCAAAATTGGGGGATGTGAGGGTGAGCAAGTTTCAATATAAACGTTTTGACTTTGTGTGCTTTAAAAAAAAATAAAAATCAAATCAAATAAAAACAGACCAGGCCTAGTTCTTATTTTAAAAGCAAAGGTTCCATTGAACCATTAATGATGACATCGTTTTTTGAGTCAAAAACGAATAATGAGGTGTACAAGAGAGGTTTTGGCTGCATGGGATGTCTGACGTAGCTGCCAAGGACACTTTGTAACCTTGGTGCTGGGCAAAGGCAGCATAGCAACAAACATCTTTGAACGGCGGCATATGAAGACTGACTTCTAAAAGGCTTATTGGTTTTGTTAGTTTTGTATATTTTTTCTGTACACTGAAAAGAACTGGCACGGTGACCGATTGGTTAGCACATCTGCCTCACAGTTCTGGGGACCGGTGTTCAAATCCCAGGCCGGCCTGCGTGGAGTTTGCATGTTCTCCCCGTGCCTGTGTGGGTTTTCCCCGGGTACTCCGGTTTCCCCCCACATCCTCCCCCAAAAAACATGCAGGGTAGGTTAATTGACCACTGTAAATTGCCCGTTGGTATGAATGTGAGTGTGAATGGTTGTTTGTTTATATGTGCCCTGCAATTGGCTGGCGACCAGTCCGGGGTGTACCCCGCCTCTCGCCCGGAGATAGCTGGGATGGGCTCCAGTGAGGATAAGCGGAACGGAAGATGAATGAGAAGAATTATTCCATGCTATGTAATTAGTTCAGGCTCAGTGTTAGTTATAGATGTTAATTGGTGTGGCTATTGATGTCGTGTAGTTTACCATCACCGATTTAGAATTTAGGGCATACAGAGGAAAATCCGAAGTTGAACACAACTTGTTCTGTTGGGTTCAACTGGTAGTTCTACTTTCAAGTTCCTTTGGGAAATACAGTCAAGTGAATTAATAACTTCCAGGTTCAAACTGCAAGTTAACCACTGTATAGTAAATCAAAAATAAAGTAAACGGAGCGGCATGTTTTGAAGATGTTGTTAAAATTAACAAGTTTAGTGTCGAGAGGAATTTATTTACTTATTCACTTTATTTATTTATTTACATTTACGTATCACGTGTGTTAGCATCTACTAGACCCTTTCCAGTGTCAGTAGCAAAGCTTTATAGCTCAGTGACTGTTTTTTGTTTGTTTGTCAATGTCTTTATGTCTCAAAAGTGTTCTCTGTCAATTGACTGTCTGTTGTCGTACGAGAGCAGCTCCAATTACCGGAGACAAATTCCTTGCGCGTGCTTTGGACATACCTGGCAAATAAAGATGATTTTGAGCTCCAGTTCACACACACTCACACGCACGCACAATCACACACAGACAAAACACCAATAGCTAAAGCAAAAGCTCAACCTTCTCCTTCTTGACTTCATCGTTTGAATGTGCACTGCATCTCACAAGATTTGCTGATTTTCTGCTTGATGTCACGAATGATGATGGATTGAACGTCTTGTCTTGAAATTATATTGATATTTTTTCCCAGGAAAGTGTAAATGTACCACTTCTGGGTCAATGAACTTTGGAGGTTCCACTGTCAAAGATGCACTTTATGTGTTGTGATCGACAATCGTCACCTTCTGCAGTTTGCATCGTCGAGCTGTGCTACATCATACTGAGTGAAGGTATTCTTCTTATAACTTGTACAGTATCAGTGATACTGCTAAAATGAATTCCAATCAAGTCAGCATAATTATCCTTGCAAAGACAAATCTTTGGATACAGCTCTTGTATTGGACATTACTATGTGGTATGTTGGTGAAGTCAACCTAGAATTGTGTGACATTTGATTTGATCCCATACTCAACAAGGTCTTGATGCGTCTATTGTACTGTAAATGTACGAAGTAACATGAAGCCCGAAAAAGAAAAAGTGTGCTAGCAGTGTGTTTCACAAGACCCTGAATCACACATCACATCGCCGTTAGAATACACAAACGTGGGCAAGGACATTCTCATGTGATGAATTCTGCAGTCACTTGTGTCTTAGATTTAATTTATATCGTAGTGTCTTGTCCAAATAATCACGTCAGTGTAGTGGCAGAAGTCGAAAAATACACAACAGTTTCAATTTCTCAGTGTGTGTGTACCACACACACAAACAGGTCTTAACTTCCTCACGCACTCTCTCCACGTCATCTCACATTACATTGGTGTCATGTTGGCACAAAAGTGGTGGGGGGGGGTGCTGCTTAACTTCGCCTGGTGTGTGTTTTATTGGCTCTGTCTGAATCAGCAGGGAAATATGCTACTGGATGTTGTAAAATGCAAAAGGCATTCCCTCCCAAAAGGCTGTGGGGTAGCAGTCGGCTCGTTGTTAAATGACAGGACATTGCATGCTGGGCACCTTCATCATCAACGCTATAAAGCCCTCCAAAATTATTCTTGGTGTTTCCTTAGAATTTTCCATTCCGTCTTTCAATTGACCACATACTGACAGTAACAAGCCAACCAAATTACAAGAGACAAGCCTCACATATTAAATAGCCAGCAGTTAGTCTGGAGTGGAAAAGCATTTGCATCGCGGAATCCCCCTTTATAGTGACGCTGTAATTACCGAACAAAAGTATTCCAGTGGAGCTCTTTTTGTCCCACAAAAACAAAGCACACGTAGCAATGTACTGTATGTGTTGTGGCGTTTACCTTTAGCTCCAGGTATGAGGGAGTGGCTGCAGACTTCGGCAGATGAGGAAACATAGGTGAATGCCGCTGCAGCACAAAATAAGAATAACCCGGTTGAGTGTCTTGCCATCATGTACGAAAGGAATTTATAGAGAATTGTATGAGTGTCGCCTCCTCTGTGCTAATGTGTGCCTGCTGACAGATTATAAGAAAAGACCATGAGGTTAGTGCAGCGCTAATGAGCAGATAATGCCAAAGTCAGAAAACACTCACATGGATTTTGTTTACATGGGCCTATCAGCTCCTTGTCATACTTTCAAACAACACTTAGCAGAGTCTGGCATTCGTCTGAGCTCAAATTGCCCGCAATTAACTTGAAGTTTAAACAGCATCATTACAAGCTTCTGTGTATTTCATACATTTGGTAATCATGGTTGACTATAGTCTAACTAGTATATGGCGTTGATTCAGAAATGTGAAATCCCACTTTTCTTTCATATAAATTACAATACTGATGGATAGTTTACTTTTCAAGGCATTTATTCCAAACATAGTGCTCGTAACGGGGAAAAAAACAACTCACTTAGCACTAGCCAGAAACTTAGGATACAATTGCCATGAATCAATCTCGGAGACAACAGCATCAAACAGTTCTCTGAAATAAGGGGAATATCTTGCTTTTCCGAATCGGTTGTAGTTGTCATTAATGCTCCCTGGTTCACGTTTCTCCAAGTCACTGTTGCCCCCGTTTTTTTTCTGCCTCATAAGGTCTCGATCTCGATCGATCAAGATCTCAACTCCTGTTGACGTTACCGCCTTCCATTTATGTCTTTTTCTTACATCGCATTTAGTCATCCGCGGGAGCCTATTTCGTGAATGTAAAAAGTAAAAGTACACAAATCTGTTTTCAAATGCACGGACCGAAAGTAAAAAGTCGTCAGAAAAATAAATACTGAAGTAAAGATCCTTGATAAATCTACTCAAGGACAGTAACTTTTGTATTCGGTTACTTCCCACCACTGATAAACGGCACTGGCTCAAAATAGGGGTGACACAGTCAAGCAGTTATTAATTATCCAACGTTCGAACTAGTGTCACAACTGTAATAGGCTGTGCTCAGTGTAAAAAAAAAGAAAGAGAGCAGGAACAACAGCCCAGTATGCAAAAGAATATGCACTTGTTAGCATTGTTGTAAGCTGTCCTGCTACCGACAGCCGACAACGGGGACAAGATAGAAAATGGATGGATGTGAGTTGTGAGTTGCGGTGGATAATCTGATCCTGACGGTGGCCTGAAGGCACATTAGATCTGAGAGAGGTTGAAAAAAGCCCAAAGACGAAGGGGAAGAAGATGTCAGCAGTCATCCTTGGATTTTCAGAATGATAGTATTAAAAAAAAAAAATAATAATAAATTAAAAAAAAGTCATGGCTGCGCTGTAAAATTGTACTTCTTCTTTGGCCCAAGCCACACCCCTCCACATAGTTTGATGGAAATTGGTTCCATATTTTTTTGCTGCGTGTTCGCCATCTCCTACACTGATATTGACACCGACCCAAGGAAGAATCAGCCATCTATTTTTCTTTTCATATCACACTGAAATGTCATCGGATCAAAAAGCTTTTTCGTGCCTCGGAGCGACGCCAACGTGTGTTTCACAGACCAGCAAGATAACTCCGACACAAACCCATGCATGAACAAACTCTGGTTTCTAAATATGGGACCATGCCGTGATTAGTGAAGTAGGTGGAAACGTAGTGAAGAAGGAAAACAGGGAAAGAGATAAAAAGGGGGTTAATTAAAAAAAGAAAAAGAAATGAGGTCTAATTACAGAAGAAGACACAGGGAGGGCAGAGGGGGGAAATTAGAGAAGAGAGTGCGGTTAGTGCCACATGTTTTTGGCCCTAAGTGCAGGAAGAAGACTAATTCTAGAATGTTCTTCAATGAGATGACTTTGACTCTACTTTTGTGGTATTTCCAGGGACATCCGTGTGGACTAGTCTCTGAGGGAGACAGAGTTTGACAAAATCAAGAGAGTATTAATCAGAAAGAAAACATTTATCACAGTCAAGTGCTTCCTTTGGGAATGGCTTTGGAAATAATGACCTCGAAACACAACAATTTGAATCATTGTTTCAGAGCCTTTGCTATGCTTGGCATTTGTTAGCGTTATTTATTTTTGCAGGCACAAAAAAAAAAAAAAAAAAATACGGCAACTTCACGCAGATCGGTTGGGAAATGTCGAAGCAATTTTTGTTTACAGTCATGGAACGACCTAATTTAACTTTTGAGTGGAAAAGATACAGGCCTATAACATTGATACAGTCAGTCATTCATCACTTCTTGTTTGTTTCTTTTGCTCAATGCTGAACTTTATTTCATGTCCTTCATAGACAATATCTAGGAAAAAAGTCAGGCTTCATGCTTCCAATATCACTGATAGAGCAAGACCCAAGTTTCTTTTGGCCTCAACTAATATTTGTTCAAAACTTCGAAGACTTCAGGATATAGTTTCCGCCGAGGAATTTATGGATATGAAAATCTGTGTATTTTGGTTCAGCAGCTCTTTTTTGGTCCTGGCTTTTATTGTTGCTGACTTGAGCTGGCTGGTTGGGGAGACGTGCTGTGAAGAACAACCAAAGCCAACAACATGCCTTCCTAAGTTCACCATCATGCTTATAAACCGTTACAAGTATGAGGCCATCTTGTTTAACCCTTAAACCGAAGACATTGGCGCTTTTAGATGCGACGTATTGTCTGGCCACCAGGAAACATTGGGATTACAGTTGTTTTGAGAGTAAAATGGCATCTATTAAGGAGAATAAACTCATCATGACCCTGATGGGACAAGCTGAAAGTTGAAATAACTTAAAAATAAATATCACTTAAAAAAAAAACAACTCATTGTAGTTATAAGAGGTAGAAAAGACTACATCTGGAATGTACAAGTTTGCATGTGTGTGTCACAGCAGTCTTTCTTCATCATTTTACGGACTTTCTCTGCATTCCTACTTGATGAGTACAACCCCGCATACATGTACATTAACAAGCCTCCTGAAGCTAATTGTTTACATGTGGTTCGTGTTACTTTTTCTAATTAAGTATGTGATTCACACCCCGAGATTGAGGGGTGACTGTAGCGGTCACCGCCGTAAAAACGCAGCACCGCCTATTTTTAAAAACAACGACATTTGAGACTCCGTCGAGCCAATCAAGTGCAACTTCAACTTGTCTTCTCTAAATCCCATTTCTATAAAATATGAATGTTTTGTGTTCACAAGCAGGGCCGCGAGACATGTGATCAAATGTGATGATGACAGCTAGTCCGATCTTTGCGGATACGGCTAAGATGACGAATAATTTGTCATCAAAGGATGACAAATCACCAGAAATCAATCGAAGCATGGTTGTCTTGGCAGTTATTTCCTTTGCGCTAATGCCTTGAAGTGACCGGCTCACATTCAGATGATTTCTTTGAGCTGAGGAGAACGTTTAGAAAATGGAACAAAACGTGGAAGGTATATTAAGGGCCACGTTGAATAGTAAACGCCGTTTAGTTGAGCTAGTGTGACAACCAGTGACACGAAAATCACATCGGCAGCACCTTTGGTAACAGGACGTTGAACGTTAGTTTGAGGTAGGATAGGATTAGTCTACCTTGTTGCTGCCGTTGGCAAGGATTACAGTTCTGATTGAACATGACACAAGAATGGTGTCAACATGAAAAACACAGAGAGAAGCAAAGGTTGCGGGAAATGTCTTGCAGCCATTTCACACGTGTTGTGAAATCTCAGCTAACCAAAAATAAATCTGGGGAGACAGAAGCGTTTCCAAGTTTTCATTCCTTGCTTGAATTTCTTGAAAACACAGACAATCACTGTGAGGAATTTGAAAGCGGACGTCATCTGAGGCCAACTGGTAGAGATCACCCACGGGAGTTGTTGAGCTACGATGATCAAGGCAAGTCAGCATCCATAACATGATTTCATTTCATTAAGAAACCCACCAACATATCCGTTCCATCGGCCCCTCAAGCGTATTACTCATGGTGGGCAATTCCGCGACTGCTTGGATGCTCGTGAATTCAATACATATGGTTAGAGCAAAAACATGAATTCAACACCAACTAGGACTATGATATCTAAACTTAATGGAAATTGTCTGTCAAACTCACTTGAAGTAATATCATGGCTTGGGCTTGCATGGCTTTCTTCTGGAACTGCTTCATTCATTGATGTAACACATGACGCAAGCAGCAAACGGAAATCAGAAGCCTACAGAAACATTTGAGCTCCCAATTTAAAGAGAAATGAAACCAAACTGGTTTCATCATGTCGTCAGATAATGACACAAAACACGAGACAACAACAACAACAACAACAACAACAACAAAGTTGTTCAACAGGGCTGAGAATGGGAAGGATTGTGACTGGCCAAGTCAAGCTCTAGACTTGAACTCTATTATAGAGCATTCCATTTGGAAGTGAAAGCAAGGAAATATCAAAGAATAATGCCCAAATCAAATAAGGCTGGATGTAATTAAAGTATGTGCTATTCACTCCGGTCTGTTCCAATACTTTGGTCACCTGAAAACATTGGTGTTTCTTAGGAAATAATGCTGTTGGATGTTGTGCATCAGATCCAGATGTAAATATCTTGGGAACAAAAAGTTGAATTGTTGATCTTTCTCCTCGTATTCATCTTTTGGTGTCAAACCCGAATGTTTTCTGTCTACAGCAGAAATAAAGGAATTTGCGTCACAGTTCCAGTACTTTTGGACAGTACATACATGTGATTTATTTCTGAAGCTGGTAACACCAAGGCTCTATTTGACTTTTTTCAAATAGAATATGCATTGGCTCTTAATCACCAAGAACAATTGGAAGCCAACTCTTAAGGTTTCTTATTACCCTAAGGGAACATGCATGCATGTTTTGGAGAATAGACATTGGTATTAACAACCAGTTGACAACAGCAGTCTGTCTTCTGAAAAGTAGCTGTCATGATCCACTCTGAGTTGTCTTTGGATTTTCCTGTCAGTTGGCTCTTGCATGTGTTTTTCCTTTGTTTCCACTAGGTGACCCAGGAGAGAGTTGAGATAGGTGTGTCTGGGAATTGTTGCAATCAGCTCCATGTCTTATGCTCTGCAGCCACACTTTCTTGTATTTCATTGAGTTTCATGTTATGTCTTGTTTTCTTGTGACCCATGTTCATGTCTTGTCTTGCTCGTTAGGTTTTCATTTCCACCTGTTTCCGTCAGCCCCGTTCCTTATGTCTACCAATCAGCCACTTGCGTCTATTCCAGGGGTTCCGCATTGCGTCGTCAATTTGTTTGTATTTAGTGCCCTGCTTTCTTTTGGTCTGTGCTGGTGCATTTCCGTCCGATGTCATGTTTCCTTAGTCCTGTCGTGTTTTTTTTTTTTTTTTTTTTGCGCAGTGAGGATCTTTTGTTTTTTTTGTTTCCTTGTGTCTTTGATGCTTTGAAATTCAAAATTGCAATTTATATTTTTGGACTTTTAACCTGCAACTGTACTAGCAATGTAATATTTGTTATATTTAATTTAGCAATTTCTTCCCCAAAATTGGTAAAACATTACACATTACTACATTTTACAATTGATTCAACCTTTTAAGAAAATGGCTAATTAATTTATTGTAAATAAAATAAAATAAAAAAAACAAAACATATTTTGTATTGCTGGAAACCAGTATGCTATCAAGCGGAAACCCGTGTCTGAATTTGGTCAATTAAAATGTATTTCCCCCACAAATCTATACTATTGTCTGGGGTGACATGGCGTTTTTTTTCCTGAAGTGAAATGTGTTTTTGAAATGTGAAACATTGACCATGATTTTCATTTATTTTCAAATCATTTAATTGGAGACTCTAAATTGCCCGTAGGCATGACTGTGAGTGCGTATGGTTGTTTGTTTCTATGTGCCCTGCGATTGGCTGGCAACCAGTTCAGGGTGTACCCCGCCTCCTGCCCGATGACAGCTGGGATTGGCTCCGGCGCGCCCGCGACCCTCGTGAGGAGAAGCGGCTCAGAAAATGGATGGATGGATGGCCAATTATAATTAAATGCAAAATGACAATTTAAAAAATGAGAATGTTAGTTTTTTAAAACCTTATCTGGCCCATCTAAAAAACCTTATCTGGCCCATTTAAAAAAATATCTTAAAAAAATCTAATCAGGCCCTTAAGTTCAAAATTTTGCCATACCCCTGCTCGAGAAGAAAATGGTCAGAGTAGTCGTTTTCTAACAGGAAGTAGCTGTTTTGTCTTCAAGTGTCTGAAACTAGACCTGCGCTGAGGTTAGGGAAAGGTCATGGTATTTAATTTTTTTTGATTTAGCAAAGTCACACATTTGATTGACATGGAAATACAGTATGTATGACTCAAAATACCAGTGTTGAACCACAACAGTGGTAATTGTGAAGGATGGCTGTTTACATCTGCCTGAACGTTTGCTGACTTTGGTTCAATGTCCAGCGCTTCTTCCAGGAAGTATTTTATAGAGAGGAGAGTTTGTTTTAAGATAAAAGTTTTTGTTTTTCAACCGTGACCAGTGGCTTTCCTCAGGTTTACACAAACGACCGTGTTTCTAAACCTCAGCTATCACTTTATTGCCTTAACCCGATCCCAATCTCAACTCTATTTGCTTCCCATGCATCGCCTATTTGTCCAATTTCAGTTTGGGGCACACATGAAACCCACGTTACAGGGTCTTTAAGCAGTTATTCAAACGCAGATCTGTTTAGAAAGCTCAGAAAACACTGGAGCATGAAAACCAAATATAGTCGAGGTGTGCGACAACATTAACTGAAATACATGGCTGCACGACAACCCTAACCTTAACCCACCCAACACCTTTAGGATGAACTAACACAGAGATTGTGAGTAAGGCCCTCTTGTTCAACATTAGCAATTTGTTTAAAAAGTATTCTGATTGAATGCACAGAATGGGAGTGTAATAATACCTTCAATAAATCTAAATTCTCTCTCAGTTTAAGGCGCTATATTCCATTTGGAGCCGTTTGCCCAAATTGTCACAGTCTCGATGAAATATCAGAAGGGTTTAAGATGCAAGCACGTCAAGCGGGCGTAGTTGTCAGATGGATGTTAAGAAAACAACTTCACTCTTTCTCATGCCTCCACCTCGCAGTTTTGGGTGTCACTCTGTTTTTCTAGCATACTTCATCCAGACATGTGGTTGCATTTCTACACCAAACATCCCTCATATTCCTTCGTGATTGACATATTGCATTACAACTAATTCCTTCTCTTTGGATGCAAACTACATCTTGAAAAATGGGAAATAACCTCTGGATTAGAGATGTTGAAACAACAGAACTCGATGCTATGTATCAGTGTGAAAAACAAACAAAAAAAACAGTGTTGTATTGAATAATATGTTCATATTCAGCACATTTAAACTCATGCGAGAACCATATCTGCAGTACTGTCCTGTATATCTATGCTGATTGGGGTCACGGGTGAGCTGGAGCCTATCCCAGCTGATTTTGGAACATTTTGAGTCGTCATTTGACCGAACATGCGTGTTTTTGGAATGTGGGACGGATCTGGACTTCCGGGCGAAAAGGGGAACTGGGAGGTAGACGCGCTAACCACTAGCAGCCGTGTTGCTCGGACACATTTCGGAATGGATTATTATCCAAGGTATACATTTTACCTGTGACGTGTGGGATCAGGTCCTATTGTGTGGCAAAAGTGAGTTAGCGTTCGAAGGGCTGCGTGACATACGGCTCCATGACAGTCGGCTCTGCGCTCCCACAATCGGCCTTATAAATCCTCCCCGTGATGTGGCGGTTTAACGCTGACACGAGAAAAAGGCTCCAGAGTCCAAATGTTGACTGAGACGATGAGGAGAAAATGATTCCGACTCGGAAACAAATTTATGTTAAGCCACAGCAAAAGCTTCCAAACATCCTTTGAAAAAAGTACGGGGATGAGAGACGAAAAGCATGCATCACTGATGTATAACATTTTTCCCATGGTCCAAAGCTGTACCACATTTGTATTTTTGGGAGGATATGTCAGCATCTATGTGTTGAAAACAGAAGGGTGTGTACAATACTTTACGTAATGAGTCTGTTACAAGAAAAACAGAGCAGCAAGAAAAGCAAGAAGCACCAGCTAAAAGACACCATGATTGTATGGACATCTTAATCAATCAGGGTTTGTTGCTGAACCCTTTACTTCCCCCGATTCTTACAGCAGATTTTCCATCCATTTTCCACACAGCGTGTCCTCGTTAAGGCCACGGGTGACTTTGGCTGACATATTCACACCTTTCATTGGCCATTTTGAGTCGTCGATGAAACGAACATGCGTGTTTTTTTGGGGTTTTTTTTTTTGAGTGAGAGAGGAAGACAGAGTACCCCAAGAAATCCCCGACACACATGCAAACGCCGCACAGGAGCTAAAGTCGAGATTTTAACTCAGAACCTCACAACTGTGAAGCAGACATGCTAACGCTCGTCCGCCGCGCTGACAGATTTTTTATTTTAATTGATATTTTGAAATGTTTAATGTTTTTTTAATGTACTGTATGCACAAGTTGAACATAATCCATTGCATAATGCTTGTCGACTTCCAAGTTGTTCTAATGTTCTCTTTTCAAAACCAATTGTTCAGTAGGAAATAACGTGAATAATTGTTTTTAAGAACTATTTTAACATTGCTAACCCACATATTAGTAAAAAGAACTTAACCACTGAGTAATCAAACAACATTTTCATTAGCATCTGCTTGCAACAGTTAATTTGTGCATCTTTACACTTTCACCCTTCTGTGATGTCAGATGGAGTGGGCTTAAAGCCCTCAATAAGTTGAAGAATGCATGATGATATTTTAAACTTCTTTGTTTGACTTTTGAAGCAATAGTTTTTTTGCCCCGAAATGTTTGATTGAACGCTCCAGTAAATTGCTTTTGAGGCTTTCCGCTGTATTTTGTATTAAACGGTTGTTCTATGAACTTGGTGGGAACACATAGTGAAAGGCAGGATGTACGGAACGAACATTTGCCAACTACAAAGGTATGTTTTCTTGACCTCTGTATTGCCGCTGTCTTTCCTTTCGCCAGTCTCCTTCAATTTGCCTATACAATAATGACAAAAGAAAATGGCAAGCTTTCGCAAAGAGTAAAGCAAATAATTTCCAGACTATTTAGGGGAACTGGGAACAGCTGTCCTTTGACAGATCATGCTGGAAAGAACTGAAACACAGGGTCATCAGTGCCAAAATGATTTGATGTTATTCTCCAGTGTCAATCATTTAGGCACACACACTGCGTTGGCTCTCACTTTGCATTTTGTTTCTTCATTTTTTAAATATTTGTTAAAAACAAAACAAATCGATGAACATTTGCCTTGAACAAAGCTATATTATTTCGCACTCAGTCTTTCTCCTCTCACTCAGCCAAACAGTGATGACAGCATGTCACTCACAGTAGAAAGCTTGCGTACATTTTCGTTCCAGAGGGAGCGAGGCGAAACACGTGATCCGGCAAACGACAGGAAGGGAGGGGAAAGACTGAGATGATGCAAAGCAGATTTTGATGACTGATTGATTCGGTGTCATCCGCAAGTTCAGATTCATATCAGCCAAGTTTGCCTCCAGCATCTTTTAGGTTTTCAGATGACGGATGTTTGTCAGGTAAAGCCTTCTCTTCGGCATGCTTCACTTTTTCCACATTTTGTTTTGTCACAACCGTATTCCAATATGTAATAAATTCCCCTTTTCCCCCTCAAATTTTTCTGCACAACACCCCATGATGATATATATATATATATATATATTTTTTTATATTATATTTTTTTTTTTTTTGCAAACTGAAAACGAGGAATTCACACTTTGACAACATTAAGACATTTGATAGCAATAAATTAAAGTAAGAATGACCACCTAAACTCAATTTTGAGCTTTGTGGCAAAGGTTGTGAATATATACGTGCTGGATTTCTTAGTTTGTTATTCTAATGATTTTCTTTAAAAATCATGTTGACATTATCGGGGGTTTTGAATGGGAAACAATATTCCATTTTGGAATAAGGCTGTAAATGACCAAATGTGGGAAAGAAATACAGGGCTGTGAATACTTTCCAGTATATGATGCTCCACTTTATATAAGTTAAAGTATAAGTATAAGATCAAAGAGAAGGCCATACCTGACAAAGATCCTTCATCTTGAAGCTACCAGATGCTGGAGGCATGCTTGGCTGATATGAGTGGACTGTTTATTGAAAACATGAATTCTGCAGATGGAGACAATAAAATGACCTTCCGCTAACCTTAGATCGGGGTTTCCGAAATTACAAATGTGGTTTCTTTTGCGGGATCTGTAGTTCCGCTTGATGACCAATAAGACCATTTCACTCTGACAATGAGCAGCCCACGTTGGATCCAGACATTTTATCCTCCTTTTTGTGAAAACATACGTGCATACACTGTTACCCCGAAAATATCCAAACTCATTTCTGTTACTTTACACTTCCTTTTTAAAACAACGTGCCAATTTAAATTAACTGTAGTTCCTGCAAAGTGAAAGAAAAACAAACTGACACAAATACCAGCAATGGAAGAATGAAGAAATAAGAAATACGTAATGTAAAAAGTGTAAGTTTGTAATAAAAACAAAACAAGAACTCTCATGCATGGTTGGAAGGAATATGTCTTATTCCTACTGAGAAGGAACTAATTTACCAGAAAACACAACTGCTGTAGCATGCATGTATGTATTGTATTGTTTATTTCGCAATAGGCCGTGTTAAGTGTGGTGGTCTAATTGGCCTCACAGTTCAAAGGTCCTGGGTTCTTAATCTCAGTTCAAACAAGATAGGACAAGCGCTCCAGAAAATGGATGGACAGATTAAGAGGAACCTTCGAAGTAACTTTTTATCCAAACAGTCTGTTTCATTGACATTTCTCTTTTAATTGAATTGAAAATCCAGAGACATTTGTAATCTGCCCAGCGGAACTATTGCTCATTTCGTCATGTTTGGACTAACTGGGACTCACTGACATCATCATCAATACGGCCCTCAAAACACACATCGTGGTTGTTCAGTCCATTTACAAAGCAGACTGTCTAGCTTTTCTGGAAGTGGGCAAATTGGACCCACAGGAGCCATCTTAACGCTGTCTCATTATACTTGCCTTCTTCCTGTCACTCTTTATGCATGCAGTCAACATGGTACTGCACTTCATCCTTGAACACCTCGACAGCGCGGGGACCTATGCGAGGATCCTGTTCGTGGACTTCAGCTCAGTGTTCAACACCATCATCCCTGAACTCCTTTCCTCCAAGCTTCTCCAACTCAGCGGAATTACCGTCTGTAATTGTGGGCGATCAACATCAACTCCATCCTCAAAAAGGCCCAGCGGAGGATGTACTTCCTGCGGCTTCTGAGGAAGCACGGCCTGCCGCGGTGTTATTCCATCACAGTCTGGTTTGGTGCTGCTACAAAAAAGGGCAAACTCCGACTGCAACGGACAATCAAAACTGCTGAAAAGATTGCCGGTACCCCCTACCCACCCTTGAGGACTTGCACGCTGCCAGAACTCAGACAAGAGCATCCAAAATCCTCTCGGACCCTCCACATCCCGGTCTTCCAGCTCCTTCCCTCAGGTAGGCGCTACCAATCAATGCAAATTAGAACTAGCAGACATTCCAACAGCTTCTTCCCTCTCGCAATCAACTTCTTAAACAGCTAACCTACAATTCCTTTGCAACATGCTGCCAGTTTTTTTGTCTGAGTTTGTTGTCACATTTCTGTCGGGCCAATTATAGACTACTCGTGCACTCACTGTAGTCGTCTCGCCACGCTGCACTATTTGCATATCTGTTGTTGACTAATACTGGCCACTCATGCCAGAGTAGCATCTGCACCACTCGCACACTGACTGAGGAGTATCTGCAACATTTGCACAACCAACATTGTCCCAGATGATCGCGCTACTCGTCACTTTAAACCGCATACACTCCTCGAAGTCTCGGCGCCCTTTGCACAATGGTCATTGCACCGGACTATTGCGAGATTAGTCATTCAAACTGCTCTAAGTGCGAGAGGACTCTGCATCTTTTTGCACAATTGTCTAAAAAAGAAAAAAAATCTATCGGCATTACCAGATAAGGAGCAACCCTTTATTGCTCAGTGACTGTTTTTTTTGGTCAATGTCTTTATGTCTCCAAAGTGTTCTCTGTCAATTGACTGTCTGTTGTCGTACTAGAGCGGCTCCAACTACCGGAGACAAATTCCTTGTGTGTTTTTGGACATACTTGGCAAATAAAGATGATTTTGATTCTGATTCTGAGGGACATATATTCTTTGATGCCCACTCGTCTGATGGCCTCAATATGTCACACAGGTCCCGTTGGAGAAATAAACAGTCGGCTGTTTCCTTTGGGCTTCCTGGTTCTGATGAGAGGAGCAGACTGCAGTGCTGGCACCGTTGCAATGCGCTGGTCTGCTGCTAGTCAGGAGCCTTTTGGAAGTCAGCATTACGTGGCCAAATCACACCACAAAAGTCAGTCAATGCACCTCTCCTATGACTGCTTTCACACAAACAAAGCCTTGCTCTTGGAAAGGTCAGGAAATGCATCACAATTTTTAAAGTGTACCTTCCAAGGATGAATCAAGATATCCCTACGGGAAAAAAAACATACCCATCTGGTAAAGTTAGTGAAATGTCACGTTTGTGCAGGAAAAATAAACGGGGGTTGTGTATATTTTTCCAATTTTTCAAATAACAGGATGGAAGTTTTTGGGTATGTTTGTGGAAACGGCGGCTTAAAGTCAGCTGTTGACGTCTGTGGAGCGCTTCTGATTTACGCGAACATGTCAATCTGGCAGTACACCAAAACACACAACTGTGGACTGTAGTTTGTTTTTTGTACAGTGGAACCTATAAAGCTGAATGACCTCTGCTGTCGGACAATCTAATCTAATCTAATCTAATCTAATCTAATCTAATCTAATCTAATCTAATTGTATCTATCTATCTATCTATCTATCTATCTATCTATCTATCTATCTATCTATCTATCTATCTATCTATCTATCTATCTATCTATCTATCTATCTATCTAGCTACCGTCTCTAGTATAAAACATGTATTCCTAACAACAATATTTTGATATACTTAGTATTTAAAGAATATTTTATTGTAGTTACGTACTGCAGTGATTCCCAACTGCTGTGTCTTGCGAGATTGTCAGACGTGCTGCGGGAAATGATCCTTTTTCATTTGAGTGGTCCGAAAATTCCCATTTATTGACTTGCACTAATGTGTCTTTTTTCATCTCTTTCGCAATATATAGACATATAGTTCTGCTTGACATACTGTATAGTGACAGGCAAACCTGCAGAAATGTTCCTTCATTAGATAATTCAGCTTCATAATTGACCTGTCCTATACACATTTTGTGATATTTTGTCTCGGTGGTGTGCCATGAGAGTTTTCCATGACAAAATATGCGACTTGGCTCATAAAGGTTGGGATACACATGGACTACTGATACTGCAAATTTCATTATTCCTTGCTGTAATTCTGCGTTAGCATTTGTTAGAATAGAACAGACATATACTGGAATGGTTAAAGATCTCGGAATTCTGCAGCCAAAATATCCACACTTGTTTCCAGTGTTTGGGGAATAACATTTGATTAAAAAAAAACATTGCTTCACTGAACATACTTTAGATTAATTAACTTTGTTTCCACTCCTGGAACAAACAGAATCCTGCTGCTCGGCAGCCTGGTTTTGGCCATAATTTGGGTTTAAGTTATAAAGATAATCATGACAAAAATCACTGAGGCATTAAGTAGAATCAGTCCATTAAAAAAAAGAAAAGAAAAAAAAAAGCGATTTAAGTGATTAAATGACTTATCCTGTTCATCTAAAGAAGCCACAGGAGTTTAGAAGCATCTTAATCATTAGTCACGGTCGTGTGTCTGGAACATGGAGACACGTGTCACTCGGGTTTGAGTCATCAACTATACCGATACCTCATGTTGTTCTTGGACTGTCAGCACCTGGTGGGTTTAAGAAAAAAACCCAGAATCGCTTCTATTACGAGAGCCATTCGAGCGTTCGTTGCGCACTTGCTGGATTCACTTCGCAGAGGGGAAATATTTTACAATGACGACAAAACAAGACATAAGTGAGCCATTCATTAGGTCCTCCGGAGTCTGGAATTTTCCCTCTTCGCAGCCAAATACAAAGTCACGGACATATTGTGTACACTGAAACACTTGTGACAAAGTCAAACATTGCCGCCTTTCTAATGAAGCCAGCAGATTTCATGGATGATTGCCAACCTCACTTAATGAACCTGTTTTTCAATTTGCCTTGGCATCTATATTTTTGGCTAAATGAATGGATGGAATAACATTCACTTACTATAGTATTCACCGCAATGTTTGCACCACTGACAGGTGTAAATGAATTCATCCCACCGTTTTCTAAAGCGCTTATCCTCATTCGGGATCACGTAATCTACTTACAAAATGTATGCAATTGTAATCGATTACATTACTGGGAGAAAATGTGTTCTGAAATTAGTTGCATTTGGAAATTTCCATCATTGCTATTTGAGTTACATTTGAAAAATAGCCACAAAGGCGCAGATTTCTTTTCATATCACTTCCTCCTTCTCGAGGCGCCGCTCGTGATTAGCTCTCTCAAACATGACATAGTTTTCCAAATATAACCTCGAAGCGCCACCTTATGGTGCAAGCCATTAATTTGCCCGACATACACATATTTTAGGATGTATTTACATTTCATCATATTTTGTTATCAGTTTATTATTTGCGTAAATAACAAATGAGTGTTTTATTCCAAAATAATGATCAATGGTTTTGATCCATGGTAGTTTTTTCAAGGAAACATCCAAGGATCCTGTTGATGCATTCATTCAAAATCAAAACATAATCAAATGTTACTTTGAGGAAATAATTGAAATAGTTACACTACTGTTCCTTTTCCAAAGTAATTTTCGCAACACTGGCTGGAGCCTATCCCAGCCAATTGCAGGACGCATACAGACAAACAACCATTTATGCTCACTTTCACAACTATGGACAATTTAGTTTTGAAGCTACCAAGGATGTTTTGGGAATGTGGTAGGAAGTCTGAGTGCCCAGAGAAATCCCACACATGCACTTGGAAGAAATGTACGTGTAAATTCCACAAAGGAAGGCCAGAGCTGGGATTTGAACCCTGTACCTCAGAACGGTCTGCTAGATATGCTAACAATCAGTCCGCCATGCTGTCCACGTCTTAAAAAAGTGACAGTTTAATATTAGAACAAACGCTTTTTACTTATCACGACCACAGGAAATGTTCTTTTGTCGGAGGTTCTGAATGATTACACTTGTTGGCTTGGGATAGTCCCTGGTGGAAATGAGCACAGACACAAGCGTATTTACAAGTAGGCCATGATAAGAAAAGAGAAATTGCCTTTAAGTGATAAATTCAGCTTCCAGTATTTTTGTTTCACACAACCGCAGAAAAAAAGGAACGAGGGAATGGTGATTATCATCATCATCATCATCATCATCATCGTCACTGAATCCTGTTGATTATCGTGGGAGATGCGCTCAAAACTGGCGCGCTCGCATTATTTTCTAACAGATTCTCTCATTTTAAATCCAATAAACCGAATTTCACAAATACATTGGAGAATACCTGGCAAAGAAAACATTGAGCAATTTAGCAACGTCTTACAATTCTGTGGTTCTGGGTTCGAATCTTGGTTCCGGCCTTCCTTAGGGCAGCCGTGGCCCAATGGTCAAGATCATCACCTGCCACCATGGGGACCTATGTTTAAGACCCCGAAAGCACCATCCACCAACATGTCCCGGACTCATAGCTGCGGTGTCCTTGAGCAAGGCACCGATATCCGGAACTGCTCCCAGGGCGCTTCAGCTGCCCCTGGCTCCAGTGTGTTCCACTAACAAGTGTGTTCTTCTGTACCGTCTGTCTCTCACTTCCATTGCGGGCCAATCAGGTATGGGAGGCGTGACAAAGGCCAACAAAGGCAGTGGTGACTGATGTGGGAAATGTGTTGTATATTGAAAGTTAATTTCATTGGTGTTCAGTATTCGTTAACATCGGATCTGCAAAATGTCTCATTTCAGCTCACATCTGTGTGTGAGAGCGTTGCGGTAGAAGGAAGGGGTGTCACTTGTCTGCGTAAACACTTACTCACGGTGGAAATACAAACACAAATCAACATTGATCACAAGTGTGTTACAACTAAGGCTACTTTGTCCTGTCATCCACGATCAACTTTTAGTCAGAACAGACGAAACAAGTTAACACATATTCTCCCACTCTATGGAGTAAAAGGCAATTGTTGTTTTCTAGTCTTCGGGCAAACCAGAGCTCTGTTTCTAATTGGTTCTCCGCTGCTTTATAGCGTCATTCAATAACAGGTCGCGTTACATGACATTTTCTTGATTAGAACGCACAAGTACAGCATCAATCCATCCATTTCTTTTCTATATCCTGTTTATCCTGCCTAGCTTGTTCACGATCACGGGGAGCTTGAGCTGACTTCGGGTGAAAGTCACAAGTGAGCCGCCGCTGGGGATTTTTCGG
This sequence comes from Phycodurus eques, assembly GCF_024500275.1. Classification (NCBI taxonomy): domain Eukaryota; kingdom Metazoa; phylum Chordata; class Actinopteri; order Syngnathiformes; family Syngnathidae; genus Phycodurus; species Phycodurus eques. The sequence continues at coordinate 30,041,764 of NC_084528.1, read as the reverse complement.
CCGATTCAACGTGTTTTACAGTCAGTCATCAGACGTCCATGACAATTGATCACTCCTATTGCCTGATAGGTATTGAATCAGCGCACAAGATAAGAAACGGAAATGATGAAAGCAAACAAACGATATCCAAAGAAGGCACAGACAGGTTTTGCTCATACAGGTATTTGAAGGCAAAACTCTGAGAGGAGATGAAAACCAGCGGTGGGTGGCCTTAGGCAACCGACTTTCGGGGGAATGTATAGTGCAGTGTATAGAGGTGCAGTCCGACCATCAGATGTTCCCCACGGAGATACAATCGCAGTAGTTTCTTGCACTGCCGCTATGTCGTTTCTTCTTATACAAAAAAAAAAAAAAATAAATGACACAGCGCTGACAACGGCAGTGCCAACTGCAACTTCTTAACAGACATCCTGAGACTGTGGTAGCGCGAGTGAAAATGACATGAATTACGCTTTTGATATTCAAACCCACCAGTTGAGTGTCACTGCTATAAAAAAAAAAAAAAAAGGTTTCAAAAATACAGTCAGCTCAAATGAAGCTGCCGATTGTCTTTTCAATAAAAATTAGAGCAAAGAAATGGAATTCAATATATTACAGTATAGTATGATAGTACTGATTTGACTCTGTGATGTATGTCGGTCTACTGTAAACCTAAAAGCCTGAACTTAAACAAATGTTTACATCACGAGATTCCTTTAGGTTGCCATTCCTTTTATACGTTACCACTGAATGAGACCAAGCTGATGTTATGTCAGCTCAGAGCTCATTCAGACATCTAGTTTGGCAGCTCCCTGACAAGATGAGAGAAGAAGAAAAGAAGAAATTGGAACAGTGTGTGACCACAGAAAGGCCTTAGACCGTTGTTAACGTGCCCCGCTAAATAGAAGGGGAAAGCCAGGAATACTGAAGGGGCTTTCAGCAGCGCCTCTTTCGCAAGCGACCTGGCGAACTGCTCAGGCAGCGTGCAGGCTGGCGGGTGTCACACACACGGCGGAGGCGTTAAAGAAGGCAACACCTTGCTCAACTGAATATCCGATTATGTACTTCCTCCCGAATTCCCGATTTGACACTTCTGAAATCGTAATGATGACACTTTTCTTCTCATCAGTCCTTGTTAACTGGTCAGATTGATTGGAAGTCCTGTCATTTCACAGGAAACCATGTAAGAGTCATGAGAAGTCGAACAGGAGGGTGGCATTTTCCAGGCACGGCGATTCTTCCTACAAATATGACATTTACAAAAGAGCAAACGTGACCATGATGGATCACAAACCCACATCAACCGTCTTAACTTCCGAGAATACACGCAGATACTGGCTCAACTAAGGCTTTATTTAGCTATTTCAATACTAGGCTTCCTCAGAGGAATAAAGTTAATCACTTCAACAGAACCTTGGAAAGAAATCCCCCCGCGGCAGGAATTGACAACATCTAAACCACATTTTAAGGGGGGACACTAGCCCACTAAAGCATTCTTGAGATTGTTGAACGCGCATTCACACAGCCCTGCACACTCACAGAAGGAAATACACAAAGACAAGCCATCCATTTTCTATACCGCTTGTCCTCAGTGGGTTTGTGGGTGAGCTGGCGCCCATGCCAACTGACTTTGGGCGAAGGGCAGGGCACACCCTGGACTGGCACATATAGACAAGAATTTACACAAAGGCCCGTGGTAGAGAACCTGAAAGATGCACATGCATTTCTTACAAGGTGCCAGCCTACAGTATGACTGGGGCAATGCGCCGCCAAAGGGGGCTGCATTTCTTTGCTTCACGTAATGGAATGCCACGAGATTGTTGATATCGGATTTCAAAGCGAAGTGTTCGAACGGTAGTCACAGTTCAAGCAGCAAGGGCTGCCGGACAATGCGCGACTTGGCTGAACGCGCAGGATGCGGGGTTTTGCAACTCGTCTTCAAGAGCGGCCGACCGTCGGCCGCTATTTGAAATTTCAATCGCAAGGTGAATGCCGTTGCAACTTTGCAGATGTCGCGGCGAACTAGAAAAAGCCAAGTCGAAATGACGCTTCCAGGTAGGCATCCGACATCATATTTTGTGTTTTAGAATAATACTTACCATATTTATAATTTCATATTTGCCTGTGGCTAAAAAGTGAACTGTGGGGAGTCCCCGCGGCCTACAGCCTCTCAAATATGCACACTTTCTCCTTTATAGAAAATAAAGTATTATAGGTGAAAGTTTAATGCAATACCTCGCCAATTCAGTACAAATCTTTTCTCAGTCTTTGCCTGGTTTTCAGCACGTACATTCAAACACATTTAATGTGTGTATGCATATTCATTTTAATCATTGTTTCCTATGTGATTTTTTTTCTTCAGAATATGAACAAATCGGAGTTTGAGTTTGAGAAGATTGAAAGCAACCTTCGAGAACCGTATTTAATTGAGGCCAAGCTAGGACCGATGGCGGGCCAGTCCGAGACCTGGATTCTCTTTGTCCTTAGCCATGCCTTTGCAATAAGCACACAGTGTGGCATCCCAGACAACGATGTTTCCGTTTTGAGGGGGTTTATGCTGCTCTTCTCAGCAGTGATTGTGTCATCACAGCAGAACGAATTGCAGCACCACCGCTGATTCCAGTCAAATTCTTTTCATTTGGTGTCCGCTTCCCTGAGGACGAGGCCTTTCCGGAATGCTGCTTTTGATCCAAATAATGATTACCATCGCTTGCTGACATCACCTGCTCCATACGACATTGTTTCTCGACTGTCACGTCGTTGCCTGCAATAACCAAATCATTTGATTAGGTGAAATGTTACACGGCATTAAGTGAAGAAAGTTTGACTAGATGACTCATTAAGCATGTATACAATTTGTGATTAGCGTAAGTCCTTTGTACACAACTTGAACTACCATCCACATCCAAAACCAGTTTCTGTTATTGTTTATTGATAAAGTACCCTGGAGCAATTTCGGTCAAACTGCGTCCACCACAAATACTCAAAATGGGTAGCATGACGGAGTTTTCTTGTCCCCAAATTTCACCAGCGCTTTGAAGCCTGAGGAGGTTTAGAGAAAGGCTTAGGAGCTCAGCCCATGAAATAATTACTGGTTAACCACTAGTGACCACATTCTCGTCTCTGATGTTGTCTTCTGAAGGCTCGATGCAGCTGGCTGATGGTGCAGGCCTTTGTAGGGTGGCACATTGCAATGGTGGTGGCCAAAGCTGGGAATACCCCGTCATCGGAGTCTTGGACCCGATTCCTGTATTTTATGGGAGCTAAGACGTGACAGAAATGAGGGCTCCTCAACAGTGCCAACTTAGGGACTTCTGCGCTATATATAGTGACTTTAACAACTATTTTTCAAAAAAGCAACCAGTTATGGTGTTCTTGGAGACTTCTGGACAATCTGAGACTCCCTCCGGAGTGCAGAGTCCTTCGTGTCCAGGCTGCTTACGCAAAACCACCACTTGCTAGTTTAACCATGTTACTCCCATAAAGCAAATGCCCATACAGATTCAATTGTTTGTCACTTGTGCAGGCAGCATTTCATAACCAAGCCACCTATTACATTTCCAATGTCAATTATAGTAAGAATTGTTTGCTTACAGACACATTTTCAGAAACAAGAAGAAGAAAAAAAAGGCCTTCCAGAGACTCAACTATTTGTACCAAAGCAATTAAAAAGTCCATTTCCATAACACAGCATGTCCCCTTTTTTGTTTTTGACACATATACAGTATGATCATTCACAGATAAATTAAGTCAACCTTTTTAGTCAAGATAAATATATGGACGATTTTAGAACTGTTCTTAAAAAGAATGGAGCAAATAACACTGCCATTAAAAGGCCCGGCGCTCATGTACATCAGAAAAAGGATTCAATATTCCAACAAAAAGCTTGAACGATGACACTGACCTTCTTACATAGCTACACATTTGGAGAAATTCGGTACCATAGGGGCAAAAATTCAAGGAAAACAAAACCCTCACTCAAATATAAATTTGAACGAGTGCTCAAATGTGAATGAAGGGTTGAATGAATTCAATCAGGGGTGCCCAACTTGATGATTCCAACGGTACGGCAACTTACGGAAAACTTGCTTGACCACAGAGAATCCGATGATTCACACAGTGAATATGCCGTCTGTCATCGCAGTCCTGCTCCTGCTTCGGGTTAGAGACGTGAAAGATCAGCGGTGAGTATAGTCACCGCTTTCACACCCTGTGAAAACCACACCCCGTGAACTGTACAACCGTTTTGGGTTCAGTGGGAAGGCACCGCCTCGCACTTGATAACCTCCATTAAATATTTCACTGGTGACTGTTTCAGCATGTCTTCGAATCAGTCCTAAACACATACAGCAGTTTGCACTAACAGTAACATGAGTGCTCTTTTGTCACACTGTAAACCTGGGCCTTGAGTTTACTATATCAATATTAATGAGTACAAATACTCATTAATATTGATGCCCCCCACGTTACAAAAACATGCATTCTTCAAAATTACAAAAAAATGTGTGAATGGTTGTTTGTTCGTGACCGAAAGAACGAGATCCCGGATACAAGCGGCCGAAATGAGTTTCCCGGTGATGCCTCCCCAGTGAGGTGTTCCGGGCACGTCCCACCGGGAGGAGAACCCGGGGACGACCCAGGATGTCTCTCGGCTGCTAGGAGCCCAAGCTGTGCGTGGAGGCGAGCCCGACTATATCTCGTCTGAACTTCTCGGCCTCGCACACCAGCTCGGTCTCCTTCCCTGCCGGAGAGGTGACGTTCCACGTCCCTAGAGCCAGTTTCTGTAGCCGGGGATCGGATCGCCAAGGTCCCTGCCTTCGGCCACCGCCCAGCTCACAGTGCACCTGACCCCTATGGCCCCTCCCACAGGTGGTGGGCCCATGGGAAGGGGGACCCACGTTACCCCCTCGGGCCGTGCCCGTTGCTCCAATATCACAATTTTAATTATTACAGTAGTGTACGTAGTACTGCGTAGTAACTTCATGGAAGGTGGGGGGGGGGGGCACAAGGGGGGTCCAGGCATCACTAGCCCCCTACGTGACAAAAAATAGCTGCACTATTTTTGATTTTTGAATTTATTTTTGTAGCTTTTTTCCAGTGTTCTCGGTGCATTTTCCAGGTTTACTGGTGTGACCGTCTTTGGTTTTTGACTCTTTCGTCTTTTCCAGACAGATTTGTTTGGATTCAAGGAAACTGCTCATTAGACCGTACTTATGTTCTATTAAAAACATATTGTGAGCTTCTTAATGGTTGCGTTGTGATCCCAATAGATGAATCAAGGCCCTTGATTTACTGGGCCTAAACATTTCTGGGAATGGGATTTTTCTTTTTTCAAGTTTCAAATTGGTTCGCAAATGCACAAGTGCCATGTGTGTGCACATTCACAAAAATACTGAGAATATTGTTTTAAATCCATGTACAAGAAAAAAAACACACAATGGATCCAAACTTCCTAAGTGAAGTTGAGCCTCATATGCATCGGGAATGAAGTTAATAAAACAATGCAAATTAACAGTAATATTTGCCAGATGCATTCACCACAGAAAAATCTTATTTCTAAAATCTTTTTTTTTTTCTTCTTCTTCTTCTCTGTAATAAAATGCAAAACATTTGAATTTCAAACCAATCTTCTTCCAACTTTATCGGACGTCTATTTCCATGTACGTTCCAAGTGTGTGATTGATTTAAATGAGACTAACTTCAGCATGGCTCCCCTTATTTTGCTAATTTAATTATGGATGTGCCTTTGAGCAAACATTGGTGCATGTATGTCAGCCATTGGTGTATTTCGTATTGTTGATTTACCGTATGTCTGATATGTACAGTATGGCAAGCCCTTTGAACATTTAACAACTAGACTGGATGGATATGTGTTACAGATATCTGTAATTCATTTTTTGCCAAGTCAAAAGGGACATTTCGGATATCCGTAACTACGTTCTTCCTGTCCACAATTGTCATTTCAGATATCTGCAATGCAATTTCATCTAGTATTGTGCCGCCCGTTACCGATATCTTGAATGAAAATTCCAGCTATTCAAATTCTATTCTATTTCAAAAGTCCGAATTTGAATTCTGGATAGTCAAACTTAGCTTTTAAATGTTGAATCAACTTGCTGTACTTCTGCGCATTTACGCTGCACTCACATAAACACATATTTGACATGTAGTGGATTTTTAATCTAAATTAGGAAATTTAGATTAAAACAATTTCTCTTTACACTGCCATGACACATATACCAATTGTGCCACTTGAGGAGAATCGGGTTTGTTTCACTTGAACCTTGCATTGTAAATGCAGCATGAGAGTGGCTACCTGTCTCTTTTTTAAAATTTGCATTTATTATATTTTTTTTGCACCTTGCCAGGCTCAGATTTCTTCTAACGTGAAATAACTTTTGCCGGTGCCAATCCTACACCCCCGCTGGTTTTGAATTCCTGCTGCCCCAAAAAGCAAAATCACCACCGATCAAAACGAAACAATAGACTATAGTGCAAGAAGAAAGTGATACGCTACAGTGAAAATTCCCTTCTAATGGAAGCTTATGTGCAAAGCCTCATGTCTTTATTAAAAGGGAAACTCCTGCCAAGCGTTACAACAGCAACAATATCACTGATTATTCAGCTCTGACACATTAACACTCCCACCACGCATTGCTTAGTTTTACCAGCACTGCTACTGGCTGGCCCACACACCGGTGCAAAAGGCGTCTTGTTGTCCTGGCTGCCTCACACTGCTTTCCCAGCATTGGACCACGGTGTGTCCGTGTGTGTTGTGTGTATTTGTGTGTATTTGTTTGTGAGTCCACTTCGGAACATTGGTTTGTTTACAGCTGCATTGAGTGTGGAACTAAATGGTTTCTGACTGGAGGCTTTTGCGAAACTGTTTGTGGAAGGCATCACCAGTTGCTGATTATGGCCTCCTAGGCTTTCCTTGAGCCCAACCTTTAATTCCGAAAATGATGTTTGACATGATGTTTTCATAAAGCAAATCTTTGTGGAAACATTTTCATTTCTTCATGAGTCGGGATACAAAGTAGAATACACAAATTACATCTAATAAAGTCGAGTTTTTACCGTAACTTGATGACAAAAGCAAACGGGAATTCAGCACGTAGCTCACATATTTCGTATACTTGTGTTTTACCCAGCATCATTTATATCTGAGTGTGGTTAGGCGAGATGAAAAGACAGATGATAAAACAATAGGATCACACAGATTTGACACAATGGATATGCATGGGGGAACCTCAAATGGGCTGTGGATGAATTGATTGATTGAATGCTAAGAACATTGTCTCGTCAGCATTCTGTCACATTTCATTTGAAGATGTATTTATGAGCCAAATTTGTTCATGAGTCAGACAGATACTACATACTGTACACATTTGCGGCAGCAAATTCAAAACCTTTTTTTGTTGGTTTTTGGTTTTAGTTTGCAGTTTGTCGGGAGGTTGCGCGTTCGAATCTCAGCTCTGGCCTTCCTGTGTGCATCTTTTTTTCTCCAGGTACTCCGTTTTCCTCCCACATTCCCAGAAATGGTGAAAACTGGCCAAAGGTGTGAATGTTCGTGTAAATGTCTACAGTGGATGTGAAACATCTACACAACCCTGTTCAAAACCAGGTTTTTGAGATTTAAAAAAATGAGACCAAGATAAATAATTTAAAAACATTTTTCCATCAAACCTGTGCAACTCGATTGAACATTTTTTTTTTTAAGTACAAATAAACAACTGAGATCATGAGGCTGCACATGTGTCTACGCCCTCATATAGATATTGGTTGTGTTCAGAATTGACCAATCATATTCAAACTCATTAAATTAGAGTAAACACACACCATTTAAAGGGCCTCTAACGAACCCCAAATCAAGTTCAGATGTTCTAGTAGCCTTTTCCTGACATTTTTGTCATCACATCTTACGGCACAAGCCATGCTGCTTCCACAGCATCCGAGGTATCCCGTTGTTCAAAGCTGTGAGTCGGGAGAAGAGTGGAACACAGTGAAGTCAGTCATCATCAAGTGGAGGAAATATGGCAAAAATATTACCAACAACTGAATGTCCCGCCAAAACTAAAGAGGGCGACAGCAAGGTTGAAGGAGCTGCTTGAATTTCTGGCAAATGCTGGCTGTGGAGGACATGTGACAACAATCTCTGGTGGCAAGATGAAGACCTTATCTTACGAAGAAAAACATGCAAGCCCGGCTATATTTTCATCCATCCATTTTCTTTACCGCTTATCCTCACTCGGGTCGCGGGCTGCTGGAGCCTATCCCAGCTATCTTTGGGCGGGAGGCGGGGTACACCCTGAACCGGTCGCCAGCCAATCGCAGGGCACACAAAACAAACATCCATACGCACTCACATTCACACCTCCGGGCAATTTAGGGTCTTCAGTCAACCTACCACGCATGTTTTTGGGATGTGGGAGGAAACCGGAGTGCCCGGAGAAAACCCACGCAGGCACGGGGTGAACATGCAAACTCCACACAGGCGGGGCCGGGAATTGAACCCCGGTCCCCAGAACTGTGAGGCAGATGTGCTAACCAGTCGTCCACCGTGCCGGCCGGCTACATTTTGTAAACTATAAAATATAGTTTACAAAAAGTGGTGCAAAGAAAACTTGTCCAAAAGTTGTTTTTTTAAAGAGTTTAGTTTGTTCTCAAACGAGGTGCAATCATAGGTGAAATTATTTAGTTTGGGCTGAGTATTTTTTACATTACAGAAACCTGGTATTGGATCAGGGTGTATAGACTTCTTATACCCACTTAGAGCATATCTGTCCTGCGCATGACTGGTGCCCATTCCAGGGTGTAATGGGCTTGCGGGCCAAATCCAAACGGAATATTCTCCAGGTCACCCATGAAAATAATGAGGCCAAGACGCACTTGAAATTGGATGAATGATGGATAGATGAATGGATAGAGGGAAATTACAACATTACTTGTGTAGTTAAGGTTTTTGAGGGTGAGCTAGACCCTGGAACCAATTGTTTCCATTTCCATTATTTCCAAAGGGAAAAATGGTACAACCTACTTAGGCCATGTCCAATTGATTTTTTTCGGGGGGGGGGGGGGGTGGAATTTATTTTGATATTGTCCTTTTGTTATATAAGCAAACTGTGTTTTAGGTCACTGAAAATCAAGCTTTTGGAAACCCAGAAGTCCAGACATTCCAAAATTGTTTAAAATAGGTAGACAGGAAAACTTTTCCTTGGCAGCTCTCAATTGTATGACATCACTGGTTACCTCATTATTTTGACTTTTTTTCATCCATCCAACCATCCATCCATTTTCTACCGCTTATCCGAGGTCGGCTCGTCGGGGCAGTAAGTTTAGCAGGGACGCCCAGACTTCCCTCTCCCCACCCACTGCATTCAGGTCTTCCGAGGGGATCCCGAGGCGTTGCCAGTAGTCTCTCCAGCGTGTCCTGGGTCATCCATGGGGTCTCCTCCCGGTGGGACGTGCCCGGAACACCTCACCGGGGAGGCTTCCGGGAGGCATCCTAAACAGATGCCTCAGCCACCTCATCTGGCTCCTCTCGATGTGGAGGAGCAGCGGCTCTATTTTGAGATCCTCCCAGATGACTGAGCTTCTCACCCTATCTCTAAGGGAGAGCCCGGACACCCTGCGGAGGAAACTCATTTCGGCCGCTTGTATCCGGGATCCTGTTCTTTCGGTCACGGCCCACAGCTCGTGACCATAGGTGAAGGTAGGAACGTAGATCGACCGGTAAATCGAGAGCTTGGCCTTTCGGCTTAGCTGCTTCTTTACCACAACGGACCGATACAAAGTCCGCATCACTGCAGACGCTGCACCGATCCGCCTGTCGATCTCCCGTTCCATTCTTCCCTCACTCGTGAACAAGACCCCAAGATACTTGAACTCCTCCACTTGGGGCAGGATCTCATCCCTGACCCGGAGAGGGAACGCCACCCTTTTGCGACTGAGGACCACGGTCTCAGAGTTGGAAGTGCTGATTCTCATCCCAGCCGCTTCACACTCTGCAAACCGCTCCAGTGAGAATTGGAGATCACGGCTAGATGAAGAGAACAGAACCACATCATCTGCAAAAAGCAGAGATGCAATACTGAGGCCACATAATCGGACCCCCTCTTCGCCTCGGCTGCGCCTAGAAATTCTGTCCATAATAGTTATGAACAGAATCGGCCGCAGTTCGATGATCGACTTTGTGGTCGTACCATCGGACTTGCGGCCGCATGTCTTGGACACTCGGGTGAAGAGAGGAGCGGAGCTGTCAACTGATCACCACCTGGTCAGTTGACTTTGTTTGGCTAAAATTGCCCGTATTTGACCAATTTGTTTAAATCTAGATAAATCCTCCTGGTGTGGACGTGGACGGTGCATTACTAATGACAAGAATAAACCGCAAACTCTGTATGTCACTCTACTTTCTACTTGATTCCCTCCTTCTGCTGGTGTGGTTGCGATGACGCCTTCATGAAGCAAGCTGTAGCTTTGACCGCAGCGAAAAAAAAAAAAACTTCAGCCGACCACTGTCACGCTCAAAAAAGTGAACGCTCACTGAAAATGAGCAGGTCCAGCAGAGAAACGAGGTGAAAATTAACTCAACATTCTTCATGACAAACCCGCGTTAAACAAATACAGCGCAGTGTTTTGACGACGCGAAAGCACACGTATTCTTTCTGATCCCATTTCCCTTACTCGCCAGGTTTAAGATCCATTCGTCACGTTCACTCCTCATGCCCTCGTGTCTGTGGACATTTCCCTCTCATTGTGCGCCTATCAATTTCTCCATCCAGAAGGATTCAATGGTTTCCTCCGTGCCAGTTCCAGTCAGCCAAATTTAGCTTCTAACGCCCTTTTACTGGCAGCGCACCCATCACTGGATTAAGCTCACACTTCTTTTGGCATAAGAAGGGAGAAAACAAATGAAAGCACGTGTGTCTGCCTGGCTATGTATTTCTACAGACTATTATTCTTTCAAGCCACAGCCCATCGTTTGCATAAAATAAACTTGGGCCTCCAGTGTGTCTCATTAGAAAGGCAAACATATAATTGGTTGCAAATGAAGGAGAGAGGTTAATTATAAGACATCCCTGCATAAGTGCAAAGCAGTTAAGGCGAAGGCGAATAAAAAAAAAACAGCTGAGGTTTACTATGGGAAGAAGGCAGAGCCAAATTACCACTCCCTTTGTTTTGGAAAACCAAATTAATATGATGCAGCATCTAACAGGCAACAAAAAAATACGAGGAACAAGCTAGGTTAAATGATAAAAGACTGCTGTTTAATCTCACAATCCAACTGAGTCCCTGGATCATCCAACCTCGGTGTTGACCGCACAAAATTATTGGCGATCATGAATATTCAACTGCGATTGTTGGCCCGACTGTTTTCGGAGCTAATCGGGGAGGAAAAACGTAGTCCACACGACAGGTTAATTGCAGGTTAAATCGTCTTTTAGTCAGCCGATGATCGGGTCTTTGCTGACTTTGAGCTGAAGCGCAGAAATTCAGCCTTATGGTCGGTACGTTTGGAGCACGCCTAATTCAAATGTTGTTGTTGCCCTCAAAGTTGGAATGAAAAAGACATTTTGTTGTTATAGTCCATTGAAAAGCATGGAAATGTACAGTATCGCTATGTGTTTCCGTGTTTTGTAACAACTAGAAATGTCGGCTCATAACATATACATTTTTGTGCCATGTTACGTTGGACAACAATTGTATGAGCAAATAATATTTTACAGGTTGAAACGATTTCTGATTTCAGAGGTGTTTTACCATTTTTGCGCCACTATCCCAATGTTGAGAAAAGAAATGTAAAGCTACTCGGACTCTTGCTTCTGTCATCATTTTATAAGCTTATTCCACAAATGATGTTGATGTTTCTCCACATCATTCTATGAACCAGACCTGTCCAACCGCACGATTTCCATATTTAAGAAACGTTTTTTTAAAAAGTACGTTTTCTTTTTTTGTTTTTGTTTTTTTGTTTTGTTTGTTTTTTAAATCAAGCTTTTTTTAGGCACAGACTGCCTGTGCAGCACACACGCCCACCCGCGCACACTCCCCAGTCCACAGTTGCAGGCAGGCAGGCAGGCAGGCAGGCAGGCAGGCAGGCAGGCAGGCAGGCAGGCAGGCCATTCCTCTGAACACAGCTAAGTGCCTGCTGCGGGAAAGCCCAGTGGCCTGCATTCCAGTGGCGTCCTGGTGAGAGAGCAGGAAGCATGCCGCTGCTTCGCAGGCCGCTGGCCTCTTTGTCATCTTTTCCAAAGTAACCAAAGGCTGCAGGAGATTAAGCCCAATGGAAAATACTTGCAGAGATAATAATGAAAAAAATAAAGACAACAACGAAACCAAATCAATGACTCAAGTGGTTTCCTTGAATATGTCATTTTTCGACAAAGATGAAGGATTGCTGTAGAAATCTTTGCTCAGATTCTAATGCCGCTATTCTTCTGTTTTCAACACAGCTCGGCTTGCTCGTGAGACCTTTGCACTGGCAAAAGCAGGTACGACTAGCTTAGCTTACCATGTTGCAGGGCCTAAGCTCTGCTCCATAGTCTCCACTTTGCTGTAGTGGTCTGTTTTTCTCTCTGCCCTCAGTCTCCTCTCTGATATCGCTTTTCCTGACGGTGGCCAACACGGGAGACCTCAATACTTATCCTCCATTACTGTTGTTAGTATGCATACCTGTTCCTCGCTATGCTATACTGCAGTGGAAAATCAAGCTCGCTAAACTGAGACGAATTCAAATCGCCGACATGCATGTCGTCTTCATGAGAAGAAGCACAAAGCGCGGTGTTCGTTGCTGTTCTTGATGGAAACGTTTTTACTCTTGTCCAAATTGGCTTCAGCAGGAGATGATGGATGTTTATCAAGACTGTAGTTGGAAAGATTAGCCTGTTAAAGATGGATCATAGAGAATGTACAGAACATAAAAACACCTCCCAAGTGTCTCTTGTCTTTTCCCAATAGTGTCTGGCTGTTGCGGGCATGTCAGGTTACTTCATTTTGGCACAGTAACGTTGATGTCGAGCCTTTTTTCAACTGCCAAAAAACAAAGAGATATTATTCATAAGGCCTTTTGGGGGTGCTGAGGGGTTAAATATGAGGGTGATTCCCATTTGATTGTTATGGTTGACCTTTGACCCCGTGGGGTCTTTTCCCCGCAGTTGATGTAAAGCTCTTCGAGAAGAACGTTTTGTATTTCCACAGCATTGGGGGATTTTTCTGGTTGCGTGTGGGGAGCACTTACTGCTTCACATTGAAGACAGTTATTCCATATTGACGTGTCAGGTTAAAGGCGTGCAGCCAACCTCAATTTCCTCTTTATTTAAGGGACATGTTTTATTTTTACTGCTTATTTCATGATAGTGTAACGGAGGTGGCCAAGGGTGAGAGGCTGAAGAGTAAAGTGTTAGCACAGTAGCAGCACAGTGAGGCCATCTTTGCATTGGGCCTGTGCCACCGCGCATTGCAGCCCATGACTAAGAACTTGTTTTGGTTGGTAAACATGAAGCACAACTACATACATTCAAACTCACATGAAACGAACATGCACACAAGGAAGCAGGTTGTCTGTTGACTTTCCTTGAACACCCCCCACCCCCCCAAAAAAAAAAAAAAAACAACAACAACAAAAAAAAACCATTTGATGTAGCTGGAAGCATCTTTGAGAGCAAGTTTCTCAGTCTATATAGACGTGTCTGTATAAATGATCTCCCGGGAGTGTGGTGAAAGAGTCGTGTCGTTTCACACATGTAATGTGTGTCGTTTTCACACATGTAATCATGTTGGACAAGAAGTGGTGTAGAATCAGAAACCGAAGAAAAAGGCTCCACCTCGATTGTACTTGTAATTTAACAGGCCAGAGCTGGATGGAATTTCCTTCGTTTTCACAGCGGTGGAATATTTCTTTTTCAAAAGCGATTCAAAATCATGTAAATGGTTCAATGGGAATAATAAGGCTGCGTTGTGTCTGCGCGTGCTCTCTCTTGATGTAATTGTGCAGTGACATCGTCGTTCACGCGATGGCGGCTTCCAAACGGAGCTCGTCTGGTTTTGAACTACCTTGTAACTTGTTTTTTCTAAGCTGTTGCTTTCATGAAAGTGTAAAAACAATTGCAAGTGCTGTGCTAAATAGACGACTGACGGAATGACGAAAAAGTCTGCATGTAAACCCGGCTGCTATTAAAAACACGTAACAATCAATGATGTCGATTTTTAGGGGGCTGGAACGGATTAATGGCATTTGAGTACATTTCAATGGTTAATATTGATTTGATACACAAATACATTCAGTTAGGAGCTTGTTCGCAGACTTGAATTAGTACGGCTGTATAAGCTTTTTCACAGTGAGCCTTGTTTCTGCGTATGCTCCTATGTGTCACTCCAGACACGTCGGTCTTTAAAAGCGCCGTAGAGTTTCCCCTAAATCATATTCAGAAACCTCATAAGAGAAAACAAGGAGACCACATCAGCTGCCGTGGAAGTCCAGGGTTCCCTCTCTTGTTATTTCTTCTCTCGAGGCCACATATGAGTCACTGCTTTGACTGGCAAGACTTCCAACGGCGGGCACAAGGTCTGTCGGAACACTCATCGCTCTTTTTCATGCCTGTGTCTGTTGCCTTAAGCTTCCCCACTCCTTCCTTGCCCTCACGCTGCGTTCACATCACTCACCTCAAGTGACAATTTCTGCATCCGCATGAGGCCTTTGCTGCTGTTGTTGTTTTTCTTGGTTGTTTTTTTTTCTTTACCGCTCGTCCGTCGTAATTTCCATCTGACAGGCCCGGCTACTCTGACTATAAAATATCCTTAAAATGAAATCCGAGCTGGACCGCAGGGTGGTGGAGAGAAGAATATGAGGAGGCCAAGACAATGGTTGTGCTTTGCCTGTACAACAACAGCGCGGAGGCCCACGTTTCCTGACAAACTTTCATGCTAAGGTCATCCATCTTGAGTCCCAGACTGCGTGGGCCAATCGGAAAATGTACAGCAGTACCTTGAACTTCGAATGCCACAAAAGTTGTCAAATTTAAAGTCGGACGGACCAAAATGAATTGAAACATTTGCTTCCGTTGAAACCCGTATCCAGCGTTTCACACCAGTCGTCAGCGCACCTGACTGGATCTCCTTCAGACAGCATCAAGGGATTCATTCTGTTAATTCTGTTCTATTAATTCTCATTCATTTCCAGGTATGAAGCCGAAGGCAACCAAGCTGTCACCAATACTGTGTTCTACAATAATGCTTGACTATATTTATCTTTTCATATGTACCCGTGGCTGAAAAAGCTACACTTGAAGAGTAGCAGTCAACAAATGCAGCCGTCAGCCTCGCTCTCGAGGCAGCCGTCAGCCTCGCTCTTTTTCCTCTCTTTCTTTTATTAGAATATAAATACAGGGGCAATCGGCTTCTGCCTTGACAATCACGCCATGTTGTTTGTGGTTCAATAATAAAAATAAAAAAAATACTAATTTTTAAAATAATACAGCGCCTAAAAATGTTTCCCGATTATAAACGACAGCGGTTGCAGTATTTCCATTGCGTGCATGTGTGAGAACCACCAAAAGTGTTTGTTTTTTTTGCCATCATGCATTTCAGTTGCGTTTGGGCGACCAATCGAGCGGGCAGGACGGTAAAGTAGTGACAAACACGAGTGCCTCACAGTCAGGACTATCTTTTATAACTTTTAAACTGTATTGTGCGGAATTTTATGTCAGCAACATCATCAACAAGATAATTCCGATGAAATCAACTTGTGACGTGACACTTTTCGCTTCGTTTCTTTAAATACGGTTGAAGAATAATTTGCACGATGATAGCATCCAAGCATGAGTATGCTTATGTCTATAGTATTTGCACGGTAGTTCATTAATGGTTAATGGTTTGTTATGGGGCCCTGAGACGTTGGTATTTTGACTAATATGCAAAAATAATACAAAATCAACTTTGGGCTATTATTAACAAATGGTATATAGAAAATACATTTGCAAAGATGTAAAATGACAGCGCTTGGGGCAACGGTGAGTTCTTAAACCTTCACGGCATTTTCAGGTCAGAAGAACGGGACTGAAAAAAACCTGTCCACCTCAAGCGACCCGTCAATAGCAGCAAAACTAACGCATCCAATGAGAGAGTGGTTTTCCCATAGTGTTGAAATAGAACTCGTAAAGATTTCACCAATGACCTCAGCTCCCTCGACCGTCTTTGGTATCTCAGGCTTAATGAGAAAATGATGAATTTAGTCTTTCCAATGCTGCCTTGACACATTTTCACTCTTGTCAGCGACCTGCTTCCACATCCTGCAAGTCCTCTCAGTCCAACCTTGGCTGGCTATCTCCCCCCCCCAACAATTAATTCCATGCTTTACCCTTTCTCTCCATTCAATCTGAATTTTCAATCTGAAGCAGAGCTACAAGGAGAAATTACATTTTTTTTCTTTACCCATCAATGTTATAATATATCGATTGACCTTACAATTAACCACACACCGGATGCTCGAAACTCAAGCACATTAGTTTCCCAAACCACAAGTCTTGTTTTGTGACCGTCCATGATCCATCATGTAACATGACCTCTGCTCGTGTTCTGCTTTTTCTATGAACCTTCATTAAATGACGCTATCATTTAAATTGCTGCACTGATTGAATGTTTTTCTAGTAGTTTATTTAACATATTAAACCAAGGAGTGGAAGACAAGTTTCCATCACATAATCATTGGATTGGATCAGCCAATTCCAGTTTTGAGGAACATTCCCACCACAGAATACAGTATGGGTCATTAGTAGTGTAGTAGTTCAAATCAGTGACTTTCATGCAACTGGCGTAGGATATATTTTCCTAATTTCAATAGCCATGTGATTGAATGACATTCAATCCAGTATGTAGTTAAACATTTTCTCGAAGTAAAATCAGATATAGCAGTCCCTTCTCTGACCCGGAACACTCGGGCTCGGACTCACCCTCTCAATCCCCATTCGCTATTTGCATTGACCGTAACGAATGACTAGCGAATCAGAATCCAATTGCTACTCCTCGTACTAGTCAGAAATAAAGACGTCATTGTCCAATTAAATGAACTATCCAATTTGATTATTTGAGAACTATTTATAGCGCCCTGGTGACAAACTAGTCAGTTTTTTTGGGGGGGGGGGTCTTGGATTTTGTGACAACACCAGAAAGAGAGGACGCTGATGCATTTTGACAATTTCGGTTTCAAAATACTGCTATTTATTTTAAAATGGCTTACTTTAACCAAGATCCCTTGCCGTATCGTGGCCGTGGTCTGTTTTGCGCCAGTCTCAGTGGCGTAAAATGCGTTATTCCACACTGGTCGGCTGGGAACTCCTGCTTCTAATAGCCGGCTAACTCTCATCAATCATCTGTATCACTATGTCTAATAAGAAGTGATGCATTCAAGTAGGAACAATTGGGCTGTATTTTGTCTGCTGTGTTTTTGTTTTTAGGCTCCTCTACAGTTGTCTCGTGGAATTAACTGTAAAGCCTCTGTGGTAAATACAAATTGACAGCTGGAAGGAAATGCGTCTTTTAGCCAACAAAGACATGGTCTGGAGCTTAAGAAATCAAACAATGAATATTAGCTGAAATGTCAAGCCATGCGCACAAATCGGATTGGTAACATTCGCACAGACTCTCGTGCTAACACAACACGAGAGGTGTGGACGGCAATTGATAGCTGCCTTTTGCTGCCTTCGTACAAGCGAACGCTCCATCATCAGTAAGATTTGAAACTCTCTTTCGCTCGTTGTTTCTTCAAAATGATACAGACAGGAAAGTCACCGTGTCCCAACATATGCAATGTATTTTTACATTTTGATTCGGTAACTGTGAGCATGTTTTGATGACGCACATATCCAAATTGGCTAACCCCAGTTGAACGTTTTAGACAGTTTTAGCACAAGAAAGCCCATGTTTTGCTAAATGTTCTAGGAAATGCGTTTACAACTCACAGTAAAGTTGAATTTTCAGTTGTTGACAGCAAACGCCGTCTCTGGAAATTCGTCGTTCAATTACTCAACACTACGATGTGTCATGGACCTGCTCGTTACGTATTTTTAACTGTGTCTGTGGTTACTCTCCCAAAACATCTATTTTCTATGACTAACAGCTAATAGCATGAATGAAGTCGTAATAAATCTTGCAGGCCGGCATTGCTTGCTGTGGAGTTTACCACACACTTTAGTTACACCAAACTGTTCCACTTGTTGTTCTGCCACACAGTTTTTCAGGTCAACTAAACTTCGGTGCACACGGTACGAACTGCCACACGGGCCACACCAGACGTTGGACAAAGTCTTCATTCGCGCTCATGGACTCATTTAGCTATTCATTTTTATTTAAATGAATCTTCGGAGGGCACTCGTTTTTAATGTTATTATGATGATAGCGTTATTACGACAAAATAGTATTTCCAAACTGAAAAAAAAAAGAGTAATTTTAAAATGATGACGGGGGCAAAACAAAAATCATAATCAAATATCACTAATGACAAGTTGTTACTCTAAAAAGTGTTATATCTGAGCATGTTGTAAAAAAAGTTTGTGATTTTTATTTTTGAACGATATTTGGTCAAAACACATTATTCATCAAGAATGGCCTTATCAAGTATTGATGCTGATCATGCTCGCTCTCAAAAAGAGGTGGCATCGATGCATCCCTAATATTATTACCTAACGATAATATTCTTTTTTGTTTTCAATGTAGTCCTAATATTCCTTTGTACATTATATGTTTCCATGATATTATATTGATGATTGGTTCTACTTCCCCATATTTGACCTGCCAGGTTCATACCGGAGACAAAGTCCTTGTGTGTGTTTGACAAACTTCGCAAATAAAGATGATTCGGATTCTGATTATGAACACTCGGATTCAAATTTAGAAATGAAGGTGAAACATCTTCAACAAACAAGAACCGGTCCAGTTGCCATGATTCAGCCTTTGCGGGTCAACGTGACATCGCAGACCCTACGAACACTCGTTTGTCTTAACCTATCAAGGGCTTCAACATAAACATGACGTCATGTTCAAACATTATGGCAAAAGAAGAAGATGGGTTACATTTCAAGCAAACAAAATATTTCTGACATTCCAAATCATGTTTTGTTTTTCGGAAAGAAATATTTTTTTGCCGGGGGGAATAAATAAACAAATATGTACTCAATTGAGCCATAAATTTAAAGTCGCATCCCCTCATGGTTACGAAATATTGAACTTGTTCCCTCTTCTATTGAAGTTGTCCTCTCTCCCTTTCTCTCTCTCTCTCTCTCTCTCTCTCTCTCTCTCTCTCTCTCTCTCTCTCTCTCTCTCTTTCTGTCTCTCTCTGACATGGACCACTTTGCTCACTCTGTGCGGGGGGAGACACTTAGTGGGTGGGCAATGTGCTCTCTCTCTCTCTCTCTCTCTCTCTCTCTCTCTCTCTCTCACACACACACTCTCTCCCACTCTTGCTGGTTCTCTGGGTATAAGAGCACATTTGTGATGGAGTCCCCATTCGTTCACGTTGATGCAGCTGAGATGAGTTCTTGGATTGCAAGCGCCAACCCGGCCATGAAACTTATTTTGGTAGGTTGTATTTGATTTATTTTTATACCTGGAGAGACATGATTTTTATGTTTAAAAATACGCATGCGTGTTGATGAGACTGTTTATTTGTTTGAATGTGTCTGATTTACAAGCTGTTACGATGCTATCAAATTTTAGTCCACATTTTGGCTCATTTCTGTGCCTGCTGTGCACCACCGCACTCTCTCTGTGGCTACAAAAGAGTGTTTGTTTCAAACATGTACAGGGAATTTTCATTCAGTTCCCAATGTTTACCGTACGGGCATTCATCTGCAGTCAAATTAGTCTTGATAGTGACAAAATAACAGAAAGGCAAATAAATCCAATGCAAAAGAAAGTTCATTTTAGACCGTTTGGTGGTCTGGTTGCCACAAATATCATATTACTCATAAAATGGATTACCACATAGTATTTCAGTCATAGAATGAGAGGTTAACTGAGGTCATCTATCTAGCTCTCTATCTATTTGTCCTTTCTTGGGCGTCAGGGTCCAGGCTAAGAGTTTTTTGTTTTGTTTTGTTTTTTTAAATCCAGTGTTGTTTGCATGCATTGTAATGTATTTTGGAGAGTTCGCATATATTTTCCACACAGACGGTTATTGGAGCAGAAATATGTTCTCAAAACATTTTTTGTAGGCCTCGGCCGTTTGCAAGCACCAAACGGGCTCTTGCGTTAGTTTCTAACAAGTTCCTATTCATCGAGTCAATATGCGCAGTTGCACCGAAAGCCAATGCTTAAATCGAATCATGCAGAGTAGTTCTTCACATACTAGATAGTTTTGCAACGAAAATAGTATTTGAGGCGCTTCTGCATTATTCAGACTGTCATATTTAGCCAACTAATGAGTCAGTCTTTCAACATCCGGCTAATTAGCCAATCGCTTCCTTTGGGACTCCCTCAACTTCGTGCGCCTGCTTCCAAGCGAGTTACGCAGCCAAGCGGCCGCTCCGTGCGTCATTGAGCAACTCGTGTCCGAGTCTAACAAACGCTCTGCAGCGTCTGCATGCGGTGAATGTACCTCGCGCACCTGTGTGCACGTCCTTTCCCCGGCGTGTCGCCGACGCATGTGGCTGCAATATGTCCCGTGTCTTCAAACACGTTCTCCTTTCGGATGATATCAGTGGGACATAAAATCACGTCAAATCCTTTTGAGGCTTGTGAGGGCACGTGCGGGTCAACAGGCGAACTATCGTGTGACTGAAACACAATATGTTTTGGTGTTCATCAGCAGGCAAATGTGTCTTTTCAATGTACGTATATATTCGTTCATCAGTCTGTTCATCTGTCTTTTTGTGTACCCATCCGTCCACCTGGTCGCCCACTTGTCGGTTCATCCGTTTATTTGTCTGGCCGTCCTTTTATCTCTTTGTATCTATCTTTTATCCACTTGTCGGTTATCAATAGGTCTGTCACCCGCCCATCTGTCCAACAAGCCATATCTTCAGCCTACTAGCATAATTGCCCAAATCATCAATCTCACTGTTACGATGTCAACAAAAACAATACCCACGTGCTCATAATAGGTTTTTCTTAATGTCAGCGAGCTTCTCAGTCATCCCTGTCCATTGCTCCATTCATCCATCCGTCCGTCCGTCCGTCCGTCCGTTCATCCATTAACCTGCCCTCTAGCCCTCAATCTCTCTGCCCACCCTTCTGTCCATCCATTCATCTGTCCTTCGTCTGTCTGTTCATTCCTGAATCAATCGATCAGCTCACCATCTGCCAGTGCAGCCTTCCTTCTCGTTGTAAAAAGGTTCATCAACCCATCTTTCATCGATCGCTCATCCACCTTTCTCTGTCTGTCCATCTCAACAGCATCCATCCAGTCCACCAGTCTGCCCTTCGTAGTCTGTCACTTACCCGTCCTTGCATTCATTCATTATTCTATCCATCCCTAAATCCACCCATCTACCATCTTGCCCTCTCTATTGTCCATCCATTTGTTGATTTGATGATCGCTATTGGTGAATATTTCATTGCTGAGTTCCCTTTGTATTTTACAACTGTGGAGTTTTTAGTACCTGATTTGACACTGAAGTCTACAATCAGCCATTTAGGCGTTCATGCCATTGTACATGTACATTGTACAATATCTGCATGTGGCATCATCTGTTGTTATCTCTTCCCTCTTTATCTTAACGCCCTCTCCCCACTTTCCTCCGGGCACCGGCCGTTGGCGTGAGCCGCAGCAACTTCCCCAAACGTGCGAGTACTGTGTTCCATTGTAGAACGTTCACATGCAAAGGGCGTGCGGAGGGCAGATTGCTATGAAGAGCAAACCCAGTCAAAGAGATTTCATTCTTTCGGGAACTGCGTGAGAAGTGACAGCGGGCTCCTGCTCAAGGTATGCGGAGGAGCGAGATGTTTTTAGACAAATAAGCGCTTACATTTGTAAGTTGCACCTAACTTCCTCTTTTGCATCAACAGTAGAGCAGAAAGCAGAGGTTTCCGTGCATGGGGGGCAACTGGTGGGGGCGGGGTGCGGAGCGATTTCTTTATTTGAGGAGTTTGTGGAGTGGGTGGCCAAGTGACAAAGAGAAGTGGGCGAGTATGCAAAAGACGTGAAGCTATTTGAATCAAGGTCACACTCGTCTGGCCTTCATTTTTGTTTCAGCTTACTTCCGTATGCGTTGTGTTCAAAACAGTTTGACCGATGCAAATCTGCCGAACAATTATAGCACAGTGCACACATTGTTGAATACGTACGGGGAGTAGTGGCATAAGTACAATATGCATAAATGTTTGCATGTGTTAGGCAAATCGTTCTGTTTTCTGTGGTTTTGAATATGCAAATGTAGGACATTTTAAAAGGACAATTAACACTTAAAAGTTGATAAATGGTCTGATTTTCTTTACCGGAAATCGATTTTTCCAAATGTTATTGATTCGCAGCTGGAGGGAGTGCTTGTAAGTTTAATTTTCCTTATATACTTTTCTTTTTCACATTTTGGAATGTTATTATACTAATAGATCATAATTAAGATAACGACACCAACATTTACAGTTGATTTTTTTTTTTTTTTTTTTTTACATCAACAAAATCCAGATGAAAAGCCTGATATGAGACGTTTTGTTGCGCAATGATTGATGCATTCCGGCGAGAAAAGCTGTTAAATTGGACCGACCGAGCAATGAGTCAGCGTGTCATCTTGTAAAGCATACGCCATCCCCCCCTCCCCCTTTGATGTCTCTTTATGACCTAAAAAAAAAAAAAAAAAAAAAAAGAAGAGAGATTCCATATTCACGGGAAAACACTCACACATAAACGTACCGTCGGGGAGCTGGAATCCCCCTCAGACCGCCCGCGTTCTTCAGTTAACTGAAGCCGCTTGTGCCGCCGATTGGAGGGTGACCTTCAGGAAACCCAAAGTCCCATTCTCTTATTGCACTGGAAATGTCAATTTCCTGTGTAACTATAGAAATGTAAATCTGTTGAGTTACGTTAAATATACTGGAGCAGCTAATTGATTCCGGATGTGCTTTTGAAATTAACTCCATATCTACAGTGGAACCGCTGAGGTTCGAACACGGTCCCCTTCAGGTGACTGAAGGTAACATTCTTAACCATCATACAAATGTGCGATGGAGTTGACCGCTCGTAATGGCAATGATGAGTGACTTTAGCGGTGACGAATGTTCGCGCAGACAAAACGCAGCTCACTTTCCATGTGCATTTTCTTGTTCTTTTTGTTTTTACTTTAGTCATTTTCTACTCATATATTGTGTGTTGCTCTCCTTTGTCCTTTAGTATTTCCAGTCCTATGGTCATGGTCACATTTGTATCATCTTGTGCTCTTATCAGATGGACGGACGGACGAATTAAACAGAATTCGCTTTGGCGTTTGGTTTTGTCGACATCATTTCTCAGCATTCAGACAATTTCCAGTAAATCAACTGGACCGACACTCAGAGTTATGAGCTCTTTGTGAGCTGGCTTGCATAAATTGAACTAGTCAGTGAGCAACCACGCACGCTGCGGCAAGCGTGCCGTGTCACGAACCGCCGCGTTTTCACTGCTTTTTATCAATCCAATTTAGTGTAATGCTGTTTGTTGCTGTCTGCGCCAAATAAACTTGTTAAATAACACATGTTCTGTATTGAGGAGGGGGGGAAGGCAGCACATGAGTTGAACCCAATGTGATTTTCAAGTGAGGTTACATTGCAAGCAGAATCAAATGAACCATTTGTTACCAGCAAGATTTTGTTTATTCTTCGAAAGGATGTTTTTGTTTTTTTTTTCCTGAGAAAAAAGCTTTTGAGGGAGATGGAGATTGTTCATTAAGTGAAGTGCCCTGTCAGGATACTTACAGTAAAACTAACAATCTTGAGCATTTGTCCTTTTGGGGTTTAGAATACTGTCTCAACATAATTACATTTTAGTCAAATGACCTCCCCTTTTGATCCTTTGACTTCCCTCTCCACTTCAATACCTTCATCCATCCTTTCCTCCCATCTGGCAGCGCTCCATTTAGTACATTTATTTCACCGACAGTGTAATTATGGATGTCAGTGGGCCCCGAGTTGCCGTGTAATTAGTTTTTTTCCAGGGATGGCGCATGATGTCATCAAACGGTGTCTTCAAACAAAACTAGGAGGTTGAAAAGTTCAAGATGTCTTTTAGTTGTTGATAAACACACACATACACATGCGCTCACACGCACACACGCATACACCACTGGACATCTTCCAGTTCATCCATTCTTGAAAAGCTGAGCAATTTTGGTGGGTTTTGGCAAAGAGTGATGAAACACTCTTGATGAAACAAATCTCAGCAAGATGTTATTTTATATTAGTAGTTGCAGGTCAATTGAAAGTAGCACGAAGCTATATGTTGCGCTACTTTTGAGCTACTTTCAGGAATCAGTTCTGTTCGGCATTTAACTTGAAAGGATATCGGCATTTTATACACATACATTATATTGTTTGTATAAAACTAGTAGCATATCTGGAGTGCTTGCCTAGCCATCAAGGTCGAAATGAAACAATGAAGTAAATCTTTAGTTACGTGCCAAGGTCTGAAAATGTGGCTGCACGAGAGCCGTCCTGCACGTCCGCCTCACTGTGATGTAACAACGGAGCTACTTACCATAACCGCGCCCACGCGGTTTTTCAATGACTTGGCAGCTTGGCGTTTAATACTTCGGTGGCATGCCTGTGAATATTTTCATTCATCCAGGTCATTGCATGCTCAGGGCATTGAATCAATCCAAGCTGGACTGTTCGGGTTGTCTTAGAAGACGTTTCTCCTCTCGTCCGAGCAGGCTTCGCCTTTTAACAAGACAGCAACTGAGATGTAAAAACACACCAAATATATATCTATTTTTCGAATTGATTTTTATTTTTGTAAGTGTCGTTGTTCAAAATGTCACTGGCCTATTTCCAGAAGATACTCTATCATAACCTTAGTAGGCAGGACGGCGCACTCATGGTTCACACTTCTGGCTCGCAGTTTTAAGGTGCACAGTTCGAATGGCCTCCTCCCATTTTGCCATTTTCCCAAAAACGTTCAAGAATAAAACATTTCTATCGGGTGTGAATGTAAGTGTGAATGATTGTTTTTCCTTGCGTGCGCCGCGATTGGCCAGTGACCGGTGCAGGCTGTCCTCCTCCCCTCTCGTCAGCTCGCACAAGTGCCATAGAAAACGGCTTGATGACGACCTAAATTAGGCTGTTTCCTAAATAAATAAACAACAATTCTAAATTTAAAAAAATAATAACATGGCAGTTGTTCCAGGTGTAAAATTGTACTTCAGTCTTTACAGAAGTGGAGAAGCTGTCATGTCCTCGTGCAAAACTGCAAATGTCACTTCCTGTCGGGAGGAGGAATGACCAGGTGTCCCAATATTTCTGTTCACACGATGTGCCTTCTCTGCTGCCCCCAAGTGGCCGTATGCAGTTCTTTCGTTTGCTTTCAGTTCCCACTCCACATGGCTCTCATCATATCCCGATAATTCAAAGAGTGAACCATGACATTTTCTTTAATTTGTCCCAAAATGGATGACTCAGAAAGCATCATTTCTTTCCCAGAATGCATGCGCTGTCTTCCGTCCGTCTCTGTGGCGTGCATTGCGTCGAGCTGTGTTCTGTCACTGGACTCGCTCCACGGAGCACTGTGTGAAAGTTGACAAAATCAATGCGACCGTGACCATTTCCACATGCGCTCGTGAGCACACGCCAGTGAACTCAGTGTGACTTATTGAAGTGACAGCTGTAACTGTACGCAGATTAGCTCAACCGGGACACACACTTTGTCAGGCTTCGCAATACTCTTAAAATTGACTGCCGTCTCACGGCTTAACAGCCTTCTTAATTTATGGCTGCGATTGCTATGAATGTGACTTCTGGCGGGGGCCACCCACGCTACAAACAAAGCATGCGGTTTGTAGTCATGGTATGGCTCGCAAAGTCACTCTGGGGCAAAATCCTTCCATCGAGCGTCCTCGGAGGTTGATGGCCTTTTGTCAGGGGAAACCGCTGAGCTCACCGGGTTTGTGCAGCTTCGGTTTCCAAAATGCAGCCTTGAATCTGTTTTTATTCTCCTTTTCACTGAAAGAAAACAGAGGCAACGAGGGTTTCTGAGCCCTTTACGTACGAAGTGTTGAAAACACATTTAATTAAGAATATATACAGCTCATTGAGTTGAGTTTCTTGCCCACGAAGAGCAGTAGCATCATTTCTTTTTTCTTATTTAATAAATCTGCACACATTTCAACAATTCAATTCCCCCCCCCCCCCCCCCCCCGTCAATATGGAGTGCTATGTGTACATTAATGAGGGAATTTAGGGATTTCGTCATCTACGCTCCATAATATCATCAACAGGTTCAGAAAATCTGGAGAAATCACTGCATGTAAGCGGCAAGGCCGAAAACCAACATTGAATGCGGCCTCATGCGGCACTGCATCAAAAACCGACATCAATGTGTAAAGGATTTCACCGCATGGGCTCAGAACATGGACTGATGCCAAGTGAAAAAGTGTTCTGTGATCCGACGAGTCCACATTTCAAATTTATTTGGGAAATTGTGGACGTCGTCTCCTCCGGGCCAAAGAGGAAAAGAACCATCCGGGCTGTTATGGACGCAAAGTTCAAAAGCCAGCATCTGTGATGGTATGGGGCTGCGTTAGTGCCAATGGCATGGTTAACTTACACATCTGTGAATGCACCATGAATGCTGAAAGGTACATCCAGGTGTTTGAGAAACATATGCTGCCATCCAAGCAACGTCTCTTTCATGGACGCCCCTGCTTATTTCAGCAAGACATTGCCAAACCACATTCTGCACGTTACAACAGCGTGGCTTCGTAGTAAAAGAGTGCGGGTACTCGGCTGGCCGGCCTGCAGTCCAGACCTGTCTCCCATTGAAAATGTGTGGCGCATTATGAAGCGTAAAATACGGCAACGGAGACCCCGGACTGTTGAACAGCTGAAGCTGTACATCAAGCAAGCATGGGAAAGAATTCCACCTACTAAGCTTCAACAATTAGTGTACTCAGTTCCCAAACGCTTATTGAATGTTGTTAAAAGAAAAGATGATGTAAACAGTGGTAAACATGACCCTGTCCCAGCTTTTTTGGAACGTGTTGCAGCCATAAAATTCAAAGTTAATGATTATTTGCTAAAAACAATAAAGTTCATCAGTTTGAACATTAAATATCTTGTCTTTGTAGTGTATTCAATTAACTATAGATTGAACTTGATTTTCAAATAATTGTGTTCATATTCTATTTATGTTTAACACAATGTCCCAACTTCATTTTAATTGGGGTTGTATATTATCACACATTTATACATAGATACATTTGTCTGACTTTAGTCAACATTTTCTTATGTCACTTCTTGAGAATCTTCTTTTTGCCACTGACTGTTTTCTGCTCCTGTTTTCCATGTTCTCCCCGTGCCTGCGTGGGTTTTCTCCGGGCACTCCGGTTTCCTCCCACATCCCAAAAACATGCATGAATTGGAGACTCTAAATTGCCCGTAGGCATGACTGTGAGTGCGAACGGTTGTCTGTTTGTATGTGCCCTGCGATTGGCTGGCAACCGGTTCGGGGTGTACCCCGCCTCCTGCCCGATGACAGCTGGGATAGGCTCCAGCACTCCCGCGACCCTAGTGAGGAGAAGCGGCTCAGAAAATGGATGGATGGATGGAACACACACAAACATGAATTGATGCTCAGCGTCTAGTTGAGCGGAGGCCACTATATGAAGAGATATCCATCCATTCATCCATTTTCAACATCGCTTATCCTGGTTAGGGTCACGGAGCGCTGGAGCCCATCCCAGCTGACTTCGGGCGAAAGGCGGGGTACACCCTGAACTGGTTCGCCAGTTTGAGGCGCGTTAGTTGTTCGAGCATATGCCATTATTTGAAGAAGTGTGTTATAAAGATATCGTCCGTCATTAAGTTTGATTTATTTGATAATAGAGGCACAATGTGGAGAAATACGGTCTCACATCCTTTTTTTTTTTTTTTTTTTGCTTATTGTGCTTTCTGTACCAAGGTACCACATAAAAAACATTTGACCTCAGATACAGAAAGAACACCCCGTCAGGTTTGCCACAGATTTCTTATTGAGGTAGTGTGTTCTTTAAGGCAAGCGGCCTGAGAACAAATACAAACACGCAGGAGAGACGCAGGTCAGTGGTGCATGGTGATAAAATAGTAGGACAGTGTTTTGAATTGTGAATGGGGAAAGCCCAGAAGTAACCTCCAACAGTTACTTTAACAAACAGCAGCCAGGAGGCGACCGCAGAAAGGAGCATAGCCATAACACATAAACACACATATGCATTGCACAGTGCACACACATGCAAGACATTATCCTGAACATGCACAATATGAGAGCGTATATGCTTGTTGTGTGTCCTTGCAGACAAGGATAAACACATTGAACGTATGCGATCGCACAACGCAATAATGGCCCGTATAACAACGAGGGCACATCTGGGCCAACGGGGAAAATCCGCAGAGCCAACACTGAAGCCGAAAGGAAGCGGGCTGTCGGCTGACATCTGGCCCGCATGTGTCCCTCCGCAGTCTGCGTGGCTGCGTGTCAAACACGCTCGCTAACTGACAGCTTCTCTCCCTCGTCGGCAAAGAGCCTGTCGGGAAGGTTCACGGCCATTTAGACAATAAATACTTGGGCTCAGCGACGTAGGCATGGCAGGGTATTGCTCGGAGTTGTGACATTGCATCACAGTGGCTGGTTAGTACTGCTGTCTCTCACTGCCAGCCTTCTCAGTTAACATGGATATTTGACTTCTAAAGCCGTCAATGGCAGTGAATGTGTGTTAAGAAGGTCGTGCCGGCCTTTCTGTTGGGAATTTGTTCTCTCTGTGTTTGTGTGGGTTGTCTTCGGGTACTCCGTCGTTCTCAGTCTCCAAAGCATTTGTTTTTAGGTTCATTGAAGACTAAATCAGTGGTTCTCAAAACTGGGGTCCAAAGACATTCGGGGGTTCCGCAAAATCATTTGCAATAAGTTATTATGTTATATCATTTGGAATTTATGCAGAACGGCACATCAATAAATAAAAAAAACATATTGTATAAACGGCGCCACGGTGGACGACAGGTTAGAGCTTCTGCCTCACAGTTCTGAGGACCGGGGTTCAATCCCCGGCCCCGCCTGTGTGGAGTTTGCATGTTCTCCCCGTGCCTGCGTGGGTTTTCTCCGGGCACTCCGGTTTCCTCCCACATACCAAAAAACATGCGTGGTAGGTTAATTGACATCTCTAAATTGCCCGTAGGTGTGAATGTGAGTGCGAATGGTTGTTTGTTTGTATGTGCCCTGCGATTGGCTGGCAACCAGTTCAGGGTGCCCGATAATAGCTGGGATAGGCTCCAGCACGCCTGCGACCCTAGTGAGGAAAAGCGGCTCAGAAAATGGATGGATGGATGGATATTGTATAAACCAAATACTCCTTATAGCTTAGCTTGAGGCCAATTATAAGCCCTGGTATGTTTGACATATGCTAACATAACGCTGACATCCGTGTTGAATAAAGTCAAGTTTTTTTTGTTTTTTTTTTAAACAACAAAAAGCATACTTATGCAAAAATAATATCTTTTTTTTTTTCCAAGAAAATATTTATTTTGTACAGAAGCATATTGCATTCACTTGGATAAAAAAAAAAAAAAACTCTTGTTTTTCTGAGTCATTTTTTTGAGGGCTTTGTTTTTTTGAATATTTTTTTCTGTTTTTCTGAGTAATTATTTTTCTCTGTTTTTCTGTCTATTTTTCCCGCTGTTTTCTGACTATTTTTTCCCCTGTTTTTCTGAGTAATTTTTTTCCTGTTTTTCTGACTATTGTTTTTCTTCTAATGACTAATAACAATACCATCTATGTATCTCAAAGACAGGAGTATCTCCCAGTGTCTTAAACCCATATCAAAATGAAATTGGATCAAACTAAATAAGCCGGTCATGTTGCTTACTTCGTAGTCCGCAAAGAGTCACTTGCAGTTCTAGGTTCTCGTATGAGTTTGATGTGTCCCGATAACTCAGAAAAAAATTTGTCAGAAAAACAGGTGGAGAAAAATTACTCAGAAAAACAGGGGGAAAAAATTAGAGAGAAAAACTGGGAAAATAATTAGTCACAAAAACAGAAAAACAATTCTGAAAAACAAAGCCTTCAAAAGAATTACTCAGAAAAACAGGAGTTTTTTTTTTTTTTTATCCAAGTGAATGCAATACGCTTCTGCAAGATCGTCTTTTTTTTATTTTATTTTGTTTATACTTGGCGGCACGGTGGGCGACTGGTTAGAGCGTCAGCCTCACAGTTCTGAGGACCCGGGTTCCATCCCCGGCCCCGTCTGTGTGGAGTTTGCATGACGACTCTAAATTGCCCGTAGGTATGAATGTGAGTGCGAACGGTTGTCTGTTTGTATGTGCCCTGCGATTGGCTGGCAACCAGTTCAGGGTGTACCCCGCCTCCTGCCCGATGATAGCTGGGACAGGCTCCAGCACACACCTCCCTAGTGAGGAGAAGCGGCTCAGAAAATGGATGGATGGATGGATGGATAGTCTATACTTCATTTTGGAACAGTGCTCTTGAATTACCTTGACCACACAGGGGTGCTGACAGTGAGTCTCGGGTGTTAAACCTCACATTCTGGTCCCTGGCAGCCGTCAGCGTCTGTTTCGTCTCTGGTGTCATGTGGGAAGCCGGCAAATTTCTCGGTCGACTTCAAATCCCCCTTCCCATTCTGCATTTGTCCCCTAAACACAGGACAGTGGTGAAAAAAAACACAGAAACACAGGACTGTATTCATCATTTCATCATCATTCATCATAAATGGCCTGGAAAGTCAGTTGATAGAGGCCCCAGCTTCCCCTTTAATTTATGATTTTCTTTTTAATCACCTTCACCAAAGGGCTAATTCAGAAAGTTTTTCCCTCAGCTGTGCCGCTAAAAAAGTCATTCATTTTATGTGATTTACTGTCATCATTTTAAATGCCGACGGTTGTCTTGCAAAACAAAGTAAAACAAGAAGAATGACAGTGACAGTCTCTCTTTAATGGACAGATGCAGCAGACAACACTTTTGCGTGACAGGGAAGGTCAAACACATGACAATTCATTTTTAAAAGAGACAATTCACTATTGTGATTGTTTTCCCCACACCTGCGACATGCTTCCATTCGAATAGTCAAAGGAAGAAAGTATACTTTAAACACGTTATTTTTGTCTTGCTGAAATTCGTCCATATGGGAGGTTGACGATCTCACGTAAGTGAGCCTGCGCAAATCCCGCCTCGCATACGGTGGGGCCCAATGCGGGTCCAAATCTCATTACCATGACAACTGGGGGCGTAGCTCGGATGGCTGCGCATGGAGCCCGGAATCTAAAAAAAGCGACTAACGAACTGTGAAGCGCATACACGCCGCAACAAACTGCATGGATTCTATTTTCTCTTGTGGAAGCGGAATCCAGCCCCTGAACTTGAATGTATGAACTGCTTTCTGGACTGGAGCAGCTCACATCAAATACAGACCGAACTGCGTTTGGACAAATTCACTCAGGAATCAGGAATGTGCCGAAGCTAAGACTGTAATCAGCGCATCCCCAAAAATACTCGGTGCCGCTTTGCTTATCTTTTGGCTTCGATGTAGTGTCGGCAATGTAATGCAATAAATGCCCGTTGCGCGAAAGGTTTACTGTCGAATTGACCTGGACTGTTGCTTGACTTGTCAGTTATGTAAGAGAGAGGCAGCAGAAGTGCAGAACGGCTCGCTGACAGACACAATTTTCAGAAAAAGAAAAGATTTACTAAGTTGTTTGATTTCACGTTTAATGAGTGGCCGGCACTCTAGAGATTTGTAAACAAGCTAATTAATAAGTGTGCTCCCTTATAAGCTCCGAGCTGGAGTGAAACATCTGCCTCCACTTATTTTATTGTCCAGAAATCGTTTAGCGTATGACAAAAATATGCCAAAGAGCATTGAGAATAATAATGACGACTAACTGGCACGATGGAATCATACGACAACAATTACAGCTTGTTTGGCGTCATTAGCCTGTGAAGAATTGTTGCTTGAGAAGCGCCAGCGAATGAAGTAGTTCGAACGCAGGTATTCATCTCAACGGAGGATTTTCTTCTCAGACGCTGGAGAGCACAGCAATTGGCTGGAGGCCAGCGAGTCCACCAGGAGCTATGACTTTACAGCTCTGACCTTTCCTTCAACTCGCTCTTACTGGAAGCTTTTGGGCACGCCAGCGAGTCCAGCATTCAGAAATATTTCATGCTCGAGCAAATAGAAGGACGAGATGTGCTCGAGATGGCTTTCACCATCACACGTGTTGATCTATTTTATTTATTTATTTATTTATTTTAACCCTCGGTGCAGCTCTTCACAGCCTCCCTCACCTGGGCCTTCCAGCAGCAGGCTGAGCCGTCCAAGTACCAGTACCGCGACCCCGTGACCTCCGACCTCCTCCTTTGCGACCAGTGTCCCCCCGGCACGGCCGTGAAGAAACACTGCACTGCTGACAGGGCCACAGAGTGCCAAGCCTGCCCCGAGAGGCATTTTGCCGACAGCTGGCACTGGGGGGACTCGTGCCAATATTGCACCTCGGTAGGTACAGTAACCAATTAACCAAATACAAATACTTTGTTCCTGATTTTTTGTCAAGTAGCTGGACTTTAGTGTACTTTCTATTTCCACTCTTTAGTTTTTCAAAATTCTTTTGGGGGATTATGATAAAAAAAAATTAAAAAAAAGACGATCTAAATAGGGCGTGGTAAGGTTGATTGATTGAGATCTTGGGGTTTTATAATCGGGAAGAAAAAAAAACAATAACAAGGAGCATTGTGAACAGGTAGCGTTACCGACGATTGGAACAGATTCAGAGAAGCGAGATATTCCCCATCCTTGGCCTGATTAAAGAGAGCGAATGATTCGTGGCAGTCTAAAAAGCAACAGCTTCTGGTGTTCAAAAGTTCTCCTAAGTGAAAAAATCGAATCAAATAAAAACGCACACAAATAGCAAAGGTGTATTTTTATCTGTTGTGATCAAATTTTGCCTTTTTCTCATTCAGTTTATATTGTTAGCAGAACTATTATTACTTGATTTTGATAGCTTCAAAGTCGAGCCAATGCAACCTTTTGGTTCGAAAAACATGTGATGAGATATTTTTTCCCCTCTTCTCAGTACAATAAAAGGAAAACTATTTTGTGTGTTTTTTGTGTCTCCCCCCGCCCCCCCCCCTGCCCCCCACCCACCCATTGTGCCAAGTTATCAAAACATGTATGGCGTATAATTGACTTTACTTCTTATTCTTGTACTAAAGTAAATTTCAGAGTCTGAACTTTTTAAAAAACTTCTTCTGAAATACTTTGACTTCTTCCTAAGTACAGCGTGTGAGTAAGTTTTTTTCACCTCTGGGTCGGTTGGAGGTTCAAAGGCTTAATATAATATATAATATACTGGACCGTTCGTTGTAGTTTTCAGAAAGACACCTGTTTTTCTCGTTAAGATTCCTGTATAGAGACGGACACAAACACGCGCTGGACTCAAGTCTGTTAGTTCACTTATGTGAAGTGGTCACAAATTCCTCTGACGTTTCCTTCATATTTTTATTCAACTTCCCTTCATGTTAGACTCTTGTGGTTTCTCTCAGATCTTTTCTTTATGTGCGTGACTATGTTGTATGATGTTATTTCCCCCCCCCCCCCCCCCCCCGAAGCATGTCTTTGCATGTCATGGAAATGTAGCTTTCAAGGCTGCGGTTTGTCATGCAGCACCTTGGTGACCTGCACTGTGTCTCCCACTTCAGCGCTCCTCTGTGTGCTTTGCGTTTAGGTGTGCAAAGAGAGACAGCTGGTGAAACACGAGTGCAACAGCACCCACGACCGAGTGTGCGAGTGTACTGGAGGTTTCCACCTGGTGGTCGAGTTCTGCATCACGCACAGCTCCTGTCCACCCAGCTACGGAGTGGCAGCTTTAGGTAAGCATTTTAATTCACTTGCCAGCCTTCCTAGTTTACATGGATATTTGACTTCTAACGCCGTCAATGGCAGTGAATGTGTTAAGCAAAACAGAAAACACCAAGTTGTGTTGACTGCTTATGTCAGCAAATTAGTGTGAGGT
The DNA here is from genome assembly GCF_024500275.1 of Phycodurus eques. Classification (NCBI taxonomy): domain Eukaryota; kingdom Metazoa; phylum Chordata; class Actinopteri; order Syngnathiformes; family Syngnathidae; genus Phycodurus; species Phycodurus eques. The sequence continues at coordinate 30,007,621 of NC_084528.1, read as the reverse complement.
GTCAATCACACCATACTTTAAAAAAAAAGGTTTTTACAGTTCGTATTTTTTTTTTTTAGCAGCACGGTGGACTATGTGTGCCTCACAGTCCGGAGGTTCCGGGTTCAAATGTCTGTTCTCCGGGTATTTCAGCTCTCTCTCACATTCCAGAACCAGCATGTCGGGTTAATTGAAGACCCTAAATTGCTGTTTGTCCATATGTGCCCTGTGATTGGCTGGCAACCAGTCCAGCAAACACTCCAGCAGCACTCATTCACGACTCTCAAGGCGCGACACAAAAATGGAGGGATGGTCAGACTGAGCCAATAAATAGGATTAATAGGATAAAATGTTTGTATCATTTGCAAGTTAGAGTAAATAAATGTCATTTCTCTCAGGATAACCAAACTGGATTTGTGTTTTGGAAGAAGAAGAAAAAAGCTCTTTATTACTTTTACTAAACTTGTAAAATCTTCTTTTATATACAAAACAAATTGTTTTCTTTGAAAGCAGATTCAAAAGCAAGATTTGTCAAGTCATGTGTTACAAGTTAAAGTCAAGTGGAGTCTTTCATGATTTTTGGTAGAGCCAGTCCCAAGTCTTAAAGATCGGCAGGAGTTGAGTCAATGTGACTCCTGTCCCCCGCCTCTGGTATTTAGATTAAAAAGGCCACAAAGCACGTCAAACGGTCCAACTTCCTCACAGCAGTCTGATAACTTCCTCAAAGTATTCATGTTTGATCAACAGACACGCTCAGAATTCAGCATCCCACTTAACCTTTACTTTCAGTGCGTGCATTTCATGTTCCTTGCTATTACAATATCTGATTATCATTACTCCTCCCTGAGCTGTGTCCTTACCATGGTGGAAGGTTTTGTTTGTCCCAGGTATCTAAGGAGCTAAGTTGTCTTGGGTTGCATTCACGCACCTATGGCCAGCAGGTCCGAGGTGCGGGACCAGACAAAGCACGGCTCTAAAAATCCCAAAGATGTTCAATAAGTAGTGAGGAGGCTCCGGGGACGACCCGGGATGTCTCCCGGATGAGCTGGACCAAGTGGCTGGGCGAGAGGGAAGTCTGGTCTTACCTGGTGAAGCTTCTGCCCCGCGAGCCAACTGCGTACGAGCAGAAGATGATGGATGGATGGATGATTCTTAGGACTGATTTTAAACAATAATGTCCAGTGTGCTGACCTTATTGCTCATATTTCCTTTTCCTGGCTTTCTGAATGAGTTCTTCCTTTCAAACTACACAGAAACTCTTGCACACTGCAGTCCTTTATTGATAAATCACGGCTTGCGTCAACTGTTATTTCTATGACAATAAATCCCTCTCATCTTTCTTCTCTGGAGCACATTTCGCAGGAAACACACAGGAAGCCTCACCTCAAGCACCTATGACATTTACCCTCCACCCTGTAATTGACGCACCGCTATAGTAAAATAGGAGACAACTTTCCTCGACATGGGACGGCGTTACTGGGGTTTCCCCTTCCTTAAGCTGCTTGGCTCCTTATGTAATGGGCAGAAATGCGGTCGAAGCCTTCAGCCCGCAAGATGAGCAAAAGCCATCGGTGTGCCGCCTCGACGTGACTCAGCTTCTTCCGACTTGGCCACCTAAGGTGCCCTCTCGCTCGAGACTCTCTTAATGGAAGATTGCAAGTTACTCTCAAAAGTGGCAAAAACACATTGTGCCATGACTCTGCAAAACAAAGTGAAACAAGGGTTTGAACTGACTAATGGTGATTGATCTTTGTTGTCCCACGTGCTTCATCTGAAAAAACAAAATGAGGATGTGATTGTGACTCATGACATGCACAATGTGACTTGTGTGCTGAGCAAAGAATTCCACACCTTGGCCTGAATTGCTACAAAGTGGCTGTGTTTGTCCTTTAAAATATATATATATATATATATATATATAATAGAATGTACAGTTATACGCATTTTAACATTTGCAGCCGTCAAAAAGAGTGAAAAGGAAAGCAATCGCTTGATAATAAAACTTGAAAACATTTTTGTGTTCTCACTCTTGTGCGACGTTCCTAACGTGTAATGGCATTGTAAAAAGTACGTTCGCCGCTTCACCTTAAATCTGAAAAACAATCATTTGTCCAGTAGAATTGTGCTTCAGGTGTGTCAAGTCACATTGAGAATAATTGTACTGAGCAGTCAAGACAGAGATGCGTTTCCCACACAAATGACATTTTCCTTTTCAATGCATCCTTCTTCTTTGCCATCACCTTTGAACATTTCGGTCAAATGGTTCAACTTCCGAGGCATTTGACTGAAGAGGTTCCGCTGTATTTCGTAAGACATACGGTCCTGAAAAAAACTAAATTAAAAAAAAGCCAACTAAGTGATGTGAGTCACTCTCAAAATGACATAGTCACATGTTGTGATCGTCACGCTTGGAATCGTATCGCCGCACCTCACCATAAACCGCCAATATGTAGTCATTCGATTTAGAACAACATAATAAATCATTTGCTTTGTAATCAAGAGAATAGTATGTGTCATTTCCAACCCTGGCTCAACTGATTTAGTGCTCTAGAACAGTGACTGTATCCACAAGCAGTGTGTCACACATTTTAGTATTCCATGAGAGATCACTTCAATGTAGTCGCTAAACTATGTACGTTTACCTTTCACAGGAGTACAATTGAAAAGTATTAGTAGTATTCCTTATTGTTACTTTGAAAGATGTCTCGGTTTGTTTCCTTCCAGGTACCCCGGGGAGTGACACTGTGTGCAAGCAATGCCCCGCCGGTCATTTCTCCAGCAGCCGGTCCTCCACAGAACCATGTCGACCACACAGAAACTGCACAGACTCGGGCCTGAAGACACTGAGATGGGGAACGTCCACTTCAGACAGCATCTGTGGGAGTCAGGACCAAATCATGGCCATCGATTGCGCTCATCAGCACACTTTGTGTCACACAGGTGAGTCGACGATTATACCGAGCAGTCGATGCCTTACGCGCGTCACACGAGTGCACACGGGTTACAAGTTACCATGAGTCTGGCTAACTTATTTTCAGAATGTGATCATTTCCCTTCCTCAGAACAGGGGATTTTCACTTTTCCTGTTTCTGATCAGATTTAGATGTGATGACCACAAAGGCCAATGAACTGAGTAGACCGTTTAAGGTATGACTGGGGGCATTTTAAATAGAGGGTTTAAAGTTGCGCCAATCATTGGCCTTTCTTTCAACGAGAACATCAAGTCTGAAAGAGCAGAGAAATGATCTCATGGCGTTGCAGCAGGAAGATAGCACTCAGCGGCCTCTCGGGGACATATTTTCGTAGCACATTATCTGGAGATAGCATTGACAAAATTCCACTGCGCAGTACTGCCTCAGCTCTACTCACATCTGAAGTTGTGGATTTTCTTCTTGAAAGAATACTGCAGAGTCGACAAAATTCTTACCGCACTGAATGCATCAATAGGAATGAGACGTGCAGACAAAAAGAGGAAGAGCGATGGTCTCCTGTATTTACATATTTACACACATTAATGGAGACACGTTTTAATCAAGAGGAGAAGGAAGCGAGAAAACGGAACGTGGAGCCTACAGTATAATACTGCAGCGTCCGGAGATTAGGCTTTTTTTGGATGCTTTTTCTGTTCAAATACTTTTACAGTGTGTGTAAAATCTGTTTCCATACGTTGTGTGTGCGTGAGGGGTAAAACCTTTTTTTTTTTTTGTAAACATATGGTCGCACTATATTGTGTCTGGAACATACTGTATCCCCCATGATGAACATTGTTTCAGTGTATCCTCGAGTAATACGACGACAAAATGAAGAATCTGACCGACCAATGAACGCACAGCGGTTCAATAATTATAATGATACATTACACTAATATCGCGCTTTTATGGGCACTCAAAGAAAAAGCCTTTACAATTTCACAGAGTATTTATTCACTGTAGTCACACCTGGTGGTGGTGAGCTACTTGTGTAGCCGCAGCTGCCCTGGTGCGGTCCGACAGAAGCCTGGCTGCCATTCTGCGCCTACAGCCCCTCCGACCACCACCAAACATCCAACCGCATTCATTCGTGGGTTAGGTATCTTGCTCAGAGACACAACAACGACATGCGCTCGGGCGGGGGATACGAACCGGCGACCCTCCTGTTTAGCTGGGCGTACCCTTGCATTTGACTCTCTACTCGAAATATTTCCGAGTGATGTGCCAGCTCAAATCCTTTCTTTCTGCATTTGTGAGGGAATTGCAATTCTTCTTTAAAACCCATGCAGTCATCCTGAAAGTACACTCAAATCTGAAGCGGAGTCAGGCAAAACTGACTTTGCAAGAAAAATAGTCAGTTGCTCAAAACAAAACTGTGTGATATAATTCCCGGAAACCCAAATGATAGAATGCGTCTTCACACAATTTTGTGTCATGCCCCTGTCAAGTATAGTGACAGGCGATACCGCAAATGTCCTTATACAATACGATATAAAGCAAGTAAATCAACACTTCATTATTGATCCACACAACGCTGTTTCACAAAAATCACGATACTGCATGAATTGCACTGTAATGCAATTCCTCTCTTGTTCCAGACGTGCTCTTGTGCGAGGAGGCCGTCTTCCAGTCGCTCGCTTCCCTGCAGCTGTCCTCCGTGCCCCTGGAGCGTCTGCTGGAGAGTCTTCCGGGCCGGCGGGTGGACGGCAAGAGCGTGGAGAGGCTGAAGAAGGCCTGTTCTCCGCAACAGCAAGTCCTCCAGCTGCTGCGGCTGTGGAGGCAGCAGAACAAGGACCAGGACAAGCTGTATGGCATCATAAAAGGTATTCTAAGACGACAAAGTTGCGCGTTTTCTTTTTGCCGCGTCTCCGGGCTTTCACAGGCTAATTATTGCAGACTAAGATAAGATCCACCATGAATTTCAGGAGCTCACCGGATGATCACTTGATTTTTCGGTACCCACTCTTTGACCAAGACGCGACAGTCTGCGTCACAGATTTGACGTCTACATATTTTGCAATCTTTTATCAGTCTGTGACTTCCTTTTGTGTTTGACCACAATACTGCATATTTTACAAAACAGTACACCGCTGTTGTTGCCCAAATCGTGATCTGAATGCTGTTTTTCACACCCCTTTGATGTTGTTTTTTTGTTATTAGAAGGAAGTGAGTTGTGAACGCTGATCTACAGAGAATTGGCTAAATTGACAAGCTTTGGTTAAAATTGCATGCCACGCTGAATTGGTTTTGCTTAAATTGTTTTATTAGTTGCAAATCAGGTTTTGGGGTGACATGGGTTTTAACTGTAAATGGATTAAATTGAAAAACATTGTTTCCTCTAAAACTGTCATTTGTGAAAATGACGCGCACACATGTAGAAATCTTTAGGTGTTGGTTTTAAAAAAATAAAAAAAAATAAAAAAAGGTGAATTGCCTCAAACCATTATGAATACTATTAATCTATCTGTCTATTTCCAACAACCCCTTTAACATGACACGTATGGCTATGTTTACATTAGCACAGAAGGCTTTATACACATTGATATCGGTTTTTGATGCAGTGCCGCCTGAGGGATCGAAGGTCACGGGGATCCAATGTTGGTTTTCGGCCTTGGCGCTTACATGCAGTGATTTCTCCAGATGCTCTGAACCTTTTGATGATATTCTGGACCGTAGATGCAGAAGTCCCTAAATTCCTTGCAATTGTACGTGGAGGAACATTGTCCTTAAACTGTTCGACTATTTTCTCACGCACTTGTTCACAAAGAGGTGAACCTTGCCCCATCTTTCCTTGTGAATGACTGAGCAATTCAGGGGAGCTCCTTTTATAGCCAATCATGGCACCCACCTGTTCCCAATGAGCCTGTTCACCTGTGCGATGTTCCAAACAGGTGTTTGATGGGCATTCCTCCACTTTCTCACTCTTTTTTGCCACCTGTCCCAGCTTTTTGGGAACGTGTTGCAGCCATAAAATTCTAAGTTAATGATTATTTGCTAAAAACAATCAAGTTGATCAGTTTGAACATTCAATATCTTGTCTTTGTAGTGTATTCAATTAAATATAGGTTGAACACGATTTGCAAATCATTGCATTCCGTTTTTATTTATGTTTAACACAACGTGCCAACTTCAATGGAATTGGGGTCGGAGAAAAACTAAACGTGACGTACCGTTTCTTTGATTTAAACGGCAGGGAACCACTGCACGCCTCCATTGGCTGCCACTGGAATTGATTTTGCTTCTTTACAGGTGTGAACCACTGCGAGCGGAAGGTCTCCCGTAGCAACAGCCTGAAAAACGTAACTTTCGCCGACCTCTTGGAAGTCACCAACAGCTTGCCGGGGGTTAAAGTTCACCGGGAGGACGTGTCGGCGCTGTTGGCTACTTGTCTCCCCAAGCAGTACATTCTGCAGCTCCTCCACCTGTGGAAGACGGCCAACTTTGACCTGGATCTGGTCAAAGGTCTTTCTCACAGTCTCAGGGTGCTGCGCAGCAAAGGGGCACCTCGCTACCTTTTAAAGGGCCTGAAGAAGATCAGCCGCATTATTGGCTCCACCTCCACGCGCAAGACGTATGAGAAGATGTTTGTTAGCATGCTGCAGGATGAGCTGTGTTTTAAAACTCTAAAGCCGTTCAACGAATGAAGAAGATTTCTATTAGGGATGGGCATTTGACAACATTTACTTTATTCGACCTTTGGGCAAATGAATGACCAATTAAGTGTTTTTTTTTTTTTTTTTAATATAAATTATTCATATTTTTTTAATTGGTTGAGAGAAAAGGCAGCACGTCTGCCTTGCAGTTCTGAGGGTTTTGCGGTTCACATCCCAAGTTCAACCTGTGGAGATTGCCTTTTCTCACCATGCTTGCGTTGGTTTTCTCCAGCTGCTCTGGCTTTCGCCCACATTTCAAACACTTGTATGTTCGGTCCATTGAATTGTCCATAGGTAGGAAAGTAAGTGGCGTACCCCTCCTCGTGCTCAAAAGTCAGCTGGGATAGGCTCCAGCTCATCCACAACCTTAATGGGGACAAACGCTATAGAAAATACAGTGGACTGGTAACCAGTCCAGGTAGCCCACCGCTTCTTCCCCTGCTATTGACTGTAAACTCGCCCGCAAACCCAAATGAGGATAAGCGCTACAGAAATTTCATGGATGGATGATTGGGAAAATAGCACTCTGTATGTTCTGAACTCCTTTTTTTCAGTGTCTTATTGAGTAGAATAATGCTTCCTAAAGGAGTTTGGCTTCCATTGGCTTACGACTTGTTCTTCTTCTTCAGACCACAAACGAGTTGGCGGTGACCCAACAGCGCCTCCGCTGGTTGCAGTCAAAAATGTATTTCGTATCGCCTCGACGGCTTCAAGACTCAATAAATCGGCAACAATTGCTGAGGATAAATTAGCGGACAAATTGATTTTCATGCCCATCCCTAGCTTAGATTCACACTTGACTTCAAGGTGGGAACAACACTGATGACATAAGCCGATAGTTCTAGCCAGTCAAATCATTAGGTACACCTAAGCAATGTAATGGATCCAATACAGGAGTTGGATTTGTAAGTTCGCAATGTATCATGAACATTACCTCTGTCATTTTTCTTACAGTTCTTGTGTTATGCCGATGATGATGATTATGATGGTGATGATGACGATGATGATTATTGGACTGTGCTGGTGCACATTCATACATGAAAGCATCAAGTCTGTGGGATGTTACTTAAGTACATAAAGCTACACACATTATTATGAAAAGGTGTTTATAGTATTTCTTGTGATAATATAATGATACAATACCCCTTATAAGGGTGAATAATTAATTACACAAATACTTTTGCCCATTTTCAGTCTTTTGAGGAATTATAATCGTACGATCTTTTCATTTCTAGGCAGACCATAACGTAAACTTTGGGAAATACTTCATGGGAATCGTTTGAGTCTGTGAAAAGTAATAAAGAAAATATTTAAAATGTAAATAGTACTATTTTATGGAAAGTGGGACGGGAAATTGTGTATGTTCATTTTTTCATATTGCTTTCTCGCTATTTGAGAGGAAGGATTTGATTTCATAATGAAATCCAGGTATGAGCTATATACTGTATGTCCTTTGTTTGTTGCTTTTGTCTGCGACTGCTGGCAAGTGACACTTATTGGGATTTTATTTTGTAATTTTCAGCTTTATGAATGTAAAATTGTGTTCTATTTAAAAACAAAAGGGAATTTAACGTTCCATTCTTTGTAAAGGCTTGTTTTTTTTAAATTGCTTTATAAAACAAATACTGGATTCTAAATGCTGCAACTTTTTTGAAGGGATATGTGTTTTATATTTGTTTTGCATTACTTTTAATATGATGAACTTTATTGTATATATGCCTCGTGTAACACTAATGTTAAATAGTTTGTACAAATGCATTGCTTCATAAAAGATGAGACTTTTTCTGCTGTGACTTGAAATTTCTTAAAAGAAACACAAACAAAGCGTCTTTCCAGTCATGAATGAGCAATTTGACTTAAAGTCAGCGGAAAATGTGACATCAATTGTTTCACCAGCACAGGGTCACACAACAAATAGATGACATATCATCGTCATAGACGAGGTGACTCATGATTTTGAATTTCCTACAAATGTCCGTAACCGAAACGTGACGTCCCGCTTGTCATTTGGCTGACTGTGCAAAGCTTCTCCGGAGACCGTGTGCACAAATAAGCATAAGCTCGCAATCGCAGTAGCCAAAAGAAAACGAATCTTATTTAGGTACAGAAAGGTATTGAAAATATTACGGAGCGTGGTTCTGCACCACTGCAAACTACAACTGCAATCATAATCATATTGGTAGCCCATAATAGTGCAAGTAAGCTATATTTAGAACTTAAACTATTCCCTCAGAGGCAGAAGAAGTACATTATTTATCCCAGCGAGGCAGCAGAAAAAATATAGAACAACAAACAACATAATTACATGATGAAAACAGCATCATATTGTTGTATAATTATCATATAATTTATGATCACTTCTTTGAAATCATCACTAAGTATGTAATACACTGGTGTCTTGAGATATGAATGATCTGACTCACAAGTTGTTGTTGTTTTTTTTAGATACGAGCCATCATTTGGCTGATTCCCTCCCACCCTTTGACTTGTGACCAAAACTTTGAGATGCAAGCGCTGTATGGTGGCAGTGAACTCAACACAACTCAGTTCACAACAAGCAACAACAACAAAAAGAAGCGTTTACTGCCAAACTAAATGCAAATCTACAAGAATTACACGGTGACTATTTAAAACAACTACACAGCTTTAAAAAAAAAAAAAAAGTCAGCTAAGACATGGGCTAATGATTATCATCAATGTGGCGGTGTAATAACACGTGAAGCAACAGATACTTGAACACAAACAGTGCAGCAACACATGGAGACAGACAATATAACAATATTCACATATTATTTTTCCGCAGCGCAAAATGACTAATCTTACTGCATCTTACGGCGTCACTAAACAGCAGTTGTGAAACTCTTTTTCGTTTTTGTCTTCTTGAGTATTATACAGCGCCCAGGTGGCCATTTCGCACACACCAGAAGGAGCAGCAATGAATTAATCATAATGCACAAACTGTTTAATTTTTTACATTCTATTTATTTATGTTATTGCAATATGATTAAATAAAGTACAATGTTAAAAAAGTCCTATTTTCCTTATCAAAAAACATAAAAATTGTTGTTGTTGTTGTTTTATTGATGGCATTTCCATTCATTTTAGTAGGGAAAGGTGATTTAAGAGAGTTTTTAGTTAGTTACAGGACAAATTAAACGAAATTAAAATTGCCTAAAATTGATTTTTAGACACTTTGGATTGCTGGATTGATTGTATATAGTACAGGTGGATTTGAATACATTAAGAATATTTTGAAAATGTAATATATTTCATAGTTCAATTCAAAAAAGTGAAACTCATGCAGACGTTGCAATAGATTTATTACAGTAAGTGGTTTTTAAATATACAATTTGATAACTATTGCTTTAAGCTATGAAACGCCCCAGAAAATAGATTACATTAAAAAAAAATCAAAATTATTTAAAATATAAAAAGTAGTTTCTACTTGATTAAAATATGTTTACATGCACCTGTGCACTTCATTATTTTACTGTAATTTTTAATTATTATTTTTGAAGTATGTTCATAATAATATATATATATATATATATATATATTTTGTTTTACAAAAACAAACAAGAAACATGATCATTTTATTTGTTGATGATTCACGGTGACAGACAATTGCATTTGATTTCCAGTCAAGGGGGGGGGGGGGGGGGGCGTTTATTGTGGGATTCCTGTTAAATACGTCGATGAATGGAACGTTGCTCAATAACGCATACTCCGTTATGAAAACACTTCCCAATTTAAAGTGGTTTGACCTTTAGGGAAAGTAATGTGTTCCTCGCTCGACGCTATATAAATGCACGACAAAGCAGCATCCTTGTGCACGTGTGATCCACTCAACATCGGCATGGTAAGTACGAGGACCGCGATGCGTTCAAAGTCACTTTGAAAAGGGTGACAACTGGAGACTCGTGTTTTTCAAACGCGTTCTCCTCAGCTGACCCTGTCGCCGTCGTCACTGCTGCCGCTGCTGCTGCCGCTGCTGTGCGGCGTTCACTGCCACGACTCGGCATCGGAGTCCCCTCCCACGTACAAGTACAAGGATCCGTCCACGGGGGAGACCCTCGCGTGCGACAAGTGCCCTCCGGGCACGCACATGTCCGCTCACTGCACGGCCGCCGCGCGAACGCGGTGCGCGCCGTGCAGAGAAAACCACTTCACGGAGCTGTGGAACTACCTGCCCAAGTGTCTGTACTGCAGCAACTTCTGCACGGGCGACAAGGAGGTGGAGACCCAGTGCGGCCCACGCAGAAACAGAGCGTGTCGCTGCAAGCTGGGCTACTTCATGACGGAGGACGACTGCAGCAGACACTCCGAGTGCGCCCGCGGCCACGGCGTTCTTGCCACAGGTGAGCGTTCCCATACATTTCGAGCATTTGGGAAAGCTATCGATTGAAAGTTGTACTAGAAGTGGCAGTGCATGGGGGGGGGGGGAATAAACAAAACCAAAACAAAACATACCATTTTAGCCTTTCATAAGTGCATCAATATCAGGTATTGCGCACTGAAGTGCTCGTTTAAGTCGCTGTCAATGCAACCTGCAGTGGACAAAATGAGCAAAAACAGTAACTTTATTGAAAAAAACTAAAAAAACTAACCAAAAAAACAGTCAATTTGTTCTTTATCCCCACCGGCTGGGTTGGCTGCTTCTGATGAGCACATTTGAGCGCCCCCCATTCCAGTCCATGGTGTGAAGAAAATGGATGGAACTGAAGTCTATTACCGCTGTACGACGCACCAAGTGGTTCTGAAATATCACATTTAAAACCAGGCAGTCAATAAAGTGGCTTATTTTTCAAACCATTTTTTTTAGGTACATCCCAAAATGACACTGTGTGTCAAAAGTGCCCCGACGGCTCCTTCTCCTCATCTTCGTCCGCGGTGGAGGCGTGCGCCCGACGCAAGACGTGCGTCGGCGGGCAGCTCGCACTCCTCGATGGCTCGGCGGCCCGCGACACGGTCTGCGGCCTCTGCGAGGACCTGGCAAACGGAGGTGCTATTTGTACACGTACTCCAGCTCCACTTTGGACGAGAGCCTTAACTGCAATTAGCCACCACACCAACCGTGCGGGGTGGGAAAAACGGAAAACCGCCAAGGCCAAACAATCCTCATTTTGGATCGGCACCAAATCGTACACGTCCGAAGACAACTTCCCCCAAAACGTGTCTTTACATTCTTATTTGTGCTTCATTCAACTGACAAATAAACTGTACGTAAACCTAGTGGAGGTAACAAGAATAATAATCCCGGCTCCGCATACTTCACACAACAATATAACCGCCTTGGTGGTGCGGTTGCAAACGACCCTGAACTCTTCTTGTAATCACGCCTGCACTTTTGTCTCCAGGTGAGCTGCTCAGGACCTTCCTCTCCAGCTTCTTTACTCTGCACAGGATGCGCTTCATGAAAATGAAGAGATTAGTTCACAGGTGAGCCCTCGCCAAAGTCCACCGGGTACTCAAAAGCCGTAACGTTGAACAAGCGTCCCGTCTCCGACAGGTATATGGGTAAGTCAGGGAAGGAAAGGCGCACCGTGCGCTACGTCTCGGCTCCGCACGAGCAGCGACGTCATCTGTCGGATCGGATCGGGACGTGGCTCCGCGAGGCCCCAAAGGAGCAGCTGGAGAAACTGCCGCGGATGCTCAGACTCTCTCGGATGGCCTCCATGGCGGAGAAGCTGGACCGGAGACTGAAAGAGATCGAAGGGCAGACGCCCAACTGTACCTTAACGCATTTATTCTCCTTTGACTGAAGATTTCACATTTCAACAAAACTCGTTTCTCGGCGTTTGTAACTGTACGCGCCTGGTTCCGAACTGATATATTCGAGGCCTAAATCTAAATAAACAATGTTTAGCAAAAACACTATTTACTTCGTCGGACATGAAATGCACTAACACGTCGAGTAATAGCATTCCCCAGATAAACATGCAAGTTGTTTTTTTTTGCCAACCAGTTCACCAGGTGGAACGAGGCACACACAGATATATAGTAAGAGATTATCGGCAATAGCATAATATCGATTATGAATGACTAATCGAAAAAAAACAGCACTAATTGTCAAGTCAGTTTCAGATTTGGGTTTGGCCTGTGAAGACTACATTTATACTTGTGAGAGGTGCAACAAACATGAAAACCACAGAATTGTTGGCAATATAGTGTATGTTGAATGAAAATGCCAACTTCAAAACGTGACGTGTGACGTCACAACGAGCCGGAAAGCTCAATTCCCTGCAATTCCACCTAACAACCACAAGATGTCCCTCTCTCCTTTCTCTACCTCATTGATTGTCATGAAGAAAAACACCAGCGACGCAGACGTGTCTACATTTTGTATTTTGGGATGATTTGAAAACGAATCATCCCAAAATACGTTCCAGCACATTCTTCGATAGTTGAAGGGCTTCGGTTGGCTGGGTCTTTTCTTTTCTTCCGGTTGGTGGGCCGCGTCGTCGTCGCAAGGCTGCTGGCTGCTCCTCATTATCGGTGTGACACCCTCTTGCCACGCCGCTCTCACCGGCCTGGGAGGGGCTCGGGCTGCCGGTGTCCACCATTGGCTGCGGCGGAACAAGCAGCGACAGCTTTACGGTCGGGAGACGGCGAGGGAGGATGTTGTCCCGTCGTGCCTCCTCCGGAGATACGCTCCATCTGGGCTCGTCGGCGGCGTACTTTTGCCCCTTCCGGCTCACGTCATCTTAAAGCGGCTTGACTCACAAAGCGATGCTCGCCGCCGAGCCACACCGACACATTGCCCGGACACCGCGGGGGCAGAGGAGCATGTAACCGGCAAGACAAACCACCGGGAGCGGCGGCACTGTGGCACCACCTGACACTACTTCTCTTTCTCCCTCTTTTGCTTCTCAAAAAGCTAAAACGAAACATCAGGCGTCGTGTTGTTTGACTAGTTAAGTGTGCCCAAAATGAGCGAGGACGTGTCAGAGGTGCCCAAAGAGCTTCTGGGTGAGTAACGCTCATTTGTGGCCATGTGTTCCACTCTCTCGGTCGGACCCACGCGTGTGTGAATGCTGCACAGCCTCTCATTGTGGCACACAATAGTGCGATTGTCTCGCTTGTGGACCTCTGCTACCTAAACTATGCACAAGTACTGGATAGGACGAGAAGGTTCCTTGGTACACACAATTGCTTTGACCTCAGATGTGGTGTTAACTCTACTGTTCTATCTACACTAATTACGCAAATATGTTTCTTTTTTAATTTAAAAAAAAAAGTGTTTTTTTTTTTTTTTTTTTTTTTTTTTTTTTTTTTTTTTTAATAATATAAATACATTGAACTCCATGGTACTTTTCCAAAGCACCAAAGGGGTAGGTTTGTTCCCAAGCCTTAAAAGTCTTGATTTAGTAGTGTACAAAAGCTTTGTTTTGTACGTGCCCCTGAAGGCACATTAATGATGTACAGGGTGTCCATAAATCTCTTCAGAATTTAACAAATCGATTACAGACTTAATGGTAGACACATCTGTGTAAAATTATTGCCAAATGAGGAGTACGCCTCATTTAATATACGTCTGTATGGACACCAATGCACCATTAGTTGCACAAAGCACATCAAAAAGTCCTTGTCTCCGTGAATTTCTTGCACAAATTGACGACTGTGATTGTGGATGTCTTCCATTTTGCTGAGTCTGCATATCTGATTTGGTTTCAATAAACCACAATGCACACTGTGCTTTTTTTTTCTCGAGGAATATCTATTATTTACTTTACTGTACTTAAAATAACCCATTTAATCAAGATGGTACCAGAAATACACAAAAGTAATGTGATTAAATACTTGCGTACTGAGTATATATCGTAGAACATATCTGATTAACATACCGCGTCAATTGCTTTGGTTATACATTGTTTAAATTCGAAAGAGACTAGTTTGTGGACACCCTGTACTTTCTTGTCTAAGGAACTGGTGTCCAAGCTCAAGGGCTCGGGGGTCCAGACCTGGTGGCCCACCACCTCGCTTGATGTGGCATGAGATTAAATTAAATATCTGCCGCGCCTAATGTGGACGCTCTGCGTATTTAAATGACAAAGCATAGCGCCACGATGGCTCATGTCAAACTACAGAAACAAACAAGACATCCATTAGTTTGTCAGTAATGATGGGCAATCATTCAGTGCGGGCTCAAATATTGCTCAATATAGATTTGGTTCAACAGATACAAACTCTGATGTGTCTTTGCAAATGTAGCAGCCCATTGTACCCGTAGGTATAAAACGAGTGTTGCCAGTTTGTGGTGGCCTTCTGCACTGGGTCCACAGTTGCAGCTTTAAAACTCGTAAGACTGGTCCTGTGAATTTGCTGCGCTTCTCCGACCTGTTTATATTGTCACCTTGGACATTTACTCTTCCCCCAGGTTGTGCCGCCGTGTGTTTAACTGTCTTTGTTTGACCAAGCAGTCCGTATTTGACACCTCGGTGCAATCTTGGCCAAGCACAAGCACTTTCCATTCCATCTATGGACAAAGACTTCCTCCTTTTAATGGGGCATGTGGTATTCAGGAAATTGTACCGAGGCACTTAATAAGAGATGACTTCACTGGCTCTGTGTGTGTGTGTGTCATCCGCACGTTGAATCTTACATTTATGGTCTAGTATAGGGAAATAATCGAAGTAATTGAGCACATTAAGGCATTTGCCATGATCACGTCATGTGAGGTGTTGTGTGGATGATGACCATTGTTAGGAACATTCACTGGTGCCAGTGATTCAGCATCATGCAACATTTCCCTCCCTCATCCTCATACAGACAAAAATAGAAAGTAGAGAAATGCCAGTCAAACTGTTTCAATTTCACCTCAATCGTCCACCTGGCATTTAGACGTACACATTTAGTCAAGTTATTCTTGTGACAGTGGAAGGAAAAAATGGGTGAGAAACAGACCAGATGTGTCAAATAATTTGAATCGGAGGAATGAAACTATAAATGCTTAGCAGAGGTCTGCAATGATGACAGCTGAACTTCCCAAAGCTGACATTGTGCGAGCTGGAGCCAATCCGAGCGGATTTATGGCGATTTACGGACCTGGTTGGCAGCCAATCGCAGGGCATTCCCACTCACATTCCAACCTATGGACAATTTAGTTTGAAATTAATTAGGGTTGTCCCATTCCTATCACGTAATAAGAAATTGGGTGAAAAGATAGGAAGGTTTAAATGTTGTTAATTTTTATAGGTTGCAAAGCAACAACATAATCCCGAGGGACAAATATACTGGCAAATGGAACAGCAATAGCTTACTTCTATATCACACAATGTAATGCTTCATGTGGTGAAGTGAGAAAAAAAAAAATACAAAATCCACACTATTGCTGGGGTTCCACTAACATGCTTGTTGTTTATTCAAGCTGCAACTCATTAAGACTGATTGTACAGCACCTATTTGTTCATAAATAAATCACAAAATGGGGTTAGTTGATTGGCAATAGAAAAGCGAAGCTATGGTGGCGAGTCGGCAACCAAAACAAAGGCGCCGCCCGATGACGTCGCTTCTTGGCGACACACATTATCCAAACGACCGTTAAAACAACCTCGATGTTCATTGTTACTTATGCAGGAAGCCGCTGAAGTGAACTTAACAAAATTTACTGCAGATCGGGACCATTCAGGTAACATTAGTTGTAGTGGGCCTGCTGTAAATAGTGGATAGCGTAAAAGTGAAGCTGGTGTCTCGGGGCAGTGATAATGTCTGCAGTTTGAAAGTACTATTTTAATTTGTAATAAGACGACAGTGCAACAGCGACTTGTGATGTCTGTAAATTGAGCGTTTTATTTGGAAAAAAATAAAAAAAAATAAAAAATAACAATGCAATGTTTGCATTGTTATTTTGTGCTACAACACTGATACGCTATGAAAAGATTTTGTTTACTTTGTTTGAACCACTGCTGCACTAGACTTTTAGCCATATAAAAGGGTATCATGTTGGGATACTATTATTCAAATCAAATTTAGGCTATTGAGACAACCTGTTTTTTTTTTTTCTTCTTCTTAATGCATTGTCCTTTGTGTCGGATCGGAACTTATTATCTCGGCAGATACTCAAATCCAAGTGACTTGGACTCGGAGGCAATAAGCGTAATCGATACAATTAAAATAATATGCATGTTTTTGGAATGTGAAAGAGAGAAAACCCAAGCACAGAGAGAAACAACACACAAAAGCTGGAGCTGAGATTCAAACCCAGATCCTCTACCCTGTGAGGCAGACGTACTAATCACTAGTTCCACCTAGCTGCATCTTCAAGACACAATTATTGAATTTCAATTAAGCGCTTTAAATAATCATCATGCCAACACCTAGTGACTTGCTTGCTTCATGTCATACTCCACTAAACTTTGTGCAAATCTGCCAAATTGTTTTTAGCTGGTAGCGAAAACATGACCTCTTCATTGTGCTTTATGGCGGTAGTAAGTTCAAAGTACTAAGGGTTGTAAAACCAAAAGAACACGGAAAGAAGTGTACCCAACAATAACCATACCATAGCACTGTATTTGATACGCTGAGCAAAGGTACCAAAAGGTATTGTGGTAATGATCACATTTTCTTAGCATTTTTAACATATTGACAGTGGAAACCCCAACCTTTTGATGCTGAAACAAACGAAATACAAAATAAATTGACTTATAGGGTTCCAGTTTCCTTGATGCGATTAGTACATCCATGTGAAAGTACACCAATTTGTATCTACCGGGAGTCTATAAACATGAGTCAATTTGAGCGTCAGGTTCATTTTCCCAGTTAGACCAAGTGCACATGCTCTAACTCAATCCACAGGGTAGCCGACTGGTAAAATTAGCACCGCTGTTCCAGATGAAATTAATTAGGAATGGAAATGAAGGAAAACTGTTTGTTTCTGCTCCAGCTCATTAAAATATTGAAGGTCTCATGTTGCTTAGAGACACGCAAAAGCTACACAAAAAAATGGCGCTCATGTTAGCCGGATGAACTGTTTTTAGCGCTTTCCCTAATTATTTATTTCCTTTTGATCCGAAGAAGCCTGTAAGCAAGGATACGCAGCACAGATGTGCTCAAGTAGAATCTCCCTCAGAATGGATGAGTGGGAGTGTGAAGAGCGTGGAGAGGCAGCTGACCCACTTCTGCTTTCTAGGCCTGCTTGCCAACTTTGGCGCTTCTCCTGGGTGTGAACAATCAAGCTGAAGGGCGTATACGCTGAATAATATGGATCTCTGAGTGCAGTAGCTTCCTACACAATTTTGTTGCTCTATTTAACTGCTATTACAATCAAATGTAACTTGATAGTTAACACAAAATATTTATAAAACCAAGTCGAATGCAAAACTCATTTAACTTTCCTGCAAATCCGGACAGAGGTTCACATCCAGTGATACTATGGGAAGGAATGGTACGAAAACGGTGCCCATCAAAGTTCCCCGCGGTTACACTACACCACGGACGGTACAAAAAGCCTTTAACTTCGCAAAGCAAATGCCTGTGGTACATAATTTGCTCTCACTCTTTGTCAAAGGTCTTGGAGCCATGAGTGATGCAGTTAATTCAACAATGAGCTGATTAAACCTGTGTATATAGGCGGAAATGAATCCACTCGCACTTACCTTCATATGGCATGCAGCTTCCTTCCTTCTGCAACATAGGATTACAGTGATCGCTTTTAACAAAACAAGCCTACTCAAATGTATCTAACCTCACAATTTTCACTCCTTTAAAAAAAAAAAAAACCATCCACTTTACATTGGTTAATATTCCATAAAAATAATAGATGAAGGAGGGACTGACCAGTAGTATTGATTTGTGAAGCAACCAACGCGTACTAGTAGAAGGAAATGTGCTTGCCTTGGGTCGCTGACGTCTACAGGCCCATGTAGGTTTCAACCTGAATGTGGACGAGCCTAAATGGCTGAAAATCAAATATGTCATCAGGAAAAAAAGTTTAGTTAAAACAAGTGAAAATTAAAACTGGGTCTATTTTTGGGTTTTTTTAAGTCCATAACTATGGAATAAATACCACCATTCCAAAGTTAATTTTTTTATAGTCGTCTAATGGGAATTAGTATTAGTATTTAATCAACTGCTACTTCAACAGACATGGGGCAACAACATATACAAACAGAGCACACAACATTACTAACAGGCGTCCATTCTCTCTGGTCTTGGGGAGCAACGACTTGCTTCAGATGATTTGGGGACCTTCTCTGCCTCTTCTTGTTGCTCATTTATGACGCATCCTTCTAATTAACCTCAGTGCTGCCTGGCATGTTGCGGCACAACGTGATAGTACACTGAAGGCGTGTGAATCTAAATTTAGACCTGCCTATAGACATGTAAAAACACCCCAAAAAGCGATTGCTTAAAATTCTGGGGTGTGAGGAGGGGCGCCAACGATAAACAGCGATTATAGCAGGGGTTCACTGGACTGGAAATGATGACAAAGCCCATCTCAGCTATCTTAGGGTGAGAGGCGGGGTACACCCTGGACTGGTCGGCAGCCAATCGCAGGGCAAATATAAACAAACAGCCATTTCCGCACACATTCACACCTACGGGCAATTTAGAGTCTTCAATCAACCTACCATGCATGTTTTTGGGGATGTGGGATGAAACCGGAGCTCCCGGAGAAAACCCACGCAGGCACGGTTTATGTTGCTGTATTGTCGCTTCAGCCATATTGTACTGTGCAGCTAGTACACACGTGTTTCCAAGCTATTGCTACGTCACAGTTAAGTGTCATTAAGGTGTCGACACGTTTCTTCTTTGCCACCTCTGTCATCCTGGCTGTGCGGTGGCATCACACAAAAACAAAACATCCACAAAAAAGCGTGTGACTTTCACTAACTTTTTTCACTTTGGTTAACTTCATTAGATTTTGTTGAAATTCCTTCTTATAACTGAATAATCCATCTTTTTGTAATGACAGAATTTTGACAGACGATGTCAAATGTATGCCAACACTGACTCCAAATCTGTTGTCCCTTGTGTGTAGAGAGCGTGCGGGATGCGGTAGGGAGGAAAGTGAAGCTGTCACTAAGGAAGAGAGTCAAACTGGAGATCAAAGGAGACAAGACAGAGAACCGAGTCTTGGTGAGTCGACTCCTGCTGCTTTCCAGCATACGCAAAATAACTGTCTGCCTTCCTGTCTGTGTTCATGAAACCGCCGCACATTCCTCTGTCTCATTCTCAGCATCATAATGAAAGTCAAAATAGCCTTTAATCTGAGAATACATTTATCATCTTGACCAACCAATTGCATGTGTTGCATTGCTTTACAATCCTAATGGTAAAGTATGGTAATATCTGTGATATTTTGGTGTCCTGTAAAGTTGTCAATGTTACTAAAACTATTTATTTCCTGCATTTTTTTATTTTGGA
Source organism: Phycodurus eques (assembly GCF_024500275.1). Taxonomy (NCBI): domain Eukaryota; kingdom Metazoa; phylum Chordata; class Actinopteri; order Syngnathiformes; family Syngnathidae; genus Phycodurus; species Phycodurus eques. The sequence continues at coordinate 29,987,655 of NC_084528.1, read as the reverse complement.
TACCATTTGTACTATTACATCAGAGAGAATTCAAATGCATTATCTTTTTTTCCCCTTCATCCCTGCAGCACTCTATGTATGTAGCTAGTGCATCTGTTATTATTGTCAACCTTTAGTAAAGACAGATAATGGTTTACTGGTCTCAACCACGGCACAGTAAACCAAGCTTAACTGTACTAGTTGGTGAAAACATTTTTACATATATATATTTTTTTTAACCTGTCCTGTTCAGCTGCATGGCTATGCAGAATGGTGGATCTGTATGCTTTTTTGTGCTAGAACAGTTTTGCTGTGCAACGGGGGAGTTTGAAATACTCCCTCTGCTTATTATTCTGATGTTTATTGAAAATGCAGCCGGACAGAAAGGGGTTTTAGGGGACAGACAGAGGGACAGAACAGACAAGGACAGAGAAAGGGCGTGACCAGACCGGAGACCAGCACAGCCAGGACCCGGCTCGGCGTCCGCCTCATCATGCCTTGTGCCAACCCCCCAGGGGACCCCGAATGAGATGCGAATGTGCCCCATGTGCAAAATATGTACAGTGTGAGTAATAAAAATGTGCTGAGTGTGAGAAGCAAGAGGCAAGACTCCTGCCGGTCCAGCCCAGCCCGACAATCTGGAAGACCACAGAGAAAAGGGGGGTAGCCCCTCCCCACCCCACAGCTAATATCCCCGGCCCCCGCCACCACCCAGTGGCCAGAACGGGTCACAGAAGGTGGGCCTTCCCAAGGCGGGAGGTGCCGACACCCTACCATAGGCCCCAAAGTCAGCCAGGGACCTGAAAACATGGTTTAAGTGAGGTCGGTGTACTTTTGATTAGTTACGCCAACGGGACATGTTTGAAACGAGTAAAATCCAACACTTCAAAAGGCTTCATTATCTTTCTGTCCCTCATTGACTTTAGGGGAACTGCCAGCTTTTAAATTAATTCTCCAGAGTCTTAATACTTTGGCATGCATAGACTGGGTAGTACTTTGCACACACAGTTAGAAATCTAACAGCTCAGATAATGTTCAGCAAACTGGCAGTCATTTATTAAATGACTCTAACTTAGTTGAGTGTGAATGACTTCAATGACTTCACATGTGGAAAAACAGCAGCTCAAAGCTTGTTGACAGCAAGTACAGGGACATGGAAAACCTGCACATCCTGCTGTTCAACATGTACATTTAGGACTTACTGAAGGCTCATTCATCAGGTCATCGAGTTTCTCTTGACTGTGTGTCTATGGGCCAAGTAGCAACAGCAGCTTAGACCATTAACTGTTGGTCATAGAGCAGTGGAATGCATAAATAATTTATTCCTGGTGTATTATTAACAATCCACCACCTTACCTCCTCTTGGCAGCTGCGGTGAAGATACAGTAAGTCGGCTCAATTGGCATCTAGTCTATGAAAGGTATTCCAGTTACTTTGAATAATTTCTTACATTACAGTATAGTCATGTTGGAACAGAAAAGGGCCTTCCTTACACTGTTTGAAAAATTGGATGGCTCCCAAATTTTGATTCAGGACAATCCAACTCCTTTATTAAGAGAAGGTTTATGGCTTTTTGTGAGGCACTAAAGTGACAGTCTATTTTTAATATAAAAAAAGCTACAGTGTGAGAACAAGAAATTTATAAATAATAGTCAAATGTATGAAGATTTACTGTATTTTATTGACCGAGCTAACATTCAGCCTCCCAACCTCACCCTGGTCACCACCCAACTATTTTTCAAGCCATTCTGTCATTGTTAGAAACCACATGAGTCATCTAGGGACATGAGCAGAAAAGATGAGCTTCACTTTCACATTTTTGCATTCGCTAAATGATCTGGGAACTGTGCGGGGCAGGACGCTATGGCAGAGAGTTGGTGTGTATGAAAATTGCACTTGTCAGTTATGTAGTGCTCTCATTAACTGGTTAGGAGTGAGTCTTATATCACAGAGAAATATGGTCATTGGAGTACCGGAGGCACACTAATATAAAACTTGCTATCAGTAAAATGTCCTTGTGCTTTGTGGGAGATTATGTAAACCGAGGCATGGAGAAACACATGCAGAACAATGCAAAGACGTGGGAATCTGTGTGAGGACGTTGAGTGGACTGATTGCGATTGATTATACAGCAGAGAGCATGAGAATAACTCTTGTGACGACACTGCTTGACCGCACTGAGCAAATAAACAATGGACAGTTGTTGTTATGGAAAAAAGGGAAACTGATACAGGAAGAAAGGAAAGGAAAGGCGGCGGGGGGGGGGGGGGGGGTGAAATAAGGCAACCATGTCGTGGAATTTCAACCTCTGGGTGTGATGGCGTTTGTTTGTCAATTTGAAAAGTTGCATGGAAGTGGGTCATGAATCGGTTAAAAAAAATAGGATGAAATTAGTTCTTTTCCAAACGCTATAATCCATATGTCTTATTCTGAGAAAAATGACCGTCATACACTCCTGAAAATGTTTTAAGCATTAATTTCATCAAAATTTCAACCCATTTTTTTGGTTCTATCTGAATATGTTCAACATATTGCTCAAATCCCACAACAATTTTGTAATTATTTATTTTTTAAAACTTAAATGTTGAATACAGAAATTAATTGTTTGTCTGTCCTTAAAGAAAAAAAGCAAAAAGAACATGCAGTGGACATCCTGCAATGTTAGTTATTAGGTTCATTATGTTCTACAGGGATATAACGTGGCTTGACACACATTGACACAGTAGAATGGTATGGTATTTAATTTTTTTCATCTGATAATAATGATAATTGATAATAATAGTGGCGGAATGGTGTAAGACTGGTTAGAGTGTCTGCCTCACAGTTCTGAGGACCGGGGTTCAATCCCCGGCCCCGCCTGTGTGGAGTTTGGATGTTCTGTTATGTGCCCTGCGATTGACTGGCGACCAGTTTAGGGTGTACACCGCTTCCTGCCCCTTGTGAGGAGAAGCGGCTCAGAACATGGATGGATGGATGGATTATAATAGTAATAATAATATGTGTACTTTTCAATTCTCCTCAGACAACTATAAAATCCAAAAGCTATACAAAATAGATGTTTTGGTCCTTATTTAGATGAAGTTATTTAATCTTCAGCACATTCTAATGAAATCCCAACAGAAAACAACACAAAGTATTTTTTAAAGTCGAATTAAAGGAAATTGTATACACTATAATTGAGCAGTGAGTTTGAAATTAAACACAATAAATTAGTGTTTAAGTCGGCAGGCATGTTTGTCATATCTTAATTAACAGATGATGCTATCCAGCCTTAAGCAGAGACAGGGTAATATAATTTGGTAGCAACTGTGTGGCAAACTCCTACCCCATTTTATTCCTCTCATACTGAATGATAGGGAAGAGATTTTTGTCATGAATTTACAACACCTACCTACTTTTGGTATTTACAAGTATGAATCACCCATGATGATGACACCACCTCTTCCTCACAACAATGCCCGATTAACTTGCCATAAGGTGTAGATTTACTGCTATTAAGACAGTCCATCTATCAGCAGTGTCGTGTCTATAGATAAATAACGGCTTGAATGTGGTTATTTCCATTATGGATTTAATTGCATGTCAAATACACACGTGTGCTGCTCGGACTGTGAACGGATCCCTCGCAGTGCCTGAGGTGTCTGTTCAGCACTAAGCCTTGACAGATGCTCATAGCAGGATAATGGCGGTCGAGATAATAGCGTCACTCCATAAAATACACACTGAGTGTGCTGATGGGGCGATTCAACCCCCAGCTTAAAATAGCAACATGGCGGTACTGTCCTTTGAAAACCCTGAATCCCTCTCAATCAGACTAGTTTATAATTGCCTAAAGATGCCATGGTGGCAAAGAATTGGGAAAGTCCTCCCCTCACTTCAACATAGTTCCTTGGCACCAAGATGTTGCCAAAGCAAATACTTTCTGAGCACAAAAACAGCAATGGGTTGATGAGAAGCTAATGTAGCTGTCTACCAAGCAGCACACAGATGGACTCAAATGGATGATGCCAGTCACAGAAGGTCCAAATCAAAATCCTCTGTTCAAATTACAGTAGCTGCTCTACACTACCTGGGAATCTAATTATGCCCCCAAGTCTAATTATGCCCCAAATATAAAACGGTCAAAAAAAATGTGGGGTTTTTGTTTGTTTTTTGTTGCTACAGTGGTGTAATTTGACCAAGCAAATAAAGTCAGGACGGAGCCCTTTCAGTGATTTTGTCATTGTGCCAGGAGTTGTGAAATCGTGTTATTCATTCATAGAAATTCCGATGCCTTTCACAACTCTTGTTTCAGAGTCCTCCTCCCTCTAGGATTTTACAATCTCTTTGATCTCATAGTCCATATAAACTACAGTGTATGTTTAGTGTCTTTGTCCTAGATGGAGACTCTAACCAAGGGTAAAAGGCTTTATTTATTGCCTCATACTGTTTGCTTTGTAGGAGTGACTGTATTGCAACATATATTACAGTGTGATACGTCACTGTAATTAAATCAACAGTGACACAGACGCTCCTTCAAATAATCAATCGGTTAATCTTTTACTACTTTAAAGCCTTCAGGGCTAATAAGCTAGTACAACAAGTAGTACTGTGCTCGTTGTTCTATCATGTCATGTCAGCAGGCTGACGTTTCAATCAGGCAGGTTTTATATAATTATAAACCAAGCCTAAAATTACAATTGCCGACATCCTTTTTAAAGTCCAGAACTGTGGAATAAGTGCTAATATTTGCAGTGTTAGGTAAGTTACATAGCACTTTTTGTTTCTGCCTCCAGAACTGGTGTATGATTGTATTAAATTGTGTATATTAGCTGCATATATTGGAATCGATCACTGAATACAAAAGAAATCTACATTTTCTTAATCTGTCAGTGGCAACTGCCCGAGCCCATGAGTTTACACAAGGAGCCTCAACTTGTCTTTCTTGTCATCATCATCTCTTGTTGCTGGAGGCCTGTCATTAGGGCAGTGACAAAACGGAAGCGACCCAATTCTTTCAGCCCACCTGTAATGCTTGCCTTATGGGACCCTGCAGTCCACCAGCATCTTTTGTCAGTGGCACTAAAACTATTCCTTAAAGGCTTGGTTGCAAGTATCTTCCACGTTTTAAATTCCTTTTGATAAAGGCTTTAGTATCCTGTCTGTGCTGTAGGCTGTTTTTTGTCATCCAGGGAGCTTTTAAAAATGGCTTAGAAGTTACTGCTACCTCTATGATTCACACAGTTGCCTGAGTGAACTGAAGCCTAGTTGCAGAATTTACTTGTCTTGTGTAAATGTGATGTGATTTGAAACATTTTCTTATGAGAATCTGGTGAGGTTTTATGAAAAACTAAGCTGTATATGAAATTCATAACTGGACTCATTGTCACTGCACAAACTCCATAATGATTGTTCTACAACACATTTGGAAAAAAAATATAGAAATTGCTATTTAACATACTAAGTGAACAGTAGTGGGCATATTAGACTTGGACTTGTCATTCAAACAATTGCCCAGACAGATGTGCATTTGAATGTAATTCCTCAACATAATACAAATATATCAGTACATTACAAACAAAATCATACAAATTCATCTAACACATGTATCAATATGCATGTATAGTAGTCAAACTATTACAAAAAACTCTAAAACAGGAGTTCAGTACTGTGAGATATTACACACTGTACAAATAGCAACTATTACGGATACTTTACATTTACCTGAGTAAAAAGTACTGCACAAGAGAAAACAGTATTGCACTTACAAAACAGCATATCAATTGCTCTATAATAATAGATATTCTATATACAGTATTATTAAAAAACATTAACACTCAATAATATGGTAGTAAATCCCATTTTTGTAGCATGTCAGATATATTTGTTTGTGTTGTGTGCTGTGGCTCAGTCACCAAGAGTTTGTGCGTGCACAAATTGCACAGTTCCAAAAAAATGAAATGCTTTAAACGCTTAAGTAATCTCATTAGATCCATCGCTGTTCTTTTCTCTCAACTGTCTGATACCTTATCTCAGTTGAGGATAATTTTTCATGTCACACCGTGAACAGCTTAGCCAACATCACCACCATATGAAAGAACCAGCTGACTGCAGTTAGTGAGGAGGACTCATTTGAGCAGACTTCCTTCAGCCGATGCTATCAGACATCTCAGACTCTCTCTGAAGGTCTGGTTAGCAGAAGAATAGATGGAGATTTTGTAGCCTTCCTATAAGCTTGTAACATTCTCATTCTCTTTTATCTTTTGTGGGAGTACCGCATTTGAGTTAATAAAAAAAATGTGGTGTTGTATTAGGCTTCACCAATATCGATAGACTTTTTATTTGAATGTTTAGTATGTTTAAAGTGTATCCCAAGGGAGATATTAACAATCAGTCTGGCCTCATGAAAGCCCCTCCCACCGTCATTCATTTTAATGATGATATAGGTCATGGTCACGCAAACAGTTGTAATGGCAATTGCAGACAATCATCAGGTTTATATTTATTTTTAAATAGTGTCAGAGTATTTAATTTTATGCAGTCTGTTCTTATTTCTGTATAACTATTTATATAATATGTGGCAATATAACATACACTGTATTGTCAACAACATTATCTTTTATTGAACATATTCAGACTTTACAGCTTACTTTTATTGAACATATTCAGACTATCGTATATCAAAATAAAATTGCTTATAAAGTTTGTTGGCCTGGTTAAATGTAAAACCTCTCAGTATAATCATCAGAAAGGCTTTAAAGTGTGTTAGAGAAAGAGCTTCCTATATACATGACTGTTAAAGTGTCTACTCGGGAGGTATAAAATTTGTACAATGTTTTTTATCGCAATTGCTACTTGCTCGACATGAGCGGTGGACTGTAGGTATGTAAAATAATTTGTTTAACCTGTGAAATGCCCTGGTTGGCACAGTGCCATGTTCTAATTGGTTGCAGTTGAATGAGGTTTGTATGTCGTAGCTGCAGTCAGTATTGATTGGACCAAAATGAAATGTGCAGTGTGTGTTGACTGCCATATACTGTGTAGGTTTCATTAAATGCATGCATGCATGTACGTGTATTTAACTTAAGTCCGCAAACATGTTTTCCGGGTTTGGTCACGTGTTCTGCGTAAGGCGGTTTCTCTCACGAGTGAGAGAAGAAAACTTTCCCCGCGGGTGCTGCTGTTCCAATGGAGTGTAACTGTATGTCAGCAAAATAAAGGAAATGACATCTGGCCTGACGCTGTCATAGGCTTTTGCTGCACGTGAGGTTTTTCTTTTGTCATGTCCATCAAGCTGTTGATGCGTCTATGTTTTTATTGTACTCTGCAAATTGCGAAGCTTAATGCATTTTGTTGCGCAACACTGTTGATATGAGTGAAGGCTGCCCCTCTTGAAACACATACTTTCAGATTCAGATTTGTATAGTTTTTCCTGGGGCTGGGAGTTTTGAAAATACAGTATTTGTGAAACTATATAGGAATGATCACAGTGGGGTGTGGGGGGGTCTTTTTATACAAAGCCATGACTGTATCTGCTGTACGTGCCTTGGTTTCTTGGACACAGCCTGCGCCACTACACATTAAACATTTTTCTTCGATTATAACGTTTTTATGATCGTTAGAAGCCAAAATCAAAAACACGCTTACATTCCGAGTAATCGCCCAGCTATAGTGTTTCCATTGTTTTTTTTATTATTCAAACACAGTCTACAGATTCTATAGCTGTTGCTATGTTTGTTTAAGGTCAAGATGTAAATCCAGGATTGCTCAGTTGGTAGAATGAGTTCAAGTCACTGCTTGTTGGTTAGTTTGTCTCTGGAGACGGCAGTGGCTCAATCAGACTCTGCTTAGAGACCAGAATGATTCAAGTTCTGGAACACAAAAAAAACAACAACAACGAGCCTTCCTGTCTGGACTGGTTGGAGGTCTGCTGAGAACATCCTGTGGTCCACTTGAGCAAGGCACCCAATTAGTAATGTGATGAGCATAGAATGATTTACACCCTTCCATGTCTGAGTTGTGCCATAGCAGAAGTCTGTGTGGATGTTGATCAACATCCCACGGCTGGCTTGATGTTCTTCTCCTTTACATCACAAACGACTGAATCAGCAATGTATCTGATGGTATTAGCCAGGTACTGCAGTGGATTATTTAATCTGCTTCTGGCCATACCTATACGCTGTGGTAGTGTTGGGCAGTTAGACGCGATGCTGTCTGTTGTTAATCAGAATCCTCTTTTTCTGATTCTGATTAAGTACACGGAATTGTCACTTCCACGCTACAATAGACGAGGAAGATAACAAAGAACATCAATGTATAAGCACTGGCAGTTATTTTTGAGAGGGGATTAAAAGATGCGTGTGTGTTTCTTGTTCAGAGGTATTTTCAGCACATGCAGTAGCACTGTCTCGTTCCTCTTTAGTGAGTTACACACTTGTGCTGCTATCATGTTACATTATTTGCGTTGCCATCTTTCCCACACACACTGTGCTGAAAAGCCGGATCTAGATTCACCATTTTGAACCGTACTTTGGTTAACTGGACTGAAGGATCTGGAGAATACGTGGTTTATTAATGGTTTGTTGTACCTCTTATGGTTTGAGTTTAAACATTTAGTTTTGGTAGTTAGGGGAAGGGGTTATGTTATCTCAGTGTTTTCCCTCACAAAGATAGCTGCACTAATGTGTGTTATCATGGACCGATGTTATCTGTCTACTCCAGAGGGAAGCCTATACTGTGCTGCCAACATCAGAAAGAGATTCCCCTCCCTCCTACTCCTTTCTTCTTACGCTGCCTTTGTCTCGGTCATTCCTTCCTTTGACATATTTCCCAACTGTCTCCTCAACAAAGCAGTTTGGGTCCAACTGGAGCGTTCCAAGGGTTCTCCTCTGCCTTTGTTTTGTTAGCGCTATAAATTAACTCAATATCCACCTTGATTGTTTTCTTGCAGTTTTATCTGTAACATTGCTGTGGTCTGTGCTGGTAGAATTGACCAAGAAACCTTGGCTAGCATATAGGGCTACTTCACACACAGAACCCCACCCCTATCTGGCTGGTATGCTGATGAATGATTGTGATTGTTCCCTATCTTTGTAACCAAAACACACAGTGTTCTTACAGGACACCCTGCAGGCTGATGCTGTTCTACATGGAAGCTCCTTGATCTGCCCTATCAGCGTCTAGTAACTTGAAGCACTGATATTCAGTCAGTGCTGGAGGGCCAACCTGGATTTTTTCTTTTTAGGTTTCACATGAGTCAAATAGTGCTCAAAAGGTGGTGTTAACCTCATGTTCTCATTAGTAGGACATCTATTGGTTTTAGATGTTAGTTATCATTTTAACATTTTTATCACAAATAAGTTATGTTGAAAACAATATATAACCAATATACTGTATGTCAATTGAAATTAGACTTTAAAACAAATATCTATGTGAAAATATGATTGCAATTTGTATTGCAATTGTATATGAACATTTTCTATATGCAAGTACCAGTAAGCATATAGACTTAAGGCACACACTCTTCTTGTGAGCCGCCAAATTGGCACTCTATATAGTTTCTTATTAACTATTCAAATGCCTCCAGACATTTGCTGATGGTTTGCATTAAGACTGAAATCAAAAGCGACAAGAATAGCATTATAACATTAGATTGAACCATGAACTATCACTTCATGTGACTCCATGTTTATTCATGGAGTCGCCTCCCACAGCTGTGGCCTGATGAGGGCAACCAATGCAATCATGTCAGGAAGTAACACAGTCTGTGCCTTTTGTTTGGCCTTATATTATCAAGCAAGGCAGCGATAAAATAAAATTGATCTCTTGCTGCTCTGCTTGGCTGCAGGCGTAATGAAAGAAGAGTTTGTGCTGAAGACAATGGTTTTGGTTGAAAAGGGAGAAAACGTACTGCGAACTTCACATGAGGCTGGTAGGGGGGAAAAATGATCGAGGAACAAATTATTTATCTCTGGGCTGTAAAAGTAAAATTTTTCTGAGACCAGAGCATCTTTATGTTGGATGCTGAGAAGGTCCCGACATTGCAGTTTCTCTCCTGTAAGGACCTTTTTTAGGGCAAAAATGTGCGCAAACTTGATTGCTGACTCAAACATAGGTGAAAACTGAGCTCCAAATCCTGCAAACACGCTAAATTGCTGCAGTTCGTTTTGCGCGTTCTCGGAGGAGTATAAGCAAATAGATTAATGTAGCACACGGCATATGCTTAACCTGAGATGAATTGCGATGGCTGATTTTGCATCTTTACTGTGTCTGAAAGGCAGGTGCAAACGGCACCGCTGTGTTTTAACCATGATGAGGAGGTGGATGCAAAATAGAGGTGGCGGGGGGGAGCGGATCTTTTCCGCTCGTATACAAATATTCAAGTCATATCACGTAGGACAAAACTCCTTTCAACTCTGCATTTCTTTGCATCTTTGTTGGTCATTTCAGTCATCTAATTGAAGAGCATTTAATTGTTCTGCCTGTCACAATATTGCTGGTGTATATAGATGAACAAAGAGTTGTAATAGTGTTCAGACAAATTAAGTGAAGTAGAATAATTTCCCCCAGCACCTCTAATGATCTCTCACGGCAGACTAGTGTGCCATGACGCCCTGGTTGGTATCACTGTGTTAGAGTGAACATTAAATTTAGCACCCACAATTTGGTATCGTAATAAATCAGACCCTTACTGTCCACCCGAGTGAGTGGAGATATGCCCATCTCTATATTTCGACACGGGGGATAGAAAACACAAGCGTGTGCTTCCTCTGCAGCTCCATCGAGTGACTGGATTTAAATGATGTGCTCAGGCAATGTGCAACCTTGATTGAATTATTTTCTATATGCTAATGTCGACCTCACATTTTGCATTTCCTTGCAGATGATGCAATGTGTTTTTCAATGTGAAATGTTGAATTGAAGTCCGAACACTGACTGCTCTCTTGCGCAGCGTTACACCATGTCTGATCATTCAAAAATACCAAATCAGTTTTTTTTTTCTCTGCTGCTGCAGAATACCCATTTCTGCTAATTTCTTGCATATTCATATAATCTACCCATCATTCATACACCGTATAAACACTGAAACAGCATGATAAGAAATTGGAGTGAGATTGCAGGAAATAACATCCTAATTATTTTGGGGAAAATAGTTTTGTGTGCAAGAAAGATCCAGTTGTCTTTTGTATCATGACACAGAGTCTCACAGTAGTTTCGATTTTAAATCATGTATGATATTCTAAATGGAATTTCATTTACACATCTTACGGAATAATCATCTATTTAAGTATGCTTTTGGCAACAGTTTAAATCATTGATCCTACTTTATTTTTCTCAAAAGGTGCATTTATTTATAGCTTTCCCATGTGCTGAAGTATACAGAATGTTCACAAATTTTACATTGTCCAATTGTGATCTATTCCTATTTTTGTTCAACCTGACACATTAGTCAATTTTGGACCACATTACTTTTTATTATATGGGGGCGGGCTGTGGCTCAGTTGGTAGAGCGGATCGTTCAGTGACCAAAGGGTTGGCAGTTCGAATCCTGGGTCTGACTGTCCGCCATTCAAGTGTCCTTGGGCAAGACATTGACCCCTAAATTGCTCCCGGTGGGCCTGGCAGCGCCACGCATGACAGCAGCTGCCCATTGCTGTATGAACGTGTGCATGAATGTGTGAATGTGAACCTCTGTAAAGCACTTTGGGCACCATGATGGTGAAGATAAAAGCGCTATATAAGTGCACTACTGCGTTCCATTTCCCATCCATCCATTTTCTATAGTTCTTGTCTTTCATAAGGCTCCAGTATACAAACTTGTGCTAAATGGTGTGACGGATCCAAATAATGGAGCATGAATGGCACCCTAAGACTAGATGGAGGGACAAAAGCATTTTCAAGAAGGGAGGGCATAGTTGGCGGGTAAATATCTCGTGTGTGTGTGTGTGTGTGTGTGTGTGTGTGTGTGTGTGTGTGTGTGTGCGTGCGTGCGTGCGTGCGTGTGCTGAAAGGGTGCAGACACTTGTTGTACTTCCTGAGTTCCTGCAGCGAGTCAGGCACCACTGTAGGCCATCATGATGAGATGTTCAGTGAAGCGAAAGCTCACTGATATTCTGAGCGCAGACTTGGCACCGCAGCACGCCACTTTCATGCGTGACTTGGTGTCGATCAAAATACTTTGTTTGGGTTCACAAATTTGTGTATAACCTCGACTCAGTTGTTACCATAGAAACCCACTGTGGGTGTCATAAGGGGTTGACAGTTTGACAGAAAGGAGAATGAAGGCATGCTGGTGCTGTGAATGGAGAGCAGACACACACACCTACTGTATAGTGTCTATCTGTCTTTTTTCTCTTTAGAGAGATTCATTGATATTCATAATTTTATGATTATACTTGGCAAACATTAGATTTACTGCGACAGCTCCCCCCAAAAAACGAACAGTAGTAACAATTCTGTATTTGAAAAGATAGTCTTGCTCAGTTTTGAATGTAGCTTTTGAATTTTTGAATGTAGCTAATGTTTGTGTGGCAACAGAACAGTTTTTTTCCTTGGTCCACTGTCACATTCAAAATTTCACTTTGGGGGAAAAAAGCATTTAAGAATTTTTTTATGTATTTATTTATTTATTTCCCCCCCCCCCCAACGGTGAATCTTCCATGTTTTTAAATGTTGTAGCACAAGTTACTTGATGATGAACCCTGCCCACCACGACTGACAGTGGGCAGAGGAACCTGACAGTAGGTCAGTAATGTGGCCAAAGAGACAATGAATAAATGATGCCTATAACTGGTGGCTCGCATACTGTACATTTAGTGAATGAAAAGAGTGTAATAATGCAGACGTGCTCCAGCACTGCATCCATTTGGATATTTGAGTGGCACTAAAGGCGGGGTAGTGACCACTGACCAGCGTAGACTGATTTGCTTACTGGGAGGTTCAAAGCCCTCACTTAAGCTGTAGTAGGGGAGTTGTTGGAAAGCGTTTTGTGTGTTATGGCTTTTGTCCACTCTACAGGGCAGATAGTCGAAGGAAGCGCTGTGCCGCCCGGGGATGTGCTGAGAAGCAGTCATGCATCAACGGGAGGAGGAGTCCGACCTGAAGAATACTTGCTTTTGCGTTCTCCATTATTTAAGATGTGTTTTTGAAGCTTTAACCGCACTCATGACAGGTTGGAGTAAAAGGCGGGCTACACCCTGGCCTGGTCACCAGTCGACCACAAGTTTTCAAAGGGGCATTGAGTGGGAGTTAATCCCACTATACTAAATTATTAAATTCTATTAATTTCCCTCACTTAAAGACAGTTTGTTAGTCAATTAATGACCTATCACTATGATGTAATAACTATTTCAATGACTACCACAGAACCTTGTGGATGGATGGCGCGTGGCCCAACCTATTATCGTTTGAAGAAATCTCTCTTTTTGCAAATTGAGTCACTTGAATGGAACAGTCCACTTCAGTTCTTTGTTTTTGTTTTTTTAAGTATGCACCGATGGCTTTCATCATATTCCATAACCATGAAATAGCATGCACGCTAACTTACAAGTTGATAGAAAAACAAGAACAACTATAGGACTGTGTGAATTTCTCGACACTTTTGTTAAGTGGTCTCAATTGTTCCTGAAGGTTTAATCCTATCTTCCTGATGTTACTTTGTCATTATTATTTTAACCTTGATTACAGTGGTTTATCGTTATCATTTTATTTTCTTGGTTTCGTCGCCCTTTTGGTGTAGATGTGGTGACAATATTCTGTACTATACAATATGATTGGGCATTAGAAAAATCAGTGTATATAAAAAGGGCAAGGCCATATTGCATTGTTAAAATCCATTCATCCAACAGTCCTACCATTTACAACCACAGTTATGTTGTACCAAATGAACCGTCGTCAACCTAGTTAAAATAAGATGAGTAGTCCGAATTAGAGAGGCACATATGTGCGTAGCATTGGCAACTGGTGCTTTTTACTCAAAGTAATGTTGGGCCTCACAGGCCCGTCTGTCTCTATTACATCAAACCTTACTACTTGTGGAGTTTTGCCTCGAGTGCCACAGCACACTTGTCAATCTGTTTTTTTTTCCGCTCTTTCTCTCTCTCGCTCGCTCTCTCTCTCGCCATAAAGATGAAAGATTGTGACATTTTTGTTCTTCTTGGCTTCCCCCTGACATTTACTTTTTCTCTTTTATTCTGTATTACATTCTCTGTGTTCCCTAATGTATTCCTGCCATCTCATCTGCTTTCTTGTCTTTTCATTGTCTTCTTTTATATTCTCTTTCTGAATATGACTGTAGTGCATAAACTATCCCGACTCGCTGTATTGAACAAATGTGTTATCAGGTTTTAAAGATCGTTTGTTCCACCCGTGGGGATCTTCCGGGGGCTGTGAATTTTAAATTAGCGGGAGAAAAGTGAGGCGAAACCTCTCGACGTCGGATTCATGAAGAATAAAAGTGCTTCTTAGCAAAGTGACTGTTTGCTCTTTATGAGAGTGCCTCTGTATTTCATTTAAAGGTCAGCTTGGAGTATATATATCAATTTGTTTTGAAAGGAAATATCTGGCGGACAGAGCTAAAGCCATAGGCACATACAGTTAGGGTTTTAACATCTATAACCAGATGCTTTGGCTGATAGTTCGAGTACAAATTGTTTCAAAGGTCAGTCTTTCATGGTAGCACTTTTGGTTTTGGCTCAAAATGTCACTAATAATTACAATATATAAAATTGTGGCACAAAGAGACTACAAAATTCATGAGTTCAAATCCTCCTTGTAACAATTCTATGTTCTGTCAGCATCTCAATAACATACAATGACCTTTCAAGCCGGATTGTGTGCATAGGAATGTCGAGTATATGCATCCCATTTATGCCTGTTCATGCTCATGTTTCCCATGTAGTCTGGTAACAAAAGCTGGTTCGACAAACGGTGAATTTGTTTCAGCAACAATAAAGAAGTTGCGTTGCAATGTACATTACATCTTTAGTAAAGGATAGTAAGTGTTGAGCAGATGATTTATATTGGGTTTTTTTTCTTCCTCTGACAAGATTTTTCCCAGTCACAAGCATTTTCATCCTGACGAGTCAGCAGATGAGCTCCCTTGTCTTCTGTGTCACTTCCTTTTTAGTGTTGTTCACACTGTGTATTTACCGCTAAAGAGCATATTTACAGGCACCGACTCATTGTTTTCCCCTCTATTCTTTCTCTCAGGCTCTTGCGTCCCACCGAATTTATCTCCTGACTGCACGTATTCCCACCAAGGTAAGAGGAACAAAGTTGTTAAAACCTTTTTCTCCAATATTATGATGGAAAAACACATTGTTCCAGAATAATTGGATTGTCCTTTTTAGTTTGGTGCACAAGGGTGTAGTGCTTTTTCAGAAAATGCCATCGCCAACTTCTTTAATTGGACGTGTATGTGTGAATGCCAATGCATGCATGTTGGATGTGTACCGTAATTACACAGCTGTTTGGCAAACCTGTTTTTTTTGTTTTTTTTAAATTATTATTATTTTTGTTTTTATTTACTGGAAAAAGTCTGAAACGTCTGTGGAATGTAATGCAGAGCCTTATCAGTACTTTAACACCAGAAGTTCTTTAAAACCTTTACAGAATCATCGTCACTGCTACCTTGTTGTAAAAAATAAATAAATAAATAATAATTATTCTTTTCAGTTTTCATCTTTATCTGGGCCACTGGCCAACCATATTCAGCAGACAGAGCTACATCTACAGGGGCATTGTGGAGCTACATCTACAGGGGCATTGTGGAATAGTATCACTTTGCACAACATGATTTTTTTTCAACCAAACAAGTAGTCAAACAAACATTGTTTTACATTGCTCCTGCTTACCAGTTTTAATTTTGTTTCAAAGAAGTGTTGTTCAATTTGATGTCAGAGGTTGTTATTGTCCTCCAAAAACACAGTGAACAGGAAAGTCTTGCCTTCAAACCTTTTTACTGCTTATAATCCCTCAAGGGGAAATTCAATTTACACTGTGCTGTATTGTACATATACAGTTTTTACCGTGCAGAGAAGCAGATCCCACACATGCAGACTGGTTCCAAATCCCAAGTCCTCTTAAGAGCTACTGCAGCCCAATTTATTTATTTATTTTTGTTTTTTTTGTTTGTTTGTTTGTTTTTTAGCATTGAGTTACTCCGCCTGTCCCTTCAATGATGTCACCCCACCATCATGGCTTATACCATTTCCAGGAAATACTGAACTGTCATGCCTCATATACTGTAGCAAGCTACAGTGGGTACGGAAAGTATTCAGACCCCCTTAAAATTTTCACTCTTTGTTATATTGCAGTCATTTGCTAAAATAATTTAAGTTCATTTTTCCCCTCAATGTACAAACAGCGCCCCATATTGACAGAAAAAAACGAAAGTGTTGAAATTTGTGCAGATTTATTAAAAATAAAAACTGAAATATCACACAGCCCTAAGTATTCAGACTCTTTGCTGTGACACTCATACATTTCATCGGGTGCCCTCCATTTCTTCTGATCATCCTTGAGATGGTTCTACACCTTCATTGGAGTCCAGCTGTGTTTTGATTATACTGATTGGACTTGATTAGGAAAGCCACACCCCTGTCTATATAAGACCTTACAGCTCACAGTGCATGTCAGAGCAAATGAGAATCATGAGGTCAAAGGAACTGCCTGAAGAGCTCAGAGACAGAATTGTGGCAAGGCACAGATCTGGCCAAGGTTACAAAAAACATTTCTGCTCCACTTAAGGTTCCTAAGAGGACACTGGCCTCCAAAATCCTGAAATGGAAGACGTTTGGGACGACCAGATCCCTTCCTAGAGCTGGCCGTCCGGCCAAACTGAGCAATTGGGGGAGAACTGCCTTTGTGGGATAGGTAAAGAAGAACCCAAAGATTACTGTGACTGAGCTCCAGAAATGTAGTCAGGGATGGGAGAAAGTTCTAGAAAGTCAACCGTCACTGCAGCCCTCCACCAGTCAGGGCTTTACGGCAGAGTGGCCCGACGGAAGCCTCTCCTCAGTGCAAGACATATGAAGCCCGCATCAGAACAACTCTGTGACTGTTCTTGAATGGCCGAGCCAGAGCCCTGACTCAAACCCAATTGAGCATCTCTGGAGAGACCTGAAAATGGCTGTCCGTCAATGTTCACCATCCAACCTGACGGAACTGGAGAGGATCTGCAAGGAGGAATGGCAGAGGATCCCCAAATCCAGGTGTGAAAAACTTGCCCAAAAAGACTCATGGCTGTATTAGCTCAAAAGGGTGCTTCTACTAAATACTGAGCAAAGGGTCTGAATACTTATGGCTGTGTGATATTTCAGTTTTTTCTTTTTTAATCAATCTGCAAACATTTCAGCAATTGTTTTTTTTTTCTGTCAATATGGGGTGCTGTGTCTACATTAATGAGGGAAAAAAAAAACTAAAATTATTTTAGCAAATGGCTGCAATATAACAAAGATTTTAAAATTTAAGGGGGTCTGAATACGTTCCGTAGCCACTATATGTAATTATTTCAAGTCAATACAATGTCCCCAGAAAGAAGTGGTTGATTGGTTGCATTACAAGTGATATACTGCATAGACATTCACACGGACCTTCTTTTCTGCCATTCACAGCTCAGGAATGTGCTTATTTAGGCAGTGTGACTGTTCTTTTCTTTGTCGACTAACCTGACTTGCGGAATTAGACCCCTCCCTGGTTCATGATCTACTCAATCAGAAGCACTTCCAAGGCCAGAATCCACATTCCCTGTCAGACCAGCTTTGCTCCAATGTCCTTTAAGCCTTTCATTTAGCATTTTCACTCTCATCCTCACCATTTTTTCCTCAATCCAGATTACTACTTGCTCTCATTTCTCCCCCCGCTCACCAGTGTGTCAAAGGTCGCAGGGATAACCTGCACTGTCTCGTTCTGAACAGCGTGGTACATCAAAGAAAGATGTCTGCCGGCAGCTAAAGATCATGTTTTATTCCAATTTCCTTTGTGTGGATTTACTTTTTTATGTGGTATGTGAGTAAGTTGTTTCGTGTGACCAAAGGTCCAGCAATATTTATTTTGAGAAAAAAAAAAAAAATCAACTACATGCTTGTTTTGTACAATTGTTTTGGTGCCTTTTATGATTTTGCTCGTCACAGTCACATAAGGCAATAAAATATTTTTGTCATTGTCCAAGGGAGGTTTCAGATACAGATTTTAAGTACAGCTACTGTCTTGCTTGCTTAAATACTAAGTCTGGCATACGGATTTAAAAAGAGCTGAGTGGGCTACCATATACCCGGGTCCGTTAATATATATATATATATATATATATATATATATATATATTTTGTTTTATTTATTTATTTATTATTATTTTTTTTAAATTTTTTTTTTAAACATGGAAGTCTATAATGCAGTGATGATAAGTCCACAGAAAATGATTTACGACTATACTTTGTTGTCAAAAGGCATTCTGTTAATGTAATATGCATTTCATTTCATTTGATAGTTTTAAGGACAAAAGATGAGACGGTTTTAATATGTGTTGCTCTTTTGGGTCGCGTGCAAGACCTTGATGTAGTGGCATTGTAAACCAGTAACCCCCATTCACTTTCTACTTGTATTTGTGTGTCTCTGAATACCCCCTCTGGCTCATTCTTACACTCTCAATGGGCTTTTCTGCTTGTGCGCATCTCAAATTCCTCGACTGCATCTCCTCCCAAACACACACAAATATTGTCCCACCCATTTTTGACACTCCGATCACCACTTTTATGTTTTAGTTTTGAAACGACACAAATTTTTTTTCAATATATGCTGCATATACCTTCATAATAATTTATATTGTTTTACCTTGAAACGGATCTGTTTGCATACAGTGTCACACTGGTGGCAGCTGGGCAATGGACAAATGAGTGAGCCATGCAAACACTAATGCATTCGGTCATCTCTCAGCAGGATGTTTTGGTTTTTTTCCCCGCTCAGCTTCTGTGTGTCAGCATGTTCCCGTAACGTTGGCTGAAAATCAGTGCAGCTACTATGGCAACAATATGTACCACATATTGTGGCATGCTGTAAATAGCATTATAAACAATAATACAATACATATTTACTCTTGAACCTTTTCTGTATCTTCTGTATGCAATTGTTTCCACATTAAATTGATAGGATTTTTGTATGATGCACAAATTATTTGGTTGCTTTTCTGTTTTTTCTATTTAGCGTTTGATTAGCAGGGCAATCAGTTATCTTACTATTAAGTCTATTACTACTATTCTACTATTACTTATTATTAAGTCATTCATAAACTACGCGTTGACGAACCTCAGCTGAAAAAGTACAACATCTGACAGACTGAATTACAGACATATTTTCTGTTTGTGTTGATGTCATAAAATGTAACTGATGAAGTGTCGCTTTTGTATAAGCACAGCAGCAAAGTGATTTAATGTCTCTATCTTTAGCCTTCATGAGCAACCAGCCGACCAACTTCTCCTTACAACTTGAACCCTCTTTGTGTTGTGATTTAAGTACAGGCAATTTAGTTACAAATGTTTTATTACTACAATGTTGTATAGTAAAGCTTTTTGGAATAGGATTTATATTTGCTAACTAATAGCAGTCGTATTAATGAAGTACTGTACTGGTAAAATGGTACTTCCATTGTGTCGGTCTTTTAATTTAACACACAAATGTTTTATAAAAAGTCAAATGTTTTCTTTAGTATTTTCTGTGACCGTAAATGTGTATATACAGTATACATTGTAATTGCTTTTCCATATGAGCGTTTTATTTCAATATCCTAGTAATCGTATGATATTATCCACACAATTGATGATGGAACTAGCAACCCTTTATTGCTCAGTGACTGTTTTTCTCAATGTGTTTATGTCTCAAAAGTGTTCTCTGTCAATTGAGTGTCTGTTGTCGTACGAGAGCGGCTCCAACTACCGGAGACAAATGTTTTTTGAACATACTTGGCAAATAAAGACGTTTCTGATTCTAATTCTAGAATGCTGATTGCAGCATTTTTAATGGTGCAATTTCTGTACTGTAGACAAAACATTGGTGTGTAGCACAGACCTTGCTAAAACACACACAAGCACGTAGAATCAGACAGCAGACAGTGCTTATCTTCTCCCCTCTCTCATCTGTGAGCCAATTCTCTGAAAATCAGCTCCCACCTGGAATTGTCTGCTCTCGCTTCCTGGCCTGCCTTCAGGCACTGTGTACTGTATCTGAGAGATGCAAGAGCGGGAACTCTGCTTACTGACAGTAAAATAAACAGTCTCGGGCAATTTTATAGGCACAGAGAATCTCCCACTATCACATGGAGGTTATTTTTTTTGTGTGTCCTTTTTTGGTATGCGAAAGCAGACTACTGCTTGATTTGTATGTGCCCTGAAATGCTTCTTTTAACAGTTTGATAATTGATGTTTTAGTTTTGTTTTCCACTTACAAGTGTGTCTTCTAGTCACCAATACACAATTGATATCAGAGGGTTAGGTAATGTGTACAAGAGAAACAACAAAGGACTGTTTGCACCTATTAATTATGGACATTCTTTTCACACATTCTACAGACAGTCACTGTCAAGTCTTGTTATTAGAAACCATTACTTGTATCACAGCGTATGCGCTGAAACATCGTCATTAAGTTCACACACAGACATTGGAATCCTTTGTATGTCCATCAGAATAGTTTACCTGCTGGCTGCTATACTTTCTTACGTTACATTTCACCCTTACCGATGTGTTTTTGTCTCTCTTGTGTTTAGGTGGAACACTCCTTTAACTACCTGGAGATCCAGGGCATTGCCTGTAACAAGCCAACGCAGGTATAGAACATTTCCTATCAAGTACAAGTACGCAAAAGATAAACAAAGCTCACTGTGAGGTCAAAAGTACCAGCCACTGCTTAGTAAAACCGCACAAGCCTGGAATTACCAGTGCTACTTCCACGAGGGAGAGAGGGAATGCTTGTCACTTGGATGTGCGCTGAAGTGGGCAAGGCTCTGAGGGAGCATATTTACACCAAAAGCACAGTTTTACATGGGGGATCAGTGTGTAAATATCTGTTAAGAGCAGTCTTTGCAATGGATACCTAAATTGTGTCAGAGAAAAAGAGAATTAAGAGCTCTGAAATCCACTTTTTCCATCTGGAGAGCTCTTCAGTTTGGCTTCAGCATGATCTGCTTTAGAACACATGATAATCTCTCACTTTATTAAATTCATGCAGCTCAACCTTTGTAGCACTCATCCAGCCCCATAGATGTCACTCCTCTTAATATTTGGACTAACGGTCTTCCATTCCATGCAAACTTCCCTGGATTATGCAAATTTTGACCCGTAGAGGTGAGATGTACATAATTGGAGCAGATGCTGTAATGGTTAGCCCATCTTGGAAAAGGTCATTAAATCTTTACTTTTACTTTAATTGTCTGGTGCCTGGACAGATGTGTGGGTATTACTGTGGATAGATTAGGGGATAGCAATAGAAAGAGAGGATTATAAAATTCAAATGCAGGGTCCAGTTTAAACACAAAAATCAACAAATGTTACTTTTGTGTTTCCTTTTAGCTTTTTATAGAATACGAGCGAGGGTCCTTCTCATTGAAGCTGCTCTCCACTGACGAGGTCAACGAGGTGGTTGCTCATGTCGGAAACTGTCTGCTCAGAATATGTCCAGGTCTTCCACCCAGGTGAGTCTAATCAGTCACAAACAAACTCCCAAATTATGGACCGTAAGGAACATGCTCATTGCATTTGCGTTTTCACAAACTGGTAGGTGCTCTGTCCTATAATACTGGGTCGCGATGCATTGATATGATGTTTTCAAACATCTTCGCTACATTAATTAGTCAGTTGAAGAGTAGAGACTATAATAATAGAATAGAGAGTTTTTAAATTCCTGGTTTTCTGATTTTGGCTACCACTTGTTTTTGCGTTTTGGCAATACATAGTGCATTGTTGACAACAGAATTTGGGTTGAAAGGTTTCTAGAGCATGCTGGTTCAGTAAAATATTTGAATAAATGATTCTATTTTATTGTTGAATTTTAAAAGGTTAGTGTTTAGATTTCTTATATTGTGCTGGAATACTGAGCTGACGTGAATAGTACATTTCATAGATTGCGAAACATATTTACAATACCATAAACTGGAGTTTTAGTTTATATTTAAAATAATACTACATCCTAAAGTATAATTTTTTGTGTGTAATGTTTTCTGTATTTATGTGATTTACCACAATTGACAAAGTTTAAAAATGTTTCTTTAGTTTAACTCGGTCGCTTCAAGATTATATGGATTTTTTTTTTATTTTTTTTTATACATTGTGTCAACAACACTATTCAGCATATGCAGGTCCAGGACACTATCATTTTAAGGCAACCCACAGTTCAGGCTTTATATAATGACGCATAGAGTGAATACAGACAAGAATGAATACAGAATACAGTTTTACTAAATCTTAACTCTTGCTCTATTCTCACGCCAGTAAAGTGATGAAGAAGCTCAGCATGGAGCCTGCAGACAGACTGGCCTCGCTGCAGACGTTGTGGGAGAACAACAAACCTGCTGACCCGGGACCATGTGGTAGGTAGCAGTGATGTCACAGAGATCATGATGATGTCATACTGAAAAAGGACTGCAAAAACATTAAATGTGAAAGTGAAGCTATGAAGCGTGGTGCTTTCTAGTTGGTCATTGAATCGTCTCGGTCATGCTCGCTTGTGCTGCAGGTGGCTTTTCTCAGATGTACAGGTGTGTTTGCGACTGGCTATCACTGCCATACAGAGAAGAAGTTCAGTGGGTCAGTATTGTTTGATCCTCAGTTCCACAATATTGATAACTAAAATAAGTGCCTATGTCAGTCAGGTCTTTTCTCAAGTTCTTGTATCTTGTCCGCAACGAAACCACTTGTTCATTATAGAATTTCTTCAATTCAAAGTTGTTGTTGTTGTTTTTTTGTAAGTATTAGCTTTAATGAATTATTATTTTCCCAGGACGTGGACACCATTTATTTGACACAAGACACCAGAGAGCTTAACTTGCAGGACTTCAGCCATTTAGAGAACAGGTGTGTATTTTGACTGACTGGTATAAAATTTAATATCACAAAGTCATTGTAGTGAAGTGTGTGAGTGACCCCCTCTCTCTCTCCGCTTATGTTTTGTTCCTCAGAGACTTGGTGGCTATAATTGCAGTCCTGGAGTTCAATCAGTGGTTCACCAAGCTCGCCACTAAGGACTACAAGCTGGTAAGCTCTCACGACTTATGATTTGTTTGTTGGTCCATTGACTCCAAACAACAATTCTTGTCATTTTTGCAAGCTAACCATAAATCAGGTGTGCCTCCCTTATGTCCTCAAATAGAGAGAGGACAACAATCATGTGGTGAATTGCAGTTTTGGTTTCTCACTCTACTCAGTCACCAGTTAAAAGAAATCACAGTCTAGTGCAGCCTCTCTTCTGTGATGAAGACTACAGTGTTCTATTTTTTGATAAAACCATTATTGATACAGTTGCGAAGGTGGTTGTAGGTCATTGTAATGTTAAATTGGTTGTTTATTACCACTTTACCCCCCTCCTCATTTTAGTTCCTTTCTTTATATTTCAGCACTATTATGGACTGCCACAAACTTTCCAGATTTAATCCCATCAGTGTCCAGTGAGACACTACTTACAAATGTGTGGTTTCAATTGCTAGCAATTTTATGAAATGTCCTCTTCCTTTATATTTTGCACAGCTGCCATAGCTATTTATCGAATAAAACGTAAAAAGGTTACTTACAGATGGCACATTGCTGTTTATCCAGTTCGATCCCAGATAAAATCATTATCATTTGCGCCAACAAAGTCAGCTTTTCACTTGTCTGTTGGTCTGTCTGGCGAATAGATCGTTATATTTAAGTTCTTCCATGAGGAAAATAGTAGTATTTAAATGTATATACATTTACGGGATGTTTTAAAAGATGCTCCACATTTAATTCTTTTTGTAATTGACATATTTGTTGAGTCTCAATCCCTTCATGACCAGCCACGTCCGCACAAAATTACGTGTCAATGTGTCCTTTGTTTGCCCACATGGTCCCTCTCGTGCCATTTGACTGAGGATCAGTCAAATGTTCTCATGTGATAAGACTCCCAAGATCTGAATGAGACAAAGGGGCACCAAGGCCCCCTGCAGGTCTCAATAACCAGTTGTCTTGTCTTTCAGCTTCATGCCGTCTCAACAGTTACCACACTCGGCTTCCTCAGTCCAAACAATTATCTCATGTCTTCGTCATTGCTAGTTCCTTTTGTATTGCATTTAATCCCTTTCCTCACCACCACGCCGTGTGCATATTTCAGCTCAAACGTTCACAGGGGCTCAAGTGTTAATCGTGTGCCTTTTCTATCCCGGATAAGCGGGCATTAAATGGTCACTAAGACCACTGGGGGGAAAAAACAGCATCACCAAGTCTTTATTCAATTATTTTCACGTGAAACTTTTGAGAGGACATCGTGGTTACTATCTGTTTGGGCAATTTCTGTTTCTTTTACTAATACATTGCCCTCTCTGTCTGTTTACTTTTTCATTGGAACTATTTTGCCTATCTGCTTGTTTGCACTTGTCTGCTTGTTATAATTGTAAAATCTACGCAGACCTCCTGAAATTTCCATTCTACCATAAGACTGAACTATTCCATCACTCCAAATGGGTGGGGAAGAGTTTGGGGAAGCACCTTTTCTGCAAAGCAAAGGGCCATTTGTGCACTTATGCCAGTCACTAAAGTGCCAAAGAAGAAAGAAACAGAGAGGGGGAGAGAGAGAGAATCAAGAGCAACAGGATAGAAATATGTAGGTCAATTTGGATTTCAATGGAGAGGGACAGGGAGAGCCAGATGATGAAATAATTAAAGAGGTAGTGGGAAAGAGTGGTTAGAGAAGAGATCCTAGGGAGAGAAACACACATCTTCTCCTCACCCAATAACCAACCTGATTTTCTGGCAAATCTTTTCACATGCAAACCATTGACCTTGAGGGCAGCATAGCCCCCACTGCTTCATTTATCCTGATGTAACTACAATGTGCTGCATTAGGTGTGTTATTGAAAAAGAAATATCTGAAAATCCAAAGATTTATTTATTTATTTATTTATGACTACCATCATATGTACATGAACTGTATGATTTCGCTGCATCACAGGGAGCGATATGCCTGCTCAACCTGTTTAGTTAGTGTTCTAGTCTTGTTGCTGAACTGGACGAGAGATATAAGGACGAGGGGAAAGGACAACAGTGTCAAGATGACCTGATGAAAAGCGCAGCTTGCAAACAAAGTGTAACTTTGCATGTGCGAGGCTGTCATTAGTTCAGAGCCGCACAGAAAGAAGCTCTTATTTGACTCCTAAATGATTCAGTGCATACGTTGTCTCCAACTGTGTCATTGTGACTTTTGTTTCACCATTTTATTCTTCATTACTCTTATTTACTTTTCAGGTATTGCTTGCTCCCCTCTTTCATTCTCAGCCCTTCTCTGTAATTTATAGTTTGATAGCGTAAACATGGGAACAAGAGGCTCTTTCATCCATCTCGCCATCTTTCTGTCCCTCAACTCTGCTTCTCTGCCCTCCTCCCCACTTTCTCTCACACCGTGTGTGGGACAATGTGGCCAGTGTTTTGGCCTCAACAGGGCTTTTGGCCCAGAGAGGCAGCCCCTAATGGCAGGACTGTCAATTACAAAGAATAAGAAACAGTACAACAGTTCAGTAAAGTTCTGGTGTTCCGATGGAAAATTGTTGTGCCCCTGCAGATAATTAACGACTGGCTGTAAAAACATTCAAGTGTCTGCATGAGGGAGTGAGAGGCAGTATACATACAGTGAACTGGGTCAGTGAACATCTAGGCGGAGCGTGTTCTTCCAACTGTTGAATTTTTAATTCCGTCTAAATTGAGTGCTTTAGCTCTGACGTGTGCGTCTCCTGTGGTGATGCAACCACAGGGAGACAACTTTGTCCCGCTGAAGTGTGTCGTTCCAAGTTGTTAATTGTCACACATTAATGACTCCAAAGTACCACAGATCGAATTGTTTGCCATTGATTTAATTAACATAAAAGGGAACGCTTTCGCTGCAATTTCTTAAAGAGAAGCACATCTTGTTTGATTGGATCTTTCTGATCTTTGTTATTCTGGTTAACTACATTTGACCTTTTATAGTTACATTATAGCCTTGGAGCTGATCCGATTGAGTAGCGTGACTGTTGTGTTTTTGATTGACAGTGAAAGCCTTTAGTAAACCTAACTGTTCATCGTTTCATATTACTGTCCTTCAAACTTTCCTTATCTCATCAATTTAACTTGTGTGTTTGTCCTAAGTCTACAGATGTTTGTGAGCAGATCCTCAGAGTGGTGTCTCGCTCCAGTCGACTGGAGGAGTTGGTGCTTGATAGTGCAGGACTCAAAACGTGAGTAAAACTGTCAGCAGTATGGGCAAAAGGCTTGGGACTCTTGATCAATGAAATAATCAATAAAGACTCGTTCCTACTTTGTCTCAGTTAGTCCATTCATTGAGAAATTTAGGGCAATTCTATGCTTGTGGCCCTTTTCTGGTTCCAAGAAGTAAAAACCCTGACCTCAACTCCATCAAACACTTTTGGGATAAAGTAGAACAGAGATTCATTCAGGCTTTTGACCTCACGAGTGTTCTTTTGGCTGAATGGACACAAATTCACACAAACACTTCCAAGCATCTTGTACAAAGTATCCCCAGAGAAGTGTACAAGTGGAGACCAACACACAGTGATGTGCATGTGTCTTGAGTTTGTTTGAGAGGGTATTTACATTGGTTGGGCATCTACCTCTGTCAGCTCTATGAAGGAAATGTATCGCTATATGACTTTCTGCGGTCCAAACTTTTTTTTTTTCTTAATTCAAGTTTATCCAGATGCAGTTAAAAATATGCCTTGTTTCATGGTTCACTTTTTCTGTTTTTAGATGTTACTGTTATCATTGCCTTTACACCTTTAATTCCAGTTTTACAATGCTTATGTTACCAAAAGCTAGCAAGTATTGGTCATGTACTTACAATGTCTTTTGGTCTCTCATCAGTGATTTTGCCCAGAAACTCGCTGCTGCCCTTACACACAACCCCAGCTCAGGACTCACTGCCATCAATCTTGCCAACAACCCACTCGAGGACAGAGGTATTATATTTAAACACTATGTTCATGTCAATCTAATCAGGACATGTCTATTGAAGTTGCATTTTAAGTATTAACTCGTTTGTATTTGCTCCTTTTAGAATGACTGTAATCACTTGGACTGTTAACGATACAGGATATAAAACATACCAGTATTTAATGACTCGCTCTATGTATTTTGTAATATATTTGCATTTGTATCAAATACAATCATTGTCTTTTCTACATTGTTGTGTACTCATTCATATTAACAAAAAGACCCCCACAAGTAAATGGTTGCACAAAATTTCACTGGTACTTTCCTTTGAGAAGGAAAAGTTTTAACATATTTGGGGCTGCTACTATATTATAAAAAAATTATTTAAAATTAAAAAATGCAATTCATATACTGTCAACTCAGTTGGTTTTGACCAATTAGCACAGAAAAGAAGCCTATTAAAAGTAATTTGCAAAAAGAAAGGTTGCGGGGGATATCATTTGATGTCATTTTCATCAGCTGTGTTCCTGCAGGTATTTCCTCACTTGGTGCTCAGTTCGCCAAACTTCGTATTGGGCTCAAGTATGTAAACTTCTCCAAAACCTCAGTGTCACCCAAAGGTACTGTATGTGTTGTCCTTGTCTGCCATAATTAACAAATGGATAAAAAAAAAAAAAAAAAAAGTTTAAATCAGATTACTGTGCTTTGTTGTTCTTGTTAGTGAACATTTTAACATGCAGATGGTGGTCAGATGCAGTTTGCAGCTTCTGCTCATCTAATTCCTCCCACTGCTGGGATAATGCACTGAATCGGTGCACTAATCACAGTATACAATATCTGAGTTGATGACAACAGATGACAAAAAAGTCCCTCATAGTTATGCTGGGAACAGTTGTCAGTAATTGAATCCCAAATAAGCAGACACTTTGAGGATTCTGTATTCAAATTTTGTGTTGTCAATAATGGCTTTCAGGTACAATTTAATCTTGGTTTACCGTGAAAGTAACCGCTGCAACACAAGACACAGTCTTCAGGGATGCACTATAAACAGCTTAGGCCCAGGGCAATCGATAAAGAGCTATCATTTTCCACAGTGAAGCGTTGCTTCAAGCAAGCCCTACTCAGCTCAATCTATAATTTCAGCTCCCAAATGGCCCAATGCTATGAACTCTATCAAGGGATCCCACTGGTGTTTGAAATTGTTCAAATTAGCATTTGTTTTGGTTTTTTTGTTTTGTGCTACAATACTGGTTGAAATAAAGGTGTTAGTGTTTCCTATTTCTTTTGACTGTAAGATGGAGAAATTAAAATTGCACTCCATTATACTGTTCTTTAAAAACCTAGTTATGACATAATTAAATATAATTAGAACTAATTAGCGGCATGGTGGCCGACTGGTTAGACAGTCTTGACGACCCGGGTTCAATCCCAGGCCCCGCCTGTGTGGAATTTGCATGGTCTCCCCGTGCCTATGTGGGTTTTCTCCGGGCACTCCGGTTTCCTCCCACATCCCAAAAACATGCATGGTAGGTTGATTGAAGACTCTAAATTGCCCATAGGTGTGAATGTGAGTGCGAATGGTTGTTTGTTTGTATGTGCCCTGCAATTGGCTGGCAACCAGTTCAGGGTGTACCCCGTCTCCTGCCCGATGATAGCTGGGATAGGCTCCAGCACGCCCGCGACCCTAGTGAGGAGAAGCGGCTCAGAAAATGGATGGATGTATCGAACTAATTCAACAGTTTTTTCACACACCACAACTATTGAATTGCCATTGTGCTGCTGCTTCTGTTGTGCCCACCATGGCCACCCGGAGGCAGTGTAAGAGACAGACTGATAAACTGTTGAATTAGCCGTCAAACTAAGTACAGCACTAATCCTGCCTCTGTGTAGTCATTATCCAGAGAAGATTAAAAATATTTTTTTAAATGCTTGAATATCACCTTGAAAACAGCATCTAAATTGATCTTTTTTTTTTCCAAAACATGTTTTGATTAAGGTTCAGGCTAGTATTATGGCAGATTAGGTATTCGTCAGATAGACTGCAAGTTATTAAACGTAATCTATTGTAGCGTCCTTGACAATAATTTTCTGACTTGCTCGTCGCCTTTATTTTTTCTGTTTTTCCGTGTCATAAACCTCATGTAACCAGCTGTCAAATAAATCAATCTACAGACAGAATCAGATTCAGTAACCTTTAAAAATTACTGAGTCATGCGATAGATGTGACACGGGTCAGCAACTCTCCACATCATATGTCAATGTCACACCCAAAAGTCGATTATGTAAAAACCTTCATAGACGTGTTCAATCTCATCGTAATCATCAGTACTTTTGCAGATTTTAAGAGGTCAGTGAATCACTGTGATTTTTTTATCTTGACTTTAAAAAGAATGTTTAGCATGACAACCATAAGACATTCATGTTCCATTCTCACCCGTTCTATGACTCCATTCCTTGACTCCCAATTTATTCCCTTCACTATGTTGGAACAACACAAGTGGAGATTTGAAAAATGCTGACACTGCTTCCGCATGGCTGTGTGTTTTTGTGTGCGTGTGTGTGTGTGTGTTTCAGGGGTGAACAGCCTTTGTCAGTCACTGAGTGCCAACCCGTCCATCCCCAGCAGCCTCGTCCATCTGGACCTCTCAGGGAACATCCTCAGAGGAGACGACATGCAGGTGCATACATAGAAGCACACAGAGCCCGAAAACCTATTTACGTGACATTTAAGCAATGCCATTTTTTTTTTTTTTTGTGATAGTGCACTATGCAACTACAATCACAAAAAGAACTAAAGTAAACATGCTAATCAATTTCAATTATAGATTGTATTTGTAGCTAGGCAGCAAATCAATCCTGTCCGACAGCTGCTGTAGTCATTTGTGTTCCAATGTTAAGGCGAAGCTGATTTGAGTCATATGCTGGGGAAAAGCATATGTTCTTATTCGTAGAAATTAATCTTTTAACACTATATTCAGACACGATGGAGAGGCTAGAGAAAAAACAGATGCTAAAACATAAGTCACCTGTATTAAAGGAACTCATCTGAAATGCAAATGAAATCCAAACAACATAGAAGTCAAATTGCACTGCCCTTTTACATTTTCTTCTAACTGCGTGTTTAATGCTTTCTTTGTAGCATTTCTACAATTTCTTGAGTCAGCCCAACCGACTGGCAACCCTTGATCTCTCCAACACGGACTGCTCATTGGATCAAGTGAGTTGATGCCAAAAGAAGGGCAGGCAGAGAAAAAGCACAAATAAGCATTGTTAAAGACTCATAATAATCTCTATCGTCCACACATCTCACAAGTTACCTTAGGTGTGATCAATGTTGTGAAGGCTGACTGGGTCACATTAGTCCTCACTGTTGCTTATAAAGTAGCATTTTTTCACTGTATCTTCTTAAATGTAATCATTGCACATGGTCAAAGGCGATAGCTCATGCATTTAAACAGGAATAAACAGAGGATTGTGTCTTAAAACAAATTAGTCATTTTCAGGAAACACAACGTTGCTCTTACTCTATGGGTGAGGCTTTGCTGAGAGCTAAATACAACAAATTGATTTGTCTGACATGTAGCCAGCTGTCAGTCTGTCATAGAGGATATTGATCCACCGCATAAAGCAGCGATATGTAGAAATGTCTTTTAAAAACAGCTTCAAAGTCATTTCAGTGCTTTACTGGCTGTGGAGAAGATGGTCTTTGGGTATATGGGCCTGCAGAACACCTACTTTATTGGGCTATAATATTGGTGGAACAGCCAGGACATTGTCCAAAGTACGTGTTTAGAGTTATGAGCAGTGCTTGTATAAAGTGCATGATACCAGAAATAATAATAATAATTTCTATTAAAAGGCGCCTTTCAAGCCCCCTTACAAACATGGTTAAAAGAAATCAAGCCATACAGTAAAAATGACAGAACACAAAACATCTATTAAAATGGCAAATGAAAATTTTTAGACCATGTTTTAAGTTTCTTTCAAGTCATGCAAAAAAAAACAAAAAAAAAACATCCTAGTCCTTTATCTCTTATCGGTAGTGAGGGCAGTTGAACTCTGTGGAGATACTTACTTTGCTTATACAATGATTTTATTACTTTGTCCAGGTTTGTTCTGCTCTCTTACGAGGCTCCGCCCAGCATCTCTCTGTCCTTAACGTTTCAAAGAGCATCTTTCCTCACAGGTAAGACCCCAAATCTAGTTTATTACCGGTGTCCAATACACTACATCCATGCTCAGTGCGTTGTTTATTTAAAAAAAAATAAAAAATAAAATTTTGCATCCACTTGAGCCGTGACATAAATATTTTTCTGCATGTCACCCGCTAGTGACTGAGTGTCATGAAAAATAGCCGTTATGTGCATGTTTGCACTCATCATGTGTGTAACAGATGGGTATCTAATCCCACTGAGTTCCAGGGGAGTTGAGGTCCTCATCAAGGAGTGAATAGAGCTGTCCCAGGGGAACCTGGGGGTGGTTGACTATACAGAGCGAAGATGAGCAGGGGTTGCGGCAGGACAGGAGAGAAAAAGGAATGAATGTTTTAAAGAAAGAGAGGCCAGTGGATAGTGTAGAAGACACACTGGCAGGTGGATGCTTTTTACCCAAAATAAAAATAGCCAATTTTCTGGCCATTGCTCGAGCTCTAAAATCCCTTGAACATGTGCTGAGAGATGGAAATGGAAAGCTGTGTAGTATCGTGAAAGCTTGTGTCACGTTTCATTTGTTATGTTTCTCATTAGGAAAGGCAAGGAGGTACCGCCGTCATTTAAGCACTTCTTCAGCAGCGCCATGTCCCTCAGCTCCATCAACGTGTCAGGAACAAAGCTGGCGCCAGATGTCCTCAAGTGAGTGAACCACAACAACTGCAAAGTCCTTTTTAATCCATCAATTTCAAAATATTTAATTGTTGTTTATATCCATTTGGATATTACAGAGCTCTGCTGCTTGGCCTGGCTAGTAACCCCAATGTGAAGGATGTGTCTTTGGACCTCAGCTGTTGTGAGGTGAGATTTGCCCCCGACATACCTACAAAGCATCTTATAATTGCCACATAGCATCACTGCAGTTTGAATTTCTCGAAAGTTCCCTTTCCTTATTAGTCTTATTATTAGTTTGTTACTTTTGTGCAAGCAAGACTCGAAGAGCATTAGACATTCTGATTTATACAGGATGTATGATATTGATTGCCAACCAAATGACTACAGGTGTAAGTGATTAGTTAAACAAACTTGTTAAGTAACTCGTTCCAGTCCTGAAACACTTTTCTCAGGTAAAATGAGTGGTGCATCTGTAGTGTTAAATAGTTTGGCTTCCATTTAACATAAAGCCCACTGATAATAATGGCACATCTTTGCAAATGGGCTTACTGAAGCCCTTGTTCAAGTGCCTTTTTCAGCTTAAGTTTGGTGAGTGTGGCATCTAATCATTTGGAACTGATCCTCCTTTACTGCAATCAGCTTTTTAGCAGCCACTCCAAAACCATTTGACAGACTGGTGACATGCCAACGGGTGTTATTAAGAGGCTTTATAATGAAATACTTGGCAGACAGCAGGCGGGGCAGAGGCTGGTAGTTGTAGGGTGGCGGTGGTGGTTGTGGTGCAGAGAGTATTCAATTATCCTCCTTTAATTTTTGTATCGCACGCACAGGCTTTTTCTTCTCTGCCAGTGCTAGAAGAAAAAAAGTGCTTTCTGCAGACTAAATGGGATCACAAAAGATAATACATGGCTAGAAATCACAGGAAATGTAACTCCACATACTAGTAGAACTCTTCCCACATTGAAGCTGTGGGAAATAAATGAGGAATTCCTGCCATTATTCAATGCCCTATTGAGCCCTTTGCTGAATGCAGTGCACTGAGTGGGCTGAGAGTACACAAGAAGTGAACTACACAAGATGCAAATGTGTGTCAGCGTGTGAGTGTTTAGTGCGACTATATGGTCATTAAGCATGTGTGTGTTTTGTTCTTCTTAATTCTTGGCTTCTGTCTGACACGCTGTTCTCTCCCCTTAATGCCTCTCTAAGCTTGGCCATTGTGTAAGTACCAATGGGCTCCCGCTTACTAATTAACGTCTCATCACTCTTCAGTTTTATTTCCACATCTGGTGTTGGTTTAGTCTTCTTAAAAAAATGCTCACCTTCCTCTTTTTGAAAATAGTTATTCACTGGGTTGCGTGTAACAAACTAAAGTTGTTCTTCATTAATCATGACATTCTTGAATACGATGGTGCACATTATGTACACTTACAGGCCACAACATTCGGTACACCTGCACATGAATAACATCTGTCCAGGCTGTAGTAAAACAAGCAGTGAGGCGCTCTGAATACTTTCCAGATGAAGTCTACCGTATACAGAGATGTTAATGTTTGATACAATAATGATACTTGAGATCATTAGTGTATATAATATTATGGCTGTGTAATTCTAAATATAAAGGGCCATATATATTTTATCAATATTTTTTAACATATGCAATCTTAATTTATCATCAGCTGTATAGTTGCATGTTCACCCTGAGAAATGTTTGCGTTTATGCATCTTGACTCGAAGCATTTTTGTCTAATATGGTTGAGCATCTCAGAGTCTCGTGTCAGCAGCTGTTGAGTCACACATGTCCAGTGGTTTCGCATTTAGTGATGAACTTGTGCGTGATGCAGTTGTCTGACTTTGTGCTCTTGTTCAAACAGTTGCGTTCTGGAGGGTCACAGATACTTGAAGGATGCATTGCTGAGATTCCAAATATCTCCAGCCTGGATATCTCTGACAATAGTGAGGCACTAACTTGTATTTTGACTTTTCAGTGTTTACATACATTACATTACATTACATTACTTGTTTTTGTATCTCCAGGCCTGGACTCTGATCTTTCGACTTTGCTGATATGGTTGGCTAAAAACCGATCGATAAGACACTTGTCTCTGGGCAAGAACTTCAACAACATCAAGTCCAAGTAAGACTACAATCCTGGACTTTATGTGGCTTGACATGCATGAAAAATCTGCTAATGTCACAAAGAACGATGCGATCAGCAATTTATTGCTGGTCTTGTAAAATAAAGGATTGCTTTTGTAATATGTACAGAGGTCTCATCCTCTTGTCTTCTATCTTGTTCAGAAACCTAGCTCCAGTGTTGGACAGTCTCGTTCACATGATCCAGGAGGAAGAGTCAGTGAGTTTTTCATTTCCTTATCTGTCTGGGTCTGAGAGCATCATTAACTTGACAGTTAAGAAAGCTTTCCTCACATGATTTAGCCAGCATCGAAAGCTGATGTGTGTAATGTAGACTGCTACTTATCTTATACGATTATGTAAACAAAAGCCTTGTCTATTGATCAGTTGAGTTTTAATATATTGATACTTTATTGTATCTTACTGCCTTATTCTCCCTCGACCCATCACACCTCTGGTCATCTCGGTCCGTAATGTCCGCCGTCCTTTGTTTCTTATATGAGCACATCACATCAACAATGTAGTTAGTCATGGGTGTGGAATCACCTGCGTGTGGGTGTGTCATTGGAGACAGATGGTTGTACTCCGGTGAGTTGAGTGTGAAGGTTACATAGCAGGGTAAAGATTGATGGAAAAGGAATGAAGGTTGACTGAAGGTTTTTGTTCTAGGTCCAACGAGAGACTTAGATTATAGGGAAATAGGAGATGCAAACAGACATAGGGTATTGTATAAAATTAACTTCCTTTTCCTTTAATGCTTTCACAGTACATGTAGGTTTTTTTTTTTATGTTGAGTTCTATTCTTGCCAAATGTTGTCACGCAATGTTGTTACAAAATATTTATGATTAATGTAAACAGCCAGCATTTTGTGTAGTGCAAATGGAGCAATATTTTAAAAACAATGCACAGCAACAAAACAGAATGCGTAAACATAAAAAAAAAAAAAAATTCTTTTCATTATCACATTTATGGACAAATTAAAAGAAAAAAAACTAAGAATATTAATAAGTAGCCATCTTGCAAGTGATTAATCAAACAATTTAAATATGTTTGCAGATGGGAAAACTGTTATTGCCTTCTACTCAGTCATCTATTAGGAGATAAAATTACATAGCCCAGCATGAAGCTACTATTGCAACACTATCCATCTTTTTAAAGAATGGTTAATGTCTCTCAAATATGTGGCCAGTTCTTCTTTTTTTATATACAGTTACATTTACTAATTTCCCTAGTTGAATTAAACAGGGTAGGTGGGTGCATTAACCCTGGATAGTGATTTCTTAATTTCAGTGATTAATAAGGGAATCTGAGAGCCAGTTGCTATATTTCCAAACAGGAGAACCGGGCCTAATCACTACTTTTTGTCGCCCCATGCCGATGTTATGATTGTGCAAGCATCAGTTCGTCTAGAATGATCTCTTAAGCTAGATGTTATCGACACTACTGCTCTCCGTGTTACCATATTTTCCTTTTGCAAAAGAATTCAAACCACGATATAAAGCCCGCTGAATTATTGTATTTATTTATTTATATTTTTTCTGCAAGGTAACGTGGGTCACACGCGGTGCTTTGTTGTTACACAGCATGGCGCACTGAGTCAGACAGGCCACCTTGCTTGGCCGCCTTGCAGCCATCTGTGTCTGACTGAGAGGCAAGATTGGGAAACACTTTGGACAAAAGCACCATAAAATGCCATCATTTACAACACAGAGCAACTAATCAGACTTGTCTGGTTACATTTGCATGCAGAATGTCTGCTGTGCGCAAACACAGGGTGTAAATAATTCCCCCCGCACCTTTCTTTCAAGAGGGCATGAAATAATAATTTTCCGCCTCTGTTGTTTTGTTGTGTTCTCTATTGGTGAAACTGCCGCATTACTCAAAGAAATGAACCTTCACAAGCTTCATTAAGGATGTGTCATTTATAATATATTAGATGGTAAATGCATTTGAGTATGTTCTGACAGAAGTAAATACAGGGATGGCCCAAAAATAATATACATATTATATATTCCATGTTTATGGCAGGATTTTAAAATGGGCAGCTTTCATTCCTCCCCAGCCCCTCACCTCTTTGTCGCTGGCCGACTCCCGACTGAAGAGCGATCTGACCATCATTCTGAACGCGCTCGGCAGCAACACGTCGCTCACCAGGCTCGACATCAGCGGCAACGCGATGGGCGACATGGGCGCCAAGATGCTGGCAAAGGCGCTGCAGATTAACTCGAAACTCAGGTGACTGCCACAGGAGAGTAAAGCTGCCTACATCCGCCCATTTGTGTAACACTGTGCACTTGTCTTTACAGGACGGTGATCTGGGACAAAAACAACACTGGTCCGCAGGGTCTACAGGATGTTGCAACAGCTCTGGAGAAGTATGTCTCAATGTGCTTCTGCGTGTATGATGCCGTTTTCCAATTGTGTCAGCAGCGTTCGCTAACATACTCAACTTAAATGTTGCATGTGCACTGTTGGACCTTTTTTATTTCACGTATGCTCAGTGAATGGTGAGCTGTACCATTCAGATAAAAGGGATAATAGAAAGAAGGAAAGCAGAATATGACAACAGAAAAATTAGAGCAGAATATACAAGGAGAAGTAACAGCTGAACAATCACAGAGACACAAGATTGAGTCTTGGTGGAGATGGACTTCATCAGGGTTTAGGTATTTTGACTGAGAATGATCAGCTTCTGGTTGTGTGCGCCTCCATCTAAATTTTCATCTGGGACACATCTGTCGATGTACTTCTTTTGCCTTCATCAGCCTTTCTCTCTGCTTACCACAGCCTCCTAAAGGAACATCTCCCCAGCTCCTGTCACGCTATTTAATTTTTCAAGTAACAGCTTTCATTTTTTATTTTCCTCATGTCCCCGTCGTCCTTTTTTTTTGGTTTTTTTTTTGGGGGGGGGGGGGGGGGGGGCTCATCAAAGCATTTATAATGCTTGAGATTACATTTTCTCAATTATTCAGTGATATTTAATATTCGTAAATCACTTACAAATTGACAATTCAACAGTAATTAGATTAATAAAAACCCTGCCTGGGATTAAATTTATAAATATGATATATAATATGAATAAAGGTTTAACTGTTAGACTGTCAAACTTGACACTACTTTGATTATGTCTCTAGGGAAGAAGTGTCATGAATTTATAAAACAATTCAGATTTGTGGGGTGGCGGAAAATAAGCCGTATTTAGTTTGGGGAATTTTGCCCTAGAATGGAGAATTATTTCTGCTTTCTTACTTGCTCATTTACGATTTAGCAACTGAGCCTAGACTCTGACATGCTGATCTTGTCAGAGGTTTACACACACTTAGCCATTCAGGGCTCTTAATGATTGATTTAAACTGCTTGGCACCAACCCCTGGCTTTTAAGCATTGTCCACAAATGCTCTTTAGGGTTGAGGTTGGGGCTTTGAGAAGGCCATTCTAGAAGATCCAAATCCATGTGTATTTGGTATCATTGTCCAGTTTTAGTCCTCCAGCTGTTGATTTAAAGTGAATTTCAAGATTTTGGAGGTTGTTTAAAGCCCAAAATTAATACATTCATAGCATTGTACACTTCTCACAGCAACTGTGTTAACATATAGAGAAGGTTTCACCACGAGCAACCGCCCTTTGGAAAGTAATGGGTTACTCAATGACTGAAGCGATTACTACTTCATAATTCCAACTTGTGAAGAGTGATTACATTGTACTGTCATGCATTGGATTTATAGTCATTTGTATCTTCCATAGAGATTTTGTTGTCTACAGAACACAGGTTTTATTCGGAAGCATTTAAATTTTGTGTGTTTAGGATCTCAATATCAGCCAATATGGGACCTGAGGCTATCTTCTTTTTGGATTTTGTTGAAATGAAGGCATTTTTTTGGGCTCAGAGTTCAAAAGGCAGATGAAACTGTCATGTTCCAAAAACTATATTTGCAACTTCATTCGAAATCTGTTTTCCTTTACTTGCATATTGGAATGCAGGAACAAAATCCCTTAAGATTTCCTGTGGGATACATTATGGTTCTCTCCAAGCGGGAATTTGAAGCCTACCCAGAAATATGTCCGACATACTGCTATTAATGTAAAAAAAAAAAAAAAAAAAAAAAACAGTAGGACTAATATGAATGTGTAGAGGAGTTTAACTGTCTTGTTGCCATCTACGCCGGTGTATACGCAATAGCTGTGTCCAATTTTCCTCCTTGTTAATGTGTCATTTTAATGATGTCCTCTGCCTTTGTGCCCAATTAGGAACTTCACAATCCGTTTCATGCCCATCCCCATCATTGACGCCTCTCAGGCTCTCAAGGCCAGTCCAGAGAAGACAGAGGACGCCTTGCTCAAGGTATTGTGACAAGCTCCATTAGTTCCATCAGTCACAATCTGTCTCTTGTGTATTTTCATGTTACACAAACTGGAAAACAAAAAGCGGTGTATTCGTAGGGATAATGGGTTTCAATAGACTGGCAAACATTGTTAAATACAGTATCACTAACATTAACTGCGCCATTGTGCATTTCTATTTCCCCCACAGATTGAAAACTATCTGTACAGAAACCATGAAACCAGGAAATACCAACAAGAACAGGCCTATCGCCTTCAACAGGGCATTGTAACCACAACCACACAGCAGGTTTGTAAACACAAGGATCTCTTATTTCCGCTTATATTATCTAATTGTATGTTATATAACTGCAACAGTGTAATTATCATTCTACAGATGAAATTTGCCCTCTCTTTTAATGAAAATGGATTGATTTGGGCTTTAAGCTGCTGCTTTTTTGTTGTCTAGATGATGGACAGGATTTGTGTGAAGGTGCAGGACCACCTGAACTCTCTGAGGAACTCTGAGACTGACGCCATCCTCGAAGATGTCAGATCTGCTGAAAGCCTCATCAAAGATGCAAAGAACTCGAAAACGGTGAGAAACGAGAGGCGTTTGATGCACTTGTTGTGCAGTAATTGGCGTGACGTTTAATTTCCAAGCTCATCTGATGTTCATCCTTTTCAGATGTTGTTATAGAAATAACCAAAGAGAGATATCATTACAGTTCTTGTTTTGTATATAATTGTTTCTGCCGTTCCGTGTCTTCACAGCTCCTCCCAAACCTCTACCACCTGGGCTCTATTTCTAGAGAGGAGGTGCACCGTGCTTCAGCAGGCCCCATACAGGAGAAATTGGAGTCTATGGCAGGCGAGGTGACTTCTGTCATGGACCAACAGCTGCAGGTATATTTGATGACACATTAACTGCATATTATCCTCAGGCAACATACATTTGGATATAATTTGCAGATCCAAATTGTTACTGTGGCTTTGTGTATTAATAGAAGAAAACCCATGGCATTTGCGCCACCTACAGACAATAATAGAAAATACATAATAATAATCAGGCACAAATCTTCACGTCGCGTCTTCTGAGACGTAAATGCTCATTTTTGAATTTGATGTAACATGAAGCCGTGTCTAATATTTTCCCTACCCTGTTGAGTTCAAGGGACAACATCCAGAAGCATTGTGTGTATTTAAAAAACTTGACATAGCTCTTGAATCTCATTGTAGCTAATAATGTCTACATGCACATCATGAATTTTTGGGGAGTTAATCATTTTCAAATCAATTCTTTTAGAGCCTGTTGGAGTCTATGATGGACGCAGCAGAGTCTGTGTGCCCTCATGTGATGAAAAGGAGTAACCTGCGCTCCGACCTCATGAAGGCCAGCTCAACCAAGATGGTCGTCCCCAAGAGTTTTGTCACCAAAACGCTCCTGGAGCAGTCTGGTATTGACATCATCAATAAGATCAGGTGAATGCTTTTTATTATATGAGTACTGTAATGTTCAGAAATATTATGCCTACAGACCTCGAACAATTTCTTTTTTTTGTCAGTGAGGTAAAGCTGGGTCTCGCCTCCTTCCTGTCCGATCGTATCGTTGACGAGATTTTAGAGGCTCTTTCCACTTCACAACACACTTTGGTGCGTCACCCCTTTCACCATCTGTTTTTTACTCGTGCTTGGACCTATTTATTTCTCTGCTTTCATCCCTGCCCTTCCTCAGGCAGACCATCTAGTGCGGAGAGGGCGCCCCTTGGTGCAGCAAGAGTCGGTAGACCTGGACGTTCCCGAGGAGAGGATTCCTAAACGGGCATCCACTGAGATCCTGGAGGGTGAGCGACTGGACGAACTGGAGTCATGCATGGTAAGGGAAAAGAGAGGGCTAAAGTCAAATATATTTTGTCATGCTAATATTAAAGGTTGATTGAAAGGAGAAAACAAGTTGTCGTCATGGTAAGGTTGCATTTACTTGTCATTTGTTTCTCTTGTCCTTTGAGATTCTTTTTTTTCTTCTCATCCTCTGTCATCTAATCTATTGCCTTTCTTCAGTTTTTTTTAAAGCCTCTTTTCGAGTCTTATTGCCGTAATGGCTGTTGCGCTCAGTTTCCCCCCCCCCATTTGCCTTTTTTAGGCTTTATTGTCTTTTTCTTCAATTTTCTCTGTTCATCCTTTTCTTGCCCCTTTGCTCCATGGAGACTGTGTGCTGCACCAGTGTAAGTAATCGTGGACGGTCTTTGTCTTCCTCACTCAGCCTGCCTGCTCAGTGGTCATCTGTAACTGAGAGTGCTGTAGTGCAAAAAGTGTTTATGCTTGTCTGTAACTTTCATACACAGGGTGTTATGTTGAGTTACGTGGGAAGCTAGACGTATTCATTTGTGCCCCACTCAAATACTATGTTGATCTATTAGTGTTTTAGTAGTGCATCCCTCTGCCACATAAAACACACCTGTTTATATGTGACGCTATAGACCTTTTTACTTTTGGGGCCCAATGGCAGGGGACATGACCTGCTTGTGAGCAATAAAATGAAACAGAAAATACATTATTATTCACTAAACTTATAATATATGGGCAAAATTACTGGCGCTGCAGGAAATTAGATTTGATATTGGGTTGTCTATCCACCCCAATTTCAGTTTTCTTGATTATTACTGTAAGTGAAGTGTCCCAAGAATTTAGTCCCTCTTGAGCAAGGTTTCCTTAACCTTTTCAGCTCAAGACATCAAATGCTTTCGCCACAGCGAGCCATTGACACGATTTTTTGGCACAAAGGTTGTCTGCCCTAAGTTTGGGAATTGTGCAAGGTCAATTGATCTTATTATATTGTTCACTTTGCACATGTTGCACTCCATCAGAGTGCAACATGTGCAAATGAGTGTAGAGCACAGCAGAATGAGGGTTAGAAGTGCTAGACTAAACAGGTTTTACTATAGAGGGAGACTTAATCACACCCCCCACCCCCCCTACTCATCACCTCTGAATGATGATACTTTTTTGCAAACACTGGGAAAATTTATGTAATATACTGATATATGTGTATGCAATATATCAGTGAAAAGTGTGATTATTTTTGCTTGTTTAGCACTTTGGATTGGATTCCTTCATACTTTCGTTTGGTCTGTCATTAAAAGTTCCACAATTGAATCGCAGTTATATAAATATATTGGGGACAAATATTGTTTGTTGTTGATAAATAATTACAAAGCATTATGTTGTATGTGCTTCTCTTACAGATGACCCCAAAGACAAAGAGGAAAAGCATCCATAGTAGAATGCTGAGACCGGTGTCTCGTGCCTTTGGTAAGCTGTAGTGTGTTTAAATTCAACTCTGATTGGAAAATAGAGTAAATATCGTTACCCAATATTTAAAAAAATATATATATAATTCAGGAAGAGTGCACTGCACTACATTTATAATAATAAACGTATATGTTGCACTGATATTATTGACAAATATCTCTCTGACAGTTGAAACTCAGCAGTATTGTCTTTGTAAAGGAGATGCAGATATTGTTTGTGTGTCTAATTTTGTGGCTAGTGTGCCTTAAGTGCTAATTTCCTTTCTCCGACATTATCAATAGAGATGGAGTTTGACCTGGACAAAGCATTGGAGGACGTACCAATGCATGTGGAGGACACGCCGCCTCCGTCGCACACTTCTCCAGCTGCTTCTCAGCCCTTAGCCAAAGGGGAGCAGCGTCTGCCAGGAGGGATGTTGGAGCTTCCGTCCGAGGAGGAGAAGAAGCTGCAGCACTTCACAAAACTAAGACCCCGGAGAAACAAGAAAACACACTCCAGCAAAATACCAGTGAGTATAATGTATTTAAAGATATTGAATATGTGTTGTGACGATTGAATGTTTTTGTTGTTGTTGTTTTCAAAGCAAATGAGCAGCACCCCACCACAGGATGGGGAGCAGAACGGCTTGATGGGAAGGGTGGATGAGGGGGTGGATGAATTCTTTTCCAAAAAAGTCACCAAGATGGATTCAAAGTAAGACGCAGTGATAGTCTTCTCATAGATTTGGCTTTCTACCCACATTGGCTCGATCTTTCCTCAGACGTTCCATGAAGAGCTCCGAATCTCACGATGGAGAGAAGAAGAAGAGCAAAGGAGGCTTCCTCAACCTAATCAAACGTTCTTCCAAATCGGATAAATCAGACAAGTTGGAAAAATTAGAGAAAAATCAGGTGACCCCTTCCTCCTCGGCTACGTCTTCAGCCTCTTTAGTGTCAGTTTCCAGCATCGCTGAGGAACCCGCCTCGCCAAAGTCCACAGTAAAGAGTCCAGCACCTGAGCCAAAGTCCAGGTACCATTGAACTCATCGTATGTATATCTTACACCTGCGACGGTGATGTAAAATTAAAAAAAAACAATTCTCCCATCGAGGGAATCAAATACAATTTTGTGCACAGGTTTTATTTGCATTGTTAAATGTGTGTGTGTTTTTAACTACTCACAGTTTGCTTTTTGATGAAATAATTTTCCCCCTCATAAATTCAGCATCATTTATATGTGTAACAGTTATCATTCATTTCAGTTGACCAAATTATTGGGACCTGGTTAATTTCTCGAAAGATTCTTATGATGCATTTGAAGAATGCCCGATATTACGGAAGCGTATTGCCGCTACAACGGAAAATGCTAAACGTTCAGTATAACGTTAAAAGGTGAAATTTATCACGTTATAACGTGATACTGAACTTCTTTTTACAGGTGGGGCAGCTAATCGCATCCATCCGATATGATGTATATCTACCTATTTTGTTCATCTCCAAGCATGCATTTCAAGTTTTTCGATCCGTCCCGTTCGTCCTGCAGAGATTCGTCCAGTCGCTCACAGCCTGCAGACTACAGCAGCGGCTCGGAACGCTCGGAAGAGCTGAGGACGCCCGACTCCATAGACGAGCCGTGGGAGGGCTCCGACGGCCGAGGGAGTCCCCAGGGAGGCCGGCGGTACCCGGGCATGCAAATGATGGGCGGCGGGCTCCTGGCGGAGATGAAGGCCAAGCAGGAGAGGAGAGCACATAAGGTGAGCTGCTATCATTCAGACAGAAAAAAAGTTGTGTTTTTGTTGTTGTTTCCAGGTTGTGAATAGCACAAGGCATAAAAATAATATGTTGTCACACAGTGGCAGTTTCTGGAATGTGCAACATGCACCATGGGATCACCTTTTTAAGCAGAGGACTGCGCGTAACTGAATTGCCGTAAAGAACAACTCCTGCCCTTTTGCTGTGGATACCTTATGTACTTTAAATGTAGATTTTTGGATTGCACAAGCTCTGCTTTACTATTACAGAATCTATTGGTAGACGAAGACCACTAATGTTATAAACATTCTTTAATAATCAAAATTGTGTCTTCCAGTCCTCCAGCCCTGACAGACCTGACAGCAATGCCACAGGTGAGTTAACATGCTTGCGTCTTATTTCACTAGTAGATTGGCACACTCAAAGAATTACAGGGTATTTAAAAAGTCACTGTGCATTGAGATTTTTATTAAGAGACATATCTCTGTATAGAATACAGGAGGTTCATTTGTACGAGTTTGAATGACCAATAAAAGTCTGCCTGTGAACCCGGCTTATGATTTGTGTTTTTGCTTACCGAGCCATACTCAG
Organism: Phycodurus eques; assembly: GCF_024500275.1. NCBI lineage: Eukaryota > Metazoa > Chordata > Actinopteri > Syngnathiformes > Syngnathidae > Phycodurus > Phycodurus eques. Next base: position 29,943,650 of record NC_084528.1, on the reverse strand, counting down.
TCTGCAGGTTTTCATCCCGGTGACCATCTTTCCTCTCCCAGGTTCTCCAGAGAAGACCTCCGCACGTGTTGAAACAAAGCCCGATCCCGCTCCTCGTACCCGGGTTCCGTCCTCCTCGGGTTCTCCTGGGGGGCCGGTTAGTCCTAAACCGGTGATGCCCCTTGGAACGAAGCCCGCCCTGTCTTCCCGGCCCTCCCTGCCTCAGAAGCCGAGGACCAGCAGCAGTCGGAGCATAGGTACTGTCAAAGCCTCTCTCCTTTGCATCAAATATGTCATGATTTCATCGTATCTTACTTCTATGTTCAATAGATGAGAGCTCAGACACCACCAATGGTGGGGGGCCTGGGGGGGTGTCTCCTAAAGTGACAGCTCTCCCGTCGCTAAAGAAGGTGTTACCAGAGAAAGACAAGGAGGGCCACAACAGTCTGCAGCCGGGAGGTTCTGCCAATAAACCCACTCAGGAAGGTGAGGAGCGTCTGTGTGTGCCAGCTCTCACATTATATGCAGTTTGTCTGATAATCAGCACGGTGTGGAGTGGTTAGCACGTCCGGCCCACAGTTCTAAGGTCGTGGGTTCCAATCGAGGCGTCTGCCTTCCTGTGTGGACTTTGCATGTTCTTTCCGCACCGGCGTGAGTTTTCTCTACCAGGTGCTCCGGTTTCTAGGGATGTTACCAGACGTGTCAAGTCTTCGATGCGTGTGTCGGGTAATGAAGGGGGTGTTTCGTTACACGCTTTGCGGAAGGAACCCCCCCCCCGCGTAACGAGGCTTGCTTCATTTACGTGAGGAGATGGAAATGATGACGTCCGAAGCCTGCTGTCCGGCTGTACCGCGTGACCTATTCAGGAATTGCTTCAAGATTTTACCAGCAAAATAAACATGTAGGCTCCATTCACAATGTGTTTATTTCTGATCAGATCAGCTTAGAGTTTGGACATAAAAGTTGGCATCTACCATGAAACAGAAAATAGCCTGATTTCCATTGTTTTCTATTCCTCATTGTCTTTTTGTCATCGTTCAGGGAGGAAAGCATCCGCGTCCGACCCCAGTCAGCGCTCCAGCCATCAGCGCAGCAACTCTGATGACCACGGCCCCTTCGGGGCCAAAGGGCCGTCCCCGAATCCAGACAAGGAAAAAACAGGCAAAAAATCTTCCAATCCTGGGGAGGAAGCCGACAAAGAAATTATTTTGATATAAATGGATCGCATTTAATGCAAAAATGAACAGATGTTTTTTCATTTGAAAATGACTCAATGGGCAATATAAGGAATACTTATTTATAAGTTGTACACTGAGTACAAATGATGTAATACCTGTTAACATAGTAGCCTGTTAATAGGTATCATCACAGATTTTTTTTTCTTCTCTTTCTGATGTCACCTACTAAACCAAACACTAAGAGCTTCCTTAATCGTACAGATATATTTATTTAAATTCGGTACTTCAAAGTGTTCCTGAGTGTTCATTCAGGCAATTAATCGTGTGAGCTGACTGATTAAAACCACTGAAGAGGAGGCATGAACATGCTTTCAGTGGAAAAGCAAGTGTGGGCTCAGAACACTGAAGAGAGGCTGTGAAAAATGACTGACGATGATAATCGCATATGTTTTTTTTTTTGCAGTAGCTTGTCTCTAGGGACCAAACCTTATAATTATAATCACAACAATACCACTTATCACTGTACTGTACTTGAAGTTTAATGTAGTACTAGGCTCAATGGCATTTCCGTTCCTTGATGCTTAAATCCGTTTGCGCTAAAATATGTATCTAGATCCATTATGCAACTGATCTTTTTTACAGGGCAATACAGGTTCAAGCTGAGCGGCTCAGCGCACACGCAAACCACACTAATGTAGCTTACCTGCACCGAACAATCTCCAACCCGCTTGTTCCTCACTGGTGAGGATTTCAAACACCCTTTGCGGTACAAATTAGCTTTCAATCAACAAAGGCTTCAGCACTGTTAACTAACAAGCATTCACGCACTGTGGACGGAACAAATAATAATCTTGTTACCCTTTAACGTCTGTCTCTTGTTTTACGAAGCTTGTGTGTTGCATGCCAATTTTTGTCCAGTTGTCCTTCTGACTCTTGAGTTAAAGACATTGTGACGCCATCCATTGACACTCATCGGTGTCCTTCACAAACATTGAATAGTCAGGTGCTTTCAACCTTAAATTGCAATGCAAAGTGTAACAATGTAAACTCACCTTTGGTTCAGTTTTTGGACCGTGGTGCTCTCGCACAGCTTCTGGATGCTTTACCTTGACAGCACAAAACATTTTCAAGAGCGACAAATGTTATTTTTACACAGCCTGACAACCGTTGCCTGTCACTGCCTGTGCTGCAAAATGCGGTGGAAAGGAAACATGCGATCCGGTTGAGATTGCTACAACTTGCAGACATAAGACTAAACTGACTGAGGTTGAAGCACACGTGTCAAGTGAACTCCAAAAGAACATTTTCCAGCAGTTTTGTTTTCCCTCGTAGAATGGCACCTTTAACTCTAATCATGCAAATAACACTGTCCCTGTTGTACATAATTTCCCCGGCCTGATGCCAATTTAATTTATTTTTATTATTTTTTTTGTCCAAAAAGAAGTTAAGTCACAGGTGCACAAGTTTGCTGTAGCTGACTGTGACTTTGACAAAATAACAGTCGACTCCTGAGTGAGTTGTGTGTGTGTGTGTGTGTGTGTGTGTGTGTATATATATATATATATATGTGTGTGTGAGACTGCATGACGTGCACTGTACTGTATGAACTGTATATATGCCCATACAGGCGTGTTTGTGTAATACATGCACATGTAATATGGACACTGTGAGGTTTTTTTTTTTTTTTTTTTTGCACACGCCAACAGTTGTTTTTGGTACACTGCTCGTAACATTCGGAATAACTTCCGCAACGGTCTCTTTCACAATTGGACATTTTGTTTATAAAGCCAGTTGTCTTCATGTATGCATTTGTTATGACGTATATTAAATCTTAACATTTCTGTCATGATTTAAAAAATAAAATAAAAACAATTTAAAAAAAAAAAAGCAAAACTCTTACATAAATACTAAAGACACGTTTGCACATCCTGTCTTGATAAAAGTTTTGGAATCATCGTGTTGCTTTCATTCTATTTGTGTCCATGTGAATATTAATGTTGATTAAAATCATTTAACGGGCTTTAGAATGTGTTGCCTATTTTCACACGTGAAAGGAAATTTCGGCGGAACCTCAAGTCTATCTGGTTGTTGTTTGACAGACTTCACTTTTTTCCTGAAGGAAAAAATAATAGTATGGATTCATTTTAACTCCACGGGCAATGTTTTAAGTAACATTGTCATAATGCCAACTGTAGTTAATAGTCGACAGATATGTTAACCTCAGTTTTAGAAAGGAAAACTAGTCAGTAAGTCAGCATACATTTTCTAGCAAATGAAAAGTGCTTAAAGAACCGAAATGTATGATAGAATGTTTCTTTTTCTGCTTGTTTCTTCGGTATGTATGGTTCAAGACATTGATTGTTGATTATTTAAAAAAAATGTTTAAAAAAGACCACAGATTAAAAGTGTTGGCTGGCCAATTTCATGCTAGTTATTAGCCAGTGTGATTTTAGCTACATGCTAGTTAGCTGTGTTATCAGCTTGCTTTAATGTTCTTGTGTCATGAACTTGATCATGAATTGCAGGATTTTTTTATTGGTCAGCCAGATCTATTCCTGTGTTATGTTTATTTCTGGTGCTGTCTTTATCACCACACTTTTCCTCTTTGCCATCACTGTTACACTTCTGTGGTGGCAACACAAAAAGCCGAAGAAAAAGATTTCTTGATAAAATGTTTTTTTTTTTTTTTTTACTGTTTTGCAGATGTGAGAGTAAGTCGCATATGTGCAAGTTTCAAGTAAGTCTAAAGTTACTGCAGCAAACAAACACCAAGCAAGTAGTCGAGTCAAGTCATCACTTTAACTCGGTCGAGCTGTCACACTGTGTATTACAATCTTGCTCAGTCGTCACATACAGTGGGTACGGAAAGTATTCAGACCCCCTTAAATTTGTCACCGGTATATTGCAGCCATTTGCCAAAGTCTTTTAAGTTCATTTTTTGTCCTCGTTAATGTGCACACAGCACCCCATGTTGACAGAAAAAAACAGAATTGTTGACATTTTTGCAGATTTATTAAAAAAGAAAAACTGAAATATCACACAACCATAAGTATTCAGAGCCTTTGCTGTGACACCCATATTTAACTCGGGTGCTGTCCATTTCTTCTGATCATCCTTGAGATGGTTCTACACCTTCATTGGAGTACAGTTCTGTTTAGATTTTTCTGATTGGACTTGATTGGGAAAGCCACACCCCTTTCTATGTAAGACCTTACAGCTCACAGTGCATGTCAGACCAAATGAGAATCATGAGGTCAAAGGAACTGCCGGAAGAGCTCAGAGACAGAATTGTGGCAAGGCACAAATCTGGCCAAGGTTACAAAACATTTTCTGCTGCACTTAAGGTTCCTAAAAGCACAGTGGCCTCCATAATCCTGAAATGGAAGACGTTTGGGACGACCAAAACCCTTCCGAGAGCTGGCCGTCCGGCCAAACTGAGCAATCGGGGGAGAAGAGCCTTGGTGAGCGGGGTAAAGAAGAACCCAAAGATCACTGTGGCTGAGCTCCAGAGATGCAGTCGGGAGATGGGAGAAAGTTCTAGAAAGTCAACCATCACTGCAGCCCTCCACCAGTCGGGGCTTCATGGCAGAGCGGCCCGACGGAAGCCTCTCCTCAGTGCGAGACACATGAAAGCCCGCATGGAGTTTGCTAAAAAAAAAAAACACCTGAAGGACTCCAAGAGTGTGAGAAATAAGATTCTGTGGTCTGATGAGACCAAGAGAACTTTTTGGCCTTAATTCTAAGCGGCATGTGTGGAGAAAACCAGCCACTGCTCATCACCTGTCCAATGCAGTCCCAACAGTGAAGCACGGTGGTGGCAGCATCATGCTGTGGGGGTGTTTTTCAGCTCCAGGGACAGGGAGACTGGTTGCAATGGAAGGAAAGATGAATGTTGCCAAGTACAGGGATATCCTGGACGAAAACATTCTCCAGAATGCTCAGGACCTCAGACTGGGCCGAAGGTTCACCTTCCAACAAGACAATGACCCTAAGCGCACAGCTAAAACACCGAAGAGGTGGCTTCAGAACAACTCTGTGACTGTTCTTGAATGGCCCAGCCAGAGCCCTGACTTAAACCCAATTGAGCATCTCTGGAAAGACCTGAAAATGGCTGCCCGCCAACGTTCACCATCCAACCTGACAGAACTGGAGAGGGTCTGCAAGGAGGAATGGCAGAGGATCCCCAAATCCAGATGTGAAAAACTTGTTGCATCATTCCCAGAAAGACTCATGGCTGTATAAGCTCAAAAGGGGGCTTCTACTAAATACTGAGCAAAGGGTCTGAATACTTATGGTGTGTGATATTTCTGTTTTTCTTTTTTAATACATCTGCACAGATTTCAACAATTCCGTTTTTTTCTGTCAATATGGGGTGCGGTGTGTACATTAATGGGGGGGGGGGGGATGAACAAATGATTTTAGCAAATGGCTACAATAGAACTGAAAAGTTTAAGGGTGTCTAACTACTTTCTGTGCCCACTGTACATTGGAGTGATGTTTTTATCATATCATAACACACACAGAAAAAAGGCTATTTACGCCTTAAAAGCTAAATAATAGAACATGCAAATATTTGTATACACTGCACACACAGTATTGCCTATATAGAATATCGATCTGCTTTTTCGAATGCGCGACCACCAGATGGCATGAACAGCTCTTAAGAAGTGTGCGTTTGTGCGGTTCCCACATGCAAAAGGGGTGTGGTTTCTGCATGCAACGACCACATATTGTTCAAGCAAGAGTTTAAAAGGCGCCGCAAGAATCTCGCTGTGCAAAAGAGAGAGAGAGTGACAATGGACAGTGCCTTTGACAAGCTGGATGCTTCTGGTTTCTTGGAAATCTGGCAGCACTTTGACGCAGATGGTAAAGCTAATGAATCTCATATCTTCATATCCAAGCAGCTGTGAATGCTGATTGATACACGCAGCTTATTTGTCTTATGAGGAAAAGTTACATCTTGCAACGTAATATCTTGAAAAGATCCTGGAAAGTAGTGCTGTTTTTATTTTTTATTTTTTTTTTGCATTTTAAAACACAGCAGTTTATTATGTTTTTATTCCATTTCATAGTCTACAGTCACATAAATGCAAAGATGCTGGCTAAAACTGAAAAGTAGGGAAATGTTGAGTAATTCACTGACTTCTTGTGGGTATTTTCAATTGAAAATGACGTAAACAATGAACTGCTAATGTGTTTTTGTCAGACAATGGCTACATTGAGGGCAAGGAGCTGGATGAGTTTTTCCGTCACATGATGAAGAGACTGGGGCCACAGGTAAGTCCACTTGGCATCGCATCACCCGGTTAGCCTGTGATGACAGCGGCTCACTTTCGTCAGCAACGTTTCGTCATTATTTCCTCACTCATCTGACATGCTGATGAACGCATGAGTCGGCTCGGGGCTCTGATGGCTGAAAACGTCAAATGATATGAATTGGTAGTCCACTGCAAGTTCTGCACTTGGAATATTTTCGTGCCATGTTTACGTGAGTGACGGCGATTGACATTTGCACTTGGGTAAATCCGCCTCCGGTCGTAATGAATGTCTGCACAGTGCGGGTGTGCTCGACTTGGCCACAAATGGGATTGTATAAAACAAACAGACCGCATGTCTCTCAGTCATCCATTTTCAAGAAAATGAAATTGGCAGTCATTTCCAATAATATGCATCTGCGTTGGAGCAATCCATAAATAACTAATTGCCCTCGGAGCGGCCCTTTTACACCACCCTTATCGATACGGTGTAACGTCAGCGGCAGAACCGGAGGCCAAATTTGCTGCATTGCCAATGTGGACAAAGGAATGTACTATACTATAAAGTGGCAGTATTTACTCATGTTTTATATATCGTCACTGTCGGGCAGAATCCTTGCACCTCCAAAATGACAACTTTTTAGTTTTAGGAAATTAAAAAACACATAAAATAAACGAACATCTTGCTTGAGTTTCCGTTTGTTGGAGTTGGTATTATACCTTAAATTGCTATTGTATACTCACATCAACACAACAGCACCCCGAAATTATCTTCAATCGCTAATTGTAATGTGATCAAAATTAATTAGCTAATTTATTACATTGTCATTGATTAACATGGTACGAACACGGCACCAGCAAGTCGTGCCCATCAAAGTCTGCGGTCACGTGACTCCACCGACCGTGCAAAAAGCTGTTAACGTCACAAAAGCAAGCGCCTGTGTTACGTCATCTTCCCAAACTCTTTTCAAAGTAGAGCCATTAGCTATGCAATTAATACAACGAGCTGACCAAACCTGTATATTAGGCAGAAATAAATATGCACATTAAAATCATTTTGACTTTGACTTTCACTGTGTGTGTTGTGAATCTATATATTTGAATTTCACTTTTGAATTTAACGAGTGGAATCCATTCTTTTTTTCACAATATTTCAATACACGGAGATGCACCTGTGCATTTCCCGAAAGCAACAAAAAACTAGAAGCAATTTTAATAGATAATAATAAACATGTTTGTTAAATGGAAACCTCTTTACAGTGTCAATGAAAACTGAGAATTGCCCGTAGACGTAATGTTCATCTAAATAAATATTTTAGCTTTTTTTTTTTTTTTTTTGCACAGGTGTACACATTTTTATGGCCCATAAGTCTCATTTTTATTAACAAAATTCTGATTTGCAAGTGAGCAATGCATCTGTATCCCGTATACTGTACGTCCGGTTTTGTCTACATGATGGAAAAGGTTTGCCTAGCAACAACAAACGATTTCTGACACAAGAATGAACACTGAAAACAAACACTGGCCTTTCTCTAATGGATCTGGCGTCAGCGTGCACCTCTGCAGTCTGTGTGCGCTCCACATGGAAAGTCATGTTTCCCATCATACACCAACATGTTGCTATAGTTACATGCTTCAGATGTTTGGAGAGAAAAAAAAAACGAAACCTCTGGATGTTGGTATCCAAGCACATGTACACACAGACCCCAAGTGGTGCTCAAGCACTTTCCCTTTTGCCCTGGACAAAAAAAAAAAAAAGTCCTTTTTGCTGCAGACTATTTTATTATTATTATTATTGTTATTATTATTAATTATAGTATTTCAAAAACAATCTCTGTCATCAATTCCAGCCAAAGTGTTTTCATATTTGAGGGGGATTTTTTTTTAGTCCCTGCTAGAATTGTACATACTGTATGCTCTCACTTTAATTTGTTTGGGGTTAATGGTTTAAATGGTGGCAGGTGTGTGCGGACTCCCGTTTAACAGGAGTTTGATTGTGATTGCTGAATGCTGAACACAGCCACATCCCCATTTATGAGGGTGTGTGCATTTATGGCACCACATCATCTCAGTTGTTGTTGTTTTTGTTTACTTCCACTCTCATTTATTTCAGTTGATTTGGACAGGTTATATGTAAACTAATAGTAGAAAAAAAATTAAATGCTGTATTTGTATTTTTGTACCACATAATCCTGCTATATGGCCAGGGGTGTGTAGTCTTTTTATGGCCAGTATTGCTTCGCTCCTTTTTTAATAGGTGTTTTATTGAATGTTGATTATATTAACAGAAATGCAGTGAGTAGATAAGTTAAATATATACTACAGTTTTTTTTTAATAGTATGAAGAATTTTGGCGATGGGTGCCGTTTTTTGGCTTGAGCACCTGCTCCCAAAAATCTCCGTGCACGTGCCTTGATTGTATTTTGTGTAAAAGGAGGCTGTGGGCCTTTTGGTGTGTCCAGTTGAAAATAAAAATAAAAAGTGTCATTGTCTTTTTTCATTCGAAAAAAAAATTCTAATGAGTAACATTGAGAAGAAAATTGCATTCAGGAGACTGCAGCACACACACAAAAGTACATGATTGTACCTTTTGGGCAACAATTGCTTGACCCCTTCAAAAGTAATACATTCGTAGCCTTCATCTTTATAACTTGGTGTTACACCTGTACCTTATAGGGACCTTGAAAAGTTACAGCAGTTACTTTGGAATCAAATAATAAGCTCTGTGCGGTGTACATTATAGGTTGTCTGTCACAAACGTTAACATGTAAATTATTGCTATTATGTTTACTCTTAAAACACTGTAATCCACAAATAAATGGGTTTTATTACATATTCATCACAGTAAGTCCCCTTAAATGATAAAATATGTACCACATACTGAGATAACGGGGGGAAAATACGGATTGACATTATATTTATAAGACGACAGTCATAAAAATCATTTCCTCAGCATTCATCGTCATTGGTTTCTTCCAATGTGTCGGTCGCTACGCAACGGCTGTCAAGTGACGAAGAATTGAGAGTTACTCGATGTATCCCAGCCTTGTAGTGTAGCGAAAGCACTTTTATGCGATCCAGGCAGCGACGTGTTTAGCCTGCAGCCTCAGTGCTACAGATGTTCAAATGAATGCTCGTGTGCGTGTGTGTGTGTCCTTGCAGGAGAAAGCGACTGAAGCACGGGTCCAGAGGCTGAAGCAGAGGTTCATGTCCGCCTACGACGTCTCCGCTGATGGCAAACTGCAGATCCAGGAGGTACTCCTTTGGTCATATACGCTGCAATTTGTTTATTTGCAATGGGGTAACAAAAAAAGCGAGAACAAATGTGGCTCAGCAAATTTGTGTTTTGGTTCGGCCGCAGTTTTTGCCATCGGCAGGGTGTACTCTTGGATGGATGGAGTCAGTCACATATTTGTAAGTCTGAAGGCTTGATTAAAAGGGCATCATTTCCATCTTTTCCTTGAAAATAATCAAATAATGATATTGCTTTAACACATTTTCAAATGAAGTCTAATCAAACGATGTTATTTCTAAGTGGAGATCAACATAAGTCTAAAAATGAGGAAAACAAAGAGAAATATCCATATTCATCCTCGCTTGCACCAAAGTGTCATCGTTCGAAGGATAGCCGTACGTGACGTTTTTGTGTAATGTGCTCGGCGGAGCTCAAATAAATTCTCGACTTTTCATAGATGGATCGTGGGATCGTCTCTCTCCTCCAGTTGAACTTTTAATCCTGCGCAAGTCCACAGAAAAGCAAACACACGAGTGCCTCCGTTTTTCGTCTGACCAATGTAAAGGCTCACCGTGAAAGGCATTCGTGCATTTGGCTTTGTCTGACAATAATCCGCTGCCGCTCTCCTCTTCCGCTGCCGCACTTGCTCGTCTGTCTTTTATTGAATTCATGTTTCCGTGACAAAGACACAGTCCTTATTCGATTAAGTCTGCTCTGGAGGCTTTGCAGACGGAAGCTCCCCGATGCCTGGTCAAGCGCTTTTCAGATATCTCGTCAATTCTCAAAGGGAGCCGTTTTCATTTACTCTAATGTCCACTTGACTGACGACCTAGATTAAAAAGTCACGATTCGAAGATGACAATGACCTTCTTCATTTCACAGTGCTTCTCTTGGCTGCACTGATGTTAAATGTTTTTGAACAATCAACGCCACTCGATGTAATGTATGCGACTTTGACTGTGCTGACAATGAAAATTCACCATTTTTCTATCCTCTGCTTGGTGGATCAGAGCAAAACTTGTTACAGCCAACGGGCAAATCCCCACCGAAGGCCCAGACGTCCAAATATTCTTTTGTCCTGTTCAGGCGGCATTATCGTGCTCTACCGTCAATGGAGAATTAGGAAGGAAGTGAGCAGAGCGGTCAGAGTGCTGCTGCATCCTCTCTGATAGGCCGCCTGTTAAAAGTCTGCATTTGGCACCCACGTTGGTGCGTTGCGTTTGTCGTTTGCTGTATTTCAATGTGATGGGCGGCAGCGGGCAAGGTTTAATCTACTAATGGACGTATAGTAATGTTATTAAAGGACAGCCGTAGGAGTGAGAGGAGGGCGACTCAGTCCAAATACACATTTCTATTCCCCTGGCGGTGTGTACACTCATCGAAACTCAATCATTATCTGCAGAGGGAGGATAGGAATGCCTTTATTTTTCCATCATCTCATGTTTACTGCATGGGAACACTTTCTTCACCAGAAACACTCACAGAAAAAAACAAAAACAAAGACTGAACACTTCAAATGTTTGGCAGCGTCAGAAAATTGACTGTCCGTGCAATTGTGGGCTTTGTTTTCCAGTTGGCTAACATGATCCTACCTGAGAAGGAGAACTTCCTGTTGATCTTCCACAGAGAAGCTCCTCTTGACAACAGCGTCGACTTCATGCGGGTGAAGCCACTCGCTATTACTGTCGTCACTTGTTGGGTACAGGGTTGAAGTGCATGCGTTACAGTATAAGGCAAGGAACCATATTTGGCATCCACAATTAATTAGATATGCAGTCCAGCCGTATCATTGTTGCACAGTTTGTGTAACCTAACTACATAGCGTCTCATTGAATAATTCTTTCCGATAATGTTGCATACAACTCCAGAGTATCGACAATTCAAATCCAGCGATCATGTTCGGTTGCACTGCGACGGTAATGGTTAATAACTCTTTTCACGCTTTATCATCCTCCCTAATCAATTCTGTTTGACGAATGCCGTCACGTCCCGGCCACTGCAGATCTGGAGGAAATACGACGTGGACTGCAGCGGCTACATTTCGGCTCAGGAGCTAAAGGTAAATCAAAATGCTCTCACAAAAGCGAGCACGAACAGATTTCTTTGTGAAGGTGATTGCAAAAGCCTCAGCCGCCATTTCCTGTCCTTCCATTTCCTCGTCGACGTATTTGGCATTTTTAACCACTTGTGAGGCATTTTATCAGGTGGGAAGCATGGAATGGGTGCAAGGGATGACTTTTTCTTCAGCCAGACTTAAGAACAGTGAGGCGGACGTGTTAACCACGAACCACACACGCTGCCCCCTTCAACTTCAATACCGCAAATTTGAAAATATCATTTTCCATCACTTTTCACTCTCTTCTGGTACTTAATTACATTTAGTGGATTTTGATACCACTTGGGTTTTTTTTTTGTAAGGCTTTCCTGAAAGACCTGTTCCAACGGCATGGTAGGAAAGTGTCACCTGACAAGCTGGAGGAGTACACTGACACAATGGTATGAGTCACGCCTCGCATGGAACCCAGAAGGGCACAAAAAACACGTCCAAATCTTGTTTATCCGGCAGATGAAAATCTTCGACAAGAACAGGGACGGCCGTTTGGATCTGAACGACTTGGCCAGGTATATTATGAAGAAGAAGAAGAAGAAAAGCATGACTCATTTGTTACGTGTTGGCTGTCATAGTAACCGATTCGCAATTTTTGAGCACACAGTCTAATGAGATCCAACACGAGAGCTATATCAAACAAATCTGCCGTTACAAAGGTCATCATAAACAATATCATAAATGTAGATTTTAGATTGTATGTGTTTCTAATATATTTATTTCCTTGTTTAGTTTCATAGGAGGGCTAAAATATTAGACATTTCTCAGTATTAAGGTTCAATTTAGGATGGCAACCTTGGAGGTGCTCAGCCCCCATTCTCCTGGAGTCTCCAATTACACCGCAAAAAAGTGGATATGTATATAATATATATATATATATATATATATATATATATATATATATATAAACAGTTGTGGCTAGAGGGTCAGAAAATTTTCATTAAAAATAGCCCAAAAAAAAGTCTTCAACTAAGTTGAAGAGACGAAGTAGCGGCTTGCATCATCGCATGCCCTTGCTCTGTCCATGTTGTCATGGTAACGAAAGCTGTAAAAAGAAAAAATAATAATTGGAACTGCAGTGTGATGACAAGGCTGGCTGTAATTCTTTTTCTGTGTATTTTGACGGTCGAATGTCAGCCATCTTTTGTTAAGACACCTGGGAACTGTTTTAAGATGTGTGAAAAAAATAGAATATGTGTTCGCTTGCAATTCACGCATAAATAAAACAAGAATCCTCTTTGAAAAAAATACACATTTTCTTAGAATATTGCCTTTTTATTTTTAAGTCAACCAAATTCAAAGTGGAGATGGGTTCAAAATGAGTCATCGTATTTTTCATTATAATACACTGCTTTTAGGATGGATGATTTTGACGAAATACCCGTCAATGGCACACTATTAATTCCAAACTATGACTTTGTAATGGCGCCCAATATGACCTTGGCACTTCAAGGCCACCGTACTTCCGGGTTGAGGCACCTTCGTGGGATAAGACGATAACCTCTCTCGAACTAGCATGCAGTTTTTGATGTATGTGATCGATTGCAGTGCGTTCTTGGACTGACTGGCCTGTTTCGAAAAAAAAACTAATAATAATCTTTGCGCTGCAAATAATAGTGCATCACACCCATAACCATTCAATAACAAACTCTTCAAACCTCTTTGACAGTGTCATTCAAAACTGAACAATGATTTTATTATGTGCTATTATTAATACCAGTGTCTTTAAGGCAGAATGTTGAATATAGGTCTTGTTTGGAATCTCATCAGATTGAGTAGCTAATGTTGTAAATCATTGTGGAAGCTGTACTAGATGTTTATGTATTGCTGCTGCACCTGCAAGCATAATTCGATTTCTGTATTCGTCTGCTCATATGGAAGTGTCGTAACAATATTTTCCTCGACTAGGATCTTGGCTTTAGAAGAGAACTTTCTGCTCCAGTTCGAGTTGGACGTATGTGTCATATTTTGCATTGTAACACATGACATACAAGTAAATAGATCACATGAAATGAAACATTCTAACAACGTGCCATGTGGATGTTTTTTAGGCGGGCAGTAAAGTGGAGAGGAAGCGAGATTTTGAGAAAATTTTTGATCATTATGACAAAGTAAGTAGGATTGTTTTTTCAAGTAAATTAGCGTGTGTCAGTAACGTTTCAAATATATCCTAAAACGCTTCCTGGTGCACGGCCAAGAGAAGCGTTTCCATCATTCTTGTAACGTTGCTCTTTATTGATACAGCACCCCCATCTTTACTTATTCATGTGTCCCATTTTAAATGTAAAACACTCTGCATGGTAAGTGATGGTGCTTCTTGGCGCCAAAAGCTCTTCTTTAATTCAATAAAACACCCACTAGGTTGCCGGTTCACTCTTTGGCATACCAACGTAATTGTCGGTCTTATCAGCACTGATCCGCTTCTTTTATTCTTGTGCGCTAAAACGAGAACTTGAATGTATGTATGTGTCAATTAGTGGCCAGTCTGAATATTTCTTGAAAGACTTTTTTTCGAACGGTGAAGTAACCTTCAGACTTCTGAAGCAATCAGAGGCCTCATCATTGAGTTTGTCTTAAATGTCCGTCAGCGTTTACGGTTTGCGCAACCACAGTTCTGCGAGCCTCGTTGGATTCATTATTGGAAAGCCTTGGGCTTTTTTTTTTTTTTTATAGGTGACTTTTTGGGAACACGTCTAAAATATTAATTGGATGATGTCACCCGAAGGTATCAGATGACCTCACTGCAGCTCAGGGCTATGTGCTTTTTTCGGGGGGACTTTTTGTACCTTTTTCGTGAACAGCAGGAGGAAGTAAGTACGTGAAGTAACCAAGCTCACATTCAAAAAGCAGCAGGCATGTACAATGCACAGTGGTAACTTGACTCGTAGAGTTTTTATAAAAAGGAAATTAGAAAGGAGTACGCTGTAGCACTGTACTGTGTAAAAATGTCTGATAACAACACAATTAAATAGAATGTAAATAATGAAACCATTTCAGATCGTAGTTTTCACGCTTTAGTTCGATGGACATTGTGCTGCTCCTGCTGGCGTGTGCATCTTGGCCGCCAGGGGGCAGTATAATAAATATGTATAATATGCACACATTTGATGGTGACATGCATTCGACTTTAGAAGTTACAATAGAGTACATGTGACTTTCCTGGGGTGAATAAACGAATAGTAAATATCACAAAATCACTTTTTTGAGATGGTTCTGGTTTGGCCTTTGAATTTCCAAGTATTCCAAGACCGGATATCCAAGTCAGTCAATGAAATCCATTCAAACAGTTTGAGCAACTTAACTCATTCACTGCCAGCCCTCCCAGTTAACATGGAACGTTGACGTCTAATTACGTTGATGGCAGTGAATTTAATAGTCAGTCTCGTCTCATAATGTCTGAGATGTACTTTATACGACAGAGGCAATGTTCATTTTTCATTCATTTGTCGCCACTGTTTTAGAGCAAGACTGGAGCATTGGAAGGCGCGGAGGTGGACGGCTTTGTCAAAGATATGATGGAGCTGGTCAGGGTAAGAACGCATCAGAGCAGCCGCACGTCATTTGACCTCTCCATCGAGTTCAGAATGAGGCTTGAAAAACGATTGTTTTGTTTTGCAGTCATGAAAATCTGTTGAATGTTTTCAACTTGAACATTATATTGTAACTCAACACCAATTGGATTTTACAGAATGAAGTATGAAGAGGAACTTCTCAAAACCATTTATGACGTTTGCGTTGTCACTTTAACTCTGATGTAAATGAAGCTTTTGAACTCCTCAGCCCAACCTCACGGGTCCCGATCTTGACAGGCTGCGAGAGGTTCTGTTGCGCCACTGCGACGTCAACAAGGACGGGAAGATTCAGAAAAACGAGCTGCTGCTGTGTCTGGGGGTGAAGCAAACGCTTTAACCGCATCGCTGGTGTTATTGTGTTAGATTCGAAAAAGCACGAACGTATCGCACGTGAGGCAGAAACGGATCATGTCGTTCATGCGTGATCCTGATTGATCAGTGAAGTGTGATGAATTGAACACGTGGTGATACCGTGTCATAAAAACAAATGCCTATTGTGCATGTTAAAAGCCAAATTAAATAATGCAAAGTGGATGCTTGTGGTTAGAAAGAAACAATTGTGCTGTAAAATGCATTTGTCACCACTTATTAAAAAAAATGAAACGAATGAGGTGCATATCACTTCGAATGAAAGCGATTCAATGAACTGTTGTATCTAATGGTTGCGATGACCAAGTGCACATGGTAACAAGCTTTTATGTTATTTGTTTTGTGTTCATTGTTATTGTCATCTCCATGAAAATAATATGCATAAAACATTGATACTGTGTCTTTCACCCATTCGCACAACGTCTATATATCACAAACATAACACGTTGAATATAATGAATTGCTTTGAATGGTCAAAAGCTACTAAAAGTTCAACGTGCGTAGCCGTAGACCAACACTGCTCCTCCCTCTATGAACATGGCCGAAAGTTTGCTTCTCTTGTACACCTGAGACCCAAAAACGGCCGCGAAGCCTTCAGGGCATGATGTTGTCGTCTGGGCGTCCTCTATTGACCTACACAAAATAATGCAGGATGTTCCATAAGTCCTCGCCCACGTATGCCATAACATCTACAGTGCCGTGGAAAAGTATTGCACCCCCCCCTGCTCAAACATTTTTGCTTGTTTCCCCACTTTAATGTTTAAGATCCTCAAACAGACAAATATAACCCAAGTGAACTTAAAATGCTGTTTTTAAATCGTCATTTTATTTCTTAAGGGGAAACGAACCTATTCAAAGTTACCCCCCTTGTTAAATCATGAATTCACATCTTTTGGTTAATTTTCACTGATCTATCAGTCTGGAGAGGGTAAGAAAAGTCATTGCTCAAGCTTTAGGATTCCAGTGAACCATAGGAAGAGCCATGGTTCAAATGGAGAAATGATGGAGCAGGGGGGAACCTTCCCAGGAGTGGCCGGCCTACAAAGATTACCCCAAGAGAACAGCAATGACGCATCCAGGAGGCCACAAAGAAACTCAGGACAACTTCTCAAGTATTGTAGGCCTCCATTGCCTCAGTTAAGGTCAGTGTTCATGACACAACAGTAAGGAAGAGACTGGGCAAAAAAAACACTGCTCATCACAAGGAACAACGCTTTGTCTTAATTTTGCAAATAAAAACAGAAGAAATCTGAATAATAAGATATTTAGGAGAATATTATATGGACGCACGAGATGAAAGTTGAGCTTTTTGGAAGATGTGTGTCTCGTTACATTTGGCGTAAAAGTACCACAGCATTTCAGAAATAGACCTCCATGCCAGCAGTCAAACATGGTGGTGGCAGTGTGATGATCTTGGGTTGCTTTGATGCTTCAGGACCTGGACAACATGCTGTGATTGATGGAGCCGTGAATTCTGCTCTTTAACAGAAAATCCTGAAGGAGAATGTTCAACTATGAGTTGGTGACCTCAAGCTGAGGTGCACTTGGGTTCTGCAACAGGAAAACAATACAAAACACACCAGCAAGTCAACTTCTGATCTCTTGATGATCTGAAACATTCAAGTGGGGAAACAAGCAAAAATGTCAGAATTTGAGAAGGGGCCCAATACTTCATCGCGGCACTGTATTAGAACGTCTCTCAGTCTGAGATGTACAGTAGAGTGCAGATCTTAATATTTGAACAGTCCCTTGTGAGAGATCATGCGGTACACGGGGAGTGCAACTGGCTCACTTGTTTGTTCTGACCTGCTACGGTCATTAAAAGGCGGTAATGGGCTGGACCTAAATGCTTAAGTACCCTCTTTTTCCCCAGAGAAAGAGAGCACCTGTGATAGATGTGTGTGTGTGTGTGTGTGTGTGTGTGTGTGCGTGAAGATACATTGTAGAGATATACTGGAGGCCTCATTTTCCCAATGTACCACTTAGGGCTAATTTGCAAATAATTGCAGGGCCAGAGAGGACTAAACAGACATTACACATTATTCCTTTGTGTACAGATGACAGTCAATTGTCAGTGTGCGCGTGTACAGTGAGCGCGTGTTTGTGTGTGTATTCGAGAGGGCGATTGAGCAGCTGCCTCACAGCTGCTCCAGAACAAACACGTTCCCATTGAGAGAGCTTCAGTTTCCGCCGGCCCGTAATCCTCGTGTCCACTCGCTGTTCGACGCGTCTAATGGATGCCAAAGAAACCTCGCCGGATGCAAGTTGAGTGCCAGGCCTCCGTCTGTCAAGACTCACAGAGTCAGCGCTTGTTATTGTTACTTGGCAACCACAATCAAATGAACAAAAACAAAAACCTCCTTCTGAATGCTGTGATGGTGCACGATGGCACAGTTTCATTTTCTGTCGATAACAAGCTCAGCGTAGACTTAAAAGCAGTCGCGGCGGCGGGCGGTAATGACGTCACAGCATGACATGACATGAGAAGGACGCTGTTTCCTTTCATTTGACCCTAAAACTCATCCCCTTCTGTCTCACTAATATCATGATCATCCTGTCAAAATGTCACTTTAGTCTTAAATGTTCTGATGCCTTGCCAGGGGGCCTGGGGGTGGGGGTCAGTGGGGGTCAGTGGGGGTGACCAGGGGGGTGGGCATCCTACGGTCTACGTTTGCCCCGGCTACGGTTGGCTACCTTTTGGCTCCGCCCCTGAGTTGTTTTACGCAGATATTGGCATGCCACATTTTCCCATGACTTCTGATTTCAAATTAGACTTCTTAACAATAGACAGTGAATATAAAAAGTCTACACACCCCCTTTGCAAATTTCAGGTTTTTTGATGTAAAGCGTTAATGTGACAGGGGATGCCAATTGAACGTCTTTTAATTTGGGGTTTGGCTGTGTTCAAAATTAACCCCTCGCATTCAAACTCATGTGAGATGGGACTCAGCACACAACTGCCACCAATATAGTGCATGAATGAACGAATGAATAAATAAAGTTCAGCTGTTCGAGTAGGTTTTCCATTGTTTTCCTATAAACCAAAAGTCAAAAGGGTTGTGGCGTATAGACTACTTTTTAACTTAAGGTCAACTCTTACAGAAGAGTCAAAACCAATGATTAAGAAGGTGAGCGTGTCTTAAGGCTTAATGACTGCCACTGTTGGGAACTTTTATTGAGAGACACTCCGCAGCAAAGCAACATTACCGCCTGTGTTAGGCGCTTTAGAAATCAACTTCCAACTTTTAAGGGCCATCCTGCTTTACAATGACGCCATGGAGGCTTTTTCAACGACTTTGCGCAGTGCTGCTCTCTAGTGGTCAAACTACAATAATGAAGGGTCGTTGACCTTTGCATAAATCAAAACTCAACGCATGCGTTTGTGTTTTCAATGCAACAAAGAATGTTTATGATCTGGGCTACAGTGGGGGGGGGGGGGGGGGGGGGGGGTTAAATAACATAACACGTTGGAATTTTTGGTTTACAGCGGCTCAGTAAAAATAACATGACTTTTTTTTCACTATTAAAAATAAAATGATTCTAAAAATAAATACCAACTTAAACTGACTAATAGAAAGTAAAATATAACGAATGTCTAAATCTAACTATAAAATGAGAACCTCAACAATGTACACATTTTGGAAAAAAAAAAAAAAGTTTTGTATACAGTTGCATGTCTGTCATGCAAATTCATGAGAGACAATTAGGCAGGAATTGAGCCGAAAAGTAAATTTCTGTGTTTAATGAATGCGTACGGTGTGAATTTTACTTTTTGAACGGAACTCTTTTCTAGCGTGTTCTATTTTGCACGCGCATGTGCTCACCGCAGGAAACTGTAAAGAGTCCATAACGGTCACGGTGCCAGGCTCTTACACATCGGCCCACAATTCCTTCCTTGTACGTTTTCTCTCTTTTATTTTACTTGATTGTGTCCCTTCCTCCAAAGGCTGCTGGCTGAGTAAACAACAAATAAGACAGACGCAGTAAATTGTAACCCTTAAAAGTCTCGCTGTGACGCAGCTGGGGCCTGCGTTTCTGCGCCTCTCCTAGGTGAAACCCAACACAGACGGCCTCCAAATGCCACGGGCCCAGACGCCGTGCGGGGGAACCTCACCCACAATGTATGGATCTGCCAGGTCACCGGTTGCCACGGTTACGCCCGAGCACTGCTGTGATGAGCAGGGTCAGCGGAGGGAAAATACTTGGCAAAAATCTTGACTGCTGTAACTGATAAAACTTCTCGGTCTTTATTGATTTGATTTTTTTTTTTCAAATTATATACATTATATACATATATATATTATATTACTTCTCAAATGTGTTTTTTTTTGTCTACTTCAACACACGTTACTATTATGAAGTAAAAAAAAAAAAAAAAAACTCTTAATCTGTATCAACTACTTTGCAAACTTCATTGACAAACATTCTGCATTTCCAGCTGATGTGATGTTCAAAACATGGACTTTGTGGCTCTGTGACATTTTGTTTCATGTAAACACCCAACAAATGATGTAAATATTTGCTTTCATGGTTCCAAAACTGCTGCTTTTCGTTTTCTCTTTGTGCTGTTCCGGCAAATCCATTTTCAAAATGTGGCCACAAACTGGAATACTTAACATTTATTTCCATACGCGCAGCCCCGAGTGGCAACCATATGTTGTTCGGGCCTCCGTCCGAGGAAGTGAACACCGAGGTCTCCGTCCAAGCGTGGCCGCTGCCGGACGCACTTTACGCCCCCGACAGGGCGTCCTGTCACCGCCAGAAAAGGAAAAACATGACTGATTGTTGGCTCGCGAGAGATTCACTTTTGGACTCTTCGAATGACGGCGCTTTAAGCTTAAAACCTCAAGTAAACAATAATGTTATGTAGAATATAAAGTCCAGTTAGGATTAGATTTTTTTCTTTTTGTTTTACTATAAAGTAAATTGGTGCCCAATGTGTACATGCTCGCTCAGCATCCAAACTTCAAACTTCTACATTATGCCACCCACCATACGTGTATTCCATCCTTGGGTGCAATACGAGTTGCTAGCAAAAGACGCTTCGTTATGTGCAAATCATATCAAGTCATTAAGCCAGGGTGCGCTATTCCAAGATTGAATGATTTTCTCAGGTAAGTTTGAGACTATTTTACTTTTGTCTTAAAAAAAAAAAAAAAAAAAAAAAAAAGTAAGCAAATTTCCTTCGAGGTCTTGCGTCATGTGTGACTTCTTGTGTCTCTGATTTGTGGCCGACCTTTTCGTCTCTTTTGCAATGCGATTGTGATTACGCAATCTGTTCCAAATCGCGTCGTTTTCAGCTGGCACATTTCGCTGCATGAGAGGGCGAAAATATTAAAAGCCCTTTTACGAGTGTAATGTTGTGTGTGGCCTGTGAGTGCGAGAAACAATATTTAAAAATATTGTGTTTTTTTTTTTTTTTTTTTTTTTTTTTTTACACAGCACACAGCTGTGATAATGATGTCCCACTTCTGGGCGACTTCTTCTCCCGGGCGATATTGTCTCTGGTGTTGGCCGAGCAAAATTGCGCGAAGCCCGACGGCAGCTTGCTTGCGGTCAAGCTAACCGTCGCGGTGGATGTGACTTTGTCGGGAAAGGATGGTGTCAAACCTCCTTTCGAAGTGGCGCTTCAACATTTCCTTCCGCTGAACAAAGTGTGTTTTGTCCGAGGGCGATCACAACATCTGGTGCGATGTGCGTCCTCGGAGGCCCGGACGGCGTGAAGCGGTCGTCATCCTGCACTTTTTCCTCTCATCTCGCCGGCAATACGACATCTCCGCCGCCGTGTGCGCGCCCTCGCCTCCTTCATGTCTTCGCGTCAGCTATTTCACAGATAGCATGAATGTGCGTGCGCAGACTTCCCACCTCATTCTGATATCACACATTTACTGTGCCAGGCCACTCCACGGTAAATATGCTTCGATACCTTCACTTTTTTCCACACATTTATTGGCTTTCTGGAATTATTGTAACACATAATTCTAATTCTCAAACTACCACGGCAACCATGTTTTGTATTAGTGGCGGACCAGCCAGGACACGTGACAGTTTTGTTGGCACTCGTGTCAGTACTAACATTATTGTTGAGAATTGCTGTTTTTCTTCTTTTTTTTTTTTTTTTTAATCACAGTGGCACAATCACAATTGTAAAGCGAGCCGAGGAGCAAAAAAGTTTTGCATTGCGGCTTTAAGGAATAAAGGATATTTACATATTGTTTGACCGATTTATATCAAGTGAATCGTTTTTCATTGTATTTTCTTTTGCCTATGAATGGGTTCATTATAGAACCGCCAAATGGGATGTGTCATGTACATAAAAAAAAAAAAAAAATAATAATAATAAAAAAGTGGTCGTAAAATTCCATCATATATGACCAAGATTTAATCAACATTGATACCCATATAAAGCAATAGAAGCTGAATTAGACTTACGGAAATACTGAGCTTGAATTGCGCACGTGTAAAAGTGGAGTCGGAAGAAGGTTTTGCGGTGCCGGCGGCCTCGTTTGCATCCGGTTGAGCTCCGAGAAGACCAGCGGACGAGTGATGCGGCGGCGCAGTCGGCAAACACGGCCGCGCCGTGAACTTCAACATTCAACATGTTTGAGCCGCAACGCTCTCTTCCGCATACTGTCCCAATATACTGTACGCTAAGCTGTGCGTGCAAAAACAGGCCTTAGCTCACAATTCCCCTTAGTCAGTGCGCAACCCGAGTCTGGTTGGTCGAACACAAAATTGTATGGCAACAGGCGGGGACACAATTGTCCCCGATTGTCCCGATGAACTCTCACGGCACGCGAACGCGTGGGAATCACCGCGACGGCGGCTGACCGGATGTGTCGACGAGCATTGGTCACGTGTAACTATATCCTTCTGTCTCAGCGGGGGCCAAACCCCAACGCGACCTCTGAGCAGATGCGATGACCTCCGTGTCGGCCTCCCGCCGATCCAAGCTGCCGACCGCCCGAAACTTTCCGAACGGCGTACCTATTTATGGAAGCGCTCCGGATCCCTGTGGATATGACGGGCTTTTCCATGTGCGCCCTCCCAAGAAGGATCCGAGGAGGGAGGTCAAAGACGCGACGTCTACTGGCAGACGGACCAAAGGGAATCCCCGCGTGATGACGCCAACATCCTGAACGAGGAAATGGAATCCTCCGTTTGTGTAGCCCAAAGGGGAATCGGAAAAACAGGGACGCTTGACAGACAGTTATTTGTTCAGAATCGCCCTTCCATCCCGCCATTTATTTTCCGGACCACTCTTCCTCATTTGGGTCACGGGTAAGCTGGAGGCTTTCCCAGCCGCGGAGTTGGCCAGCCGATCGCACGTGGAGCCCAACGACCGATTCACAATTTCAGACCGGGAGTGTCAAACGTAAAGCCCGCGGGCCAGAACCGGACGGTCGTGGGAACACGAGCGCTCCAAATTTTCCATCAAAGTAACTGTTGTTGCTATTTTGGTCCACTGGAGGTCGCCCTGATGACCACGTAAATGACCACTCACCACTTGAGTGACATGCTGAAATTGGCTGCTACTCCGAATTTGACACCTGATACTGATGCACCTGTGAGGGCTAAAAGATTTTTGTTTTTTTTAAGTTTCAGGAGCAAAGCAAGCCCACTTCATATTAAAGGCTGTGCCCCCTTCGCACTGCGAACAATACAGTTACTGCAGTTCTGTCCGAATGAATGACTTTCAACAGCTTCAGTTCACAAGAGGTTGCTTGGCTGGAACCTTTGATTATTTTTCACGCAAGTGCCACAACTTAAGTATTTTTTATGAACACATTCACAAGGTGCACCCTATTTCTAAATACTGTATATCTGCATTGTATAATCTATATTTGCAGCCGGCATGTTTTCACTGCAACTGGACAATTACAGTGTTGAGTTTTCAGTTTGATGCAATACAGTAAAAGCGTTTTCCCCTCACTTGTTTGCGTTTAAGGGTGTAAATTGTCCCATGTGGCAACTTTTCTGGCAGAATGTCCAAATAATGGGAAGGAAAAAAAATAAAACAAAGAAATAAAGTCCTCCTCAAAGACTTGGGGCGTTCTCGCACGCATTCCTCGCTCCCGGTGGTCGTGGTGGCGGTGGGACGGCTCGTCGATATAAGGCCCTCCCCTCCTCGCTCCGGAGGCACAACGACAAAGAGAGTACAACCTTCTGCTTCCACGCAAGCTAGAGAACGAGAGGAGGGAAACGTCAACCCTGAATCCAAGGACTCGAGCCGGCTTCAGCATAGACAATTTCGACGCTGAAGATTATTTCTTTTTCAAATTCATTTTAAATTGAGCTCCGCGTGCTGAGAAGATGACCCGTTTGTGGGATAGAGCTCTTTTTCTCCTATGCTTTACAGCACAGGTAGGAAGGGAATTTTTTCCCCAGAAATGCTTAAATTCATCTTTTTACGAGTTCATTGTGAGCACAATATCACTATCACACATATCAGGGTTACGTTTCCATTCATACATTAACTCGTAAAATACTGTAAATTGGTAAGATCCTTTTTTTTTCCAATATCAATATATAAAGCACATGATTGCGATGATTAATTCTAATCATCATCGCGTCGGATTGGCTGAGCAAAATCACATGACCTTGCATGTTGTCTACTTCAACTTAATTTACAGTTCGCATGATTATTCACGGCAATGTCACGTTTTCCCTTCCTCCGTGGCATCACGCACGCCTGGCACGCGTCCCTCCTTCACCCAATGTTCCGTTCATGCCTTACATTTTGGAAAATAACCCAGTAAAAATTGTTTTGATGTTTGTGCCAATCAGGTGTTCACTTTAGCCCGGTCCCAAGTGTGCCCGCAGAGATGCCAGTGCCCAGAGGAGCCCCCGATCTGTCACCCCGGGGTGCCCCTGATCCTGGACGACTGCGCCTGCTGCCTCGTGTGCGCTCGCCACAAAGGTCAGGCGTGTTCTGAACTCAACCCCTGTGACACGCGCCAAGGCCTGCGGTGCGACGACACCTCCGGCGAACGCAAGCGGACGGGCGTATGTGTTGGTGAGTCACTTTGTGCAGTATCCGCTGAGAAAACACGACTCCTGATCCTCCGACGGTCTTTGTCTTCCAGCGCACGAAGGCGACGTCTGTCTTCTGGACGGTGAGGTCTACCGCAACGGCCGGACCTTCTTCCCCAGCTGCGAGCACCAGTGCGTGTGCCGAGACGGGCAGATCGGCTGCGTCCCGCGCTGCAACATCGACGTCATGCTGCCGGGGCCCGACTGCCCCGTGCCGCGCAGGGTGCGAGTGCCCGGCGAGTGCTGCGAGAAGTGGGTGTGCGAGCCCCAGGCTGAAGCCAGCGCACTGGGTGGCTTTGCGATGGCGGGTGAGCAGACGCTTCATTAGGTACACCTGCACGCTCTCGTAACGTCCGACACGAGGGTCGAGGGTCGCGCCAAGAGTTCCGGTGCTACGCGGGCTCCCTCTAGTGGCACATGAAAGAAACACTGAATTCAATACAAATACAATTTACAATATTAAAACATGCAATAAAAGCAAACATATTCAAATGATGCTTGTAGCTGCACATGCAGCCTTTTAAAATCCACTACAGTATTTTATTTATTTATTTTTTATTTTGCTTTTCATGTACAGTACACTCATGTATCTATTTTGAATTATAGTTCAGTGGTATTTAACTATTAAGTATAACAGAATACATTTGCATTTAATGGGTAAGATCCTTTCGTTTTTTAGCATTTTTTTAAGTCCAATTTTATGTCACTTATGTGCAATACGTGTAGTTGAATCCTTTTAGTACCGTTGAACACTTGATTCGGCCTACTGCATTATTGCATTTGTAAAGCTAAGTATTTTTTGAGGTGGCGCTTGGTGTAAAATCGGCAAACTCCGGATTTTGAATATTTTTGAAAAGGGCTCAAATCAGACACTTCATTAGGTACACCTGCAAACCCTAATAACATCCAATACACTGTTGCGTCAGCGGTCCGCTTTTACGAAGATAGTAAAATCGATCAAATCAACCGACCGATGAATCGGTCAGGCCTTAGTTTGCATACTGAGTGCTGTTTCTGGCACTGTGCTCCTCCAATGTATCTTACATAAGGTCACTAAAATAGTTTCGTTTGATAGTTTAGTTCCGTATCGCTGCGAACTGCCACCGCAAAAAGCATTACGGCAGGTCTGATCCGGTTCTCGTCTTGGATTTCATGAGATGACTGCGCCGCATGCAGACATACAATAGTTCCCACACTCGGGGAAACGCACGCTCCTGGTGTCGTACAAGTGCGAGACACACAGAGCCGAAAGGTTATTGACTTCGCTCTGACCCGTGAGAGGAAGAGGCTGGAATGAAGCGCGACACAGAAGAAAGAGAGTGTTGTCACCTCAACCTGAGATGTGAAGCACTGACGAGATTCTCTGATTTCCGTACCGAAGTTCGGGATTCACTGACAGTATTTTCAGTTGAAAATTTCAGCGAATTGTAACCTTTTCAAGCTGCCTCTCTTACACAATTGTGCTCTCCTCGGTGCTCCTGGAGCCTTTCGTCGGGAGGAAACGGTGAGCTTTGACTCCTGGGAGCCCAGCTTGAACTGCATCGAGCAGACCACGGAGTGGGGGGCCTGCTCTCGGACCTGCGGCGCGGGGGTGTCCACCAGGGTCGCCAACAACAACCGGCGTTGTGAGCTGGTCAAGCAGAGCCGCCTGTGCGTGGTCAGACCTTGTGACGACGACCGGCAGGACCGGACGGCGCTCGCGAAGCCAAAGGTACGATCGCAGACGAATTACAAAACGCTTACATAGTGTCCGGGTCGAATTTGATCCGTTTCGACAGCAAGTAAAATACCCAAATGTCGGACTTGCTTGCTAAAATTGGATTTCTATGACTCCTCCTGGAGGGGATGATTTACCTGTGTTAGATCAAGGAAAATGGTGGTTATAATCTTGTAACTGTGTAACTGTGGAGCCTGATACAGTCCAGAGAACTGTCGGTGTTTCCACCACATTTGCACGGCTTTCTACACAAACATGCACCTGTTGGTCTTTGAAGAGTCATAGGGGAATCTCGAAACCGTGAATGAGTTCAAGAACAGACGAATGATCATAAATATTAAACATTTTACCTGCAATGTAGTGTCGTGTCCTCCGGGCCAAAGAGGAAAAGAACCATCCGGACTGGTATGGACGCAAAGTTCAAAAGCCGGCATCTGTGATGGTATGGGGCTGTGTCAGTGCCAATGGCATGGGTCACTTACACATCTGCGAAGGCGCCATTCATGCTGAAAGGTACACGCAGGTTTTGGAGAAACATATGCTGCCATCCAAGCAACGTCTTTTTCATGGACGCCCCTGCTTATTTCAGCAAGACAATGCCAAACCATATTCTTCACCTGTCACAACAGCGTGGCTTCGTAGTAAAAGAGTGCGGGTACTGGACTGGCCTGCCTGCAGTCCAGCCCTGTCTCCCATTGAAAATGTGTGGGGCATTATGAAGCGTAAAATACGACAACGGAGACCCCGGACTGTTGAACGGCTGAAGCTGTACATCGAGCAAGAACGGGAAAGAATTCCACCTACAAAGCTTCAACAATTTGCGTCCTCAGTTCCCGAAGGTTTATTGAAAGTTGTTAAACGAAAAGGTGATGTAACACAGTGGGAAACATGACCGTGTCCCAGCTTTTTTGGAACAGTTGCAGCCATGAAATTCTAAGTTAACATATGTTTAACACTACGTCCCAACTTCATTGGAATTGGAGTTGTATTTGATGAAGGATTAATCCTCCATTTATCAATGTCAGACGGCCTCATTAATACATTCTGAAAAGCTCTGTAGTTCATAATTGGACGTAGACACTAATTATGAGGATATCGTTGTCCTGGGTCGAACATACGTGTGCACTGCAGTTCTAAAAATGTCCTCCCCGCCGCATCTGCAGAGAGGCAGCAAATGCCAGAGGACGGTGAGGAGCGAGACAGCCGTCCAGGTCTCCTACAAGAACTGCACCAGCGTGCAGGCCTACAAACCTCGCTACTGCGGCTCCTGCGAGGACGGCCGCTGCTGCACCCCGCACAGAACCAAGACCGCCCTGGCGGAGTTCACCTGCGCCGGCGGTAAAACCGGCAAGAGGCCGGTCATGGTGATCCTGACCTGCGCCTGCCACGGTAACTGCCCACGCGACAACGCGGCGTGGGCGGCCTTCGGAGCCGGGCTACAGCGGCATGACGCTACCGGTCGTAGCGTTCGTCGTTACAGCCGGTGACTGCTTGCATAATTAGGAATTCCTTTGAGTTGGACAAATTGTTGTCCAAAATCTTTAACATGAGTTGCATCAACTCTTAACTGTAGTCCAAGTTATGCAATGTAATTCAGAGTTGTGCATAAAGGTCCCTTTAGAATGAAAGCACTTGGCACGTACGACATAACGAGTTTCTCCTCTTTTGGAGAGCAGATTTAGAGAACGAACTACGACGTACAGTATGTTCATGAAGGACACACAAGGTATCCTGAGAGCATTTACGGGACGAAGCTGTACAGAGTGGAAGTTGGCAATGCTGCAAATAGTCCCGTGGGGATATTGGTGTAGAATTTCAAACGAAACAAAAACAAATCCTCACAAATGTAACTCTTGTGTGAGATTGAAAACTGTGGTGTTACAATTATGCTAACACGTGTTCTAATATGTTATCATTCTAATGTTATAAGCGTGCGGTTGACAGTTTCCGAGCACGGGACGCGTTGTTCAAGTAACTCTACGACCTGCCCCACCCACCCCCCCCCAAAAAAAAATACAAAAATAAATCAATCAATAAAAAGGGCTCGAGCTGTGATCACAGCTCGTTTTGGGGACTTTGTGTCCTTTCTAACATCTGCCCGATGTCCTCCCGTGTGCCTTCTGGCCAATCATGCAACAGTAGATGCTCTTTTATTATTATTTGGGTTTTTTTTTTGTCCCTTTTGTCCCTGAATGACAAAGGTTCTTGGTGAACACTTGCCGTAGCAGTTGCATTGTTATTTTGGTTCTCCCAATTCATGATTCATAATTGAACTGCATTGATTTTGTGGTATCCTTTTTCTAACTCGTCTTTTCTGATTCTTCTGTAAAGTCTTTTCAGAATAAATGTATTTTTGTATCCAAGACTTAATCGGTCGCAGTCGATGAAGCACACATGGTTACCATGACAATAAAAGGCGGCTCTACGTGATCCTTTCGTAAATCTGTCTATTGTAGTTTCCGCGGCGCCCGATTCAGTCGTCCGAGCAGGGCAGAGCTCTGGGTGGCGACACGTCGACCTCTACCGCCGAACCCGACTCGGGGGTCAGAGTTGAAGATCCGGCTATCGTCGGGGAAGCGCTTCGTATTTCAGGCACCGACCGCTCTGGGGAAAACCAGCGCATCGATATGACTCCAAGTCACTGGGGGGGGGGGGGGCTCAACACATCCGCTCAAAGCTGTATTATTTACATTGCCGCACTGAGAATACATTTTATTCACGTGTATGGTTTAACATTGAGCACAATGTGTGCTAATGTCTTGTTTGAACTCTACAGACTGTTCCTTTTCCATGCGCACATTGACAGGGCCCCAATAAAAATGTTAAAAAATACAAACAATTGGCAATAATAACATTCAGATGAGATTCGATAAATCGAGGTAAAGTAACCCTTATTAGTCTCATGAGTGGCAACTGCATCATTGCAACGGCAACATTGCTTTTTCACAGTGGAGGCCGACTGAGGGAAACCGAACGAATGAATGAATCACCGCAGAATCAGTTCAGCGAAAAAAGATTCATCCTTCTGCAAGTCGTTCATTGGGCAGTTCATGAATGATCCCTGAGGCAACGTCACTCATCCAACTGGAGTCATTCAAAAAAAACAGCCTCCAAACATCATGCAGGTTATTGCACAGACGGAGGGACGTGGACGTGTTCCATTTGGAACTATGATCCCATTCTCAAGACTAATATCACATATAAAGGTGTCAAGATTCAAAGCAACACCTTTGACTGTAAGACAGACACTCTGATCGCTTGATTTTCACCCCAATACGAACCAAAATCAAGATTGTGCCGTTTATTTTAATGCAATATTTCTCCAAATAATCTACATTCTCAGAGTAGTAATCATGACTAAATACAACAGTAATCATTTAAAAAAAGAAAAAGATGAATATACAGTGCCTTTGATTTCTGCCTGCAATGTCTTCTCTGTCCAGCAGGAGGCGCCAGGGTTTCATTCAACTTGACCCTGTTGCCACACTCACCATTTGCAATTGGACGCTTTTCTTTTACACGTGACCTTGATTGACGATGACGGACAGTTTTTGTTTCTTCGTGAATCTTGAGAGAGAGAAAAAACTAACTATTTTCACCATCGCGAGGGTTTCTCTGAGTTTTTAATTCAACTTTTAGCTGCCTTAAAGACCTGTTTTGAACCAAATTGCCTATAGAGTACGAACATATCGTGGACACTGATGACATTACCTGAAATGCAGTCTTTGTCGCCGTTTCTAGGACAGATCTACAAATACTGGACTTTAGGCAAGAAGCTGCGTGCACCCTGGATTGGTCATCAACCAATTGCAGGCTAATCTCGCAGTAGTCCGGTGCAGTGCAAAGGGCGCCGGGACTTCAAGGAGCGTATGCGGTTTAAAGCGACGAGTGGCGCGATCGTCTGGGACAATGTCGATTGTGCAAAGGTTACGGATACTACTCAGTCCATTGTGCAGATGGCGCAGATGCTACTCGGGCGCACGAGTGGCCGGTATTGGTCAACAACAGATAGGCAAATCGTGCCTGTCACTGTCCGTCACTCCCACGGACAGATGACCGGAGATACATTATTTGTATGATAAATAAACGACCATTTTCAGAGCGCTGGAGGAAAATGGGAGTATTTCCCGCGGCACATTTTCTGCGGCGCAGCGCTGCTTTGAAAAACCGAGTCACGCGAGCTGGCGCGCGATTAAGACGAGATGCCGTCGGTCTTACGGCCGTGCGGCAAGCGCGGGTCCGGACGGACATATTACAACGCGGCCGCCCACTTGAATTGCGATGCAATCCCAAAGCGCGTGTCAACGTTTGCTCCGACGCCAGCGCTCGCTTTCAAAAAGCAATCGGTTATCAGGCCTTTAATAAGAACGGCCTTTTCTTCTGTTTCGTTGTTTGTTTTATACAACAAAGAACGTGCATTGAAGTGGATAGCTCATTTCCGTATAAAAGTTTGTTTTGAAAAAAATCGAATCAGAGCTGCTGCACCACACACAGCTCATTGAGACAAAAGATGATTCTTCTTCTTATTTCTTTATTTTTATTTTTTTCAAAATCCAGCTGAAGCCCTCTTTGGCTGTTTCACTTCTAATGCCGTGAGAAGTAATACTTTAAATACGTTACATTGTTCGGCTGAACTCTATTTGCAACTGCTTCCATAATGTATCGATAATCCAATTGTGTCATATCTGCTGTCATCGTTTCGCCGGCGAGGATGAATTGTGGTCGAGCGGAGTGGACGCAGATGAACTTTGACCCCAACGAAAATGGACGGCGGGGGTGCCATTTGGTTACCTTGTCGGAAACGTCACACCAGTAGGCGTCATCGCAACGTCACTCATTCAAAAGCAAGAACGGACAAAAAGGAAAACAAAAAAGAGCAACAGTTGTTCGGTGACAACGTGTGCACCCTGCACAGACGAGGATGAGGAGGATAAATGAGAAGAATCGCGCTCTCGCTTTCCTTTTCTCCTGTGAGACGTGAAAGACGAAAAAGAAAGGACGAAAGAAACTGGAAGGGTCGCATTCCTGGAGGCGCGCAGCCGACCCCACGCCTCCGTGCGTGCGCGCGCCCACCGCCCGGCAAACGATCGTCGACTCGGCTTGTTTCTTAATCGCACTTTCGGACAAGTTGCGGACGGAAGAGTAGGCCGTTGACTGAGAATACGTTCACTCCCGAAGAAGGCAGCCGACGGTGCTAAGCGTGACGCTCATTCGGGTGCTTGGCGTTTTGGATTTGTTCTGGACGGAGCGCGTGTGTGTTTGCGAAATGTGGCAGGTTTGAGATCGCCGTCTGACAGCGGGGATCGAACTGCAACCTGTGGCTGCGCGGGGGGGGGGGTTTCAAAGTCTGGCAGCTCGGGGGCGAGCGGGACGCTCGCCGGAGACATGCTGGAGCCATGGCCGCGCAGGAAAGTGGCTTGGCGGAGGTTCTGGTGCGGGCTCGCTGGCACAAAGTCTGGCTGCGCTTAAGCGAGGACGCGCTGACGCTGAGCTGCGACGGGCGCGGCGACTCCTCCAACGGGCTCGTCGCCAACGGATCGCACCTCGACAACAACAACTCCAACAACCGGCCCCGAGCGGTGCCGGAGACCATCGCCAACGGGAAGCGATGCGTCAAGGTGACCAAGCAGGACGCCGGCGGGCTGGGCATCAGCATTAAAGGCGGCAGGGAGAATAAGATGCCCATCCTGGTCAGCAAAATCTTCCAGGGGCTGGCCGCGGACCAGACGCAGGCTCTGTACGTCGGGGACGCCATCCTGGCCGTCGACGGGCTCAACCTGAGGGACGCGAGCCACGACGAGGCGGTGCGGGCGCTCAAGCGGGCGGGCAAGGACGTGACGCTGGAAGGTAGGCTCGCTTCATGACTGCCGTTTGGACGCTCCTACTAGTCGTTTTATTCCGCGAGCTCTTCCGGCGAACATTGTCAGAAGCGCTCGGATACATTTCGAATATTTCTTCCACGAGATTGCCGGAACGTATTCCCATTTTTCTCGATTCCGTAGCGTTTCTGACTCGGCCGCATTTCTTCCGGTGCGCACCGTTGCCGGATTATTTGTCCAATCGGGTTTCAGCCTCGACGTGTTACCGCGTCGGTCTGATCTGCCCGCGCGGGCCCTTCGCAATCGGTCGTAACGGAAATTCCTTCGACCCGTCCGATTTCCAATCGTCGGCGTCTTTCGAGCCTGCGATGGGCCGGGGGCGGAGAAAAACGGGTTACGGCCGACTCGGCCGAGCAAAACACGTCCGCGGCGATCGGTACGCGTTGAAACAGGAGTTCACGACGTGCCCGGCGGCTTCTCCTTCGATTGCAAAAGTGAATCCAGGTTCATTTCGCCCAGGAGAGCAAAGTTAGCGCATCAGCCTCTTCCGCACCGATTCGGATACGGACAAGAACCGATTTTCAATTGGTTCTGTTCACGTTTTCTTTTGTGACAAAGCATTCTTCTGTTCAAACCGATCGCGTTCCTCGTGTCACGCACAGAATTTGACCTCAAAAGTACGCCGGCGAGAGTTCTCGCTCAGAGGTTTGGCCCGAAAGCTCGCGAGGCCCGCAATTGCGCACGCGCGGCACTCGAAGTCGAAAAGCGACGGCGCGTGGGCCGCCGAAAAACAGAGAAGAAGAGCTCTTCTGACCACGGCAGCGGATTGTTCTTCTGCTTCTACCAGACGTTCACAGGTGATCAGTCGCAACCATGTTTGTAAATCAATATTCAGGGAGTCCAGCCATTGATTATTATGATTTTTTTGTTTGTTTTTCCCTCGAGCGCCATCGTACTACAAATGGCCCCAAAACACATTTACAATCCTGTGACGCGCCCGTTGAACAGTATGCGTTACATTTGCAATTCCAGATGCGGACGCTTATGCTTATGCAAATCCAAAACGGTACTTGAGAATTTCTACGTGCCAGTTAATTGCATTCGCTTTGCTTCCCGGGAAGCATAAAAAAAATAAATAAATACAAATAAAAAAATCGCAGCCCCGTTTGGTTGAATCAAAACGAAAACAGCAGGGATCCCGAGCGCTGAAGTCCATGGGTGAAATGTTCTGTTGCGTGCAATTTACTTGCCACAGTTACAATGGAGTCAGGATGTGAAAATTGCTTGCTGGTTTTGAGAAACCTGACCTTTCTTCAAAACTTTTTTTTTTTTTTTTTTTTTTTTTTTCTCTCACTCGTTTTCAAAGCGACTGGCCAAACGTTTCAATCCAGATGCAATTGAACAACTTCGGAGCAAAGTTTGGGATCATCGTACCTTCGAGTTGTTAAATGCGTCCCAGAAGTCGGACAATTTGAGGTTTAACCCAAATTATCCGGACGAATACGCCTCGAAAGTCAAACGAAACCCTGAGTTAAAAACAACATCACGTTAATCATCGACAGAATCAACTCCACTCCGTCATAGAAGCGCAGCTGTGAGGGTCAAGAGGAAATAAAAATACAATTCAACGTCAACTGCCCTGACAAATGTTCTGATTCAAAATTGGTGCCGGCAAACGGTGGAATGAGACTTTGTCTCTCCCACCAATTCACCATTTTTTTTTTTTTAAAACATTTTTGGGTTTTTTTTTGACGTTGGCTGGCAAATTTGTCGATTCAAACACTCACTAAGCACCGTAACGAAACAAGGCGTCCGGCATGGCGACTGCGGCCGTGTCCAGTGGTGCGTGACGTCAAAGGAAAACTGTTCATTAATTGACTTTGGAGGTAAATTTGAGCACGAAAAAAAGGGTTCCACTTCTAGGAATGCTCTTATGTAACCAGTCCTTCCACGAGAGGCGCATTCATGTTCAGCTCTCCTTTTTTTCCCCCCCCTATGCAAGGCGCAAAATTCGGCGCGTTTCCTGCCGTCTCACTGGTTCATGCACCCACACGTTTACCGACATCAACAGTTGCTTTTAGAAGATGAAAATTGGTCACATAGTCGATTACTGTGAAGGCTGAACATCATTTTGCGCACACACGCGGGGAAATGTATCACGTGAGTGCACTCTTCTCACTTTATTCCTGTCCCGGTGAGGACTCTCGAACGCCGAGTGTCTATTTCACTCACTCATACACACAGCGATGATCGTTCTCAGGGGAGCGAGGGGGCTACACGGCAGAAGGGAAAAGCAGAGTTGATAAGAAAAATAGGCAGAGCGAGCCGAGCGGGGGGGGACCCGGGCGAGAGCGTGGTCTCAATGTTTAACAAAACAGGCCTACACAAATGTATTTCACGTCACTATTTTCACTCGTTATTGTCAAAAAAATAAACATCCAGACTTTGAATCTTGAGGTGATATAATACCGCACGGCCCCCGCGCAGTGAGGAGGAAGTGTTATGACCCTTCTGATAGTTCAAATGTCCAAGAGGTGGAATAGATTTGTTATCGAGCTGTGAAGCGCAAAATACGACAACCGAGACCCCAGACCGTTGAGCAACTCAAATTGCGCATCAAGCACGAATGGGAAAGAATTCCACGTACAAAGCTTCAATAATTTGCGTCCCAATAATTTAACAGTAGTAAACATGCCCCTGTGCCAGCTTTTTGGAACGTGTCAAAATGAGAAGGGAGGGGGGAAAAAAAGGTTTATCAGTTTGAACATTTACATTTCTGGTCCTACTGTACTCAATTGAATATAGGTTGAAAAGCATTGGCAGATCATTGTATTCTGATTTTAGTTACGTTTTACACAACCCAACTTAATCGAAATTGGGGTTTGTAGCACTTCACTGGTAGTACTAGTCACACACGGATGTCAACTAGTGCACAGTTTTTGCCTTTCAAGTAACATTAAGTTGTCCTAGTGGGCAGAAATGTCACACAGTAGTGGATTTTTTTTTTTTTTTACTAGTTTTTTTTTCTTTCCCTAAGCTGACACCATGCATGAAGGTGATTCAAACTTCAGTCGTTGTTGTTTTTTTTGTGACTTTCCAGCTGCATGTTTCTCATAACGTTGGACGCTCTTCTGTCTTCTGCACACGAACGCGGACTAAAAAAAGAACAAAGTCCACACAAAAAAACGTGCGCCCTACTTGAGCTGGAAGCAAATGAGTCAGTGGCCTGCGAGCGTTTCATTGGGGCCCCCAACAATCGTTGACGGCGAAAGTGGTGGTGTGTGCGCATCATTGTGTTCAGTCACGACCAGTGTTGTCTAGACTGATGCTTCAGTCAAGAGTGTGTGTGTGTGTGTGTGTGTGTGTGTGTGTGTGTGTGCACGCGTGTTTGTGTGTGCGAGAACGTCAGCCGAGAAGCTATCATCTGTTCAGACACTGACTCATGGTGGATGATGACGATGACGATATTAATGACAATAGCATTGCTGTGCAGAAGATACTCAATTCCTCTGCTTTGTGTATGCTTACAAAACCAAAACAAATGCAGAAACGCTTCGTCCAAGCTCCGTGAAAGGAGGATTAAAAACTCCTGTTGCCTCCGGGTGGAATTATTGTAACCTTTGCCGTTTGACCCAACCACCCATCCCTCCATCCATCCATTTTCTACCGCTTATCCGAGGTCAGGTCGCGGGGGGCAGTAGTTTTAGCAGGGACGCCCAGACTTCCCTCTCCACGGCCACTTCCTCCAGCTCTTCCGGAAGGGGGGGGGGGGGAATCCCGAGGCGTTCCCAGGCCAGCCGAGAGACATAGTCTCTCCAGCGTGTCCTGGGTCGTCCCCGGGGTCTCCTACCGGTGGGACGTGCCCGTTTGACCCAATTTTCTTTGAATGGTTGTTACAAAACTCGAAGAGTCTTTCTTATCCGATGGGCTATTCTTCAGTGAATACTTGAAGGGTCAAATTGAAGCTAAATCCAGTCGACTGGCAATAACAGCTCTGACACATCAAGTCCGCTGGCCTCTTTTTTTAACGTGTTGATGTTCGCTGGTCAGCGGCTCACTGGGGAAACGCGCGGTTGCCGATGGAAATGCAATTCCAAATGGACGTGGACTCAACTCAGCTTTCTGACGAGTTGGGAGTCTCGAGACACATTTAGTTACCGTATTGAATTGATTCCTAAATCATCCGTTAGTTTTCACAGAATTTTCCCAACAATTTGCGATTGGCTTGCTGTCCCCGCCTCTTGCCTGGGATTGGCCCCACACGCAAACCTTTTCGTAAATAAGGCCGTGAAAGACCAATATGAGCACGACGTCGATGGCCGTGATGAGTGCTCGCAAACTTCCGCTCACACCAACCTCAAACTTGTACACAGACAGCAGCATTCAAAATTGGGACCCGCGGTGTAAATTTACATAAATGCTGATAAGCAAATCTCCTTCAGAACGATCATTATGTAAAGTTGCGTTGATCCCTGACCTCATCCCCATCAATCATTTCGAACCTTCGAACTAAAACACAGATTGCTCTCCGATTGCACAAATGTTCTTCTGGATGAGTGCACGTTTAAAAAAAAAAAAAAAAAAAAAAAAAAATTCCACACATATAGATTTTTCCCAGAAGAGTGAAAGGGGAGTCTGTGGCTGGACTTTCGTTACTTGAGAGTTTTATTCCTTTGGCTTCTTCTCCAGGCCAAGACAAAGTGGTTGATGGAAGTCGACGCAGCGAAGCTTTGCCACTTTGCAATGTAAGCAACCTTCATGTTTCAGGGAGGACGACGCTTCCCGAAGACTTCTTTGGTCTTTGTTTTCTGAGCCGAGGAATGTTTTCACATGCCGACGTTTTCCGTCGGTCTGCGTGTGTTGTTCGAATGACTTTAGAGGTTCAGTGGCAGCTGTTCCAGTTGGCCACCGCGGGGGGGAGATCCACTTGGAAGCGCTTCGTTTGCGTGTCATTCTCCGAAGGGAAAAAGGTGCTTGGGGATTGCCAATCCCTTTCAGACTCAATTAAAATAAGTGTCGTCTTTTTCTGTCATGGTATATCTCTCCCTCTCTCTATTTTTTTCATTTTGGCTCATTTTTAAACGAGTGCCATTCCACGTTAGTAGTTTCGTCTTTCGCCAAATCAGATTGGAGTCTGTACATGTGTTCTACCGGCTGTTTTTCTTCCGTCATGTTTCCAACTTCTGTTGATTTGATTTGATTTTAGTTTTCCAGTCATCTGTCATTACTGCAGTTGTTGCCGCCACTATTGTAGTTCTCGAGCCCTTCGAAATGACACATCATTATTCATTCCGTAATTTTCTTTCAGTCAGGAGGCCCATCGCAGGGACCGGCTTTCGTTCTGTTTGTGTTAAAGGTGAAGGTGCTGATACATCATGTTGAGTGTTAGAGGAAACATGCCTTGAATTTGGACAAATACTCCCCAGATCGGTTGCGGTGACGGTGAGCCTCTTGTGAAGGTCTTGCACTGCTGTCAGATATCCAGCGACCTGCTCAGAGCCTACATGGAAAGCTTTCATTCTGCAATCACAAGAGCCTTTTCCTACTTTTCTGCCTCCAGTCTGTTCTCCTTACAATTCCTACCTTACTCGTCACAGGCCTAATGAGAGGACGTTTCTTCTTCTTTATCCGCTACATTCCCTCACCAATTAAGATTCCCATTCGGAGCACGTAGAAGGACCCCCCCCCCCCCCCCCCCCCTCAACCCCAAGTGAGTATTGTTTAAAAAAAACACAAAAAAAAACAATTTAATGAGACTTGATGAAGTCGTCGCACAACTGGTGAGACTGTCAACAAAATAAAGAAAGAAAGAAACCGTCGTATTTACAAAAGGTGGAATTGGACGGGGGTTGAGTCGAGTTGAACAAGTGAAGTGTTTTTTGACGAGCGAATGGGGTTTTTCACGGGGGCCCGGCAGCTGGTCGCCGGCGGTAGGCTGTCATTCATCAGGGGAACCGTAACTTTGAGCTCCAAATGAGATGCGGAAGTAGTTACCAAAAAAAAAAAAAAGCACACAATTGGCCCAGTTACAAAGCTTGTACAATTTGGAGCTCAGCCATCATTTTCTAGAAAACCTGCCCGAAATATCGTTCAAATTTTAGGCGGCAAGCTGTCACATTGTGTGATGACCTCACTCGACTTTTCTTTTTTTTTTTTTTTTAGCCGGCATCAAAGGATCAACTCTTTGTTCCGTTTGTTTCGTGACACTTTCTGAAATCAGGTCGAATGTCCAAGGTTTCTCTTCCTTTGGAGAAATGTGTTCTGCCGCAAAGCTGACAGCCGCATACGTGGATGCAAACGATCACACATCCGCACGACATCCGCGTCCACATTACGTGGGTGCAAGAAAACCGCCACTCCTTCGCATGCGTTGTTCAGGTTAATGAGCTTAATTGACTGAGGAGGAAATGAGTTTTATAAACAGTATCTGTTCTATTTGCATATCGGCACCTTGGATCTTGGGCCAGATTTTAATAGTTTAGCACATGCAGGCGGTCTGATAAGATGTTTTCTTATCTTTTCTTTCACTTTCAGTTTTTCAATTATGACCTGAGTGTTGAGGAGTGTTCGGTTCCTTAACCAGCTGGCGATCCCATATCTCATTACAGATTCTTATACTCAAAATAGAAATCAACATGCTAGTTTGAGTTGCACCAAATACCTTGAGTCTTCTCCAAAGTGTATTCTCTGGCGTATTGTCGTAAATATACTCTGTAAATTCTTGTGCCAGCTCATCTCCGTGTCAGTTTGCTCTCCCAGATACTCGTAAGAGCTTACCGACTCATCTTATTGTTGTTGTTGTTTTTTTAAAATTCATTCATTAGATATTGCATCAGATGTACTGCGGTGTTTTTTTTTTTTTTTTTTGTTTTTTTACAATAAGCAAATGGATATTGGTCTAATTACTGACCCGTCCTGTTCCCGAAATTCTCTTTTTTGTGATTTTATTTTATTTTTATTTTTAAATTGATTTTACTGCATTGGAGGCTAGGGCTACTAGCCTGTAATCATTATTTTTGAATTGGACAACGAATGTTTGGGACTGACACGATAATTCATTTCTTCTGACGCTCTGGTTCAGTGTGCTGATTTATGGACATCTAGAAAAGATGGAGATCATTACTTTTCCTAATTTGTAAAAGATACACTGACATTCTATCCGGATTTGTGGCTTTGTTTTAAAAAGTATGAAAAGTAACATTATTCGTTATAGAAAAAAAACAAAAAACAAATTCCCCTCACTACCTTTCAGTACATTTGTATCACGCATCACAAAATGTTACTTTGAACATGTCAGTTAATAAAGGTTTTAATGATGGCAACAGTTTTGACTGAATAAATAAATGGAATTGATCTCAATTGGATAATGAGTTTTGAAATCTGCCAAGTGACGGTGAGGTTCCACTGTATTTTCTTCTCGCTGGTTGCCAATTATGGAGTCGGGTGCGGATTTGGCGCTTTGACAGCAACGGCCCCCGTGGGAATGCACACACATGCGTGCACGGTGTAACCATTTGCCCCAATGAAGGAACCTTACGGCTTGATTTGTGGCCGCACTTTATTGAGATTACATCAGCACTATTTGAAGATTTGCTTCAAAATTTCGAAACACGGTTGTCACGTCTCAGCTGCGGCAGATTACTTGCGGCCTTTATCGTGCACCCTCGTTGCTTGTTTATTTTATTTTTTTGTTCGCGTACGCCAGAACAAATCCTCAGCCCCTTTTTTTTTGTCTCTTTAATCTGACATCGCTGACGTGACTCAGTGGGCTATTCTCCTTTTTTGCAAACGCCGTCTTTGGAGGCCCATTGAGGACAGTCGCATAAAGCCACAGTTCCATTCGTGCAAGCTTCTCGTTGGCGGGTAGGCTTGTTACCGTTTCACCGTGTCTCCCTTGACAATACTTTGTACGCCGAATCCCAAATGCCGGCGGCCATCTGCCAATTAGACGCAGTATGTACAGTGGAATATGTCTGTTCAACATAACAAGCAGGCGGAGGATTCAGAACGTGGGATGTAGACGGATTGAGCCCCAACTTGAGATGTGCGTGTCCGTGTCTTGCTGCAGTAGAACGCGCTGTGATAGTGCCAATCAAAATTCAGCAAAATTCTATTTGTCGCATCTTGTACTGTACGAGTACTATCGTTATCATTGGATGAGTGGCTAGACATGAATCATTTTTGAAACTTAGAAAAAGCATCATTATTTTTATTTGTATGTATTTCCAACAACTATCTAAGATTTTTGCCCACCCAAACCCTTTTTTGGGATGCTCGACCGCAGCAGGTGGATGCCCGGGGCCACTGCAATAAATTCTCCCAAAACATATACTGTAGATTGAAAAACCAAAATGCAAATAAGCAGGGTTTTATATGAATAACGCGGCGAAAGATTCCCACACCAAATCAGCAAATACTGCCGGCGAATTTGCGAATGCCGAACCACGAATATGTGGGTCGCATTTGAATTCATCTTGTCAGTACGGCAATTCCCTTCACAGGTACATTTATTTCTCTTAAGGCCAAACATTGAACTGAAAGAATCGAGAAATAAGACGAGAGAATGTATCCACGTATCAAATCCAAGTTCACATGTTGCCTATCTATTACGGTTCCCAATAGCACGGTTGTTCTCTTAGAAACCGTTTTGATGTACTTTAGTCGTACGTTTCTGTTTACCAGTCTTTCTTCCTGTTTCTTCCGTGTCCAGTCAAGTACATGCGAGAGGCCACGCCGTACGTCAGAAAGGGTTCACCTGTGTCAGAGATCGGATGGGAAACGCACCCGCCCGAGTCGCCGCGTTTGGGCGGCGCTGCCGTCCCGTCCGCCTCGTCGTCGTCGCCGCCGCCGCGGTCTGGGAGCCCTCCTCCTCCTCAGGCCTCGCTGTCCCTGCAGGGCGACAGGAGAATCATTCCGCTGAAGATGTGTTGCGTAACCCGAGCCATGACCGCAGCAGACCCAGACAACAGGTAGCCGACGAACACGTCCGCGCCGCTCTTTTCCTCCTCGTGCGCTTACGATCTCATTCACAGATTCAAACAATAATTAACTGCTTGCTGCTGTCGTTCAATCACCTGACGCTCGTCTACTGTGAAGAGGACGCGATATTCGGGCTCTTAGGTCCAATTTCACTGCTTCCTAAATGGAGAAGTCGGGACTAGGGTTGCAAAGTTCTGGAAATTAACACCAATTTAGGGGAATAAACGGAAGACTTGTTTGAAATTATTTTTTTGTTTTTTATTCTTTGCTTTATTGTTTGTGTACAACCATTTATTTCTTCATCTATATTCCTACTCCTCAAAAGGGGCTGCGATTGTTCACAATCTTGCAGTGCCTTCTAACATTTTGGCAACTTGAAATCAACCCGTTCAACCGGTTGCTCCCACACCTATCTGCTAATAATGTTAATTTGTCAATGAATTTTGACAGCAACCACAGTTTTAACACGGGTTTTTATGAAGGATTTCATACCACGTGTATATTCTCATACAAACCAAGCTTAGAGTGTTCACCTTTCATAAATTGATAGCAACAGACGAATATGAAATGATCTGGAATGTTTAATACAATCATTTTTTCTAAATCAGCCAAATGTGATGTTCGCTCGTTGTTTCGTTGAAAGCTTGATGGCACTTTTAGCTGCACTTTGGCAAAGCACATTTGACTTATGATACAATTTGAGCGCGTAACAGTAGTTGAACATTCACTGGGTTGGCAATATTCTCCACTTCACCGCTTTGGAGTTTAAACAAGAATTCGGGGTCAATATCCCAACTTGTAATCTCGTGTACCAAGGTGAGTATTTGTTCAGTACACAGAGAAATTGCTTTTGCAGTTAGATTGACATTGAGAGACACGTTTTCTCATAATCGTCAAAAGTTTCAGGTGTGCCTGTTAGTTATTTCTGTTATTAACTCTTTCAATACAGGTGTTCTTATCTTGCGCAGGCAGATATTCTGCGTCGACTTAGCGGCGTTATTAGATTTTGTTCTGTTTTATTTGTTATTTATTTAATCCCCCCCTCCTCATCCTCATGCGGGCCCTACTTTGAGAGAATTGCAGAGTCATTACGTTCACTTAAGCTTTTCCGGGTCTCCCGTGTCAGGTGTGCGTATAGAACAGCCAAAAGAAAGAAAGCCCGTTTGCGCAAACCGCACGTGGTCGGGAGAAGTTTCACTCCACCACCCACGGGAGCACCTGAACAGATGACTATTGACTTTTGACTTAGTTGGTGGTAAACAGCGCAGATAAGGAATGCAGTTGTATTCATACTGCGGAGAGTTGAGGCTGAAACTGAGCATTTCCTCCCAGTTTGCTTCCCACGTGCGATCGTTGCTCAACGCATAACAGCTTCATGATGTGTACTACTGATTTATTTCCTTTCATCGCAGGGTGTTTATTGGTAGATGTACAGTACTTGTTGAAGTGGAATAGCTAGGGGTGGGGATATAATTAGGTTTTCTCACTTTAACTCGAGAATCCACATTTCTTTATTTATTTTTTTTGCTTCATATTGACCATGTCTCATCTTGTCCTTAGCTACAGGCTGTACGTTATGGTTACATGAATCATCACTTATCTATCCGAAAACACTTTTGTCCTCCTATACGTTTTTTTTTTTAATTTTTTTAGAGGATTCCTTCTACAGGATTAAACAGGACTGATGATGTTAACAACTCAAAAGGCAGCGTGTTACATTATGCACCATGAAGCCTGCGACAGAACCCTTTTTTTTTTTTTTTTTAAATTCACATTCACTGAGCACACAATCAAAGATCTGCTCGCGGATCATTCTATACATGCATGTCTACGGAGGCCAGAAATAATCCATTACAGTAGTAAAAGGAGATTAGGGAAGGGCATTTAGAGGGAAAGGGCTATTTGTTTCAAATGCCCGCGGAGGTTTTAAAATACGGCAACTTCATTGCATTTTTAACCGGGATCAAAGAACTTAAGACCGAAACTTAAGACGAGAACATTTGATTATAGCTCAAATTGAGAAAAAAAAAAAAAAAAAAAAAGGGAAAGAATAAATAATCCTGTGATGAAATTGTCTTCTCCAGACAGGTGGAGCTGCACTCCCCCGACGCCAAACACACGGTGGTCCTGCGCTGTCCAGACCAGCCGTCTGCCCTCACTTGGTTCTCCGCCATGCATGCTGTCACATCCACACTGACGCAGGTCTGTCTCACACTTGCACAGCAAAGTATAGCCCGTATCACAGATCGGACGTGTAACGTGTATGTAGACTTTCCGAATGAACGCTATCATCTCATCGCAGCGAGCGCTTGCTGAGGTGATTCGTCACACAACCAGGACCGGGCTTGCGGGCAGCAAAGAGATTCGACACCTGGGATGGCTGGCAGGGAAGGTGAGGACAATGTGTGTGTGTGTGTGTGTGTGTGTTGTGGTGGTGTCTGTAGTATTTTTGTAGTTTTTTTTGTTGTTGTTCTAGTTTGTGTGTGACGACGTGTGCAGTATGTGTTGGTGTTTTTTGTTGAACAGCATAATTATTACCATTTATAAA
Source organism: Phycodurus eques (assembly GCF_024500275.1). Taxonomy (NCBI): domain Eukaryota; kingdom Metazoa; phylum Chordata; class Actinopteri; order Syngnathiformes; family Syngnathidae; genus Phycodurus; species Phycodurus eques. The sequence goes on along the minus strand of NC_084528.1, from coordinate 29,899,859 downwards.
ACCTGATTATTTACATTCTCTTTTATGTTTTTATACAATACAGTATTTTCTTGTCCTTAAAAAAAATGTTCCAAAAACATTGTAGAGTTTTTTTTATTTATTTTTATTTTTTTTGGGTGGTCTGGAATGGATCAGTTCGTTTTAATGGCAAATATTGATTTGATCAATTCAAGGTGCCACTGTTCTTGGTTTGCTGAATGTGCGATCGTTTAGATCGTGACGGTTAATGTTAGAAGCTGAGAAAGGTGCGCAACAAAGCCCGTCGCCCCCCACACACAAGCACACATGTAGAATTATCAGGAATGTCCCCCACGCACACAGCAAGCAGCCAATCACGCGAAAGCCACCGTAATGACTCCATCTGTCGACTTCAATCCAAATCTGCCATATTTTATCATCAAATTCTAACCATTATTGCTACTCAACGACAAATTCTCATTATGTTCAAACGGTGACACTTGAGCCTGTAAAATCATGCGATGTGATTGGCTGAGACAGAATGTCAAAGAGCAGCTTAGGATTCCGTAGCTGAGCTGCAGATAGTCTCATAATGAGAACAGTTATGAACGTAAAATGCCAGGCGGTGGGTAGCAAATGTATATGAGCTGGGAATATAAAGGATTAACTGTGTGTGTGTGTGGGGGGGGGGGGGGGGGGGGTTGTTTGAAAGATGGGGGTTGCACGAGAAAGCAAATGTTTCAGTCATGTACCGATGCATCAACACCAGAAATAAATTAGCATTTCTATCACACATCCCGAATGGTCCGCATTCCTCCGGCATTCTGTTTTGGTTATTGACTTGAGAAAGAAGAGAAAAATAAAAGGCGTTAAGTCTGCATTTAACACAGTTCCAGATTTTATGTATTCCAGAGACATTACTCCTTTGTTTGTTGGAGTTTGTGCTTGAGCAACTTTGGTAAGAAACATTTTCAGCACTTTGCACCTTCATTGACATGTAAAAAATGCACATTAGGTTTAGAGGATGACAGCACAAACGTTTGAAACAACTGGTCCATTGTTTAAAAGCAATTTTCAGACAATGGAGCAAATGGATTTTGACAGTTTTCTCTGTGTCGGATAACCAAAGATGTCTCACGAATGTCTTAACGAATAGTGTGCCACCATCTATACTAGGGTAGGGCAAGTACCAAAATCAGGTATTGGTACACGGCAAACAAATCTTAACAAGAGTTTTTGTCTTATTACTAGTCAAAAATAATTAAAATACATAACATATTTTTAGACAATTTCTACTTGCTTCGAGCAATTGTTTTTATACTTGAAATAAGTTGAACAAAATGTACTCCACTGGCATTTTTTTCCAACTTAATTCAAGTTCATTTTTACTTGAAATGGAAATTGTTATTTCTTTTTTATTTAATATTTTTTTTACATTCTTAGGTGATGAGCTCTATTTTAAGTGGAATCAGATTAGTTTCGAGACCTTTGACTAGATATATGAAAAATATTCTTGGTATGATTTTGGGTTTTTGCAGTGTATTGGACCGGTAGCGACCTCATTTCAAGGTATTGGGTACTCGTCATGCCAGACACCGATACTTAAGGGGGAAAAAAAATCTGATATGAAATATGTCCTCCTCACCATTAGTTGGCGCTACACTGTAACGGTTTGAAACGTGTGAATCATGTGCATCAGAAAGTGTTTTGTTCACAATCATCCGTTATTGTGTTAATTGAAATTGTACGTATCAAAGGTGAATACTCGTACTGGCATTGGTTAGAAAAAAAAAAAAAGTGGTGTCAAACATCCCTAATTGCTCCATCAATTTTCGATACCGCTTCCAGACGTCCGTAATCCGTTGCTATACAAGTCTGAAGTCTGGTATCTAATACCTAAAACCAGAACTTGGATGAATGGACAGTTTACAGAAGAATGGGGTGTGAGCTCTGCAAATATTGTATTCATTTAAATCTCTTCATGTTCGGATTAATTCAAGCGTATGCAAAAGTTGGCATTGTCCGAACACTCGCGATTTGCTGTCGGCAGCGATTAGGATCGTTCAGCCCGTCGGAGGTCGATGCTCTCCACTGAGTTGCGTTTCTCGTATTTGGGCAGCAAAGCGAGAGCGAGAAGCAGCGCTGGAAGCCCGTGCTGGCGGTGGTGACGGAGAAAGACCTGCTGCTCTATGACAGCCTGCCACTGGAGCAAGGAGGCCTGGCAGAGTCCAGCGCACACGTATCCTCTTCTGGCGACACGGTGGGTTCGTCTTCACAGTGACGCACTCCAAACGTGCTCGAGGGAAAAACGTTGGATGTCTGCAACTGCAAAATGCCAAAATGTGATCTGTTTGTACGAAACACAACACGCGTTTTGTCACGAGAAATAAGTGGAAAAACTGAATGAATTGACTTTGATGAGATTCCAAAAAGAAGCTCTTGTATCTGAAAACGTCTTTTTGTCTTGCTGATTAGAAACAACAAATAAATAAATAAATACAGTAAGATGTTTTGACTAGAAAGAAAATAAATTCACAGGTAAGATTTTGCGTTTTTGCAGTGAAAAGTTGGTCAAAGTTGAACGCCCCAAAGCTGGTTGCGTTTTGGAAAAGTTGCACGTACAATGTTATTAAAACCATCCAGGATCCTCTCTGTTTTATCAAACAGCACATTTTTAATATTCTACTCAGCGTGTATTTTGGTGAGGAATATGAGTTAGGGGAGTCACGCATCTTATCTGGTTACAGTATGGCCGGAAAAGCGTTATCAGGCTCATAAGATTGAAGCGTCTTCACATGAATGCATGTGACCAATGACCTGACGATAACGCCAACCTTTTGTCAAGCTTCCTCTATTTGACCTGTTTTGATCCAGTGTTATATAAAAACATAGCCGGGGCAAACTCCGTCAGTGTCGTGTTCGTGAAAAAAATGCTTTATAGTGGACAGTCATGACTTAAGAATGTTAAAATGTAACTAATGTAACATTGCCTGTAAAGCTTTGATGATGGAGGCAATTGGAGCCTCTCAGAAATACATTCACTTTACAATTTGCATTTTGTATTGAAATGAGAACAACTTCACGCGGCATTTGATGATCTTGGTCTTTGCAGATTCCACTGTGTATTCAATGTGAGTTTTTGCGTTCCCCCAGCTTGGTGCACTCCGGGCCTGACGCGGGGTCCCCTTGCTCGGGCACCGAGCTCTTTTTCGCCACTCGAACCGGCACCCGCCTCGGAATCGAGACTTATCTTTTCCGGGCTGAAACCGGCAAGGATTTATCCCTGTGGACTCGACAAATCGTCAACGGCTGTCACGCTTCGGCCGAGATGATCAAAGAAGTCAGTACGAGTGAGTACAGCCGCATCGCAGTGACGTACCTGTGATTACACAGCGATACCTTGACTTAGAAGTCGAACAATATTGTACCGCGAGTTACCCGCATATCAACTCCATTTTGAAATGAAAGAAAATGTCAACAATCCATTCCAGCCCTGAAAAAAGAAAACAAGTACTGTATTTTAAAATATAAAGACATAATATAAGAGAATGTAAGGAAATAAGCGTGTTTTATGAAGAGTAATGAATCCAAAAGTCTCTCACACACACACGCAGTTATGTAGTAGTGTCTTGATGTGCCTTTAAGGGGAGGGGGGGGGGGGGCGTGGCCAAGTGAGTGACATCAGGAACTCAGACTTCAGCTCCAGTTGGTCATTTTCCACGCGCTAACATCTGCTCCTTGCTCCTTGCGAGTGTTTTCATTTTGTACTTCAATAAACGGTGCATCGGCGATTGTGTCGCTCCTTTTTTCCCCCCCACTTCACTCGAGTGGCGGCGTATCTGAAACTCTTTTGTACGTTACGTTTTGGCTTGCATCACAAAGCAGAAAAAAATCAATCAATCAATCAATCAATCAATCAAAAAAATCTCATCCACGCAATGGCAACGTGTACTTTGGGGCACGTGTAAGTCAAGGTAGAACTCTCAAAGGTAAACAGAGAAATGGCGACTGTCGCTGTACGAGGATGGAATCCAAAAAAGCGGCACAGGTCACTGCGCTGGATCCTGTGACGCTTCCTCTGATGTGTTCAGGCAAGCTGCAGCAGAACTGAGGAGGCGAGGGTACGCAAACGCACAGCCTGAAGCGTCGCCAGCCTAAAATAAAGTCGTAACGCAAGCTCATGAAGCAGAATGTCAACACAAACATCCACAGAAGCTAGAAGAGAGCCATATGGAAGATGTTTACAAGCTATTTATAGACGAGAAGGGCATTTTTCTGTTTGTAATTGTGTACTGACCGCCGAGGGAATTCCAACAGAGCCCCCTCCCCCGTCTCTCTCGCTCTGCCTCCCTTTTCTCTCTCTGCACAAAATGTCCTGGGAAGTGCTCGTCTCCCATGGGTGAGCAACCCCCGGCCCCTCCCCTCAGCAGCCCCAACTCATCGCGCGGTGCCAAGTTTCACTTCAGAGCCTCTTGGATCCAGCAGCCAAGTCTGCTTCTCGTCCTCTCGGTTCCTGTCATTTACGCATCATTTGTCGCAAACGAGCGTGTCTGCGTCGTGTTTGCGCTCACTTGTCCGACACCAAAGTGTTCAATCACGTCTGCAGTCGGCACATTTAAACGCCTAAAGGGGAATTCCCGCAACCATATTGTGTACGTCATACTTACTTGTGGGCAAATGTGACTTTTCTTAATCTTATATAGCTCCATGACTAAATTCTGTCTCGACGGAAGGACATGATTTGGAGCAGTCTTGGAATCGACAAGTGATTTTCCTTTTTTTTTTTTTTTTTTTTTTTTTTTGTGTGTGTGTGTTGTTTTTTTTAAAACTGCTTCTGTTGATTTTTGTTAGTTCGCACAAGTACAGTGGGCGCAAAGGTACACAAAAATCGCAGATTACATTTATTTATTTATTTTTTTTTGTGTGTGTGTGTGTGGGAAATAACTGCACCACAAACAGCTGCTTCTTTAAACTAAGATGCACTCACGCATTATTTACCAAAAAAAAGTAAATAATGAATATGGCTCATTAACAGGCAAACCATGGTAAATACATAATTTGGTAAAGCTCACACTACTCGACCTGCACTAAATGATTGAGGCTGACTTTTCCTTTTGGATTTCGGCTTAAAACTCCAAACTCATACGGTGATGCGTGCCTTGAACTGGGCAGTCACAATCGGTAGCGGACTCACGAGGTTACATTACAGCAACAGCCGTGGAAAGTGCTGGATGTTTATGGCGGATTTCACAAGACGTCAGTGACATGATGTTTATTCTTGGAGCATGACTGGAAACCCCCCCCCCAAAAAAATTAATATTAAAAGTTGAAAAGCGTGATCAGGACATGACTTTAGCGTTAGCCAGATGCAAATTATACTTAGTGCTTAACACAATGTGGACAAATGTCCCGAGAGGGCAAAATAAACTTTTATCAGTTGTTCAATTCAAAACGTGAAACTCACATTTAAAAAAACTATTCGTGAAACATCATTTTCATCAGTGATTGTTTCTAATGTTATATTCATGTTTCTTCAGTTGTTGAATAATATATATATATATATACACACACATTTACACATATATATATTTGTGCTAATATATATTATTTATGCTCATAAAAGTTTTAATACAGGGTTTTAACGCATGAAAATCAGATTCAACACACAAGGTGAAGAAGCCTCAACTAATGAGAAGAAAAGTGTTGAAAAGGAATGTTTGTTCAATATTGAATTTTAGCCCAAAGTTGGTCCCGGAACGTGGCGAATGTTGGCAATTTCAAGATGGATTAAACATTAATTAATCGTTATGCAGCCATATTTGTCTTCAATTTTTTTTTTTTTTTTTTGTATTAGTGATCAATTTAGCAAAAAGGCAGAGAGAGACCTTGTCTCGAGGTTTGGCAAATGTTGCTTTCACAAGCATCACGGAAATGTGAAAGCTGCTGGACGTTTTGGGAAATGCAATTGAAATTAAATGAGCAGCCAGGTGAATAGGAAAGCTGATGTAAGCTGGAACTTCATTTCTTTTGAGAAAGGTCAGATTTTTTTTCCTAAAAGCTTTTTGATTTACAATGCTTTTCAAAATGTATTTGATTGAGAGCGAAAGTAAAAAATGACCATCATTTACCTGCTGTGACATCCTAAGTGCAGCACGGCAGGGTTCTAAAATCATCAGAGCGTAACCTACAGTTAATGTCATTTTCAAGCTCAAACAAGTGAGAGTAAAACTTTAAATTTGGTCCCATGAAAGCCTTTTATGGCTTACGCATATTGTTATGCTTGCCGTCTTCGTATAAATTATTGTTTCCTATCAGATCCTCTCTTTATCACAAATGTCGCTTCACTCTTTACTATCACCGTTTCTCGTGCCCTTTTGCCCACCGTCAGACAAAAAAGACAAGAATGTAGACGCTACCAGAAAGAAATCTCTGCCTGTCTGTGCTTTCTGGCAGGAAGCCCTCCCTCGCCCTACACATCAAAGTTCGACGACTACAGTTTCACTTTTCATCTGCGATCGCAAACAGAACAAAAGAGCCTTTCACGCTTCTCAGCTGTCACACACGCCACCAGGAAGGCATTTGCCTTGCAAAATTGTCAGTATCTTACCCAAATGATCTTGTAAAGCTCCTTTGGGGTTTTCACTTCCCTTCTTCGTGAGCTTACATTGTTTTGCAGTTCCTCGTAGAGGAGGAGCAAGATTAATATACCAAAGTGCACCTGGCAAAAGACCCACACCTTTTATATGGATTGGTCCATACACTGCCTTTTAAAGATTATACAGAAACATTTGACAATAAATTTCACATTTCTTCCGCTGTGTTTTAAAAGCATATGTCTGGACCTTCTTATCATAATGTAAACGCACAACTGCGACCCTAACAAGAACAAACGCTTTCCAAAATGTACGGTTGAAATGATCTGTTTCAGAGGCACACAGTTTCTGTCATAAAAACCTTTCACTGTTCAGGCCCGGCTTGAAGTCGTCGCACTTTCACGTTACTAACGTTCATTTAAGTGTAAAAATAATAAGTTAATAACGGCAGAGGAAGACCAAGACAACCAACACGTACTTAGCGTGTTTGTGTAGCAGTGTAAGAATACGCGGTCAGGCAGCACGGGTATACGATCATTTACGGCCACATTTACTGTTTTTCATTCAATCGTTTGATTTATTTATTGCCTACGATTTTTTTCATCCAAATATTTACTGCAATTCTGACTTCATTACTGCGTTTGTGTAGATTAGCAAGAGACTATCGTACCCCGATGTCACCTTATTGCTACACTTGTACGAGAGCCAACAATGCTAAAAAGGGAAACGGACGTGTGAAGCTGACTGGTCTTCATCTCATCACTTCCATCGCATGTCCCCGAAGGATGATTATTTTATTTGAGATTTGTCTAATTATACTAGGCTTTACACGATCAGGATTTTTGGGGCCGATAACCGATCAGCGAGTTTAAAAACACGCTGACCGATCACCGATCTGATCGCGAGATGGAGCAATGTGTCTATTTAAATGACCTGTTCATTTACTGTATATACTTGTGGACTTAATAGCTCAAAAAATTATATTTACAATAAATAATGTATCTTTGCTCCTCTATTTATGCCAGTGAGGCATAGTGACAGACAGAACAAATGAATGGTCTTCTATTAGATGGCAGGAAGTAAATACAGTAATTAATGTATCCACTTTTTGTGACATTTTTGTTTGTTGGTGTGGCGAGAGATTTTTCAATTGTAAAATATGTTCTCTATGCTTTATGAGGTTTGGAAATCACCGCTCTCGTCAGATCGTGTATTCTAATCAGTCTGGTCAAACCAACATTACAACATGACAGAAATAATGGGTGCTAACTTACTGTTATTAAATTACTTTATTTTTAATTAAATGACTTCACCCACACCGAAACTGTAGAGCATGATTCGACAGAACGGCGGCATGTTTACGTACAACCGTTGGTGCTAGCACTAGCTTGCTAGGCTACATAATGTTTTTGTTGCCTGCTTGCGAGCCGTATCGTATTTAAAAAGGACGGGAACATACCTCCAGCAGGTCTTAAATGGACGTACTCTCCTGTCCTGAGCACCGGTGACCACCAACACACATTTTCCCCCATTTTGTGTTTATAATACAGTCGGCGCGATCCACTCTTGTTGTCGTCGCCACGGTAACGAGTGTATCCGGTCGCATTTGAGTTGACGAGATAAAGCCCAGTGATCGTAAAAAACGGGACGCGGTGGTATCGGAATACAAGATTTTATTGCAGTAGTCTGACATAGTGCAATCGTGAAAGAGCACATTTGTCCTGTAGTCTGATCGTGTTGTCTGTCCCACATCGCCGACATGTTTTTTACAATTTTTTTAAATAACTTCATTGGCCGTCAGATATTTACAGTACTACGTCAAAAGACATGCGACAAGGCTTAAAAAAAAAAAAAAAAAAAAAAAAAAACAACTAGCTTTTGGATTCAAATATACTGTGCACGCGGCGACGTGGAGCAAATGTCTTTTGCGGAGCCGATCGATGACGTCATTGATCGGATCGGCGAATTATAACATTAAAGCCGATCAGCATAAAACGCTAATGATCGGCCGATACCGAACAGGCCGATAAAATCGGTGTAAAGTGTAAATTATACTGACATTCGCTTGTTTTACACTTGCATGACAGTTAAGGATGTTAAAAATGGGACTCAAAACATTGGCAGTGCTGTCTTAAGGTTGAATGACTGTGACAGTTTGAGTCTGAAACTGATCAGTTCCTGTAGAGTTCGGGTGACGGGGGAGCTGGAGTCTGTCTCAGCTGAGCTTAAAAGCGGGGTTCGCCCTCGGCTGGTCACAAGTCAGTCAGAGTTGAGCGCATATACAGTGTAGACAGACAACCGTTCACGTGTGCGAACCGCAACGTGCTTCCACGGATGATTTCAATTTTATGTAATTCCTCCTTGACCACACACACGAGGATTATATTATTTCCCATGTGGAAACGTAAGTGTAAGGGTCATTTTCACATATTTTGATCAAGACACACAAAAAAAGTATCCCACAATTGCAGTTTTGTGCTGATGAATGGACTCTGTGATATTTCTTTCATAATGAAATGCAAATTGCCACTTCCGAAAAAATGGCTCTGATTGGCTGTGACATTACGTAGTGATTGTAATTGTGAACAAGTTCCTTTTGTGATGTCATTTCTAAGTGCTTTTGGGTATTTTAACAAAATACCCAAAAATATTTGTATTCAAACTATGTGTAAGAGTGTGTGCCAACACATAACACTATAAAACGAAATTAGAACATTTTCTCTACAAACTTATTTGGTGTAAATTAATGTGCGGTGGAAGACAACCATCTGCTGCTCAGTAAACGGAAAATTAAAGAATTTCCAAATTGTGCTCAACCATAATGTGATGCAAACGAGTGATGAACAGATGACAAGCTGGATGAGGACGGGATTTAGTGCTACGTAAGATTTGACTGTCAACAACGACAACAACAACAAAAACATTCGAGTGAAACAAAAGGTGCTTTTGCAAGCAACAGGGAGCAGTCGCACACATACTTGAATATACTGTACACACACAACCATGCAACAGTGTTCTCCCGGTGCACACACACAAACACACACAGTGTAAACACGTCCTTTTCATGTTATCAGTAAATAATGGCGAGATAATAACTTGCCTCTGGCTCTCTGTCCCTTCTTCGCCCAAACATGCAGCTCACTACAGGAAATGATATCACAAGAGATGAGCTTTTGCGGTTGAAAAAAAAATAAAATAAATAAGGATGGGGCCTTTATGTGTGCCAAGACCAACATTAAGACTTTCAAATAATGAGACTTAAATGTAGCCTGATCGCACTGGGTGGCAACGAAGCAGACGTGACATAAAAGTACAACTTTGCGATGCGTAAATTAAGAAGCAAGTGAAAATGCGTCAGGGAGAAAGTAGTGCTGCAGAACAGATTAATAACGCCGAACGGTGCTTATAGCCAGCAAAAAAACAAAAACAAAACAAAAATACGCTGCTCTTAAGTGGCTTCTAGCTGTGGTTGCCTCCGCGAAGCAGTTGGACTACACGACATATCAATTTGGCTTCCGGCTCAAGATTTCTTCACCAATCTTTATTCTACAGCCGAAAGGTTCTATTTCTACATGTGCAAGAATCTATTTGTTTTAATGGGGACATATTTTGCAAAGCAACGTTTTCTAGTGTTTGGGATGTACAGTAATATTGTCTCTTTGGTGCCTCAGTAAAGGTGAAATATGAATGAAAAGTCGTCTACGAATTCCTGAGTTCCAGACGTTATTCTGAAATCGGGTCGTTCAAATCTCTCGAATTTATCGACGTCGCTAGCGAAAATCTCCGCTTCCGAGCCAGCGCCGTCAACATAACAAATACGCGCGCTCTCACGTGTGGGTCTTCGACACGGAGGCAACCAATCAGAGGGAAGGGGAAAAGGGTCTTAGCCAAATATGGTCAACACGGATGCAAAAGTGGGTCAAAGAGGGGCCTCTTCTGGACGCAAGGTGTTCTTTTATAAGTCCGTGTTAGAGAGTCACTCTGTGGAGGTCTAAATAGCCAAAATACGGGAGCGTTAAAGGGTGTGCAGCATGGTGCGCTAGTGGATAGCACATCTGCCTCACAGTTCTGAGGTCCAGGGTTCGAATCTCTCTGTGGAGTTGGCACGTTTTCCCCATGCTAGGGTACTCTGGCCTATCTCCCCGCATTCCATAAACATGGCGGGTTCAAAAATACTCCAATAGGTGAATACCAAATGAGGACAAGTGTCACAGAAAACCGACAGATGGATGGATTTGCAACACAATGTGCTTGCGGTTGCAGGTAAAAGGTCAAATGAGTGCAGTGTAACCTCAAATGTCAAGCGCCTCTGAACTCGTAGAGTTTGTAATTTGCGGCACATTTTCGGGACATGCATCTGAAGCTGCTCGAAATTTGAGCTCCAAGTCTCAGCGTGCCCGACGAGACCGCGTTTCAGCGGGCATCGAGGTGGCGATTCAAAGAGAGTGTGGGAGCAACTTTGACAAGGACAAAATAATTTTGTGTTTATGCCTTGTTTTATAGTGGAACTTTATTTGTTGTCCACGTGTGGGGACAAAGGTTGGGAAGAAAAAAAACCACCACTGCACTAAAAGTGAAACAAAACAAAGGGAGCCATTTTTCATTATTTCATTTTCTGTGCATTTGTATTCAATGTGTTACTTTTACTCCCCACCTCATTTTGGTCCTTCCATTTTATAGAAATTATTGTGGGTTAAATATGATCGATACGAAGCATTACGAGTTTTTTTTTTTTTTTTTTTTTTTTTTCTCTTCTCCAGTGACCTACATATCTTAAAGCAAACTATTAATTGCACGGGGACTCTCATCTAAAATCTTTGAGGTTTCCAATGTGTAATGTGCTGAATGTTTTTAAGTTGCCCACTGGGATGTGGCACAGGCCCCAAGGTTTCCTAACCAGATTTCTTCAGCCTGAAAAGATTAATTCCTTTTGTTGATTTTTGAAGCATTTTCAAAACAAGATGGCTGAGGTTGCTGTAGTGAAGAGTTTTTTTTTTTTTCTTTTCTTGTCCACACGGTAAAAGGCGTTCTTCAATCCCTCAGGGATTAGTTTTATCTCAAAGCTACATTGGGGGGGAAAAAAAAAAATGGATCTCAACCAAAGGGCTTGCGCTATCTAAGATCATACATTTTTACATTAGCTCTTGCTTATAATGTCCGCACTTTAATCTAGATACGGTGTGATGGAAGAATAATACCGTATGTCATTTTCAAAAAGTAGACTCCCAGGATAGGCTTAGCTCCTCAACCCACCACAATATACACATTTATGAACTGATGTCTGCTTATATTCTATCAACTGTAATTTACATGGAACACAAACGATCCTAATCAAACAAATCTCTCAGGTTGTCTTTACCTGGGTCAGGAGTGCCGGCTGGTGATCCACTACGAGCAGGGCTTCTCCGTGTTGGCTGAAGCCAAAGTCCGAGACGGTGAGAACCAGGACGAGGGGCCACGGCAAAGTCCGACCAAAAAACGTGTGCTCCTGTCCTACCCTTACGAAAAACTGAGGATGTCGTCGGACGATGGAGTTCGGATGCTACTCCTGGACTTTGGAGGAAAAGAAGGGGAGATTGTGAGCGTTTTGCTTTTCCTTCAACGATTAAATAAGTTTCGATGTGACAATAGCCCTGTAATTTGGGATACAAGTGATGATGTGCAGGCTTGACCTGTATATGATTTTGATATTTTCTTTGTGTTGTAAAGTTTCATAGGATCTTCTGATTGGAATCAATGGAGTTGGTTTTCTGACAGCGAAAAGAGGTCAAAAAGAAACTAAAAATCCAGGTCCCTAGGCCCTAACCTGTATTTTATTGGGATAACAGTTAACCGGCACTACAATGGAAAATTGCAGCCCGTCATCAGAGACAAACTCCTGAAATGAAATCAGCTGCAGCCACGTCTGTCCCCTGTCGTAAGACTTGTAATCAGTTGGAGCCGCTGCGTAACGAGCGGAGGTCGCTCCTTCTTCCAAGCCGTCAGCACCGATTACAGTTAAACTTACAAAATCAACAGCACAACTGCCGCTTCCCTATGAAATGTTGGCATTTACGCTTTGGAAAATGTCACTTTTTTTTCATCCCCCGAACATTTGATCACACTATGAGTATTAATGTGGGTTTCAATTCCAAGACTGACTAACGGTTTTTTAGGAAGACAGCAGTGAAATGCTAAAAGCGACTTAATTAATGACGACCCTCTTGGCCTGCGGGATTTAGCTAATGTAAACGGAGGTGTTCCTTTCGTCTAAAACTCTCTCCATCACAATTTACAGCTCAGTATAAATGAAAAGTCTCTGTTGTCTACAAGGAGACATTTTGTTGACAACACGGCTTCCGAAAAAAATCCCAGGGCACTTGTGGATTTGGCTGATGGCTCATTAGCTCAACTTTTGAAAGACAAATCTGCTGGGCCTTTTCATCATCATGTTGACTTTACTGTTGTTATTTGGTACAGGCACAATCTGGTTTCTAAATTTGTCTCCGCACTTGACTGTTTACCTTTCCCGCAGAGACATTCGGACTGAACCAAACCAAAATAGTCATCTGAAAAATAGACTGAATGTCTCAGTGTTAGCCGCGTTTCGAGTATTGTCATTGATCATCAGCATGCAAAATGGTATCACTAATTTGTAATTACCGGTAGTCATGCTGAGCTGTTGGTGTTACAGTATTCGGTCATCACGCAAAGACCTGGATGAAAATGGAAAAATGATTACCTGAGGAATTAAAATAGGGCCCAATTATTTGTCAATGTAGAAACGTGTAGGACTCCTGCCAGTTGTCGAAAAGGAATAATAAATCATCGCTGTATAAACCGTTGCTGAGCCATATTTGTAAAGGAACACTAAAAAACTGTTTTACAACAGTGTTTTCCATAAAAACAAACTAAACAATTGTTATTAGACAGTTTTAGCACTATAAACATAGATCTATCCTTTAACAACAATTGCTGTATGTTCAGTGTTTTGAAATGTTTAAGCAGAATTGTTTGGGATGTCTGTGTCCAACTAAAGGCATACACTTAAAGCCCCAAAATCATTCATACCATGGCAAAAATTGGGTGCAACAAAAACATTTTTTCCTGAAAATTACACACCTGCCAAAAGACTGCAAGAGGTTGTTTTAATGGTTATTAAATAATTGTCAAAATGTCCAAAATTCATCAAATATAGACTTAATTGTAATTTTTTAAAATGTTTTATTGATTTCGCCTTCTTTGTATTAATGTAGGTTAAGAGAGAAGTTAGCAGGATCCATTGAGAACGGCGCACAAGATTATTATAGTAATAATAATTCCTATTATAGGAATATAATTCTATAATATAATTCATTGATTCATTCATTGGTAGATTAGACTGGCGAGTGTCGTAGAAGTATTTGAATCTCAAATTATTAGCAGACTTGTGCAATTGTGTAGACAGACTATAATTAATGCGACATGGTTTACTGGAGAAAAGCAGTCGTCATCAAAGTTTTATAGGAGCAAGCAAACAGCGGTTTAAGAGGGAATTTATAGGTTGACGCTTCCTTACAGGCCTCAGGAAAGGAACTGAGTCATAGCGCCAGTGAAATGCCCCATTGTTAGGCGAGGAAGAAAAAAGGCTTTTGTTCTCACACATCTTAATAGGAAGGTCTAATCCGTGTTGCAATGGCAAATGTTGACCTTTCAATCATGTCATCTTTTACACTTACTCAGGATGCGGCTGTTTATTTCCCTTCCTTCGTGTTTCATGTTGCGTCCAGAATGTCACCGTATCCATTGTTCTCCTGCAGCAACTGGACCTGCACTCGTGTCCCAAGCCAATCGTCTTTATCGTCCACTCCTTCCTCTCTGCCAAGATCTCCAGGCTGGGCTTAGTGGCCTGACCGCAACCCCCGACTGGACGTCCGCTGTTGCGTGTCCACATCTCTGCAGGCCGCGCGCAGTAGACCACGCTGAACCGCCCTCGGTCCGAGACCCAAGCCGAGTGAATGTAGCCTCTCTTTGCTCCGAGTAAGATTGGAGAAAGATGTTGAGAGTTCAGGGTCATCTGTCGAAGAAACGTGAAGAGTGAACATTGACAACAGAGAACAAAACCTTGAGCGGACCCGAAGCAGATAGACAGATGTGAAGAATGATCGGGCAGTACTGAAATATTCAACACTTTTGTTTCAGTTCATTTGTCATCAGATTGCAGCATTCTTAATTTCACTGTTTCCTCTTTGTCCTGTTAGCAATGTCAGCATTTCTCATCAACCATACAACACAAAACGTTATTCTGCTTTCAGGTACTGCATGATAAAGAGGACTGTTTAATACAAATTCTAATTGAGCCGGGAAATGTTTTGATCAAACACCTGTTGTGAATTGTACAGTTTAGCTCCTCGTTGGAGAGCGGCGAGTTGTGCAAAAAGTACTGAAACGTCAATGTGCATTTAAAGGTTTTGAGAAGGTCACATTAATTTAACCTGTACTGCGTCTAGTGCATTTTAGATGAATCCCGAACGTTCGCCCGAAAGCCGCAACGTTTAGCGAGTAGTCTATGTTCGCAGATAACTCGGCTAACTCAAATGACACTGACCGTATTGCTTTAAAAGTCTGCATTCAAAAACCAACCGTGCTATTACAGTGTTGAAGTGCAAATTCTATTTTTGTAGCTACAGTGTATTTCCGATCATGGTAGCTATAGCATTGGCATTTGTGTTTATTGTTCCAGCTGTGTGTTCATAATAAAACTCTAATCATGCATGCATACAAACTAGTCATGTTAAGACGAGGACGGGATTGTTGTCCGCCCCCCGAGTGCAAACACAAATGACTGATGTGATATGATCCCAGTCACCCTGTAAAATGTTACGTAGCTTCACGAAAGCTAAGGACTACGTAGGGTTTGCCCACTTCATTGTCATCGCTCCCCTGCTCAGAAATTTCAACTGTTATTGAAATGATTATTTTGCTTCTTGGGAGCATGAATCCCATAAATTCTATCTATTTTTGTCCTGATCCAAAGGTTTAAAATTTTAATTAGTCTTTTTCAGCCCTCAACCCATTTCTTTTGCTTCCAGTGACAACCGGTAATTGTCATCACTATGAGTTCTGTAGTTGCAGGTGGCCCCCGCATCTTTATATTTGATATAATATAACACACTACACTATATATGTAACTGATTGCGCAAATGTAACAAAATCCACCTACTTTACCCAAATGATTTTCAAGTGGAACCTCCAAAGTCAAGCAAATAATCTGGAGTTGAATAAGTATTTCACTGTGGAGCGCTGCTTTAATTCCACAAATGGCCACCGCAGTGATATTTCACAAACCTCTTTGGTGGCAATCCTCGGTAACGTTTTGCTTCGTCATGCAACCGCTACCAGGGGAACTTCTAAAATTCACCCAAAAATCCAAATCAAAGACATGAAGTATTGTTTGTTGTTCTAATGCAATGAGGCAATCAAGCATTCAAAATAAGTGCAAAACACTGCGGCCACCTCGTTCTTGTGCCTTGGAAATGGATCGTTTTGCGAGGAATACCTCACAGGATGAACGCGGAAGGACATTTGCCACAATAGCTGCAATCGTTTGATATTTGAGTTTTCACATTTGATTCCCTTTTTTTGGTGTGCAGTTTGAATGATGATTTTGCAACACGTTTTGTCTAATTCAAGTGATTGTTAGGCAACGCAGCAAATTGTATCGCAGCAACAAATACAATCAAAGTACGGAGTGAGACGTTTTATGCTGCTTGACAATAATGCCTTCATTTGTCACTCAGAATAACAAACTCAATGTTTTTAACTCAATGGATGCATATAAATTATGTATTTAAAATGGATTAGGTGTGGAGGTGTGTTAGTAGTTTGTGTATTCCGTGGCTTTGAGAGTGATTTGTGACTCATTTCGTTCTGCCCATTTAGCAGAAAAGATTCATGTGTCCTGAACGAAAGAAGAGGCCTATAATTTTGCAAAAATTGAGGCTCTTTGACATTATTTAGCAATGGTTATTCACCATCCTCACTCTCAAATGAACAAAAAGAACTTTACACACTTGGAATTGTTTACCAGAAGATTTATGACAATGTTTTTTGTCACAATAAATGAAGCCCAGCTTCCTCTGTGAATCATAAACCACAATAAAGCAAACTCATTTTCTGCGAGGCACAAATAAATTGTTGCGTGGCCAAACGTGCACGGTCACTGAGCTTTCCCACTGACTCAGAAAAGAACGGCCTCGCTGACACACAATGTCCGCCTCTTTGTTTGGACTGCCAGTTAGATTCATGAGCGACACACTGCAAAAGATTGAAACGTTTCAAATTTAAATAAACAGCAAAAAAAAAAAAAAAAAAAAAAAAATTTCTTTTTGTTTCCTACAAAGTATAATATTAGGAGGGGAAAAAAGTTCCAACTCCCCGGAAAATAATTTATACAGAAATATATTCTGCATTTTTGCACAATTTGACCCCAAAACACTTTGTCAATTCAAACTCTGAGCGGCATCTTCAGGCGTGACAGAAAGCGTGACTCGCTGAGTTTTTCTGCTAATATATTTTAGTTAGTTTCCACAAAATAAATAAATACAAGTAGGTGAGTTTACAAATGGTGAATCACGAATTGGTCGGGGTTCACTACAGGTTCTTTGTGTCTATATTTTTGCACTTTGTCCGTCATTTCCTCTCACCTGGTCTCGTCAGCCAATAAGCAGCCAGCTTCCCATTCTGTCGTGACTTTTTGATTAGTCAGTCTATTTCGGGCCACAGTTTCTTCTTGGAGGTTTCATTGTTCCGACTGCATGTGTCCATGTACTTCAATCAGTCGTAGACAACACATGCAGGTGTCGTTTGTGTGCTTCTACGTTATGCGTGAAGGGCTGATCCTTGGCTCGCTCGCTATTTGTATTCCTCGCCTGTGTAGTCTGTTTGCTTGTTTGTGGGTTTGCATGCGAGGGAAGGTGGTAAATAGGCTTAATACGCGCCAAGAGGGAGAAGGACCCAACGGACAACATTGGGAATTGGAAAGTTCGGAAAGGTATTCAGCAAGATGAGAGGCTGACGGGCCAAAAACAAACCTTCACTTAAATGTTTGGAGGATTTGCATTGATTATACAAACTAAAGATAATTGCATATGAGGTCTTAGTCCACTGGGTTCACATTCCAAGTCTTCCACATTGTCAAAGGTGCTCTCCGTCTGCCTTCATGTGTACTAAGGGGCAAAGAAAACAAAAGGAGAAAGTGTTTCAAGCAAACATTGCTTCTATGCGATATTGTTTACTGAAAATATATTTTGCTCATGCAGCTCAGTCAAAAAAATTATTAAAATACATTATCCTACACATGCAAAGATGTCTATTGAGTAGCTGAGTTTAGCAACACAACAGTAAAGGTCTCAAGATCTACATAAGCGTTTCAATTTCACATTCCTGTTAGTGACCCATTTGAGGGCTTAAAAGCAGACTTATTTGGATGGCCTTGTTTTTTCTTTTCTTTAAAAAAAAAAAAAAAAAAGTGATGTCTACTGATATGTTTTTGGCTGAATGTCAAACTTCAATTAATTTGAAAGGGCATGACACGAACAGGTCTTTCTCAGGCTCTTTAGATGAAACAAAAGCAAAAAGACATTTTTATAGCATACGAATTAACAGTGTTCAAACTGTTAAATGTAGCAATTGTCTGCATCTAACTGTTTATATGAAAGACAAGCTGTTTGTTTTTTGGGTGATGCTTTCATGCCTGAGCTGCTTTGAACAGTAACACCAACGCGCCCGCCCCGTTTGAATTCGTGGTGCTCTCTCCGTCCGATTGCTACACGCACACGCGCAAACACAACTACAACGTAATGTTTATACTCGCCTGTTTCCATTGATTGCACTAAACCTGACCTCTCTTTGTGCAGAGGAACTTTGACGGCTCCTGTTTTTGAATACTTCCACTCTCTGGAAATATCATGATAAAAGAGATGTAGATGTGTGTGTGTAATATACAGGGTATATTACACACAAAAAAATAAATACAAACATCATATTAGCAGAAAGGCAGATCTAATCTTTATATGATCAATAATAATTGCCTGCTACCCTGCAATATGTGTCCGTCTGTGTTTTTGGACAATATTTTGTTCTGGATTATAGTCCTTCAGCTACTTTTAACATGGACTGTAAAACCCCAACATGAGACATCAACTCTAAATAACATTGTTCCCATTATGGTGTTTAAATGTGGTGCTTGTTAATTACACCATTCACAATCCTAATTTAATTACAGTATGTAGTGTGGAGTCACACCATGACTAATAGTTGTAATTTATAGTATATTTAGTAGTAATAGCAATAATAACAATGGTTGAACGGGTGGTACCTGGTGCTCTTTGTTTTTGTTTTTTTAGTTAAAGACACTCCACATGACTGGAAAAAAAAAAGATTTTCAACCCCAATTAAGAGGTTCAGTTATCTTGGATCCAACTATTGATTGTAGATTCAGAAAAAACAATTTTGAATCAAGGGCAATTCTGCTTGTTGTTTTTGGACTACAGTACTATAATTTCCTTGAGACTGCCTGACAAGAGGTGGGGAAAATATTTTATAATGAAGCACAACACCTTCCGGCTTTGTAACCCTTAAGTGATCATGAATGATACAAACAACACTATCTTACAGTAGTACCTTAATATGATCTTATTTTTGGCAAGGACACGAGAATGTTGACTGCAATTGTTAACCTTGTGTGTGAGGGACCTCAGAGATTTGGCGCAAGGTTTATTTTTCCAAAAGACGGGCATACACATTTTCAAGATCCAATCAGGTCAATGAGGGATCTTTATCTTTATCTTGTGTACATTAAAGTATGTTTAGATAACTTGGGTATGCGGTACTGCTTTTAATAAGTATCATTTTGAAAGGTAAACAATGGGGAAAAAATCTAGAGTGTAATGACAAACGTTGAACACTCAGCTCAACTTCTAAGTTGTTCTAATTTCAAAATACTTTTCTTTTTTTTCTTTTTACTGTCGGAAACCAAGTCCATAGGGGCATTCCTAATTGCCACTGTAAAATAAAAAAGTAAAGCTCCTCACCATTTTAAGGCATCTGACAAAAGTCATGGGAAGGAAGAGGAAGCTGTTGGCAGAGTAATATTGTCACCGCATGGCGTTTAATGAAAATTGAGATGAATATAGAATAAGTGATTGTCTAACCTGTGATTACCTGGCAACCAATGCATACGCCACTTCTCCTAAAATCAGCTGGTATAGGCTCCAGCAGATCCGTGACCCTAATAATGAAAAGTGCAATAGATGAATGGATGGATGTGTGTCTGTCTGTCGGCAGCATGAGGACACATCTTGAGCTGTGTGGTTGCATTGTCAGTGTGCACCGTTTAAGAAATCTTGTACTCAATGCTGGTTGTGAAAGAATCACAAAACGAAAAATTTCCAACATCAAAAAAGTTCTTGTTGCCAAGCTTCTCTTTGTATATACTGTAAATGATCTGAGCAATTACTTAATATTGCTCATATTGTACAGAGCAACCATTTCTGGTTTTAGGGTTATCATGGCACTTTTCTTCTTTGCTATCGCTATACTGTATCTTTGTGGTTCCAAACTACAGGCTATATCAAAAGGCACAGTTGTTGAGTCATTACTTTTTTATATATTTTTAACTATGTGATTAAATGCTTGTATACACGCAGGAGTCAGACAACAGGAAATGAAATAATAAAAAAACAAAAACTTTATTGTCCTAAAAATAGCAAAAGGTAAAACAGATGAAATAATAAAGTGTAAAAAATATATATGTTGTTAAAACAATAGAGGACTTTTAAAACTCAAATTAAAATGGACTCGATAACATCATCTCAAAAACTGAAAAATTAAAGTGGGACTCAGTATGTTTTTGTCAGAATCATCTTCACTTCTTTGACGTCTTCTCCAGTACCCAGTCAATGACCTACAATAACACAACATGAGTTGAAGGCCATTTTTAATGAGTCAATGTGTGGAAGGGAACACTGATGCGTGTTGGTGGTACCTGTTTAGCATTGCTGCCAGCTGCCTTCTTCATCTCATCATGCAGACCACGAGATGTCTTCAGATCCTGACAACAAATCATGTTCACTCTTTTTCATTTCATCGAGTTAAGATCTGAAATCAAGCCTCAAAAGTTAAAAAAAAAAAAAAAAAAAAAAAGGCCTTCTTCTAAAATGTACACTGACACCCTCACAAAAATAATGTTAGTTTTTAAAAGTGTTATTATTTCATAAATCAGTGGTCTGATAATTAAATAAGACATGTAGAAACAATAGCTTTCACTGTTGTTTGTTAAATGATAAAGTCCAGTTTGAATGTTATGTGCCGAGTTTTTTTCTTTTTTCTTTTAATAAATGATCATTTATAATAATATACACTAACATATTAGGAGACATATGCGCTTTCTTCACAATTCAAAACAGCTCCACGCCATCCGCCATGGTGAAAAACAAGTTGGAAGTCTACAACATGCTCAAGCCAGCTCTTGGCTGTCTCCTCGCGAGTGTTTTTGCGACAGCCGGCTGATTGCTTCTACTTGCCGATGCAGAACCCAGAGATTAGAAGACAAGCGAGCGCCCTGAGCTTATAGATAATAAAAGCATTTTTGTGGTGCATGGACACATCATCAAAACACAAACACCTCCCACCCAGCCAACAACTTCACGGAGACATCACGTCAGTGTCATTGGTAAGAAGCTAATGCTATTATCTCACTTAAGCAAGTGCCCGTGGAGATAACATTGTTGCATTATCAGTGGTGGATGAAGCATTTCATCACCAAGCCACTGAACTCAACTTGTCAAGAAGTGTGGCGCATGACATCGCCAAACACAAATAACTCCCACCCTTCGGTTGACAACTTTGAACAAAGTTATTCAAACCATCAAAGTTGTTCAAACCATCATGTTGACAACTTTTGAACAAAGTTGTTCAACCCATCATGTCCCTGGAGATGGATGTAAATTGATGAATGAATTTGTTTAATTCTTATTACACAAACACAATATTAGCCACAATACCATGTTTAGACTAGTGTTAGACAATGTATTCTTGTAACAACAATAAAACATATTAAAAAAAAAAAAAAAAGAGTTTAGTTCCCTTTTGTAACGGAAGCACAAAATAAATATTTGGCAAGAAAAATAAGGGAAGCTTAGTCAAACTGTTCCCATTGAGTTTGATTCTTTCCGCAAATTTGTAACAAAAAAACAACATATGGTGGACAGTGCAGTGCTGGCGGGAGGGAGCCAAACCACTAAACACGAGTTCAGAGTGAACGAGTGGACAGTGCTTAGTGTGTGTGGGCACCAACCTTGAGAAAGAATTTGGAGATATCAAATAGTCTCTTGCTGCAAGCCTCAAAGCATTGATGCTCGGCACTGATCCCGTGCTTTTTGAGTGTTTTAAGGACTACCTCCTGCAACATCTGAGGGCAACAGAGAACACACACATTTTCATGGACACAATGCTAAAAGCTTAAATCTACTTGGGTTGATTCCCTTATCGCCTAACGTCAACCCAGTTCACAGAAAATTATTTTAGCTCGGCTTCCTTCTTCAAGAATGGATGTCAAAATGTCACGACTTTGGGGAGGGATGTCCTTACACAGGTAAATGGTACACACCATTTTACTGAAAGAGTTGACACCACACACTCGGAAATATATGGAGCCTCCTTAACTCTTTCGACAGCAGCTGATCTA
Organism: Phycodurus eques; assembly: GCF_024500275.1. Lineage (NCBI taxonomy): Eukaryota > Metazoa > Chordata > Actinopteri > Syngnathiformes > Syngnathidae > Phycodurus > Phycodurus eques. Next base: position 29,877,602 of record NC_084528.1, on the reverse strand, counting down.
AATAAACGCTATAAATTACAGTGAGGGATCATCTGTGCCTTTCAGTTCCACAAAAAAGACTGCTGTTAATCTCTGTCGTTACTCCTAAATTGCGCCAACTGTTTTTGTACACGTGCAGACGCCCGCACGTTAGTATTGCTAACAGCACACATCTCTTGTTAGCATAATGTTCACAGATCACAACACATCAAGGTTGGGATGCAGCCCATGACGGGTGCGCAGGTAATATAGAGTGACTGGGTAGTCATACATCGTTAGTGTGTGTGCGTGTGTGTGTGTGTGTGTGTGTGTGTGCGTGTGCGTGTGTGTGTGTGCAGCCTGCAAGTAAATTGTAAGCACAGCTAGTGATAACATGCAAAACATAAATCACTTATCTTTGCTAAACCTATTATACGATCTTCATTTGTTGGATGGAGTGCGGGTGAATTTGTTGTCGGCCTCCACTGTGTGAGTTGGTGTGTGCGCGTTAGTAAGTAGCACAGTTTAAGATTTTTATTCATGAAAGTTTTCAGGGGGTCTGCATCATGCTTTCATTAAAAATGGCTCTTAGAATGAACAGCAATTTCCTACACACACAATGTTATACTATTTGTTGATATGGTTTCTATTATTTCTACAGCTTTTAAAAGCAACAATTTCAAATGAAATTGAGTCATTAAGTGTTAGGTAACAGTAATAAGTAATGTAATAAATTGTAATAATTTTTACCCAACACGAATAAACTCACCCTATTGTGTTTCTGCGAGCGCGACTCCTTGACATTTTTCTCATTTGTCAGTCTGTGATCAGTCTTCTCCGCTTTATGCTCGTCGGCCGAAGACTGATTCAGCAAACCTGGGAAGGAACCAAAGCAAGGGCACTGTGAATACAGAGATAGTTACAATTGCACGTTGTGTAAAGTTGCATCTTGACTTAAGAGTGCCCCAACTTACAAGTTTGTCAAGTTGCAAGCTGTCGCTTAGTGGATTTTTTGCTTTAAGTTGCAAGACAACATTTGAGGTACTAACAAGCTTTTATTACGGCACCATTTGAGTGAAAGGGGGGGGGGGGGGAGGGAAATACCCTATTGAACGCCACAAAATGTCAAACATGCAAATAAAAAATGAGAACACTCCAGCTCCTGATGTCAACTCACTAAGCCACACCCCTTAAAGGCACACCATAACATCACACAAATCCAGCAGCCTAATACAGTAACATTAGTACAATATATACAGTAATTATACTTTATCAACACTTTTTTTTAAACTTAAATTCTTTAAGTTTTGCTTTATTAAAACCTGTAACAAAAATTGTAGTGGTCCTATGGGGGCTGGAACAGATGAATGGCATTTCAATTCATTTTAACGGGGAAAATTGACTAGATATGAGTAAATTCAGTTACGGGCTTGAGTGTTCTCAATTAAATTAAAACTTATTTAAAAAAATGAATAAGTTTAAAAAAATATATATTAAAAATTTAATAAAAAAAGTTTTAATTATAATTAAATTGAATTAAAACTCTATGTCAGGGTACCAATGTATTGGTAAGATGAACAAAGAAAACTACTGTATTATAATATAAATTTAGCTTGCTTAACTTTAGCTTCTACAATGCTCATCTGCTCATTGTGTTGATAGGTTTCTGCAAAATGATGTATAGAAATGAGATCTAAAGTTCTTCGGTTAAGGTTGGGTTGATTTTTTTTTTTACCAGATGATGTCGTTTGAGTAGTAGAGGAAGACGGAGCGGAAGAGGAGATGGACTGGGATCTGCTGGGCTGTTGCAGTAGCGACTTGATGGCAAGGTGTGTCCCACTACTGACACTTTTCTGAGAACAGACGGAGTCGCTGCTCTCTGACTTGGCCAGCCTATATCATTCATTTGCATGGATTCAGACTCAAACACTACACTGATTCCACCAAGTCATCCATCAATTCATGCCTCCACCTACCTCTTGCGGGGATAACCTCCGACAACATCTGTGTCCAAGGACCTGCGTTTGAGTCGGGCTACATCAGCGTTCTGCAGAGTCTCCCCGTCGGGTACGCTTCCTGGTTCTGACATCACGGCGGGAGAAGGGGCGGGGCTGGTCGCAAACGGGAGGATGCAGGGTTCCTTGGAGCAGGTAGTTTGGGTCTCGTAGCGAATGAGGCGGGACTGGAGCCGCACAAAAGCCTGGTCTCGGTCCAAGGAGCGTTGGTTGTCCAGGCAGAATCTATAGTATATAAAACAAGGATAGAAAGCCAGCAGGCTGTTGAATAAAAATAGTGCAATGATAAGATTGCAACCACCATCTCACTAAGGAATTTGAGGTGTTGGACCATAGGTGTCAAACTCAAGGCCTCGGGGCCAGATGCGGCCCGCCACATTATTTTATGTGGCCTGCGAAAGCAAACCATGCTCGCCAACTTCCATGATTTTTGCTAAATCTGTACCCAAATTCCAAATTGTCATAATAATATTGATATTGCATTTTCCTGTTACGAAACCATTCTTCTACAGTAACTTAAACAATACTTGAACAAACTATTATCCTTGTCTTCTGATTTCAAAAGTAGTTATCCCTCAATTTGTTGTGTAATGGTAATAATACGATTTAGTGATTAAACATTCATATGGTTTCACTGTTCTAACGGCCCACTGAGGGAAATCATAAAAACAATGCAGCCTGAGACAAAAATGAGTTTGACACCCCTGTGTTAGACACTTACTCTATGCCATGGTAATGGGAGCTTGTGGCCTTTTTGAAGGACATCTCACTGACTCTCCTGGGAGACAAGTCTGGCGACAACTGGAACAGATTATGACTGGAGAAAAACAGAACCGAGAATGGAGTAGAATGAGATGGTCAGTCGCGCAGTGAATCGTGTTTCCATCTGAATGGTATTCCAACAAAGGTCACATACGTAAGTATTGCTGAGGTAGACTAATGACCAAAATAACACCCTCATCTTGGGAGCTTCGACTGAGCAACGAACTACACAAAAATTTTGTGTGCGCCTTTTTTCTTTCTGCCAATAAATATGGGGTCATCTTTTTTTAAATCAGGCTTTCCCTTTGTCTCCAACTCAAATGTCACTCTGCATTCCCAGTAAGAAGGTGTAGGCAGTGCTCATTCAAATGGCTCGTCTTACCCTCTAATCAGGGCCAGAGGTTGCAGCTCACTGGTCGGCTTGCCATCGAGTGTGAAGTGTTTTAAAAGTTCTTTGGCGTCCAGTAAAGTAGTGGAACCCTTTTGACAGTCTTTAGGACCCAGCAAGCTGTCACTGGAGCCAGGACCTAACAGGCCAAGTCTAAGGCACAATACAGACTAACAGTTACAGTACATTGCATGCTGACTGGTCATATGCTGAGTAATTTACAATGCCGAGAACAGATCTTTTAGATACCTCAAAAGTATGATTTACCTTCTCCTGTGTCGTCTTTTCTGCAGGTTCTCAATGTTGTGGAGAACGCTCTTCTCGGGCCAAACAGATTGTGTGTGGGACATTCTTTCTGATGCTATTACAAAGGACATAGGTTGGACTTTTTAAATCAAGATGTTAACATCATGTGTTGAGAGTTGGCTAAACCCCTAACACGGAGACGGTGTAATTCAAACATTGTTGACATGCTGCGTCACCACAACCCATATTACACATCTACAGATAAAGGTGCAACAAGATGTAGCAAGTTCTCAGCTCAAATCACATTAGCTCCCATCTTTTTAGTAGCTTTTAGAAAAAGTTGTGCAATCCCAATTCCAATGAAGTTGGGACGTTGTGTTAAACATAAATAAATACAGAATACAATGATTTGCAAATCATGTTCAACCTATATTTAATTGAATACACTACAAAGACAAGATATTTAATGTTCAAACTGATAAACTTGATTGGTTTTAGCAAATAATCATTAACTTAGAATTATATGGCTGCAACAGGTTCCAAAAAAGCTGGGACAGGTGGCAAAAAAGACGGAGAAAGTTGAGGAATGCTCATCAAACACCTGTTTGGAACATCCCACAGGTGAACGGGCTCATTGGGAACAGGTGGGTGCCATGATTGGGTATAAAAGGAACTTCTCTGAATTGCTCAATCATTCACAATTAAAGATGGGGCGAGGTTTGCCTCTTTGTGAACAAGTGCGTGAGAAAATAGTCGAACAGGTTAAGGACAATGTTCCTCCACGTACAATTGCAAGGAATTTAGGGATTGCATCATCTACGGTCCATAATATCATCAAAAGGTTCAGAGAATCTGGCGAAATCACTGCATGCAAGCGGCAAGACCGAAAACCAACATCGAATACCCGTGACCGGTGATCCCTCAGGCGGCACTGCATCAAACTCCGACATCAATGTGTAAAGGATATCACCATATGGGCTCAGGAAGACTTCAGAAAACCAATGTCAGTAAATACAGTTCGGCGCTCCATCCGTAAGTGCAACTTGAAACTCAACTATGCAAAGCAAAAGCCATTTATCAACAACACCCAGAAATGCCGCCGGATTCTCTGGGCCCGAGCTCATCTAAGATGGACTGATGCAAAGTGGAAAAGTGTTCTGTGGTCTGACGAGTCCACATTTCTAATTGTTTTTGGAAATTGTGGACGTCCTCTGGGCCAAAGAGGAAAAGAAACATCCGGACTGTTATGGACGCAAAGTTCAAAAGCCAGCATCTGTGATGGTATGGGGCTGTGTTAGTGCCAATGGCATGGGTAACTTACACATCTGTGAAGGCGCCATTCATGCTGAAAGGTACATACAGGTTTTGGAGAAACATATGCTGGCATCCAAGCAACGTCTTTCTCATGGACGCCCCTGCTTATTTCAGCAAGACAATGCCAAACCACATGCTGCACGTGTTGCAACAGCGTGGCTTCGTAGGAAAAGAGTACGGGTACTAGACTGGCATGCCTGCAGTCCAGATCTGTCTCCCATTGAAAATGTGTGGCGCATTATGAAGCGTAAAATACGGAGACCCCGGACTGTTGAACAGCTGAAGCTTTACATCATGCAAGAATGGGAAAGAATTCCACCTACAAAGCTTCAACAATTAGTGTCCTGAGTTCCCAAACGTTTATTGAATGTTGTTAAAAGAAAAGGTGATGTAACACAGTGGTAAACATGACCCTGTCTCAGCTTTTTTGCAACGTGTTGCAGCCATACAATTCTGTTAAGTTAATGATTATTTGCTAAAAACAATAAAGTTTATCAGTTTGAACATTAAATATATTGTCTTTGTAGTGTATTGAATTAAATATAGGTTGAATATGATTTGCAAATCATCGTATTCTGTTTTTATTTATGTTTAACACAACGTCCCAACTTCATTAGAATTGGGGTTATAATAATAAGCTATAAAACTCAGTATACTGTATTTACTACCCAAGGAAAACATTTTGTAACAGCAAAAAAAAGACCTCTTGTACAATCATAAACAAACCTACAAGGCTCCGTCCATGAGCATACCTCGTACGGTAAGATCCACTGTATGATGGATTGCGGCGGTTATCCAAACTTTTAGCTCCAGCCAGGTCAAGACGCTTAACTCTTGGCAGATGGAACTTAAATCTCAGTGCGCAAGATGTGAGTAATGCATTGACGTATAACCACTGCATTTGTTTGTTTGTTTGTTTGTTTGAGCAATCATACTGCTTCAAGGACACGGAGTGCAGAAAAGATCAAAGAATTCAAGCGCATTCAAGTAGGGGATGATTCATGCCCCAAGATGGCTTAAGGTTGTGAGTGAGTCTGACAACTCCTATAACGCTAATTAAACCATTAGGAGATGCACAAAGACATGAAAAATTGTCCATAAGACATCACAATGTTTCATGCTGTGAATGAAACCAATGCCACCAATCAGATCTACACCAAAACATAACGACCCCAATGATACCTCACCGCGAAGGAATTTGAGTAGTTTTAACATAATCTTGCTAACTCGCAAATAGTGATAAAAACACAAGCTCCTTGGCAGCTGAAATAAAATACTCATGACATGATCAGTCTAATTGTGTACTTGTGAGACACCAGTATATAGGCCACGTGAAGTGCTTGAGATGCAAGTCGACATGCATTTTTAAAAGCAGCATTGACCTTCATGTTCCCAATTCCAACTCAAAGTTCAAAGAGTTATTGTTCATAAACGGATACAGAGTTTTGTAAGATTCCATCGGCAAGTCAGAATATGTGCTTTAGGAAACAGTTAGTTTCTGTGCATTTTCAGTGTGCGCCGCGCTGTTCACGTCGCTGAACATCTTTGAATTCATTGAAACATTCAAACTTCTAAAAGGTCATGTATAGCAAGCGGTATGTTAAGTTTAAGCATTACATTTTAGAGATGTACAAGCACAACAGGGCTATTTTATCATTCCAAATAAATCATAAAGCATAAATCAGGCCTGTCAGTTTTGGGCTATATATGCATCACTCTAACCATACCTGGGTCCTTGGTGGGCATGCTGTCAGTCAGAGCAGAGGCCCGGGGAAGCTTCGAGTCAATCATCTTCAAGTATTGCTCCCTGGCCATGCTCAGAATGGCCTTCAAGTCATTGGATGGTACTAAAGAAGATTTTTCTCTCTGTCCTGTACACACAAACAGACTTGCCTTTTGATTCTTTGGTGGACAAAGGTCTCATATTTAAATTTGTCTGCGCAAAGTAATGACTTCCAATAATCAATTAGTGTCGCAAAATAAGGAAAATAAAATATTACAATTGGCGGCACGGTGGACGACTGGTTAGCACATCTGCCTCATGGTGGACGACTAGTTAGCACATCTGCCTCACAGTTCTGAGGACCGGGTTCAAATCCCGGCCCCCGGCCTGTATGGAGTTTGCAAGTTCTCCCTGTGCCTGCGTGGGTTTTCTCCGGGCACTCCGGTTTCCTCCCACATCCCAAAAACATGCATGGTAGGTTAACTGAAGACTCTAAATTGTCCGTAGGTGCGAATGGTTGTTTGTTTATATGTGCCCTGCGATTGGCTGGCGACCAGTTCAGGGTGTACCCCGCCTCTCGCCCAAAGATAGCTGGGATAGGCTCCAGCACGCCCGCGACCCTAGTGAGGATAAGTGGTACAGAAAATGAACAGAAAATATTACAATTACTGTACCTCCAATATGATTCAGAGCAGTTCTCTACCACTGGTAACTATAAAAACAATATACAGTGTTCCCTCGCCACTTCGCGCTTCACGTTTTGCGGCTTTAGTGCTTCATGGGTGTTTCCAAAATATTCATCAAAAAATAAAAATGAAAAAATACAGCCATATCAGCAGCCATATTGCGGGAAGACGCGTTGTTTCATGTTGATGCATGAGAGAGGTTTCCCTGCATGCCAAACAAAGAGATGAGTTGACTCAGGGGCTTTGTACATGCCTGTACTGTACTGTACACGCCACGGGCACTCATACAAGGCGCGTGATTGGTTCCCGGCGCGACATCGACCAATGAGAGCACGAGTGGATTTATCCCATGAGCTGATTGATTGCGCATCATCGCAGCCTCACCCAGCATCTTCCCTTGCTGTGTCTCGCCAGTCTGGTCCACGCTGTTAACTGTCGCGCAAACTGTATCTAAGTGTTGTGTTCGTGATAACTTTTTTTGTTTGATTAGTTTTTGATTAGTTAAGCCCTTACAATGCCACCTAAGCGCTGTGACCCTGCGAAAGGAAGAAGAAGATGATGACCCTCAGCAAAAAAGTGAAACTTTTAGATATGATCAAAGAGGGCAGAAGTTATGCATCTGTGGTACGCCATTATGGCGTGATTGAATCTACAGTGCGGTACATCAAGAAAGAGGGAGCAAACATCTGCAAAACTGCTTCAATAAGGAAGTGACACGTGTGGCAACGCCGCGTAATAAGAGACGTTTCAAATATGTAAAGTATAAATACTGTTTACATATTTTAAACATTCTGGCGCTCACATACACATACACGAAAATTCCCAAATCCTACTTTGCGGTTTTTCACCTTTCGCAGAGGTTTCTGGTCCCCATTAACTGCGAAAAACGAGGGATCACTCTATATATATATATATTTGTTTTTTAAATAAAATGTCTAACTAACAAAACCTGCTGTTCTATTTTTAGTTTTCTTCTTAACTTCTGCAACTTAGACAGGGGCCTTTCTCAATTTAATGTGAAGTATTACAATTTTCAATTAGCCCTGTGGAAAGTCAGCTCTTGCCGCAGTCTTGTCAAAGCGCAGCCTGAGTTTGTTTCCCCAAGGTTGAAGAACTTAATTTTCTTTTATCTGTCTCCACTCCACTGTAGCTTCGCTATCTTTGTCTGCTGTGTGTCTGTAAAATAATGATATTGCGAGTCATCCTATGCTGGTACCAGCAAGTGCCAAAAGCAATAAGGAGGATTCTTAGCGAGTCCACTGATAGGATAGTGTTAAAACCGCTTCACTGTAGCTACTACAAAGCAAACAAAGAAACATGTCTTTGTTTTTACTGAGAATGAACTTCAATCATCCATCCAACCATTTTCCATACCGCCTATCCTCACTAGGGTCGCGGGTGTGCTGGAGCCCATCCCAGTTGAATTTGGGCGAGAGGCAGGGTACACCCTGATATTCTGATATTTTAGTCACCTTGTTTAGGTGCAAACTAAAAAATTCTCTCACTACGACCATGGTCTACTGCAAACTACTTGCATAATTTAACAGATTAATCAATACAGCATACATATTCTATATATAAAGACAAATATTTTGAAATCGTATTTGTGCTCCTTTGCCAATGAGTGTACATCGTTCTATGAATTCCAGAATTTCTTTTCACCTGCTTCTATTGGTTTGTAATCTTTTAGTGGAATACATTGTACAACCCAAATTCCAATGAAGTTGGGACATTGTGTTAAACATAAATAAAAACAGAAAACGGATTTGCCAATCATGTTCGACCTATATTTAATTGAATACACTACAAAGACAAGATATTTAATGTTCAAACTGAAAAGCTTGATTGTTTTTAGCAAATAATCATTAACTTAGAATTTTATGGCTGCAACAAGTTCCAAAAAAGCTGGGACACGGTCATGTTTACCACTGTGTTACATCACCTTTTCTTTTAACAACATCCAATAAACGTTTGGGAACTGTGGAGACTAATTGTTGACGCTTTATAGGTGGAATTCTTTCCCATTCTTGCTTGATGTACAGCTTCAGCTGTTCAACAGTCCGGGGTCTCCGTTGTCGTATTTTACGCTTCATAATGCGCCACACATTTTCAATGGGAGACAGGTCTGGACTGCAGGCAGGCCAGTCTAGTATCCGTACTTTTTTACTACGAAGCCACGCTGTTGTACCACGTGCAGAATGCGGTTTGGCATTGTCTTGCTGAAATAAGCAGGGGCGTCCATGAAAGACGTTGCTTGGATGGCAGCATATGTTTCTCCAAAACCTCTATGTACCTTTCAGAATTAATGGTGCCTTCACTGATGTGTAAGTTACCCATGCCACTGGCACTAACACAGCCCCATACCATCACAGATGCTGGCTTTTGAACTTTGCGTCCATCACAGTCCGGATGGTTCTTTTCCTCTTTGGCCCGGAAGAGACGACGTCCGCGTGGGGATATCCTTCACACATTGATGTCGGTGTTTGATGCAGTGCCGCCTGAGGGATCGAAGGTCACGGGCTTTCAATGTTGGTTTCCAGCCTTGCCGCTTACATGCAGTGATTTCTCCAGATTCTTTGAACCTTTTGATGATATTATGGACCGTAGATGATGAAATCCCTAAATTCCTTGCAATTGTACGTGGAGGAACATCGTCCTTAAACTGTTCGACTATTTTCTCACACACTTGTTCACAGAGAGGTGAACCTCGCCCCATCTTTGCTAGTGAATGAGTGAGCAATTCAGGGAAGCTCCTTTCATACCCAATCATGGCACCCACCTGTTCCTAATTAGCCTGTTCACCTGTGGGATGTGCCAAACAGGTGTTTGATGAGCATTCCTCAACTTTCTCCATCTTTTTTGTCACCCGTCTCAGCTTTTTTGGAATGTGTTGCATCCATAAAATTCTAAGTTAATGATTATTTGCTAAAAAAAAATAAGTTTATCAGTATGAACATTAAATAGCTTGTTTTTGTAGTGTATTCAATTAAATATAGGTTGAACATGGTTTGCAAATCATTGTATTCTGTTTTTTTTTATGTTTAACACAACATCCCAACTTCATTGGAATTGTATTTCTTCAGTGTTCTTTGTTTTATTTTAGGGCGACGCATGGGGATTTCCGTCATACCACAACACTTGACACATGACTCACACATTTTAGGCTTCAAGTTAACATCAAGTAGAAACATGCCCATTTTCCAAGTGAGGATGAAAGAGTTTAGAGGATACTGATAAACTGTGATAAAATTGTGTTGAAAAATGTTGAGTGTGACCGTCTCAATTCTAAATTACTTCAACACCGTGTAATGTGCTTCGTTGTGTCCCAAAAAAAAACTATTAAAATAATTACGTTCTAACAAGCCTCTGATTAATTATTGTTTACGTCACACCGATATTAAATACATACTCAATCATTTTGAGTGCATTTTTGGGGGTCTTTAGTGTGTAAAGGTTCACTTTCGGTGTTGCTTTTTACAATTTCTAATGTCAAAAAGTACATATACTATTTTATAATACTATTTTGTATTTTTTGTATTCAAAATAAAATGTCAATTAATTTTGTAGTGTGTATCCGATTTTTTTGGGTGGTTCTTATTTTATTAATATTGTGACGATACCGATAAGTGTAAAAATGGGTCACAATTGTAATATATCATTTTCATATTGTTTGATCTCTCCTTCCAAGCTTATAAAAAAATTAAGAGGGATTTAAGGTCAAACACAAATAGGCTAATAATGCAAATGTTTATCTAAGCCATCCAGTCTTGGTACAAGAGGGCACGTTTCCATTCTACTTGGGGATAAAGGGGATACAGCAGGGTGTTGAGGGAGAATTAATTCATGTGTCTCATTGTCTGCAGTGTGCAAAAATACATTGATTAAATTGTGCAAAATTCTTAAAACATTACAAAAATCACATCCGTTTTGAGTGCTACATTGTTCTGTCGTGACCTCTGGTGTTAGCAATACAGTCTACTCGGAATGTTCATTTTCCACTTCCTGTCCCCACTCTTAACATTTACACAATCTTCTCTAATGTCACCGGTATTTTAGAACAAGTACTTACTGAAGTATTCTTTAAGCACCAGTGTCTGAACCTGGGCCACCTTCTGCTCTCTCTTCAGCAGTCCGTCTCCTTGGAGACAAGGCAGAGAGAGGATGTTGCTCCTAGTACCTTCTAGAGGGAGAAAAAGTAGTGTATGAAAAGGTCCCGATAAATGTACAATGCCAGCCCAGTTGGGAATGAGCTGTGCTGAGCTTCATGCTCAATTGTGGCGAGGACTTATGGGACATGTGACACGCATCAAGGCAATATAAAGTAAAAGCCAAAAGGTCAGCAGACAGATAACCACACATTTTATAAAATTAAAGCTCAGATCAAATACCTTCGTCTAACTTCTTGACTTAAAGTGTGATTTATTTTCATCCATTTTTATTTGGAGCTCCACTTGTTGACTACGAATCCAAAAATCAAGTTGAAACCTTCACTTCCCACAGCAATAACTTCTCCTTTTTTCAATTATTTGTATGCTTTGACTTTAGTCATTCATTTTCGCTTCCAATGAACATATTTCAATATCGCTCAACTAATGATTTGTTTTTGCACACAACCCTGCCATCGTGTCCTTCGATTGGCTGAAGGTGAAAGGAACACCTGGCATTCATTATACTGGAAGTCAACAACTCTGCACCTTTGAACGCTCTTCGTGGCTCGAACATGTTTTTCCTCCACGACAAATTAAAGGAACAATAAATCCAAGGAGCAACGTATTGGTAAATGAGGCCTTCACAGAAATACACACATACTGCGTTATAACATACCTGATGATGACAGCAGCTTCTGCCCTGAGACCGTTGCCATGGCGGGCACGCCATTAATTTGACTGTCAGAGTGCAACAGCCTGACTGTGCAGACTCCGTTCTCAGTCTTGTCTGAGCCCTGGACCAACAGGAAGTAGTGAGCACTCTCTCCCTTGACCTCGACATCAGGTACTGCAAGATGAAATATTCATGTCAGTCAAAACCGAGATATTCTTCTGGTTGAAGCTAGAATGATCAGACTTGGTACTACACCACAATACAAAACCCACTATCATAAGCTTTCAATCACCATATTTTTTTTTTTTTTTTGCATTTACATTTTCACAAGATTACAATCGAGTTGTATGAGCAACATTATCTTTAATATAGCTTTCTGATTCTTCCAACAGTGATTTGCACTTGTGGCTTTGAGAAGGCTTTATCACCTGTAACAAAGTAGCTCCAGTTACCAATGTATTTCCAGTACGCAACATATGACTCGTCTCTAGATGAGGTAATGAAAGGACTCACAGGGTAAAAACTTGGGTCTCCTGGCGAGAGACTCTCTCCAGCGCCGCGAGCTGATTTGGCTCGCTGACGGCTGCGCGATAGAGGTGACCACGCAGGAAAGGCTGAACAAAGCTCCTACCTGAGCACGTAAATATATATTCGATTCAACCACGAATTTGAGCATGACAAGTTAAAAGTTGTGACAGGGATGAAAACTCAAGTATTCACCTACCTTTCCGCGCAGTGACCTGAGCTGGTCCAAAAGAAGTATAGATTTCACTGACTTCCCAGACAGGACTCTTAGTTTTTTTTTCTTGTTAAGAAACATACTAAGTAATAAAATAGAGGACAACGGAACAAACAGGGTGCTGCAGAAGAAGTTGAAATTAAATAAAAACTGGCTTCAAAACGAGTGACACCGTATTTTATGTTAAAAAAGCCCCCCTCATGCCAAAAACGAATCCTGTAAACATTATTGAATGTTATTTATAAAAATGTGATTATATTTAATCAAATACATGGCAAAATCAATCTTAGGTCTCGTAATGAGCAATGTTAGGATGATGTTGAGGGGGTGATGGCACCGTGGAAGTGTTTTGTTGAGTTCAATTATTGCTCTGCGGCGGGATAGAAGCTATTTTTTTTTAGCCGGTCGGTGCTGGTTTGGAGGTTTTTTGTGTGTGTTTGTGTGCGCGCGCGTTTTCCTACTTGGAAATGCTTGCCGGATTTGTACACATACCAACGGTGCCGTGAAAAAGTATTGGCCCCCTTCTCAAATTGTTTTTTTGGGGATGTTTAAGCTCATCAAGCCAATGTGAATATTAGACAACGGTAACCCAATTAAAGATGAAATGCAGTTTGAAATGATTTTAAGCTACCTGGCCGTGTGTGAAAAAGTAATGGCCCCTATAGCTAATAAGTGGTTGGGCCACTCTCAGCAGCAGCAACAACTGAAATCAAGCGTTTTCAAGAACTGGCAATCAGTCTTTCACATCTCTGTGGCGATATTTTGGCCCACTCTTCCTTGCAGAATTCTTTGAAAACAGCAACACAGGAGGGTTTTTGAGCATGAACGGCTTTTTTAAGATCATGCCACAACATTCCAATCAGCTTCAAGTGCGGACGTTGAATAGGCCATTATGCGAACTATACAAAACAAAATAAGACATTGAGAAGGCGGCAAATAGTTTTTCACGGCCCTGTACTGTACGTCTGTACAACGTACAACCATCTAAAACTGTGACGCTGATAACAGGTCCTTGGAATTGAAACTGGCATAATACAATCATGAACACTGATGGGTATCTCCCAGTCCGACTGATTGCATGGAGGCCGGGACTTCAGAAAGGAGGATACAGTTCAAAGTGTGTGCTGGACCTCAGGAAGCTCGGCAGGTCTGACAGAGTGACCAGATGAAGCAGGTCTAAAACAGGCGCGTAGTACTGAAAAACCTGCAAAAGCGGAGAAGAGGAATGACGAGCTCTCTCAAAAACACTTGCAAGCCAGGAATACTCAATAATTATTTCCCCAGGCAGCTGATGCGAATATTCCAATGACATTTAGATTCTTCCGATCACTATTATTAATTTCAATTCCACTACTAGGTGGTTGATTCAACTACCCCCTCCTATAAAGACTTAAATATTAAATTTAAGACACTTTGTTTCAATTGTTACAGATGAACACGAAACAATTAAAATCCTTGTTTGCGTTTGTTGAACATTATAATGAAAAACTCACGTCTTGATTCTGACAACAGATGATTATAATTAGAAATAAATCATTAACTACATACAGTAACTATTTTTCAGGGGCTTTGTGAGTGCACTGAGTCCAAGTTAATCAGTTATTGTTTTATTTCAAGTAAGACGGTGTTCTTCATTTAAATCAGATCAAATTGAATGATAGAATAAACTTAAACAAACACTTCCAATGGTATATTTTGTGAAGAAATAAAGCCCATTTCCAGTCATGTAATGCAGTAAGGGTTCTTTCTCAAAAGTCATTCAGACTGCTGTCAAAGGTCAAGTGTGTAATGTGGCTTCACACGGACTCGCCAGAGCAATTCTTTGAACGTTCCACTGAACTTCTTCGGCGCAAAATGAATTTTGCGATGGCTGGCTTCTCATTTAACAAAATCCTTTGTTAAGTAAACCCAAACACATTTTCTCCCGTTTCTATAGTTGTAATTTTACCATAATATTCAACTTATTTGTGACTGTGATACATTTTGATGGAACATTTTTGTTTTATATAAATTATTGTACCCTTTTAATTGCTGTTGTGGAAAGGTGCAGCACCAGTCAGCATTTGACTCATAATGATAATTTATTGGTTGATGGTAAGTGTAATAACATGTGATCCCTCATTACTGCTGCCCAAATTGCTAATACAAAACTTTTCCCATGTGGACTGCAATGGAAGTGTTAGATAGCGAATATGCATATTTATTATAAATACCTCACCGGATAAATTGGTCTCGTGTTTCCACAGCTCATCGGAGTGTGACCACCGTGTCCGCCCATTTGTGAGTGCAGAGTCACGATTATGATGGAGTCCACACAAGCATATAGTTTGTACAACAGCGCGGGGACAGTTTTGCTATCCTTCCGTATTTTTTTTTTTTTTTTTTTTTTTAATTGTGTGCCAAGACGATCCCCACCATCTGCCTCTCTGAGCTATTATCTGATGTCACTCTCCTGCTCTCTCACACACAAACATGCACATATGCACGCACGCATACACAAACATGCACATATGCACGCACGCATACACTCTTTTGTGTGTGTTATACACCCCATACTAACCATAACTTCGTGTGCACGGTGCACAACCCTTGCTTTTTACTGCTATGGCTATTAATCTACATCAGAAAGCTCATTATAATGCAGCGCTCTACCAACTGTTATTCAAGACCTTGTCTCACACCGAGTGCTGTCCCTAAATAAATTCACAGTTTTCATACTGTGCCCTAAACACCTTTTAAACAAACACAGGGGGTCTCCGTCAGATGAATTAACACACCGCTATCATTACTTGCTTGAGCAGTAGGTTGTGGGCTTTATTACTGGTGCTCTTATAGAGCACAGTGAGGCAGTGATGTCATCCGTCTTAACAATCTTGGAGTGGAAAATAAGCGAGTAACAGGTTTCCACCAGACTAGTGACTGATGAAAAAAAAAAAAAAAAGGGAATGGGACTTTATTTTAACAGGCCTTTCTGGTAATAGTTTTCTGCTTCGGAGCTCAGGTACCACTGGAACCTTTTGACTTCAAAGGATCCTCTGCATACGAGTTCCGCAACAAGAGTGAATGAAGCTTGAAAAGGGAGTTGTGTTGTAAGAACTCACCTCGGAGTGTGGTTTGTGGTCTACAGAGGAGCTTGGAAAATCCATGAGATTGGATTTATATACTGGACTGTGCAGAGAAAAGCCACTAAAACGAAGCTCTGACACATACTGAAACAAACAATAAAAAGAGAAAAAGCAGGTGATTAACTATTTAAGTAATAAGACCTCAGAGTTTAATTATTCTGCTACATTTTCAAGATGACTGAGTGATTCCGATTCGGATAACAATTGCAACTTATAGTGGTAGTGACCCGTTTAGTTGTTAAGAGAACTGGGGGGGGGAATCGTGCAATTGTGGAAAAGTATGCTTTCTGGAGTAAAGAACAAATCATTTCTCTCTTTTGATGAAAGATGAAGTCTATATCTTTGAATTGACATTCATCAGCTGACTGAACCTTTAGGTGCTGCTCGTTTCCAATTGAAATCAAATAAGTTCTTTGTCCCTGTCACACAATGCAGTACAGAGAATGGCGTGACACACACGCACACACATAACTACAGCACACATTCACACATTGCAGTACGAGACCCGTGTGCAGGTTTTCGATCCTCTGGGAATTTCCTTCATCCTCCGCTCTCCCGCTGAGCAGCTTTCACCGACTGCCAGCAGCCTGAGCTTGCTCACTTCTCGCAGCAGCTTGTTGGCAAAGGTCAACGAGAACCTGCGAGCTTGCCACATTCGTACGCGAGCAAAAGCGGCACAATTACAAATGTATTGAGCGTGAAATGGAAAGCCATCGATAATCCAACTATTGCAAACTATACCATAGCTGAACGAATAATTTTTTTTTTTTCTATTTCTGAGGTGATGCACACTACCTACCTGTTAAAGAAATGGCGTACATTAGTATTTCTCCAACTATTTAATTTTGACCATCTTTAGTTTTAAATGTGGTACACATTTCGAACATTACTGGATTTACAGTGATCACAAAAATTTCCTTTGAGTTGCAATACTTCATTAATCTGGCTGATAATGGAAGAGGTCATTCACACATCACTCATAGGGTCGTTTTGAATACATTAAACCACGTTCTATTTTTGTAGTTTGTTTTTCCTCCTTAAACACAGTATATAAGAATGATATCTTATTTTTAAGGTCTGCCGTTATTATTTTATTTCATTTTTTCAATGTTTTGTAAAATTTGCACTTTATCAGCTCACCTAAGAACTCCTGTCAGCTCAGTGTGCAGCGCACCATAGACTACAACACGCACTTAACAGGCGGGCCAGTGTGTTTGAGTTCTTGCTGTTTACAGTCATTATTCCACAAAACACTTGAATACACAGTGCATGCAAACACAGCAGATAACAATACGCTGACTTTCCACTGTTCTTTGCTTTGCGGCATTGTCAGAGTGATTACAATCTAACACTCTCGGCTGTGTATGCAAAATAGCCACACAAAAAACAACAACAATTTCGTGCACGGTAAACATATTTCCATCCAAGAATACCTCGCGCTAAAAAATGGTGAGGAAAAAAAACAAAAACCGTGAAATACATAAAGTGTATTTGCAGTTCGGCACCTGCAGATTCACCTATCTGCAATTTTATGTTATTTCTTTTCGGGAAAAATACTTAATGGCTGTATATCCCCGCTTATTCAAGAATTTGGGGTTTTACAAAACAATATATATTTTCAATGCAATTGTAATGGGCATCAATTATTCACAGATTTCGGCCTGGTCCCCATAACGAATAGTGTGGGTCCATTGTACGTGCAAAAGAATATAACTGTAAGACACGCCTTCAGCATTACCTTCTTTTCTCTGACCAGCAAGCCCCCTCTCCACAGTTCACTTGCGCTGATACAGCCGCTTAACTCAGTAAAATCCACTAGATCAGCACTCAGGTACGACGCAGCTTTTTGCCACCTGAAATATAGATCACATGAGTAACATTTATGCCAAAAGATCAAACATTTTATTCCGCACAATCAAAAAAAAAAAAGTAATAATAATTCAACTATAAGATACAAGAGAGCTTCCTGGACAAATCCATCTGAAGGAGACACCTGCTCATGTTTACGCCTCGACCTCCCCCTAGCGGTACAAAGACAATAACACAAATTCTCACCCAGTGAAATGCTCAGTGAGGACTGTGATCTTGGCAGAGTGCCAGCAGCTCATGTGCCCGAGGGCTCCCAGCAATGGTAGCACGTCTTTGAATGCAGGACACTGCTCAGCAGAACCGAACACCAGCACATCGATCAATGCTTTACCTGAGGGAGGGGGGGGGGGGGTTCAGGCAGAAAAAAAATAATCTATGCATATTTGACTGTTGTTAAGGGACCGGGAAAAGGACACAGTGCAAACCTACCAAACGAAATAAATGATACAATACGGATTACTTGTACCTGGAGGCGGAAGTCTGTCTGACAGTGCATGCACGCCTTCTGCAGCCTCCTCGAGCAACCTATTAAATAAAGAAAGGAGAAAGTAGTGAAACATTGAACAGTTGGACGTGTGCATTCAAACGTTTTGAGGTCAAATTAAATTGACCTGTAAAGGTCAAAGTACAAAAAGCCAAATAGCCCTACGTTTTAGTGAGTAGGGAATATTAATTACCCAGGCTTGAACTACTACTTTTGTTGGCATTGTAACTCCAGCTTTTCTCAGCCTTAACACACAATTTAAGAATTACATTTTGTAGACCCTTCAAAGTCAAAGAGACCCAAAGTTCAAACCGTGATGGGAAGAATTGTTTGGAAATTAGGAAAACCTGAAAGTCAACAGGTGTCACACGGAACGTTTCGTTTTAACAACATTTGAAAATCTAAAGTCTGGGAACTTGCTCCTTCAAACAGCATGCAGGGGGGAAAAAATAAAAAAAATTCAAATATGTGAAGCAGAAATAGTTCCACCGAGGAATCCATTTTTAAGCTCAGATGAATGATCAATACCGGCAACAATAAAAACTTGACACAACCAATGAAAAATTGCAGTAACTGCAAAGAAAATCAAATCTCACTCTATCAGCGTTGCTTCGTCACCACACTTTTGAAGCGATCCCTCCTGAAGACTCAGGGAACCAGCACACAGCTCCAAAGCAGTTGGCTTCTCCTCTTCACCGTTTGCACTCTGGTGGCCTGCCGCCACCTCATCCCAGTCTGAGCTGCAAAACTACCACACATGTATGCACGTTTACCCCTTGCATTCAGTAAAGCACGAGCTCAATGCAGTTTAGGTTTTTTAATTGCATTTTACCATCAAGCTATCTCAAGAATCAGTTGTGTTACACGAAGCAATGTGATTAATTTGTCTTATCCAAATGCAGCATTTCTTGCATCACAAAAATAAAATAAGCACAATGCAAATTATGTCTGTTCTTGCGGACATTCGTGGGCCAACTCCAAAATTCTACAACCCCAATTCCAATGAAGTTGGGACATTGTGTTAAACATAAATAAAAACGGAATGTAATGATTTGCAAATCATGTTCAACCTATATTTAATTGAATACACTACAAAGACAAGATATAATGTTCACACTGATATACTTTATTGTTTTTAGCAAATCATCATTAACTTAGAATTTTATGGCTGCAACACGTTTCAAAAAAGCTGGGACAGGTGGCAAAAAAGACGGAGAAAGTTGAGGAATGCTCATCAAACACCTGTCTGGAACATTGGGTAGGAAAGGAGCTTCCCTGAATTGCTCAGTCATTCACATGCAAAGATATGGCGAGGTTCACCTCTTTGTGAACAAGTGTGTGAGAAAATATTCCAACAGTTTAAGGGCAATGTTCCTCAATGTACAATTGCAAGGAATTTAGGGATTTCATCATCTACGGTCCATAATATCATCAAAAGGTTCAGAGAATCTGGAGAAATGACTGCATGTAAGCGGCAAGGCCGGAAACCAACATTGAATGCCCGTGACCTTCGATCCCTCAGGCGGCACTGCATCAAAAACCGACACCAATGTGTAAAGGATATCACCACATGGGCTCAGTGCAACTTGAAACTCAACTATGCAAAGCAAAAGTCATTTATCAACAACACCCAGAAACGCCGCCGGCTTCTCTGGGCCCGAGCTCATCTAAGATGGACTAATGCAAAGTGGAAAAGTGTTCTGTGGTCCGACGAGTCCACATTTCAAATTGTTTTTGGAAATTGTGGACGTCGTGTCCTCCGGGCCAAAGAGGAAAAGAACCATCCGGACTGTCATGGACCTAAGCCAGCATCTGTGATGGTATGCGGCTGTGTTAGTGCCAATGGCATGGGTAACTTACACATCTGTGACGGCACTTTTAATGCTGAAAGGTACATACGGGTTTTGGAGAAACATATGCTGCCATCCAAGCGACGTCTTTTTCATGGACGCCTCTGCTTATTTCAGCAAGACAATGCCAAACCACATTCTGCATTTGTTACAACAGCGTGGCTTTGTAGTAAAAGAGTGCGGGTACAAGACTGGCATGCCTGCAGTCTAGACCTGTCTCCCATTGAAAATGTGTGGCGCATTATGAAGCGTAAAATACGACAACGGAGACTGTTGAACGGCTGAAGCTGTACAGCAAGCAAGAATGGGAAATAATTCCACCTACAAAGCTTCAACAGTTAGTGTCCTCAGTTCCCAAATGTTTATTGAATGTTGTTAAAAGAAAAGATGATGTAACACAGTGGTAAACATGACCCTGTCCCAGCTTTTTTGGAACGTGTTGCAGCCATAATATTCTATGTTAATGATTATTTGCTAAAAACAATAACATTAATCAGTTGAACATTAAATATCTTGTCTTCATAGTGTAGTCAATTAAATATAGGTTGAACATGATTTGGAAATCATTGTATTCTGTTTTTATTTATGTTTAACACAATGTCCCAACTTCATTGGAATTGGGGTTGTACAACTGTCTTACCTGCATTAGTCCATGACAAGCCTGAACAGCAAAGTACCACCTCTGAACTGAAGGGCTTCCACTGAGAGAACACGCTACAAAGGGGAAGAAGTCAGTTGTAAAAATAAAAAAATATATATATATGGTTTTATGTGGGAGAATTCTGACAGAGAAAAACAAAACAAAAAACATAGAGGTAGATCATAGACATAATGCACCTGGGAGCACAGAGATTCCTCTGGCTAATTCTTGAGAAGAAAAGTCCACTATTTGGTCATGAATCTGCTTCAATTTGTCCAGACCTGTGCAAGACAACAGAGGTGTTAACTTATTACAGTGCTCGTCTGCTTCTGTGATGAGAAGTTACAATGGCCAGCCGCACCATTAGGTACACCTGCACAACCTTTTATCATACTGCAAAGTTTACATTTACAAAAGGAGTGTAAATGTAAACTGAATACATTAACCCTCTAATTTTGCTGAATAATCAAAAAGCTGCACTTAGTCCAGTTCAACATCACCACGAGCAAAACCCAGTGAGAAAGATATTATTAAATGAAAAAGTATCTGATGTCCCTAATGATATGGTCAGTTAGTACATTGTCACCACAGCATTTTCGGAACACTAGATTCGGAATAACACAGAAGATATGAAAATAAATGATCTTATGATGCTCTCCTTTTGACTATGCAAATCATAGAGTGGGTGAGCAGACAATAACAAATGTAATTCACAGTTAGCTACAAACTGTGGAGACTGAATTTGCACTTAATCCTCGTATGTAATATTAAACGTCCAGCGTGGCAATTATTGTACAATGTAAATCTCCACTTCGTCTATATAAACTCGAGCGTTAGCTAACTAAATCCACTATGGTCGAAAGGTTAGTTAACGCTGATAGCACGGTAATTCACAAAAGGGAGTAAAAAAAAAAAAAAAAAAGAAAAAAGAAAGAAATTACATTTGTACTCCTCCGTTTCATCGTTATCCGCCTGACAGAAGGATGAAACCAAAATATATCTGTCCATTTCGTCTTATCTTGCGAATAAGAACATAAAGCCGCGCTTCCGTGTGTCAAATTTCCCACCACGTCCTCTTCTTCTGCTTCGTTTGTTTGCAAGTCTATGCAAGAAAATGCACCACCGCCACCCACTGGACGGAAATATAGCAGCTATTGCACAGGAAATGTTTTAGAAGTGCAGCCTCCCTACAAAGTTTGACAGATTACATTTTATACATCTCCTATCTCTGGTTTTGTCCATAATTGTATATTATAGGTAAAGGAGACTACATTTATGAAAGTATGATTCTCAAGATGTCACTATTTTGTTTCTACCAGATGCGTTACACAACTCAATCCATTTTTACATCATGGAAAATTATTTCAGTTCAATTTAAAAAATGAAATACATATATTTTGTAGATTCACTAGAGTGAAATATTTCACGTTTTTGTCTTTTTTTTTGACAATAGTTTACAGCTAACAAAAACACCAAATTCACCATACCAAGAAGTTTGAATATTACATAAGAAACAAAGTTATACTTATTTTAGAAAGTACACTCCTTTTTAAATTGAACTACTGAAATAAAGAAGTACCTTCTAATTTATTGAAATTTGTAGATTCAATCTTGAAAAAAAAGTACTAACCTCAATGAAATGTCCAGGTAGAGAGAAAAGAGATATTTTTCAAACTATTGTCTTTTTGCCTTTTACAGCTCAACACTTCATTGATTCATTGTGAACATCAATTCAGTTCAATTAGTACATAAAGCGGCGGCATGGTGAACGACTGGTTAGAGCGTCTGCCTCACAGTTTTGAGGACCGGGGTTCAATCCCCGGCCCCGCCTTGTGTGGAGTTTGCATGTTCTCCCCGTGCCTGCGTGGGTTTTCTCCGGTTTCCTCCCACATCCCAAAAACATGCATGGTAGGTTCATTGAAGACTCTAAATTGCCCATGGGTGTGAATGTGAGTGCGGATGGTTGTTTGTTTGTATGTGCCCTGCGATTGGCTGGCGACCAGTTCAGGGTGT
Organism: Phycodurus eques; assembly: GCF_024500275.1. Taxonomy (NCBI): domain Eukaryota; kingdom Metazoa; phylum Chordata; class Actinopteri; order Syngnathiformes; family Syngnathidae; genus Phycodurus; species Phycodurus eques. The sequence continues at coordinate 29,854,969 of NC_084528.1, read as the reverse complement.
ACACCGACTCCTGCCCGATGATAGCTGGGATAGGCTCCAGCACGCCCGCAACCCGAGTGAGGAGAAGCGGCTCAGAGAATGGATGGATGGATAGTACATAAAGCCACTTGACACACCAACTAGTACAATACAGGGTTTTATTAAATAAACTCTGTAGGTAAACATTGTTACAATGCATCAAAGTATTGCACATTTAACCTGTGGCACAATTCCGACTGTATTCTTATGGGTATTTCATGTACTGTATGTATAATAGCTACTAATATTTGTTGATAATAACGCACAAATATTGACAGTCTGTTATGAAATGCCAGCATTACTAGTTGATTTCCACAGTTTGTTCCTGCACGTAGACAATAAAGTGGTGAGTGTTGTCATCTTGAGTGAGGACCGTCAGGGCCTCCAGTTCGTGTCCCTCTTCCACCACCATCACCTGCTCACCAGAAAGATCCCCATCTGCGTTCACGACCATCAGCCGGTGGTCGCCGAGCTCCTCCTCATCCGCCACCTGCAAATGCCGCCACGACTCCAAATTGAAATCACATTTTTCAGGGCCGTGACGCCCTGGGACAAACAGAACGGTGTTCACCTGTTCTACCACGGCAAGAGTCCCGGGAGCCATGGCGACCATGGACGTGATGGCGTCATGAGTTTCTGAGCTTAACTCAACAATCTGCTGGAGAATATTATCAGTCCCTGTACACACAATTATACAAAAACAACTGTTAAATGCCAATTATTGGTTATTTTGCTTGCAGAGTAGTTCTACTAACTATCACCATTGTCTTGTAGGGCAACATGTTGTTCTGGCACCTCCTCTTCTTGCTCCAAAGGCACAAATTGACTGTCTACTGTCTCTTCCACCTGAACATGGATTCACACACAGAATACAGCATTGAAAATATAAACACTGGTTTACTCATCTGATGTGAAATGTGTCAGAGATAAGAGTGCTCAGTTTTGATTGATAATGTCACAGAGGTATTAAAATAACAATGTGGTTATTACTGCGGTTAACGTTGCTGAAGGTTGTTTCAAATATTTTGGTTACTATGAGAGGGGTTAACTATGAGAAAGAGTATGAGGATGTGCAGCACTCCACTTTTTACCACAACTGCCAAAATAAACATATGGATAAATTACGACCACTGGCACTGTAACAACATGAGCATTATCTTCATGCATATGTTTGTGTACCTCCCAGGTGCATTCCATCTCTTTTGGACCGTGCTTCTTCTTCATGTGTCGATTCAGCTCCCATTTGGTGCCGTAGACAAATCTACATTCAGGGCATTTGATACCTAAACATGAGCATAGACAAAACCAAACATTTATTCTCAGAACACTTGGATGGAAATGATTGATGCAAACAGAATAGCCTGGATGCAATTGGTGATTAATAGTAGTCATCATATTTTAAGCGTGTACACTTTCAAAGTAGAACAATCGGCTATTAGGAGAAGGTGAAAGGGGTCGGAGGGGGCATTTTGGCTGAGTCTGAGATTTTAAAAAAGGCTTCCCACTGTACTTAGAATTCAAACCTTGTTGGGTGGAATATTCCGCATCTGAGAGACCTTCTCCGACATTTTGATAATCGTGATCTGGGTGTTTTGTCTTGTAGTGTCGTTTCAGGGGACCGGACGTGTTGCAGGAGTAGAGGCAGTGAGCACACTGAAATGGCTACAAACAAGCACAGCAAATAAAAGTACATGAAAATCTGTGTCAGGCAGAACTTGACAAATCACAGGAAGGTTTTACGTCAGTGGTGCTGTCAGTGGGCTCAATGCATTGATTAATTTTAGTGATAACTAATGAAATAGTCATGGCAGTTGGAATATCTGATGCCCGTTGTATTTTATTTCATTTATTTATTATACTCAGTGATACCTTTGTAAACCTTCGTAGCAGGAGTGACAAGCGATTCTGACCTTAAATCGAGAATGCTGCTCCATGTGCCTCAGCAAAGGAGCCTTGAAAGCTGAACTGAAGTCACACTCTGAGCAATTGAACTGCTTCCCTAAATTGAAAAAAAGAAAAAACAATCACGGACCAGGGCCTCATTCATCAAACATTCTTAAGAAAAAATAGAAGCTACGTACAGTATATTTGGAAAGGATTGTTGTGATGTTGACCAATGCAAAACAAAGTATATGTGACATTAAAATGAAAGAAAACAATCCTAAGTGAGGCTAAGGATCCGCGCTGCTAAAGAGGAATGTATGTACCTTGGTTGGTGTGGCTCAGTCTGTGACTCTTCAACGACACTTTGGATTTAAACGTTTTACCGCACAGCTCACAGATGTGAGATCTTTCGTTGTTATGTCGGTTCATGTGATTTTTCAAGTTATTCCTGCTGCCACTCGCGTAGTCACAAATATTGCAGACAAATGGTTTCACACCTGCAAATGAATTTCAACAAAATGTCCAATTGTGTGAAAACAAACTGCGACAAGACAACTCGGTATGATGCACTGTTGTTCTGCACCACTCCAAACTACAACCCCAATAATAAACTATACACAGTGTACAGTATTCAAATAACAGCTTTCTTTAAAGTGTCAAAAACCGAGCATTAATTTGTAAAGGCAGAATTCTTGCTAGAGCTCTTGTATATGACTGTATGCGATTGTACCCAGGAGTGTATTCTCAGGAGAAAAGAGCAATATTTGTTTTATTGATCTGCTTTGTGATTTCCCGAATGTCAATCATTACAGGTACCGGTATATTTGTGTCAAAGGTAGAGCAACATCTCACCTTGGTGGGCCCAGATGTGCTGCTGAAATTCACTGCTGTTCTTGAGGTAGTAAGAGTCACAATATGGGCATTTCTCTGCTCGTTTCACCATCTGCCCTTTAACTGGTACTGTATCTGCAACACACAATCAAACAGTCCATGTCATGTCCAACATTTACAATGCGTCACTGAATAGTCTACATTTTAGAGTATCCAGTTATCTGGATAAAAGTAGAATTAGGGAAGAGTTTAGCTAAATCTACAAACTTCACAGCGTAGTAGTGAATTTTGTACCTAAATTCATTCAAATGACATTTTGATACCGTAAATGTTTTGACTTCCACCTCCAGTATACATGTGTTCTGCCTCTGTATGTTGATCGATATATTTGTGTGTCTTTTACCAGGGTGGGATATTTGGATGTGTCGTTTAAGTCTGTGCTCAGGATAGCTTTGATGGCAGATGGGACAGGGTGCACTCTTCCCCTGCAAGCAAAGCAAAAACAGTGACATTTCATGAAAAAATACCCGGAAATTATTAAATAACAATTTCAATTATAAAATTATCAATAAGGTTTCATTTGGATTGGAGCTCCTGGGATCTGTTGGCAATATGTAGGCAGAGGGGTTGTTACCTCTTTTTGATGATTCCTCTGATGGGCTTGTAGTTTGTATTTGTCAGGAGTGGTGTATTTACATCCTGGACTAGAACATGGCAGCAGCAAGCCACTGTGCTTCTGAATCAGATGCCTCTTTAAAGAGCTTTTGGTGATGGACGAGTAGTTACACTTTGAGCAGTAGTGCAGGTGCTCCTTGGTGTGTGTGCGTACATGGGCGTTGTAGTGGACTTTGTACCAGAAGAGTTTCCCTGCGGGGAAAAAAAAAAAAAAAAAAAAACAATGGCAACTATTAGAAACATTTACTCAGATAGAATACAAGAGCTGTATAATAATTCCTGCTTTCACAAAGACAACAGGAAATGCATGGTTGTAGATAACCATGTATGCCATCGGACGATTTTTTTTTTTTTTTTTTTTGTATAAACTCCAATTTGCACGTGCCTGAGAGCAGAATTCTCTACTTTGTGGAGGAAAATGGGGAAATCAACCTTTCAGTCTTCTGATCTGGAAAAAATTACCCAAATTTGTACAAATTGATGGATTTACATACGTGTGACAATAAGGACGCTAAAGTGGCACTAGCACTCACGACTCAGTACAATATCTTTCACTTGTCTCACGCTGCGCTTCTTTTTCAGGCTTTTTTGTATTTGTAGTCTGTGGTGGTGTACAACTGCACTGCTTCCTGATGACTTGTGTTTGTTATAAGAAGAGGGGAGAAACTTTAGAAAAGATGCAGTGTATCTGCAATAATTTAAAAAAAAACTTTTTTTTTAAAATGACAGTTGTCATTCCAAATGGTTCAAGCAGAATTTCTGCTATTAGCTCTTGTAATGAGATCATATTAGGCCGTGGAGCTCAAAGCAGGTCGTTCCCTCGTCTCACCACAATATTGACACTCCAGGTCTCCATACATTTTCCGAAGCCGCTGGAAAGTCTCCATATCAAGAAGAGTTTTCGGAAGTGACAACAACACCTGCTGGAATGCACTTAATTGGAAATCCTGTAAGATATCAGTAACATACAGTAATAAGTGGCTTAATTATATCCTAGCAAGATGAAGTATATAAAAAAAAAATACTAATAATAATTAAATAGTGCCACACACCAACCAGATTGTTGGAAGTCAAAGTGATTTTACCTTCTCTGATCGTGTAGTTTGGGTGTCTTCCTCTGAAGGTGCTGAAGGCAAATGTGCGTGTGGGATACAATTGGTCCCTTGAGTGTTTATGGCACATGTTTTATTATCAGCCAACTGAATGTTCGGATTGGTGGTCGCGTCTTCCGAGTGGGGGTTGTGTCCTCGCTTATTGGTATCTGCAGAGTTGTACGCGGGTGTCGTCGAGGACTCAACGCACCCGTCCTTCTGTGCCTCGGGGACAGTTTCGGTTTCCAGTTTTAGAGTACATCCTCCGCTTGTCCACTGTGCTTGCACATTTTCACCCTGAGATTCAGTCTCCTCCTTTGCTTGCTCCGCATCTTCCAATGCTGCTGCTTTCTGGGGCTCGTCTTCACCATCCCTCCACTCCTCAACATCTTCGCCGGTTCTTATCACCTCATCTCGCAGCTTGGTGCCTCCCTCTATGGTTAAGCCTCCCTCTTTGCCCTCTCTTTCTTCATCTACCGGCAAGACTTCTCCACCATTCATCAGGTAGAAGCTGTTTTTAATACAATCTGTGAATGCCTGCTCTCGGTCCAGCTCAGGGTGAACCTCCAAGAGGTGCCTCTTGAGTCTCTGACTGCTGACAAAATTGCCCTCACACGTGCAGCACACGTACAAGAAGGGATGCTTCCGGACATGAGCGGCGAGGGTGGCCAAGCAGGTTTTGGCCTGGTCACAGAGCAAGCAGGCGAAGGGCCGCTGAGGCCCGTGGACCAGTAAATGGCGCTCGCGCTCCATCTGGTTCTTAAAGCAGCGGCTGCAGGTGGGACAGTGGTAGAGCAGTTGTCTGAGTCCCTGACGAGTCTTCAGCCTGGACAAACAGATTAAGCAGGTTAGCTATGGATTTCATTAAAAAATGATGTCAAATAGTTACATGGTGTGTATATAAAACCTCAGTTGTTGATAGCTCTTCTGGATGAGTGGGTCTTTCAGATTATGACTTTTTTCTATATGTTTGATCAAGTTCTTCACATCAGAGTACTTCTTTTGACAGAAGCTGCAATGCTGCTTCACCTTCAAATGAACTCGCTCAATGTGGACCTAAAGAACCGCAAACAGCAGATACACACTAAAAACCTCTGTCAAACCCGCAAGAGAGTATTAGCACGAATATGGAATCCGACCTTGAGGTGTCCTGGGTTGAGGCATTTGAAGGTACACTGTTGGCAACTGAACTTCTCTCCAGTGTGCTTCCTTAGGTGAACATTCAGATTGGCTTCAGACAAAAGGGAAAAAAAAAAAAAAAAAGAAAAAAAAAGAAAAAATATTTTACTAAAAGGAAGCTTGAACATTGCAGGAATGTACATGTTGTGCTGTCACACTCCAGTGCTTGAACTTACTACAGTAACTTAGTGTATGTAAGGCAGTTAGAAAGAAAAAAAATAAACATTTCCCTTGGGGGAAAAGGAGTATTGATATACCCTTGATGGCAGATGCATAGTCACAGTGTGGACACTTGAACGGTTTCTCTTGGGTGTGAGTCCGGAGGTGGGACATCAGCGAGTGTCGAAACTTAAAGATCTTATTACAGAACTCACAGCCAAAGACCTTCAGTTGGCTCGGGAGCAAACTGGGGAGAGAGAAACTATCACATCATCCTGTCGACTAACAGTATTACTCACCACTATTGTGTCCAGTATTTTGGTTTAACCCTATTACTTCTCTTTTGTCAATCTAATCACGACTGTAACTGCGATCTTATATACCACATTAGGTACTGTCAAGTATACGTACATGGACAACAGTATTGGGGCACCTGCACACCAAAGCTGATTTGTGCATCAAGGCTCATTCAATGAGCAAATGACCCAGATTGATTCATTAATTTAGTCAGTTAAGAGTTGTTGAGCATTGTGTAAGTGCAATTCATTTGACCTCCAAAATGAAGTGATAAAATCTACAAATGCATGCAATAAAATAAACGCATTCACAGTACTTGGGAACATCTTGCTTGACGGAGTATTCCTGGAAGCCTTTTCTGGGTGTTATTTCTGTTTTGTCGGAACTACAGTTGGAGTAGAGCATAAAATGAATCAGTTAAGCAGGAAATGTCAAATGCGGCTTGTTACTTTTTCTTACATCTAACAATAATAAAAAACACACCTGCCCATGTCTTTTATTCACTGTGAGTTATCTTATGTTGGCAGATGTATTGTGTGACTCAATACCTTGGGTCCTGCTCTGCTTTGGGGTCTTCAACACTGGCTGAGGACTGACTTGCAATGTCTGCTGGCTCATCCTGACAAACTGCTGTGCTCTGATGTACCCAAGAAAATAAATGAATTCACATATTGATATGAAGCACTACGATAAAACGCAATACAATAATTTTTCTTAGTATTTTGTTGAAAGCTTTATTTTCATGATATTTCCATCATGACACACTGCAGGTTTAGAAGGTCCTCATTTGGGGAACCGCCAAGTTGGTCAGGTTAGGTTAGGTTACTTGACTGCTTGACCCCACAGAGATTTCTGGTTTGCAATAGTAGCAATCACATGCAGTTACAAAAACATTACAAACATATCACAGCAAGCAAAAAAGATACTGAGTACAGTCAGATGTCAGAAGCAATAGTTCAAAGGCAAGTGTGCTGGAGTAATAAAAAAGCAACAGGTAAATTGAAAACGCAAAAAACAAAAAGGTAAAATTGAAATGTAATGGTGAGCATCACCAACAGTGAAAACTGTGCACATATTGTGCATTATGTGCAATAAAGTTACATGTCCTTCAGCTGCAAAAATAATAATACAGCTTTACTTCTCAGGCGTTGGCTGCCCTGCCATGCTGGGAGGAGTTGTCGAGCCGAATGGCTTTTGGAAGAAACATTTTCTCATGTCTATCTGTTGAGCAGGACAGAAACGGCAGCATGCCACTGAAAGCGCTCCTCTGCCTGGCCTCTGTGTTGTGTAGTGGGAGGGAAATAACGTGCATACAGTACAAAATCAGACTCACCTGAGACCCATCCGAATTGTTTACATGCTCAGAAACAGCAGAAATGTTCTCGACTGGAATCATTTTAATGACACCTGCGGTATTAAGAGGTTACAAAATTGAAATTGCACTGCCGCCCATGTGCTAGAATTAAAACAGCAATTGGGAACACAAGACTGACCTGGGAGCGACTCATCTTCAGTGAGAACGACATCGATGAGACTTTTTCTGCTTCCTGTTCCATCTTCTTTGGACGTGAGACTTTCGCCTTTACAAAGCATTTGACTTTTCTTTTTGCAACTTGAGGGTTGAAAAGTCCTCACTCCTACACACAGAGAACCAGATTAGGCCATCAATTAATATGATTATAATTTTCAAATGAATAATTGGGAAGGGGTGCTTACCCTTTCTTTTCTTGGTTCCTGAATTTTTAGGTGTTAGCTGCTCTTGAGTTTGATCAGGTCCCTCGGGGTCCAAATTTTCGGAATCCTCAAGACCGCTGCATTTGCTGCCTGAAAGGTATGCAAATGATCAGTGCACCTTAAGTTAGCTAAATATATTTTTTAAATTATTACATAAGTGAGGAATCATTTGCCGCATGCTTGTTTTGGCCACCCGCCATCGATGCTGCTTTCAAATCTGACATTTTGTTTGTTTTCCTCACCAGTATCATCGTCCTCATCTTCCTCTTCCTCAAACTGTGTTTTCAGGCAGATGTGTTTGACGATCTGCCGTCTGTTGCTGAACAAACGATGGCAGTCGTTGCATTTCAGCTCAGCTACTCTGTCGTCGTCACCTAGCCGAGGGAAGAAAAGACTGGAATTAGCGTGCATACTGGAGAACAGATTATTATTTGGTTCTTTACGCTGTTTGTCTGCCTCCTCTTTCTGTCCCTCTTGTCTTTGGACTTTGCCAACTGGAGACAGCGCAGAGTCTTCTCTGCCATCCCTTTGATATTTGCGCGCTTTGTTGGTGGAGCCTTTTGGTCGTCCTCGTTTTCGCTTTACTGAGCTCTCTGTGCAGAACACAGAACAGAAATTGTAATCATGTTGAGCGGGACAAAAGAAGTGTTTTCTCAAAAATTGAGCTTGGATTTTTAAAAAGTCAAAAAATAAACACAAAACTGATTTTTTTTTTTCATGAATCCCCTCACACAATTTCTCCAAGTAATTCACAACTTTCTTTTAGCTCCAGCCATAATCCAAATCTGAATCACATTTATTGCCAAGAACGTGTGCAACACAAACATGGAATTTGCCTTGCCTTGGCAGATGATGTCCTGGGTTTGTTAAGGGTGTGAATAATTCTAATTTAATAACTTTAACTGCTGAAACTGAGTTAATCTTTTGACTTTAATAAATAAGACCCTGCAGACAAGGTAACTAAAACACTCCTAATATCAACCAGAAACATAGCAAAGTCGTACATTCAACGTATTTAGTGGTACCTTTTGTTTGGTTTTTCATCCTTCAAGACTGAGGATAGTTGGGATAATGTTTCAAGAGATAATAGTACTACCGTGGAACCTCGGGTTACAAATTTAATTTGTTCCATGACCCCTTTCTCAAACTGAAGCAATCGCAAACTGAGGTAATGAATGGAAATGCAGATCATCCATTCCAGCCGCAGAACCACGTTATATTTACCTTATTTTGATTGTTGTATGGTTAAAAATAAATATTGTGAAATCTAGAAACGGGTGAAAACACAATTTCTGATGATGAAATAACAGTGGGTTCGCTTTGCAAACCACTGTGGGGTGGCCTTAGCCTGTTCGGGTACAGTAATGTTTACATTCACCGTGGTTACTGCTAGGCCTAAATGCCACCACTTCCCACAATGCACAGCTTTTGTATTGCATTGTGGGATGTGGCAGCCATTTTGCATTAAAAAAAAACAACGATGCCTGAAGCACGGAGCCAATGATATTTTTGCGGTGTGTGAAAAAGCACCAAGTTCTTCGCCTTCCACGGTAATGCCAAGACTGTTTGGAAACCGAAAATAGTTTGTAACCCGAGGTAATATTTCTTTTAAAAAAAATCTTCATAAATCAAATTGTTCGTAAGCCGGGGTGCCACTGTATTTGATGTGGAAATTGTCAATGTTTAATGATTGAGAATGAGAATTATAACATCAGACTGAACTGACCTGCTAAGGTCTCCAGGGGCACTCCTGCAAGGGGCTGCAGTGCAACGATGATGTCTTCATGAGGTTCCTGAAGGGGGTGCAGCTGGGAGCAATGGTCCAGCAGCAGTGAGTGACTGGGAGAGAACTGGTTGCAGAGCCGACACATAAACACAGAACCAGCTGGAGAGACGGAAAGAATGGGATTTTAAGACTCATACATGTGGAACTTACCTTCCATCCTTTCATTGTTCATACCGCTGGTTCTTATTAGGGTTGCGGGTGAGCTGGAGCCTATCCCAGCTGATTTAGGACAAGGGACAGACTACACCCTGGACTGGTCACCAGCCAATTCCAAGGCACATTTAAACAAACAACCATTTACACTCAAATTCACACCGACGGAAAAGTTAGAGTCTTAAATGAACCTAGAATGCATATTTTAGGAAAGCCAGAGCCCAGATTCAAACCCTGAACTTCGTAACTGTGGCAAACACTAGTCCGCCATGCAAATGACCAATTTTGAATTGTGACTGTTATTTGGAGGAGGTTCCAGAGCACACAGTTCATGTCATACACTCCCAGAATCTCATGGGAAACCCCGCGACAACGGCAGTATGTTAAAATTTCTATTTAGATTTGGATTATTGAAACAAATTTTTTTAAAAACACTTTGCAATATGTCCAAACGGTGCAGTCATGTCACAATATTCCTGCACAATTAGAAGTTATTAACGTGCAAGTAGTGTTGTTTCATGTTTTCTGTGAGTTGAAGCTCACATTTGATTTAGAATTTTATTTTCAGTTCCAGCAACTGTTACCACTGCAACCATGCCACCCAGGTTGTGTGTGTGTGTACATATTTAATGTTTTACAGTTTATCCTAAGGTACAATTTCCCTCTAGCCCTATCGCGATGCAATTTTTCATGGACATCGTTTAAATGTTTCCATGATCTTTTTTTAATGCTTTTAACATCCAAGTAGTGCTCCTCCATTCATAGCGTGGGTTTATGTCATCATCAGCATACGCAAATGAAATGCTTTTGCCCCCGTACAACGGCATCTTCAAGCAATCAACCATTGTAAGCCTTGAGAATTATTAAGAGACATTACTTTCATCTTTTTGTGCTTTTGGTTGCCATTTAGGACCACTGGAAAGATGGTTTCGCTGGGTATTAATACAAAATTGCTTCTCGTCGACCAAGATTAAGTGATAATAATAATCATTCACGCCACACGACGACGGTTACGCTGTCTCAAAACTTGCGAACTTTATGACCTATTACAGCAATAAATGTATATGAGGAAACGAGGAAATAAGCAAGTAGGGTGAAATATTCGCGTGTGCCGAAAACGCTTTTAATAAGCAGCGTCCGTTGATTAACACGGATTTGTTTATGTCGACTCGGCCTAAGAGTAGGCGCTGCGAGACATATTCGACGTAAAGTTAATGTAAATCCCTACCTGTTATTTGCTTGTCCATTGTCTTTCAAGCCTGCGAAGAAAATATATAGCAATTTATAAACTTGTATAACGCACAAAAAAAGATGAATATTATTCCCAAAATATAATTTCGTTTCTGCTTTTTACTTGGAATATAACGATTTTCTGACGAATGTGTGAAATATGTCCTCCTTGCCAGCGGAAGAGGTCTGGGCTTGTTGCAACCTATAGCGCCTCCATGTTGGAGGAAGACTACACTGCAGTTTGAGTCACCATCAGACATTCCAATATTCAAATGGTTTGCCACTAAATTTAGTTGAATATAACATTTTAAAACAGTGAATATTTTCGTCGTCTTATTTGGGTGGGAAAAACAGGTATTATAATATTTCAATATACAGTACTGTAAATAATCAATGAAATTGCAAATCATTAGACAATTGTCACTTTAGAAGTGACCACAGTTTCAAAATAATCACCCAAAAAAAAAAAAAAAGAGAAGCTTCCCATGATGGTCGCCTCCAGAATATTCACTCTGATGGTCATAGATGCCAAATGTAACACATGCGGTATTACAATAGCACATCATAACTTCTAATGACACATTCATGCCTTGATTCCTTAGAGAAGTTGGCACAGTGGCTGGCACTGTAGCACACACCAAGAGGGCGTGTAGGTAGACTGTTGGCTGGCAGGCAGGCTTTTCTGGATTGTATGCGTTATTTTTGGGCATGCAATCTTATTTCCACGTAACATCCAAAAAGAGATTTGAGGAAGACAGACTGTAGGTGGAGGTGTCCTCGGTTTTTCAACTAATACGGTCAGGGGTGCTGTCTGCAGCTTGCCTCAAGTCATGTAGAATAATCATCCATTTGTAAGCAATACAAATTTGCAACCGACTGCAATCGACTGCAACGGACAATCAAAACTGCTGAAAGGATTGTCGGTACCCCCCTACCCACCATTGAGGACTTGCACGCTGCCAGAACTAAGACAAGGGCGTGCAAAATCCTCTCGGACCGTCTGCACCCCGGTCACCGGCTCTTCCAGCTCCTTCCCTCAGGTAGGCGCTACCGATCAACGCAAACTAGAACTAGTAGACATTCCAACAGCTTCTTCCCTCTTGCGATCAACTTCTTAAACACCTAACCTATAATTCCATTACAACAAGCTGGCCATTTTTTGACTTGAGTTCGTTGTCACATTTCTGTGGGGCCAATTATGTATTACTCGTGCACTCACTGTAGTTGTCTCGCCATGCTGCACTATTTGCATATACTGGCCACTCGTGCCAGAGTAGCATCTGCTCCATTTGCACACTGATTGAGGAGTATCTGTAACATTTGCACAACCGACATTGTCCCAGATGATCGCACTACACGTCACTTTAAACCGCATACACTCCTTGAAGTCTCAGCGCCCTTTGCACAATGGTCATTGCACCGGACTATTGCAATATTAGTCATTCGAACTGCTCTAAGTGCTAGAGGACTCTGCATCTTTTTCCACAATTGTTTTTTGTCAATGTCTTTATGTCTCCAAAGTGTTCTGTAAATTGACTGTTTGTTGTACTAGAGCGGCTCCAACTACCGGAGACAAATTCCTTGTGTGTTTTGGACATACTTGGCAAATAAAGATGATTCTGATTCTGATAAAACTAGGTCGCTGCGCACAATTATGACAATTGCTACAATGAACCAGCTCGTGAAGCAGTTGCAGTTCCACAAGGGATCTCCTTTGTTCAACATGAACTGGTTCAGTCCATGCTGGGACTTCTAACTATAAATCACATCCATCCATCCATTTTCTACTGCTTATCCAGGTCGGGTCGCGGGGGGAGTAGCTTTAGCAGGGACACCCAGACTTCCCTCTCCCCAGCCACTTCATCAAGCTCTTCCGGGGGGGATCCCGAGGTGTTCCCAGGCCAGCCGAAGGACGTAGTCTCTCCAGCGTGTCCTGGGTCGTCCCCGGGGTCTCCTCCCGGTGGGACGTGCCCGGAACACCTCACCGGGGAGGCGCCCGGGAGGCATCCGAATCAGATGCCCCAGCCACCTCATCTGGCTCCTCTCGATGTGGAGGAGCAGCGACTCTACTCTGAGATCCTCCCGGATGACCGAGCTTCTCACCTTATCTCTAAGGGAGAGCCTGGACACCCTGCGGAGGAAACTGATTTCGGCCACTTGAATCCGGGATTTCATTCTTTCGGTCACGACCCACAGCTCGTGACCATAGGTGAGGGTAGGAACGTAGATCGACCGGTAAATTGAGAGGTTCGCCTTTCGGCTTAGCTCATTCTTTATCACAACGGATCGATACAAAGTCCGCATCACTGCAGACGCTGCACCGATCCACCTGTCGATCTCCCGTTCCATTCTTCCCTCCCTCGTGAACAAGACCCCAAGATACTTGAACTCCTCCACTTGGGGCAGGATCTCATCCCCGACCCGGAGAGGGAACGCCACCCTTTTCCGACTGAGGGCCATGGCCTCAGATTTGGAGGTGCTGATTCTCATCGCAGCCGCTTCACACTCGACTGCGAACTGCTCCAGTGATAATTGGAGATCACGGCCTGATAAGCTAACAGAACCACATCATATGCAAAAAGCAGAGATGCAATACTGAGGCCACCAAACCGGACCCCCTTTATGCCTTGGCTGCGCCTTGAAATTCTGTCCATAAAAGTTATGAACAGAATCGGTGACAAAGGGCAGCCTTGGCGGAGTCCAACCCTCAACGGGAACGAGTCCGACTTACTGCCGGTTATGCGGACCAAACTCTGACTCCGATCGTACAGGGACCGAACAGCCCGTATCAGGGGGTTCGGTACCCCATACTCCCGAAGCACCCTCCACAGGACTCCCCGAGGGACACGGTCGAACGCCTTCTCCAAGTCCACAGAACACATATAGACTGGTTGGGCGAACTCCCATGCACCCTCGAGGACCCTGCCGAGGGTGTAGAGCTGGTCCACTGTTCCACGGCCAGGACGAAAACCACACTGCTCCTGCTGAATCTGAGATTCGACTTCCCGATGGAGCCTCCTCTCCAGCACCCCTGAATAGACCTTACCAGGGAGGCTGAGGAGTGTGATCCCCCTGTAGTTGGAACACACCCTGCGGTCCCCCTTCTTAAAAAGGGGGACCACCACCCCAGTTTGCCAATCCAGAGCCACTGTCCCCGATGTCCATGCGATGTTGCAGAGGCGTGTCAACCAGGACAGCCCCACAACATCCAGAGCCTTTAGGAACACCGGACGAATCTCATCCACCCCCAGGGCCTTTCCACCGAGGAGCTTTTTAACTACCTCGGTGACCTCAACCCCAGAGATAGGAGAGCCTGCCTCATAGAACCACACTCTGCTTCCTTGTGGGAAGGCGTGTCGGTGGAATTGAGGAGGTCTTCGAAGTATTCTCCCCACCGACTCACAAAGTCCCGAGTCGAGGTCAGCAGCGCCCCATCCCCACTATACACAGTGTTGGTGGTGCACTGCTTTCCTCTCCTGAGATGCCGGATGGTGGACCAGAATTTCCGGAAGTCTTTCTCCATGGCCTCACCGAACTCCGCCTATACCTGAGTTTTTGCTTCAGCGACCACTAAAGCTGCATTCCGCTTGGCCAGCCGGTACCCATCAGCTGCCTCAGGAGTCCCACCGGCCAAAAAAGCCCGATAGGACTCATTCTTCAGCTTGACGGCATCCCTCACCATTGGTGTCCACCAACGGGTTCGGGGATTGCCGCCACGACAGGCACCGACCACCTTACGGCCACAGCTCCGGTCGGCCACCTCAGCAATGGAGGCGCGGAACACGGTCCACTCGGACTCGATGTCCTCCGCCTCCCCCGGAACATGAGCAAAGTCGGAGGTGGGAGTTGAAACTCCTTCTGACAGGAGATTCTGACAGACGTTCCCAGCAGACCCTCACAATACATTTGGGCCTGTCACGTCGGACCGGCATCTTCCCCCACCATCAGAGCCAACTCACCACCAGGTGGTGATCAGTTGACAGCTCCGCCCCTCTCTTCACCCGAGTGTCCAAGACATGTGCCCGCAAGTCCGATGACACGACCACAAAGTCGATCATCGAACTGCGACCGAGGGTGTCCTGGTGCCCAGTACACGTGTGGACACACTTATGCTTGAACATGGTGTTCGTTATGGACAATCCGTGATGAGCACAGAAGTCCAATAACAGATCACCGCTCGGGTTCTGATCGGGGGGGGGGGGCATTCCTCCCAGTCACGCCCTTCCAGGTCTCACTGTCATTGCCCACGTGAGCATTGAAGTCCCCCAACAGAACGAGGACTCCAAAAAGGGTGGGTACTCTGAACTGCTGTTTGGTGCATAGGCACAAACAACAGTCAGGACCCGTCCCCCCCCACCCGAAGGCGGAGGGAGGCTACCCTCTCGTCTACCGGGGTGAACCCCAACGTACAGGCGCCGAGCCGGAGGGCTATAAGTATACCCACACCTGCTCGGCGCCTCTCACCGTGGGCAACTCCAGAGTGGAAGAGAGTCCAACCCCCCTTGAGAGGACTGGTACCAGAGCCCAAGCTGTGCGTGGAGGCGAGTCCGACTATATCTGGTCGGAACTTCTCGACCTCACACACCAGCTCGGGCTCCTTCCCTGCCATCCATCCATCCATTTTCTGAGCCGCTTATCCTCACTTATCCTCACTATCCTCACTAGCATGCTGGAGTCTATCCCAGCTGTCAATGGGCAGGAGGCGGGGTAGACCCTGAACTGGTTGCCAGCCAATCGCAGGGCACATACAAACAGACAACCATTCGCACTCACATGCACACCTACGGGCAATTTAGAGTCTCCAATTTATGCATGTTTTTTGGGATGTGGGAGGAAACCGGAGTGCCCGGAGAAAACCCACGCAGGCACGGGAAGAACATGCAAACTCCACACAGGCGGGGACGGGGATTGAACCCGGGTCCTCAGAACTGTGAGGCTGACGCTCTAACCAGTCGGCCACCGTGCCGCCCCTTCCCTGCCAGAGAGGTGATATTCCACATCCCTAGAGCCAACTTCTGTAGCCGAGGATCGGATCACCAAGGTCACCGCCTTCGGCCACCGCCCAGCTCACACTGCACCCGACCCCAATGGCCCCTCCCACAGTGTGGTGAGCCCTTGGGAAGGGGGACCCACGTTACCCTTTGGGGCTGTGCCCGGCCGGGCCCCATGGGTGCAGGCCCGGCCACCAGGTGCTCTCCTTCGAGCCCCACCACCAGGTCTGGCTCCAGGGGGGGGCCCCGGTGACACGCGTCCGGGCAAGGGAAAACCAAGTCCATCGTTTGTCGTCATCATAAGGGGTCTTTGAGCCGTGCTTTGTCTGGTCTCTCACTTAGGACCTGTTTGTCATGGGTGACCCTGCCAGGGCCATAAAGCCCCAGACAACTTAGCTCCTAGGATCATTGGGGGACACAAACCCCTCCACCACGATAAGGTGACGGCTCAAGGAGGGGTAATCATATATATATATATATATATATATGGGGGTATAAATCACATCAACTCCATAAATTTTATTTCATAAAAAGACAATCTGCTTTTCTTTGTGGAGAAGGCAGAGATCAAAAGTGACCCCTACTGTAGAGCTACTGTAACTAGGTCAAAACCACAAGGCTCAACTTGATTACAATGTACAGTATTTGAATTCACAAGTAATTAAAAAAAAAACCAAAAAATCATGTGATAAAGATTTGAACACTCAACACTTTATCATTTTTCTGACCCAGTCCAAGTGACACAGGCCAATACCTAAAACAGTTTTTGGTTTGCCTTTGACTAGTATTACACACATAAAGCAAACAAACAAATAAAAAAAACAACAAGACCATTTTATACAAAATACAGTAGTATGAAATGTCCTTTGTGTGTGTTTTAATGTGCACTAGTACTACTAGAGGACTTGAATGAAAAGATTAGAATTTGTTTGATCAAACACTTTTTTTTTTTTTTTTTTTTTAGCTTGCACTACTCCTGCTATATAGTATTCAATTCTATTGGCCTTGTGGAGGGGAAAAAAATTACACCTGAGACATTGACTCAACAAATACTCTTTTATATTTACATTTAGTCCAAACCTTTCAGGCATTTTTGATCATATACATGTATGATTAAATTCATTACATACTGTTTATTCCCAAAACCTCTATAATACCAACTAGTTGAAGATGGATAACAAAATGCACACTCTGAAATGTAAACACACAAAAATTGGTTGTGAAAACCAAAAGGGAAGGCTTTATGGGTACCAACATGCTTACAGCATGAAGGTTTTCATGCAAAAAAACCCCCAAAAAAACACAAAACATCTCTGGAAAGATGAACCCTTATAGTCTTATTTTTTTTCCCTTTGAATTGTTTAATGTTAGACAACTTTGGGCCATCCAAGAATCAGAAATTTAGGTGTCAATAAATTATTTGGAACATCTGTAACACCCCCCCCCCCCCCCCCCCCCCGCCCCCAGAAAAAAAATTAAATTAAAACTCGATGCCCTAGCATATATTTGCAAGATGCAAGATTAACACATCTTTCTTCCATGATCTGTCTTGTCTGTTACCAAGCAACGTCACCTCAACAATCAAGACTTTTTCCATTCTCTCATCACTGGTCTGTCTACTGAAGCAAACATCCAAAATATAATACTCTTTATTACAAACAGGGAAAACGGTGAATTGCGTTGGAAGGAGGGTAACAAAAATCATTATTTCCTAAGTAGTGGCCTCTACAGGGTATATATAGGATTCTGCTTTTGTCCGAATGGGTGATGGACTTTGTGTTTGTTCACATAGCGCAACACTTGTTCTTGGGGGTGTGGGAGTCTTTAAAGCGGAGTCGCTGCTTGGATCGATACTTCTCCAGGTAAGTTAGCTGTTTACTGTTGATGGCTCCCCGACGCTTCCTTTAACACAAAAATGGTTTCGAAGGGAATTCGGTGATTACAAAGTTGTGTTGAAATTCTAAAAAGAAAAAAACGTCTTTTTGAAACGTTTGTCTCTGAAAATCAAACATTGCACATATTTAGGCACTAAAAAAGAGAATACTTTTGTGTTTTGCCAAACAAAAAGGTTGCTCCATTAGTAAGTTTCTTAAATAAAAAAACACAGGCACCAGGTAGCCAAAATATTCTTGACTGTAGATTTAAAGTTGTATACAAGTTATGTTCCCCCATCAGAATATTACATGAATCCCATTTATAGTTTCTCCAAATAATACATATTTAGTTCAGTCAAAATAAGGTTACAGTATACTTACTGTCGGATGAGTTGAATAGCGTCTTCATACTTCATTCCACTCTCTATCAAAGCCAGCGCGACCAGCACAGGAGCCCTGTGTGAACATATATAGACATGAACACAGTCATGTCTGCTAGATTCCTCGTCAACATCTAACAAAGGTCTGCAGGCCTATTTTTGTCAGAACCTCATTTACATTAGTTTCATTAAATCTGCAACAAATTTGGTATAAAATCCAGTCATGTCATTGACAATTACGCTGTAATCGTGTGTGCAAATCTATGATTATGTATAAACTGTGAACATGATTTAATGTGCAGCTAACCTTCCGAGGCCAGCCACGCAGTGAACAGCCACGCAGCATCCAGGTTCCTCCTGAAACTTCTTCTGCAGTAAACTCAACCAGTCATCAACGAGTATACTTGGGGGCGGGGCGCCATCGTCAAAGGGCCAGTCCTAAATGAGAAGCAGTGTGAAACCGCCGTAGCGTATGTGTGAGATCATTTGTTTCATGTAAAGTGCATTAAAGATCAAATGTATTATTATTTACCACCACAGTAATGCCATCTTTCTCCAGTGGCGTTTTGTCATATGTGATGTCACATACTCGAACTACTGTCGTGGCCCCGAATCGCTTCAGGTCCTGGAACACAAAAGCAGATCAACTCAGTTGTTGGTTTAGTTTCTCAGAAAGAGTAACGTTATTTGACACCTAGAATCTTACCTCTATGAAAGAGCTGAGTGTGCTGTCTGTTGGGTTATGTGTAATGAGAAATCGCATGTTATTGTGGCACAGTTCCACTGGAGCTGGGCGGTTCATGATGACCAGTGTGACTTTTGGCCCACAATTGTCCAATGAAGACTTCTGACCTTTTACATTTTAGAAGTCAGATATTAGAACTATTCCAGACATGACAGACAAGTTCCAGGACTGGTATCACGAAAGTTATGTTTCAAGCTCAAACAACAAACTATGATTTTTTTCCCCCTTCAGTGTGGGCAATATGATAAACCAGCATCTACAAAGAGATGTTGCAGCATTTTGCCTCATTCACGCGAGAAGAGGTGAGAGTTGTGCCAGGACTTCTCGTGGCTGTTTCACCATGATAACGCATCATCAATCTATTATTACTACAATTATTTCAGCCTGCGGTTTGGATTTTAGAACATACCATATTGTAAATAAACATCCAAACATGATGTAGAACTGAAGGTGTCAGCCTCTATAACATTACATTGTAAGTATAGTTTTGGTTTGCTGACAACAACAACAACAACTCTCCATTAGAATCCTGTAACAAAAACAAACCTGCCGATAATTCCATCATTGCTCTAATAATGTGAAATAAAAGGAATTGTGTCAGCTATTGTAGAATACTGTTTTATGACTGATTACTTCCAATAACTTCAGTACGTTTATGCTATAAACAATGCATACTGAACCAAAAATTCCAAACATGCAGAATGTTTAAGAAAAACATGCGTGAGAAAGTAAATCGTGTGCGTCATACTGCCTAATCATGCCCTTCTATGCAAATACGGTACAATGAGATAACAGGAGTGCCTTAACAGTTTGGAATGGAATTTTAAATTCTGTAATCAAGGATGCCTTGCATGCCCTAACGTGTTTGCAGCAACTATTTTAGTTTGAGTGCTGGTAAATAGATGGATGGACGTGCAGAGCTACAATGGAGAAACACCCACTACGAAGTGAGTTCATTTTCAAATAGTGAAATTTAAGAATATAGCACAGAGTTAAAAATAGTCCATCATCGTGCATCGTCTCTCACCTTTAGTTTCAGCTGTACAGCTGTTGAGTCTTCGGTGTAGGGGTGGGTGGATTGATGGACGTAAATGTTGAAATTTTAGAAAGAAGATTTCCAATTTGTAGAAAATATTTTACCCCATCAGCTTTGTGTAGCCCAGGAGGCAACAATGTGTCACTTCTGTGTTTTAATATCACAGAACTGATATAACTTCTTCTCTTCAGTCTTTTTATGCTCTGCAACGGAAGCTCTTCCAGTCCTTCTCCACTTAAAATTTTGAGGCTCTACGTTTTTACCCCATCAGATGGCTGGTTTGGCCAGGCACAATTTGTTCGTTCAGACTTCAGGGTCCCACAACTGCATGGTACAAATACATCATTGGTTGGGTCTACATGTGTTGAGCGTGGCAGTAGTCACCACTTTGTCGCAAAAACGCCATCAACCAGTGCTTCTGTGAAGAGAAAAATAATCAAAATCATAACTGCAGATTTCTTGTCAATCCCACTCCCATGTACACAGGCACATTATTTTAGAACGTCTCTTACACTACATAATGAGATAAAAGTGTGGCAGTGTGATTGAAGGTGAATCCCTTCTCCAATGCACACGTGCAAAGACTACAGACAAACAGGCAAGGAAAGACGAAAGGGTAATCTGGGATCACCTCTTCACCTTTGGCAACACCCACGACAAGCTCGCTGTCACATGGCACATTACTCACTCACTGACTGTTCCACAACAGCGTTGTCTATTCTAGGTTGTTGACAATCTATATTTAGTTATTATCTTGTGATGGGTTGATGATTATTTTGTATCATAGTATTTTACACCCACAGGACATGAGGTACCGGTCATGGGAAGCACACGGTCTAATGACGTGTATGAAAACGCCGAACATCAATAATAATGATCAGCTTTGATTGCCACTTTCAGAGAGGTATTCATTGAAAAATTGACCCCTGGAATCAGTAAATAAAAAAAAAAATTCTGACTACTGTGTTTATAGCCACATCATTCTAAGAAGGCTTTTTAATACCAGCTTGTACCATACAAAAACAAATTCCACCGAGCACACGGCTCCCACACAACATGACAATCACTGACTCACTGCTGAACAAGTTGACTGCTTAGAGACGGCCTTGCTAAATAAATAACCTCGATACCTTTTGTCTTTCATCTTGATACGATATCTATACTCCAGTCATTATTGATATTTACCTGTCATCTATTACAGAGTGACCTAATGAAGGCAAACCAAAGAAGAAAGGAAAAAAGCCTGGACAGTGACAATAACTTGGTAGAACTAAGAAATGCTAATATTATTTTAGATGCAGTTTGTGAAACTAAAACAAGCAATCACGTGTGGCCACAGTTGAGCTGCTTCGTTTTCCTGTCATAAGCTGGGTCAAGAGCCAAAGAAGTTAAAAATGGATCATAGCATTAACACACACAGCCGTGCTTGGCTGCCTAACTCAATATTTTCCAACCTTTAATGAGCCAAGGCAAATATTTGAAAGACCCTCTTAAAAAGGAATTCAGAGATTTGTTTCTTAATGCATTCTGCATGTTTGAAGATAATTGCTGAAAACGTACATAGACTGAGAACTATCTAGTACTCAATTGTGGAGATACGGCGTGAGACAACTTTTCGCCATTTCAATTTTCGTAATTTGTTTGGCCATGGCTAAAACGGTGCCCAGTGACGCATCATACTGTACAAGAACTGAGCAACTTCGTTCCATTAGTGGCGATCCCGCGCAATTGCGAGTTACTTTGTTATAATTATTAGGCCCATTTTACAGTGTGCAGTTAGCTAGCTAGGTAAGACGACAACCCGAAAAATGCATCTTCCCTGGATGCCACAATTTACAGAACAGCTCGGTGTCGTTATTTAAATCCCCGAGTTTTAGGTGTTTTGTCTTATTCAGCGACAACTCGGTAGTATATATTCCAGCCGCCGGAGGCTTTAAGTGAATATATTTTCCTGGCTGAAACGTATAGGGATATGTCGGCATATGCTGTACGTACGAAGGTGGTGTGTCAAATGTATTTTTATTAATTTACAGGGAGTTTAAAAGAGAGAACTCTCAAGGCACACCACAAAATCAAAAATGTCACAAAAAGTACTGCATATTTACTGAAATGGTGATTAACTGAGGCTAACTGTACCTTCTGCCATCTGGTGGAAGGGCATTTAATTGTTCTGCCTGTCACTATATGTAGCTTAGATAGATAGAGGAATTAAAATACATTATTTGTAGTCAATAAAAAAAACAATTGGATCAATTAAGTGAAATTTTCCATGGCACACGTGACGATGTATAACAACACACTTATGTGCCACCGTAGATTGATTAGGAATCACTGGCCTAACTTCTCTACCAAGCCACACAATCGGCTGCAGAATGACATGCATTAAGCTTGCTATGGGTTGAGGAGACCACAGCAAAGCAGTCTGGTAGTAACCTCAAATTGAATCAATCCCATCACAGTGTGCCATACAAATGACACACAATTAACACCTGAAGGAGACGAATCCTTGTGCTGCAGCTGTCCTGAGTCACGCCGGGAAAAAAATAAGGAGATGTGCTAAATGCCCGATAAAGTTGACGCATGCATACATGCATCATATGTGTGCACTGGTGGCAAGTAAGTGAGTACAACTACCTTGTTACTGTACTTCAGTAGATTTTTTTCAGGTATCTGTACTTTACCTGAGTATTTATTTTTCTGATGGCTTTTACCTTTGCTCCCTACATTTAAAAAAAAAAAGATATCTGTGCTTTCTACTAAATTACTCTAAATAGACTTTTTTTCAACCTCCGCAGATATTTGCTAATTTAGCAATTTTTTCGAAAATCAGTTTACAATATTAACCAAGCTATGTTGTTTTAACAGCATAAAAGCCAGAGTCAACGCGAGTTAGCTTTTTTTCTTCTTGGTATGAGCACTGTCAAAATTATTTTGTGTGCTTTTTTTTAAATTTCTTTATATATATATCATTTCAAGTTATCAACATGGTTCCTGCATATAATCAGAGATGACAAAAGTGCTCAAACTGTGTACTTGAGTAAAAGTATTGATATTTGTGTTTTAAAAGACAAAGTAAGTAAAAGCAGAATTACTGATTCAACTCCTGTATTTAAGTAAAAGTCAGAAGTTTGAAATGTAATTAAGTACAAAACCAACATATTTACTCTCAATTATATACAATACCCGTTTGAGAACTTGACATGAAAAACTAGATTTTGTTTCTTTACGGCAAGTGCCATCTTGAATGCTATAAAACGCATTTCCATGGTTTTGCTAATGTTGTTAACTGACTCTGAGTGACAAAAAAAACAAAACAAACAAACAAAAACAACACCTGTCTTGTGGGCCTATGTGTTATTTCAGATCAGACAGAAGATTTTTTTTTAACAACAGAAGTTTGTGCTTTTTAGGCTGGCAAAAGACAAAACATTTTCCCCAGATTATTTTTGGAGTTGACCAACATGAAAAATTCTCTTAAGGTCATGGATGGGGAATATCTTGCTTCTCCCGGGTCTTTCCTGATTCCTTGGTTCGGGTTCCTCCATGTTGCTGCTGTCCCTGTTTTGTTTTGTTTGTTTGTTTGTTTTGTTTTTAACACCTTTTTGAGATTTTTCTCAATCAATCACGATCTTAACCATGATTTACTTTCTCTCTCTACTCACATCTTTTCATGTCGACATCCCCGGAGGCTGAAAACAGTCACGAGTGCATTTTCACAAAGTAAGAAGTATCGATATTCTGTTTTTGTAAATGTAGGGAGTACGAATAAAAAAAAAAATCGTTGGAAAAATAACTACTGTAGTCCATGACAAACCTACTAATGCCACTGCATCTAATTGACAGAAAGTTTTCCTTTTGTGCTTAAGTATCTTTCAGAATCTTTTTTTTTTTTTTTCATTGGAACGAAAGGAATTGAGTCAGTACTTGTCGGTTGTTTGGTATCTGGTTTGTGTACTTTTTGCCACCTCTGTATTGTTTGAGCCTCTGGAGGTCACTTGACAGCTTTCTTTTTTTCCCTTTTTTTTTTTTGGGCCAAGCCGCGGTTAGGCTCCTATATTGCTCGTCGGCCCCTTTTGACAGCGAATCCACGCAGCAGTACGGTGTTTCTATCCACGCGTGTCGCGGCTAGCGGCGCGTGACGCACTAGCTTGTAAGGTGGCAACAAGCTGCCAAAGTTAGCGAGCGCGCACCTCGGGAGTTCGGCGACAACAACAAAAGAAAATCTCGTGAGAGTTCCGACTCACCGCTTTATTCGAGGTTCCGTCTCATCTCCCGATAGAGAGGGTTTTGTTCCCGACAACGTCCACGAGAAAGTATATTCTTGACGGTCTTGTGCAACCACCTGTAGCGCCTTCCCGGTCTAAAAATAATAAAATAGATATGTATATATATATATATATATATATGCGAAATGCGCCAGACGAGTACAAGGTGCTAGCTTGGCAGGAGGATAGTAGCCGAGGATCTACGGTGAGCCGGTGTAAACTGGCTGAGCGGCCATCTGACCCCGACAGCCCTGTCACCGCCAGAACACTCGACAGTTAATGCTCTTAGAGGGAGAAGAGCCTCACTCCTCCCTCCTCGCCGCCTCCTCTCCATCCACTTCGCCCCTTTCTTCCCTCCCTTGCAGGTAGGAATGGGAAACACTCGTGACAATTATGGCGCCGTTCCCTCCTCCGAGCAACACCGCTGGTTATAAGAGACACACCAATCATTCTATATCAATTGTAACTCATCCGCAGCAAAACAAAACAAAAAAAATCTTGGTCTTCCCCCAGAGGTGTGCCTCCTCTGGTTTTCTCTTTCTCCATTCTTTCTCCTTCTAAAAATAGACAGCTCTTGACGCTACCAGACAGGTTGGACAAGTCAAGCCTTTGAGTGCACTTCATGGGATTAACCATCTCATATTAGCACTAAAAAAGGGTTGCTTGCCGGGGTTGTGTGTGCGTGCTCTTGGTTTGTGCTCTCATACAAGGCGCCATTCAAACTGGGACTGTCACAGATTAGGATGGAAACCATCAATATACAAGATATGACAGTACGCAATTTGCCACGTACATCATTTGCGGCAGGTCAACACCAACACCATTTATCCAACAACATGACAAAAGATAAGAATGTAACTAAAAATACTACATACTCGTAATACTCTGTATTAATGTGCGAAGATTGCTACATATGTGTTTTGCTCATCAAACTCGGCTGTAGCAAAATTTTGCTCTGACCAACCAATTAGAAGATGTAAAATGGGGATCCCGTCAAGGGCCAATACTCCTGATTGACATTGCAGCACATAGAGCCTGAAATCTAACAACCAAAACATACTCTACTTGAAGCAGTGCAGCCAAGAGCAACTCTACGAAATAGAAGAAAATGTTGGGAAAATATTACCATAATTTAATGGAACAAATCGAATTTATATTGTAAATGTAGGTCAGTGCTACGGATTGTGTTTTGGCCAGCGGAGAAGACCTTGTTGTCCCTATTTTTCATTTGCTGACTTCAAAAACATAACTCTTTCTATGTACACAAAAGGACAATTTCTCTCAAATATTAATCACAAATCTGTTTTAGTGAGCACTTTTTTGCTTAAATAATTCATCCGCATCACAGGTGTGCCTTAGGCTCCCCACAATAAAAGACAACTAACTGCACAAGGCAGAAGACCGAAAGCTTGGATAGCGTCAGGTAGGTGAGCAGTTGGGGTTATGGTATTGTTATGGTGCGTTTTATTGATGGCCTTTTGAATGTGCAGATACCGCGACGAGATCCCCTCGGTAAAACTGCACATTTCACATTTTTGAGTTGCCTTCTATTGTGGGCAGCCTAAGGCACACCTGCGCAATGATCATATGGTCGAAGAGAACTCTTAATATGCAGCTCCTGTGAGGTGGATTTATTATCTCGGCAAAGGAAAGGTGCTCACTGACAGATTTTTGACAAATTCATGAGCAATATTTGAGGCCTTTTAGAAAAAGGCTTAAGTTTAGCTCATGCAAAAATGGGAACGAAACAAGTGTCGCATTCATATTTTTGTTCAGTGTACCTCTTTACTCACTGTAAGTTCTTACATTGTCCAGACTAACAGTCATTGATAGAGGCAGTCAATCAGTTACTTGTAAATCTACAGTACATACAGTGGGTATTAAAATCAGTGGGTGTGGGTATTCAGACTCCCTTAAATGTTTCACTCTTTTTTATATTGCAGCCATTTGCTAAAATCATTTAAGTTAATTTTTTCCTACATTAACGTACACACAGCATCCCATATTGACAGGAAAAACAGGATTGTTGAAATTTTTGCAGATTTATTAAAAAGGAAAGACTGAAATATCACACAGCCATAAATATTCAGACCCTTTGCTCAGTATTTAGTAGAAGCACCCTTTTGAGCGAATACAGCCATGAGTCTTTTTGGGAATGATGCAACAAGTTTTTCTGAGCACTCTGGAGAAGGTTTTTGTCCAGGATATACATGTACTTGACCGCATTCATCTTTCCTTCGATTGCAACCTGTCTTCCTCTCCCTGCAGCTGAAAAACACCCCCACAGCATGATGGTGCCACCACCGTGCTTCACTGTTGGGACTGCATTGGACAGGTGATGAGCAGTGCCTGGTTTTCTCCACACATGTCACTTAGAATTAAGGCCAACTATTTCTATCTTGGTCTCATCAGACCAGAGAATCTTATTTCTCACCATCTTCAGATATTTTTTTTTTTAGCAAACTCCATGCGGGCTTTCATGTGTCTTGCACTGAGGAGAGGCTTCCGTCGAGCCACTCTGCCATGAAGCCCCGACTGGTGGAGGGCTGCAGTGATGGTTGACTTTCTAGAACTTTCTCCCATCTCCCGACTGCATCTCTGGAGCTCAACCACAGTGATCTTTGGGTTCTTCTTTACCACTCTCACCAAGGCTCGTCTCCCCCGATTGCTCAGTTTGGCCGGAGGGCCAGCTCTAGGAAGGGTTCTGGTCGTCCCAAACATCTTCCATTTCAGGATTATGGAGGCCACTGTGCTCTTAGGATCCTAAAGTGCAGAAGAAACCTTTGTAACCTTGGCCAGATCTGTGCCTTGGCACAATTCTGTCTCTGAGCTCTTCAGGCAGTTCCTTTGACCTCATGATTCTCATTTGCTCTGCCATGCACTGTGAGCTGTAAGGTCTTATATAGGCAGGTGTGTGGATTTCCTAATCAAGTCCAATCAGTATAATCAAACAGCTGGACTCCAATGAAGATGTAGAACCATCTCAAGGATGATCAGAAGAAATGGACAGCACCCGAGTTAAATATGAGTGTCACAGCAAAGAGTCTGAATACTTAAGGCTGTGTAATATTTCGGTTTTTCTTTTTTAATAAATCACCAAAAATTTCAACAATTGCATTTTTATCTGCCAATATGGGGTGCTGTGTGTACATTAATGAGGGGGTAAAAATGAACTTAAATGATTTTAACCAATGGTTGCATTATAACAAAGAGGGAAAATTTTACAGGGGTCTGAAAACTTTCCGTACCCACTGTGCATGCTGTCTCGTTTGTTTGTGTGTTTTTGTCCATGTCAGGCCAGAGAGTCACAAGACTTGTCACAGGCATGGCCTTTTAAAAGCATACGTGGCCGTGGCCTCTCTTTGCTATCAATCACTTTGAATGGAGGATAAAGTGACTGAGCTAGCACATACATGAACAGCTTAAAAAAAACCTCTCTCTTATGGATAAAGATAACCATGTTGCACTTTAAATGTGAAATTGTACCGCTCAAAATAAAGAACGGACAAAAGTTGTAGCATATAGTCGTGATGTTTTTTTCTGCCACTTTTCGCTAAGAGCAGTGCGAAAAGGTCTTCATACAAACTATTATACAGTTTACCGTTCTTATTTTGACAGTATTAGTAATTACAGTATATATCCTGTGTATCTCAATGCTCTTCATGTATCAGCCAATATATTGGATATCGGCCGATGTAATAAATTTAAATTAAAAAAACTATTTTTTCTAACGTGAGATTCATTAAAGAGAAAATGTTACATAGGCGTGAATGTGATGTGAATGATTGCTTGTGTATGCGCCCTGCGATCGACTGGCGACTCTGCCTCAAAGTCATCTGGGAGAGGCTCCATCTTATCATATTTATGAAAAGGATGAGCGGTAGAAAATGGGTGGATGTCGTTACACATAGAAAATCTAACACAAATACACATACTGTACCTCCAGACTCAAAGGTTGACATATTTCAGGGTCACAATGAAATTTAATCATATCAATCACTCCATCTTGATTGCTGCAGCAATGACACAACTGCCCTCAGGTATTGATATTTTTAAGACCATGAACACAATTAATCTCGTAACCTTCAGATCAGACACCCAGTAATCACTGGACACTTCAACCAATCATATGCTGCCCTACTGGGGGTTGATGTGCAATAATCTGTGATCAATATTGACATGACTGATCTGCCACGAACCAAGTCAGAACAGACCGGATCACTTTGTCAATTTGATCCTCTGTAAAAGTGCCATCTGCGTTGATGCTGCGAACAGCAGTACAATTGGTTTAAACATGGTTGTCGCCATGTTCTCAGGAAATATGAGCTGAGATCCTGTAGGTCAAACCTCAGCTGGCGGTCTTGTGATTTTTGAATAGCCCAAAGGACACTTCGGGTGCAGGGTGCGGTCTCTCTCACACCGTTGTATGAAGCCCACAGACTTCATTTGATACATAAACCGCTCGAGTCGGTGGGTCTGCCACCGCGGCCAAGGTTATGCTTGTGTTGAATTGTTTATTCGCTCATCCAAGATGGTGGTTTTTTTTTTTTCAGTTTTTTTTTTGGGTTGTTCCTTTGTTCACCTGGTGAATGTCACAAAACATGTTTTAGCAGTTCGATCAGTGACGTGCGGGGAGGTTAAGAGTTGGTGAGGCACTGACAGAGTCACGTTTACAACTTTATGACCCAAACAGAGTGTTGTATTTGCCATTAAACTAGCAGCCTGACATTAAAAACTGGTTATCCATCCATCAATTCTTAGTACCGCTGGGGTCGTGGGTGTTCTGGAGCCAATCGCGGCTGACTTTTGGCGAGCGGCGGGGCACACCCTCAACTAGTTGCCAGCCAATCGCAGAGCACATATAGACAAACAAACATTCACGCTCACATTCACACCTACGGACAATTTAGAGTCTTCATTTAACCTACCGTGTATGGTTTTGGAATGTGGGAGGAGACCAGAGTACCTGAAGAAAACACGTTGTGTTGCATTACCAGCAGTTTTGCTACAAAACAAAATACATTCTTACAACTTGGTGTGATCGTGTAATAAGGTATGATGTTCACTAAGATATTCTGATACATACACATTTACTGAGATAAATACAAATGATCATTTCTTTTAGTAATCAATTTTATAATACAAGAAGAAAGGAACATACTGTATTCACATTTATTTTTACGAGGTGTCCCTAAATGTACCTCAGGCAGCCAAGACAGCAGTAACTACAGTACATGACACAAGCAGGTGAAAATTAGCAGCTTGAAAATAAATAAAACACTCAAGCTGGCACAGACATGCATAAATATAACCTGCAACACATTACAGCAACACACAGTTTATTACAGTGGAACTGTGGCAAAAAGAAGTCGGCTGTAGACTCTGGATATTTATCTGCATCACACGTGAACAATTGCAAATGAATTTAACATGGAAAGAGAGCATTTATGTCCGTAAAATCCATCCATCCATTTTATGTACAGCTTTATCTTCACAAGGGTCGCGGGCGTGCTGGCGCCTATCCCAGCTAACTTCGGACAAGAGGCGGGGTACACCCCGAACTGGTGGCCAGCCAATCACAGGGCACATATAAACAAAGAACCATTCGTACTCACATTTACACCTAAGGGCAATTTAGAGTCCTCAATCAACCTACCACGCATGTTTTTGGGATGTGGGAGGAAACCGGAGCTCCCGGAGAAAACCCACGCAGGCACGGGGAGAACATGCAAACTCCACACAGGCGGGGCCGGGATTTGAACCCCGGTCCTCAGAACTGTGAGGCAGATGTGCTAACCAGTCATCCACCGTGCCGCATGTCTGTAAAATGTCACTTTAAAAATGAGATCACTCACTCTAATTCACTCAAATTAGTTCTTTCCTTCAGCTGACAATTCCACCACACATAGCGCTCATACTATAAAAGGAATCATGAAACGCGCCCGGGTGCTTTTGCATGTAGACGTGCTAACACACGCACATACACCGCCTTTTGTAATGCTCATAAAACTATGAAAACATAAAAACATGTAGACTCGTTTACACAAATAGCATGATCCAATACACACAGTTATACAAAAACAAAAACACACAGTCAAGCATGTAGCAAGAGGCAGCAGCTGCGGTGTTATATTTAGAATGTTTTGAAAGCTGAGAGTCAGACATTGGGACTTCACCTGCATGTTATAAGTACTTACCATGGCAGCATATTGTCAGCCTGACAAAGAACGTCTGCGTAGAGTAAAATGAGACGCCTTATTTCCTCCTGAATCTTAGTTCTTTAGCTTGCTGACACTTTTTGGATAATGCTTCCAACTTAGTAGGAACAGTTTAGGGTTTTATTTCTGTTCAAGCATGAGCAGAAGTAACCCAGCTCGGGGTATAAGGCATGCTTGGATGAATTTCGTGTTGAAGAATTTAATAAAATAAACTAGAACAGATAATGTGGCCTGCCAGTCTCTCTGTCTCGGGGCCCAACAAAAGTGTCCTCTGACCTCAAAAATTTTATTTTGGATGAATTAACAACAACAAAAACAACACTTGCAGTCACATGTCCGAATAGTTTTGCTCACATGAAAACTGGGTGGATTCAAACAAACAAAATGTGCTATCTTCTAACTTATCCATAACGTATAACGTATCTAATCCAGAAGTAAATACCTGGAAATAAAAGACGAACTGTTGATTTCATTTCTCTTTTGATGAAAGCAAAATGTTTTCAGTCAACAGCAAATATGAAATTATTGGCCTCACCGTTCCAATAGTTTTAGGGAGGACTATATGCATATAATTAAAATCCCTCAAGGCAAATTCAATTTACATATGCAAGTATGCCAGGAGAGAAATCAGTGCGATGGGGCACGAAATGTTGACTGCGACCCTGAGCTGAATGTGGGCCTCAGTTTGCTCAACAGCACCACGAAAATAGTCCGAAAGCAGCATCTCTGCCAGACTAGATGGAATTGAATTTACAATTTACAATGGGACACGCATCGTGATCTAAAGGCCCAGCGACTCCTTGCAGATGAGCTAATCCCCCCCACATACTTGCAGTTATAGCTGCCGTCCATCCATCCATCCATCCATTTTCTACCGCTTATCCGAGGTCAGGTCGCGGGGGGCAGTAGCATTAGCAGGGACGCCCAGACTTCCCTCTCCCCAGCCACTTCATCCAGCTCTTCCGGGGGGATTATATAGCTGCCAGGACAGTATAAACAATTTTCCACATTTTCACTTCCTGTAGGTGCTGTAATCATGTGGTCAAATACCTTTGTCTGAATAGTGTGTCATGAAACCCTTCATGAATTATTCAATTAAATGTTGGGGATTTTGGAGCACTCTGATCTCAAGCAGCAGAAATCAGCTCAAATCTCCTCCTAGTGGATTCTACTGGTAAGTGACACAGCCTTCACTGTACCGCCTGTGCTTTTATTATAGGACTGTTACAAATGTCTGGATTGAAAAAAATATATACTTTTGTCAGAACATGTGGAAAATAAGTTATGTTAAAGGTTTTTTAATGTCATTCTAGCCAGCGCTTTTCCCTAGTGGTTAGCACGTCTGCCTCACAATCGAGGGGTCCTGGGTTCGAATTGCGGCTGCGGACCTCCTTTGTGGAGTTTGCATGTTCCCCCCCATACTGTGTTCTTCCCAGGTAGTTCGGTTTCCTCCCACATTCAAAAAGCATCCAGGCAAGGTTACTTGAGCTGCAATTGACTGGCAACCAGTTCAGCGTGGGCCCCACCTCTCACCCAAACAACAACAAATATGCACGCAACGTCACTCACCGCAGAGTTAGTTGTTAACTCTCCGTCTTGGGGTTGCAATTCACTTTCAAACTTTTTCAATTGCCGCATGCACACTGCCAAGGCCCAGGCCGACCTCAGTAGAACAGGTAAAGTATGTTTAGTAATGTTAACTGTAAATCAACATCGCCGCTGAGTAAAAGCCCCTCTGACACTGTCACGAAATAAGCCAAAAAATGTGAGACAGCAGTCAGTGATGAATTAGGCCAGCATGTCAGCGTTTCATTAGGGTTTCAATGATGCCAAACAGGCTTCACACTGACGTGAGGCTGAATAAGCTCCATCTGCTGCCCTCTACTTTTCAGCCACGACTAAAGGGATTACCTGCTGTAGCTGTACAGTTCTCACAAGTGTAAATAAATCTTAAAGACGGAACTATGCGCAGTCTGTTTTGTGTCCGTGCAACCAGCTGTTACTCTGTACTGTAAACATTTGAATTTATCCCTAAAGCCAAAAAGGTTTTCAAAACAGCAATGCTTCCAACACTGGGAACATTTCTGTTGAATGCCCTTTTCTGTTCCAGTGCGACTGTGCCCGAGTGCAAAAATTTAGGGCAAACTCAAATGACGGTAGCCCTGATTGGAGCTTTTGTCGGAAGAAGAACAGCGTTTGTGAGTCAGCCCCTTTCATCCAACATTTCCTTTCACCTCATAAATGCTCTTCTGGATGAATAGAGTTATTCCAAAATCTTACAAAAACCTTGGAAAGACCAACTCCTTGTTTTCCTTAGTCGGTCCAGCGGCCGAGTGTGACAATGCCTTTCTATAATGTATCTATTTGACATGACTTTGCACATTACATATTTTAGTCATTAACATGTTTGCAGCTACACCTCCGGGCGAACGTTCAACGTGGTAAACAGTACATTAGTAGACTGCAGTCAAGTGTCAAGGACGCCTCGTCCAAGCAAGTACAATTCTGTAAGCAGATGGCTGACCGAGATTAGGAAAATGAGCTGCAACCTCGGATTGGTTGCTGCTGACACATGTACCTTGCTTGTTGTGTTACCTATTTACAGAACGCAAGCACATAACACATAGAAACAAATGTTCAAATAATAACACACTGTTTGAGCTTAGATTTACAACTTTATTATTTAACTATCGTTTCGATAATTAAAAAAAAAATACACATATGATCAGTGATGCTAATGTCATTTTCATAATGCAAGTATAACCTGTTGGGTATTGATGCAGTCAGACATGAATTGTAGGATTGCTGTTTTGCTCTCTGTATCATAAGATACATCCCAACACTGAACAGTAACATCATGTATACAGTCAGTATGTGATCTTTTGGCGCTCGATTAATTCTTGGGGGGGAATCCCGTGCTGGCTCTGTGGGGCTGAAATAGCCTCAGGTGAGATTAAAACAGAGGCCAGTTGGCCACATGTGAGACAGGTTGGACTTGAAGCTTTAGCAGCAGATCAGTGCTGGAGCGTATATAAAGCCGCTCAAGCAAATGTTCTGTCACACTTCTGCACTGGTTGCTGCATCCTTGTGCTCCCCAAGGGCATTTCACTGCAGAAAGAAATACACATTTACAGGATACCTCGGTATCGATAGCAAGTTTTCCTTGTGTCTGTAATTTGGGCCTTTCGTGCGCCAGTCGTCATGGTTCTGGAAGAGAATGAGTGCGACTCTGTCTTTGAGCCTCATATCACTGTGAGTATTATGACATAAAAACCATATATATTACACAGTTGTTTGATTTGACTGTTATATAAGACCTCTATTCGCTTTTTGTCTCAATTGTCTTGCATGAATGTGGAGCAACATAATGTTCATGTTTCTCCCACTGTTTTATTCAACTGCTTTTGTTTTGTTCAGGGACACAATGGCCCCTGTGAGCCCTCTTCATGTCGACATATCTAAACGTGTGAATTCTTTTGCTTTTATTTGAGGAGGAGCAGGTCGACACTCAGTATGGGAAGGTCCACTGCATCATGATGGGGACGCCCAGGCCAAATCGCCCAGTCATTCTGACCTATCATGACGTTGGACTGAACCGTACGCATTACTTTACTCCTTATCCACTATGAATCAATAGTAGCATCAAGGAACTATTATTCCAATTACATATTAAATCTAACCATTATGTAGTTAATTAAAGAAATATTAATGGTTCTGCCAAATGCACACATAGTATTTTTTTTTTAAATGTCACAACAAGCTACAATAATTTTAATTATCTTTAATTATAAATTATCTTGTGGAAAGTAGTTCACAAATGTAATATTTATTCTAATATATTTACTTTAATTTCAATGATATTGCAACAAACAACAATGGCTGCGTATGACATTATTATTATTATTTCTTTCTACAGACAAGTCATGTTTTGACACTCTGTTTACACATGAGGACATGCAAGAAATCCTCAGACATTTTCCTGTTTGCCATGTTGAAGCCCCGGGACAACACGAAGCGGCCAAAACATTGCCTACATCGTGAGTAGTCTTTAGGTTTATTCTTAACAACAACGTAACATTATCAGTATTAAATTATTGACTTCTGACCTCGCAGGTATTCCTACCCAACGATGGACCAACTGTCTGAAGCACTGCCTGCTGTGCTCAAACACTTTGGGTGCGACAGACCTGATAATCCTCGCGTTTTACTATGATAATCTCAAACTAATACCGCAGATCTGGGCTTGATGCTGAATGTGATTCTCAGGTTGCGCAGTGTGATCGGACTGGGAGTTGGAGCAGGCGCCTGCATTTTGGCCACCTTTGCTGTGAGTCCACAATTCTTCCTCTAATCCCTTTAGTGACCGTGACAATATTGTTGCTCGAAGTGAAAATACTCACAAATAGATAATGTATGTCTATTCCTGTAATAAATAGACTTGGTTAATTCCAACAAACCTGAAGAGTAACTTATAAAATATATTGACTTTTGAATGCAATATGTCAGATGTTGTTATCTTATCATGTATGTATTGCCTGGACCAGACATGACTATGGAAGCTGCTAATTACATCTAGGTCTTGTGTATGTGTGTGTTTTTAGCTGAATCACCCCGATCTGGTGGATGGATTGGTTCTGATCAACATCAACCCTAATGCCGAAGGATTAATAGATACCGTCGCAAACAAGGTCCGCACTGAGTGTGTCATGTCTGCGTGATTGAGTGTTAAACATCTGCTACATAAAAGCATGTTTGTCCCTCTGCACTACAGATTACGGAATGGACTCACACGCTTCCTGACACAATTATCACACACTTATTCGGAAAGGTAAGTTGCCATGACAACAAACGCATTAGTTGATGATCTGATTCTGCACGGTCCAATGCTCCCGGTCTTCCTTCCGCACTGACTTTTTAGGAAGAGATCCAATGCAACCATGACCTCATAGCTACATACCGCCACCACATCACCACAACCATGAACCAGCACAACGTGGGCCAGTTCTTCCGCGCTTACAACAGCCGGAGCACTCTTGAGGTGGAGAGACCTGTTCCTGGAGAAAATGTCAATGTCAGGACCCTCAAGTAAGAACCACCTTCTGACTTTGGACCAAAAGTCCAGCTGTTTATTTATTTTGCGTTACATCTTAGAAAAATGGCCTGAAAATAAAACAACTAATCTTATTTGCTCCTCTGTCAATCATATTATTAGACTCGACATATACTTGTCCATGTACTGTTTGTATATGGTAAAAGCTGAACACGGATGGAGTGAAATATTTTAGCAGGAAAGCCATGCACTACTTGTCATTGTGTAAAGCACCTCTCCACTCGTGTTAAACCCAGATGCTCCACATTGCTGCTTGTTGGAGACAACTCTCCATTTGTGGAGGTTGTGGTTGACTGCAACTCTAAACTTAACCCAACAAAGACCACACTGCTTAAGGTAACCGTAAACAGTCAAATTTGTGTTCTAAAATTCATCTATTATCGCTCGGGTAACTTATCAAACTGAAAGAGTTGTATGCACATGTGACCGAATTAAGCCACTGTTGCTTTGCCTCTCTAGATGGCGGACTGTGGAGGACTTCCGCAAGTGGCTCAGGTATGCCAGTCTGTTGAACGACCACTGCAGTAAATCTCCACACTAAACAGAAAATCTTACATTTATATATGTTTCGTCTCTTAACAGCCAGCCAAAGTGATCGAAGCCTTCAAATATTTCATCCAAGGCCTGGGATACTGTAAGTGATAACAGAATGAAATTCACAGGGCAGGTTTCATATTTTCTTAAATTTAAATTGATATTCATTAATAATCCACACTCACACTAGCACAAACTTTCTCGTCCATAGTATCCAGTGCCAGTATGACCAGACTTCGGTCACGCACAACCTCTAGCTCCAGCGTCTCGTCCCTGGAGAGCTCTCGGAGTCGTGCACACGAGAAGCGTGGACGCTCCCACACTGACGTCTCCATGGAGAGTCTCTCCAACACCCACATGGACCGGATCATTTCAAAATCCACACATGAAGTGGCCTGCTAAAACACGACATGCGCTTACCCACCCAGCTTCTTCTTGCATCTTGTTATTGCCTATCTCTGCAACTCCATTTAAAGGTCACAGCCATAAAAAAATGGGAATATAGTATGCTTTTTTTTAGCCTCCTTTTCACGTTCGCCGCAATCAACTTCTCTCAAAATGTACCTGAAAGTTTGGGCTTCCAATTGGGGACATTGTCCTTTTCTTACCTCTGCCACCGATTGCACAATTGTGTTATTGATATGAATATCATTGTATTTGAGATCTTTTTTCTTCTTTTATTAATTACTGATGAAGAGCTCAAATTGGTACTTAGGGATAGGTGTTTATTGGCACTTAGATTTACACTGGTATACAGAAATGTGTAACGATACACTTTTAATGACTGCTTTTAAGCAGAGGTTACTCATAGATAGTGTTACAGAAGTACAGGGTAATGCAGCACACTGTTTAAAAATAAATAAATCTAATGAAAATATGTAATAAAAATGTTAATACATTTCTTCTTTTATAAAAGATAGAATAAAGTTTTTTTAGTAGGTTGGTGGTGAGGGCTTTGAGTGACTAGTTATGTTGTAACTAGTTGAAACTAAACGTAAAATATTAAAAATAGCATACAATATTCTGTACGTCGAAAATAAAATGATACACTCTAATACTTGTAGCAGTGTTTCTTCCTTTTGATCACTAGATGGCGCTCTGCACATTGTACTTGAGCCACACCATTCGTGGAAAGCATCGACATGAATACCATCCATCTGGCATAGCACGAGAGATGTTTTTAATACGGCTTATGGTTTTATCTGAAGCCTTGTCCTTTCCCAGATGGTCTGCATTAAATAAAATTGTGTAAAATTATTATTAGTATTTTAATTCTCGTTGGTTTCCATCCTTGCAAAGTCCATGACACACGCGTACGCACACACACCTTCACTTTAATTAATTTTGAGTAGTTGCAACTTGCAACAGTTCAATATTGCAAATGTGGGGTTGTAGGATGACTTTTTTTTTTTTTTAATATGCAGACACGCCCAGCACATTGCATACATCATGCAATCGATGTCACTCTCCCTCTCAACATGGTCTGTGTGTCGGTGTATGAATGAATGAATGTACTGTATGTGCAGAAAGAATCATACGCGGCAGTATGAATGCACTGAGTGTTTAGGTGTGTGGGCTGATGAAAACGGATGATACAAATGGAAACACAAGCTGTCAGCGTTGAAAATCGCACGTACAGTGAGTACGGAAAATATTCAGACCCCCTTACATTTTTCACTCTTTGTTATATTGCAGCCATTTGCTAAAATCATTTAAGTTCATTTGTTTTGTCCTCATGACTGTACACACAGCACCCCATATTGACAGAAAAAAAACGGAATTGTTGAATTTTCTTGCAGATGTATTAAAAAAGAAAAACTGAAATATCACACAGCCATGTAAGTATTCAGAACCTTTGCTGTGACACTCATATTTAACTCACCTTCATTGGAGGCCAGCTGTGTTTGATTATACTGATTGGACTTGATTGGGAAAGCCACACCCCTGTCTATATAAGACCTTGCAGCTCACAGTGCAAATGAGAATCATGAGGTCTAAGGAACTGCCTGAAGAGCTCGGAGACAGAATTGTGGCAAGGCGCAGAGGGTACCAAAAAACATTCTGTTGCACTTAAGGTTCCGAAGATAAGAGTGGCCTCCATAATCGTTAAATGGAAGACATTTGAGACGACCAGAACTCTTCCGAGAGCTGGGAGAAGAGCCTTGGTGAGAGAGGTATAGAAGAACCCAAAGATCACTGTGGGTGAGCTCCAGTGATGCAGTCGGGAGATGGGAGAAAGTTCTAGAAAGTCAACCATCACTGCAGCCCTCCACCAGTCGGGGCTTCATGGCAGAGTGGCCCGACGGAAGCCCCTCCTCAATGCGAGACACATGAAAGCCCGCATGGAGTTTGCTTTTAAAAAAAAAAAAAAAAAAAAAAAAAAAAACACCTGAAAATTTTGAACAATTCTTTTGTTTTCTGTCAATATGGGGTACTGTGTGCACATTAATGAGGAAATAAATGAACTTAAATGATTTTAGCAAATGGCTGCAATATAACAAAGAGTGAAAAAAATAAGGGGGTCTGAATACTTTCCCTCCCCACTGTATTTGTGTTTGAATGCTTCAAGAGGGGGGATGCATCTGGATTACAAAGTGACTCTTTGCACTAGCACGCTGTGATGAATTATTTATGAAAGCAATATCTTCAGAATTTATTTCAACACGAGACATCTGCTCTGGCATGCTTAAGGGCCCAGAAATATACCATCTTTAAATGCATATTATTTTCCGCGTTGGTAGTTTCACTCATTCAACGAGTGAATTTGGTTGGATTGAGAGTAGACTGAGGGATGGAGCCAAACAATTAAATCAGCCATAAACACATTCACGGTGAGATTATTACTGTTTTATCTACTCGAAACATTATTCTGATGACTATATGAAGTCTGTTTAAAAAAAAAAACATAGAAGTCCATTGTGATCTTCTTTGTCAACAGATGGCACGACGTGTACATTCAATATGGTTGAGTGATGGAAAATATACACGACCAAATGAAAGTGCACTTTATTTAGTGCATGTCTACTTTAAAATTGTCACCATAAGAGTTTGTATGTTTTCAACATGAATGTGCACAATCTGCACATTGCCCCACTGGTCTTTCCTCTTCTCGTACCATGACTTCACTCAACAGAATCAAATTTCATTTCGTCATGCTATTATTGCGTCTAAGCCTTATATTTGGATGGTGGATTACATATGATGTGATTGCATTTGGTTATAAATTGGCATTTGAACAAGTTAGCACTATATTTGCACTTCAGTATTGGAGTAAATAACATAAGTGCACAGAGTAGCATCTCTCCAACAGCTAGTTGCATTTTCTTTTCTTGTCTGCAGCGGGACTCAAAACACGACGCTCCGGTTCCGAAGCTCAAGTGTGCATGGAGATTTTGAGTATTTAGTGCATGTGTGGGCAGCACGCTCTTTTACATTCAAGAGGTCGCGGGCCCTCCTGTCGGGAATTTACAGCTTCTTCGCACATTCCGAAAAAAAAGATTCCGCAGGTAAATTGAAGACTGTACAATTGAAGTGGTCCGTAGCTGCGAATGCAAATGTGAATTGTTGTTTGTCTCGACAGTTGACTGGCGACATACAGGGCGAATGCGTGGATAGGTGTGGACATAGGTGTGACTGTGAACGTGCATGTGAGTGGTTGTTTGTCTACATGTGCCCTGTGATTGACTGGTGACCAGTCCCGGGTGTGGCCCGCCTCTCGCCCAAAGTCAGCTGGGATCGGCTCAGCTCACCTGCAAACCTAATGACTGCAAGCTTTATAAAGAAAACAAATTGACGGCTGGCTGCGTGGCTAGTGTTACGTTTGGGAGGAAAAACAAAAACTTCGGGCGAGAGGCGGTGTACACCCTGAACTGGTCGCCAGACAATCGCAGGGGAAAACTAATGTCGTCAAATTTGACAAAAACTTCTAGTTTTGTAAGACTACCAGGTCAGAACTGGCTGCTGGAAGGAGAATCTCCCATCCTTTGAAGGCAAATTGTGCGTAATAACCTGGGTAACAGTGTTCTCTCTTCTTGACATGGTACACGATAAGAACAAAGATTGTGCTTGTGTGCTCATCTTATGTGAACGTACGTAAACCCCAAAAAAAGAACAAGAATACATCCATGTTACATACGTGTGGTGATACTGCCGGGGTCTGAGACAAGTGTTTGGGCCCCTGGCGGCGGTGTGGACGTTCCCGGGCCCCCAGTCCTCCTGACAACTGCGGCCATGTTGGAAAGGCTCGGCGCTCCAGCTTTAGCGTCGCGTCGCGTCTCGGTTGCTAACTCGCGTCAGTGACACCGACAGCCGGGCACGGCGCTGTTGTGGACTCACTCAGACAGGCGAGAGGGAGCCAACAGCGGGCAGCCTCAGCCTCCCAAAAGTCGGACTTCATGTGTAAAAGCCGAGCTTACTGACCGGGAAAAGGTGGCCGGTGACTGGAAGTAGGTGCGGCCTGGCTCCGGGAGCCTTGAGCG
The DNA here is from genome assembly GCF_024500275.1 of Phycodurus eques. Lineage (NCBI taxonomy): Eukaryota > Metazoa > Chordata > Actinopteri > Syngnathiformes > Syngnathidae > Phycodurus > Phycodurus eques. Next base: position 29,814,301 of record NC_084528.1, on the reverse strand, counting down.
GGTGAGTATCGATCCGTCTTGGGAGCGGAATGGGTGGGAATGGATCACCGTTAGCTGGGCTAGCTTAGCATTGAAGGGCTAACAGTCAGACAATGGGCTGGATGCTGCGCGGGGCTTGTGTTATTGCCGACTTGGGGAGAGATATTGGAGGTATATCGCGCACTCTGTAAGTAAAATAGTGCGGTCATTTGTATTCCTAGCAGACAGTAGTGAGTGGTGCAGTGGCCGAAACCACCCCTCTGGGCTTCTCTGGTAACTTGGGTGCAAAGGTGAACACTCACAGTGATTTATGTCATCCACAATAACAATTCTGAAACATGTGTTTTGTATCAAAATGAGCTGTCCCCAGTGGGATGCATTGTTGCAACCGTGTATCTTTGGAGACAAAAGGAGGTTTTAAAAGCATCTTCAAGTGTTTGGGTCGCTCGCTGTGTGTGCAATCACAGGATTGGACACTGCTGACAGCACTCCTATTAATAATTTTATTCAGTTGCCACAAATCACCAGTTTAAACTGCTTCGTGTGTTGAAGTGGAGATGAATAACCTATGATGTCATTTGTTACATTGTCCTTTGGGTGCCCCATGCTCACAAGACACCACTGAAACTCCCAAGGTTAGATAATAATCATCAGCACTTATTCATTAAGATCATATGTTCGTCTTTATATACAAGTAAGGCTATTGTTGGCACTCGTGACTCACCACTACTCCTGGACGTGTCAGCTTTTATTGTTACGAGGTGAATCGTCAGGAAATTGCCCTCACCATCGTATCAACTGTGTTCTTTCATTCCAATGGTCAGACATTGTTTGTCTAGTTAGTGCTAAGTTTCACGCTTTCACTGATACTGTCTGCAGTCTCGTAATTATAATCGTCTATTTTTCAGCAAAGCGGCTGCTTACACATGCGGCTAGTCATCCTCATCCTCATCCATCCATCCATTTTCTGAGCCGCTTCTCCTCACTGGGGTTGCGGGCGTGCTGGAGCCTATCCCAGCTATCATCGGGCAGGAGGCGGGGTACACCCTGAACTGGTCGCCAGCCAATTGCAGGGCACATACAAACAAACAACCATTCGCACTCACATTCACACCTATGGGCAATTTAGAGTCTCCAGTTAATGCATGTTTCTGGGATGTGGGAGGAAATCGGAGTGCCCGGAGAAAACCCACGCAGGCACGGGGAGAACATGCAAACTCCACAGAGGCGGGACCGGGCATTGAACCTCGGTCCTCAGAACTGTGAGGCTGATGCTCTAACCAGTCATCCACCGTGCCGCCAGTCTTCCTCATTTAAATTGTAGTTTTTTTTTTTTTTTTTTTCTAGCCCAAAAATGATGCCTCTACTAGCTTTGGGCTTGTCTCCATGTGACCTACGGCGCCACTTCTCGAGTTTCTGCCACTAATCCAAAGAGGCAGGGATCCAGGAAGCAACACTGACAATGTTGGATCGATGGTCACACCTGTCTGGCTTCTGACACGGGGAAATAAAGACGAGGGACAGGGGCTAGTGGTTGAAATTGGAAGCGGGCGGGGGAGGGGGAGTGGTGCACCATGGGAAGAGAAACAAATCGACTGCAGGGAGGCATCTGTTATGACACTCAAAGGTGTGTGAATTGGAAGGTAGGTGTCCTCCCTCTGCTATATGACGACATACAGCGCAACTAGGAAGTGAAGAGGGGAGGAGAAGGGGAATACGTACAAGTTTAGACCAGAGGTGTAGTCTTCTGCCTGCCCAAAGGCTTTCAACATGCACTTCTGGGATTTTCTAGGCTGCTCCAATAGAGGTATGTAGGTGGCAAGAAGGCTCGGGAAGGTCTATTTGGGCTGGTGTGCCGGTGCTCGGCGGAAGGCAGGTAGAGAGGGTCTGACGGGCTGAAGGCTGCAAAGGAATTTGCGTTGCTCGCCACCGTGCAAGCAGTTGCATGTGGAAACCTCGCACACAGGCTGAGTGTGCAGCGCAAACAAGGACACGGACGCTTCTGATATGGTGTCAGCCTGTTCTGTTTCTCTTTGATAAAACTGTCTGGTTGCTTTGACAAATTAATGGATGGGAAGGAATGAAATGTGTTGCTTCGGATATTTGCTTTGTGATTTCTAAGTCCTGCCGAGACAGTTTTTCCCGTGTTGTTTGCAGTTTTGTTTTGATTGGTTACCTGTAACGCTGAGTCTGTTTACATGCGGACTGTGCTGTTCTTGACATTAAATGTGAGGATGGCATATTTTGGACCTTTTACAGTGACTGTTCTTCTGTAGGTAAATGCTCCCAGAGACGTAACAGTAGAGTTGACATTTATTTGCCTGTCTTTTCATACAGAATCACACAAAAGGGGATAAAAAGGGCATTGCTGTGTCTGTTGTATGGGTTCACACAGCAACTTTGCTTCCCTCAAACATTGAATTAGATGCGTTGTGGTGTCAGCGTCTCGTGTGGCATATACAATACCCATTCCATGTTGATGCTGCTCACACAGCATAGCGACTCGGGAAAATGCAGAAACGTCCGAGCCGTCATGGTCACTGTGAAACGGGCTTTTGATATCATTCGTTTGTCGGCCATTTACCCTGGACTGTTTTAAAATAAGGATGGATTTCAAAAAAGTGTTGCTTTGGGTGCTTGCTTATACGACACCAGTGTTTTGGCAACTGAAAAGTACACAAACTTTTGAGAATGGGTCTCAGAGTGGAACTTTTTAAAAGGGATTGCTTCATGTTTTACGTTTAAACACTAAAAAAAAAAACGCTCATCTTCAGAAATGGCAAAACACACCACTGCAGTAGTGTTTGTGTCTCCTCCAGCAAAGTGTAAATTTACTACATGCATGTCCAGTGGAGTTGTATTACTTACCGTAGTCTACGTTAACATTTCACATGTACACCACTGAAGCAAATTCAAAAGTGGGTTTGTCTGCTTAGAATGTCTCCTTACAAAGTGGCATTACAAAACTACTTGTTACTAGGGAAGCCCCAATACAATACAAGTATCAGTATCAGTGCTGATATCGATACTGGTACTCAGTACTGATTAGACTACTATGTAGGCTAAAGCTTTGGTCTAATAAAGGATAACTTGCATCTTGGTAAGTCAAGGTTGCTTTATTAGTCACGCCGTTTTCTATACCGCTTATCCTGTTCCGGGTCACAGGGAGCTGGAGCCTATCCCAGCTGACTTGGAGCAATAGGCGGACTACACCCTGGCCTGCGAGCCAGTCAGTCGCAAAGGACATATAGGGACAGAGAAACATTCACTCTTAGATTCTGAGTGAGAACTGAAACCACCGAAGTCAGGCGAATGTACGGCTACACCATCAGTGGCTGAAGGTTACTGTGCTGAAATGAATTCCTTAAAACACTTATCCAGTGTCCCAGTTTATGTTGCAAGGACTTTTATTTGTTTCTTCCTATTCATTAGCCATTTTAGTATTTTATTTTGAATTGTATTGCTTCGTACTGTAATTTTGAAGTTGCATAATGCAGCTCCAAAGCAGTTGCAGAAGTTGCATCCAGTGGAATGTTAACAGAAAGTAAGTACTGATTACTTTTGACCTATGTCAAACTTCTCAGATCAGATAACATTTTAATAATCCCTAAAAGTTTGAAGACAGTTTGTTAAAAATTATGTCTGTAGGTGATGATATTTGAAAATTGGATTGTTGTTGCGCTGCCAAACAGCAACAATCCCTAAAAATATGCACTTATTTGATTTGAACTTGCAAGTGATAAAATAATAATAATTCTATGATCTTTACATTTATTCTTTATAGCTTGCCACTAGCCGTCCATATGTTTTATGTAACTGTGCTAAATAGTTTTGCATTGTCGTTTGTTTGTATATTTTTTTTGGGGGGAAAAAAAAGATCATTTCTGGAGGACGGATTCATATCGAGACCTTAACACATTGGAGCGTTTTCCTACCAAATGTGAAGAAGTAGTGCCTTCTTTTGCCTTGGTTTCAACTTCAATGCAATAAATAGTCACTGCTACTTTGTGTGAAAGTTGGAACCCACATTAGAGGCCCATGTAATATCCAATATCCTGTGGTCCATTCCGAGTGGATGATCGCGACGGCTATTCAAATCTGGTTTTGCCACAATAAAAACTGTTGTGCAATGCCCTCAGAGTGGCGTCAGTTCTTGGTTTGCAGCCAGAGGCGGTCATTCTCTACTCTGAGCTGGAGAGAGAAAGCAGAAGGCGAAGAGAATCACGCGTAGGAGTGTTTACGCGAATGAAAAGATTTGAGGCAGCAGCAGTGGGCAGATGTTTCTGTGCTTGCTTAGATGACCATTTTTAATTTTGGGTCATTGTTTGTGGATGTGATGTGTGGCAGTACTGCTGTTTTTTGTGGGAAATACTATATGCGCATCAAATTATCAGGTAACAGGCAGTTTTATGTGAATGTGAGCATATTGTTAAGGCCAACAGTGGCTCATCTTCATATTTATTTTTATCTTAACACCAGAAAACATTGAAGTGCCGTATATGTGTTAGCCTCTATGGAAGCGCAGTGGAGCTGACCGGGCTCTGGGGCCCCATTTTAAATTAAAAAACAAACAAAAAAAATAAAAAATCACTTTTGGCCCCACAACATCAATGCCACAAATTAAAAATACTATTTTCCTGGACCCGTCAGTCGTGGGGCCTTAGAATCATCATCACTTGTCTCTCCATTACAGTGCCCCTGCGGGAGCCCAATAGTGGAATATGTGATTTTCTACAGAACAAAAGTCAATGATTCAATATATATTATATTCATATTTTCAATATACTGTATATCAGGTTTATTCTCTCGCTGTCAAGAACCAGAACCGTAGAATCTAATTTCATTTCTCATAAACCACTATTGGTCGTTCATTAGTCGAGCAGATTCGTCGTTGTAACGTTTGAGGCGTCTTTTTTTCCTTTTCTTTAAATCATGTTTATTTTGTAATGTACAGTATTTGACGGTGACCCCTCAGATGACATGGATAGCATTTGGTCGCTGAGTTTTTGCTTTTTTTACTCCTAACAATGACGGCATCACTCGCTGTCTTTACTAGCAATAGAGTAAGGTGATGAATGGGCTTGTAAAAGTTAAATCATTTGCATACACAGTACTGTATGTGACTGCATCATGGTCATGAAGATATTCAGTGTTGTTTATCATTTATATTAATGGTTTTTATGTCTTTCTATATAAATCAATCATGCTCAGCCATCAAATTAAGATGGAGTGATTCAACAGATTCCAAATAGTAATTTCTCTTTAATCCTTTTGTGTTTCAGCTATTTCTGGAATATCCTACTATGCGGGTGAGTACACTTGTGCCCTACCTTTCTTATGTAAGGTATGGATCCTGAATAGATTATCTAATATTTCAGCAGCTGGATACTGTCGGCAGAGCTTGTTTCTTCAGTTTTGTGCCCTTGGGGAGGAGATAATTTATTTAATTATTAATCAACTGTTATAATTAATAAACTGATACTAACTCAGCCAAATAACCATATTTGCAAAGAGAAAGTAATGGTGAAGGGATGGTGACATGGATATCACCTCAAAGATCTTGCTAAGCATCCATTTGGATTGTTGTCAAAGCAGTGCTATGATCTTCCTTGAAATTATTATTATTTTTTTTAATCTTTTGCCTTTCAGCTCTCCCAGTTATCTCTTTGCCTTTCCACTCTTTTTCTGAGGGAATTGCAATTTCTTCCTACGAGAGGTTTTTTTGTGTGTGTTTCCTGGCATGGATTTAGGTTTAGAAGTAAAGCTCGAGACTTTATGGCTTGTAAGCCTTCCTTGGCTGTTGCTAAGTAACCGTATTACAGTAGGATGTTGTATATTTGGAATTGGAAATCCCCTCCCCTCCAAAGGTACCGTAACACAGAGGACAATTCCTTTATTTTTTGCTCTAGACTGAAAACATTTGGCTTTAACACCAAAAGACGAATCCGAGACTAGAGATCAACAGTTCACGATTTTATTGTCAGGTATATATATATATATATATACATATAAAAACATAGAAGAACATGAAAACTCTGCAGTGCTGCTCTGCAGAGCCGAGCCTTCCTTTCCATCACCTTTGGTAAAGGTTCATCATTGCCTCATCAGTCCATTCCATAATTCTTGAGGCTCTTCTCCATACTTGTTGGCAAATTACAAGCTGGTCTTCCTATTCATCTTGCTAATGAGCGATTTGCCGCTGTACTTTTTGTTCATGGAATCTTCGGCGATCCGTAGATTGTGATCGTCCCTCCCAATCTTTCATCACAGTTCTCATAACTGCTGCTATTTTCTTTTGTCAGTGTGTTCGGCCTTCCCAAATCACAAATCAAAATCTGAGCGTAGACATTCAGTGTTGACTATTGCTTGAATAATTCTTGTAGTAGGGTACACTTGGACAGCAAAACACACAGTCACATTCCGATACTTTTGCTTTCATGATAAATGGGTGGGTTCAAACAAAAAGTGCTATCTTCCAAGTGTATATTAAATCCAATTGCAAACAAATGGAAACGAAGACTGAAATGTTGATCTCTTCAATTCACCTTTTATGTCAAACCAAAATGTTTTTATTTGCACAGAACTAAAGGAATCGGCCTCACTGTTCCAAAACCTTTGGAGGGAAGTGTATGTGATTCTGGAGAAGATTACAAACATAAATCACATTTCTTAACTTTTACTTGGCAAACCTCAGCGGTAAATGTGTCCCAGAGCTGACGTCAGGGCTGTGTCCTGTCACTTGATGAGAAGATGCACTCTTGCTGCTTTGGTACACAATGGCTGCGACATGTTTAACCTTGGGAATTCTGCACATCATAAACATAGCATTTCATCACTATACCACTCTCCCTGGGCGCAATTTAGGTGTGAAAATATGTTATGTAAAACGGGTCAAGATCTAGAGGTTGGGGGTTTAAGCCGGGGCCAGAGGCATTTTGTTTAACTGCAAGAATAAAAAAAAAATTATTATTTTTTTTTTTCAAATGAGGAGTTATACCAATATAAGGGACCATCTATTGATTTCCAGGGTTTCTACATATAGTTTAAAATAATTAAAAATGCTAAATTTTAATGATTTACATTCAAGAAAAAGTACTAATGTGCATAAATGCTCACTAATTTCCATCAAATAGCTATGAAACTAAATACTTTGCTTTTTAAGTGGTGAAAACAAACAAAAGGAATCTAAAATGTGCTTCAAAAGTCATTGAATTGTAACTTTGGAAGAAATTTTTTTTTATTAAACATTTGTCATAGTGCATAATCATGGGTAACAACATTCTTACGTGAGGTACAAATATTTGGAGTAATTGTATTATCTGACAAACGAACAAGTGTAATTTAGGTCAGTGCTTGGCTGCTTAAAAATGTAGTTAGAGACATTATGGTGACAATTTCATATCACAAGACTTGGGGATGTTGCCTGCGAATAAAGATAATAACAAATGTGCAATCGAACAGTCTGTATTTTTGCATTCCTCATTATAAAAAAATCTAAGCCACGGGGCTGTTTACTTTAACAGGACATTTGTCAACATCACAACAGGCCATTGTTAGCCAGATGGTTCTTTTTCAATGTTTCCGCTTGGATAGATGGCAAGTTAGCCATAAAAACGGCAATTAAATCTTAAAAGTACAACATCTGATGTGAGTGCAGGAGAGCGCAAGCATAAACAGGGTCAAATGCTTAAAAGACCAAAGCAAACTACATGCAAACAAGAGCATGTACGGTAGAAAAAAAACACAGTCGCATCATTTTCAGTTTGAAACCCAAACTGGTTTAACCACACAAACAGAAAAAGTGAATGTACATGTATCTTTTGAATGTTTTCAGTGGCTAAATTCTGGACCTGCTGAAATCCTTGTGTATGTGTGTCCAAGTTGGTGGGTGATCCTATTTACATTTTAGCATCTATTTTTTTGTTATTACTCTTGTGGCGTCTTACTCAATGCCAACCCCTCCCAACACCGCACGAAACCCGCAAACACACACACCCGTTACCACCTTTTAATACTGCAGCCTTCACTTGAAGACATAATGGAGCATCTTGCATCCTCACACATTCTCTTTTGGTATCTAGTTGACATATACTTGCTTGGTCTCCCATCAATCTTCCACTTGCTTTCACCTCCATGTTTATCTGTAGTCACAAGTTCATGCTTTTGCCTATGTAAAGCCCTTTTCTCAAGCTTGAACAAACGCGCGCGCACACACACACACACACACACACACACACACACACACACACACACACTGCGCTGCACTCACAGCTGAAGCACTGCACTGCATGCACACTGCGCTCGTGATCAGCTGCGGCAGCCCGTGAGGCGATGTTGGGATCTCCGCTGCTACAGAATCGCGCCTGACTTGGAAACGGATCTCCGGCGTCATTTCCCCTCAACCCGCTTCTGCAACATTTTCTGGGACATGCTTTCTTTCCGCTTTGGTTGCTCCCGCCATCATTCGTCTGGTCTCTGTCAATTTGTTGTTCTGTGACATCAAACACCTGCTTGACCTCATTTACCTGGACGGTTTGCATGATGTAAAGCTGAGCTCGTCTCTGTGGTCTTTTCTCATGTGACCTTTTCCACACTCTTTTTAGTCACTTGTTTCCTGCTTTTCGTCTCGTGTTTCCTGCTCACCTCAAAGTCAGCCGCTGCCGTCGATCTCTTTCTCATTGTGCTCCACTTTTCGTTGCCCTTCTTTGTCCTACATTCACGTTCTTTCCTGATGCCAGTTTTGCTTCGCTTTCTTCCCTTTTGATGACCTTGTGGAATGACAACATCAAGCCAGCTTCCTTTTGTGGACCCTGAAACTGAAGGCTGTCAGTGTATCATAACGTTGATGCCATGATCCTGCAACCAGATATTTATGACTGCTGGGAGCCTGCACTCTTTGGAATTCATATCAAGGAATGATTATTTAGATAAACAGAAGCAGCGTGAAGATCGGATTCTGACATTTCTTGCGGATTTATTTAACTGCTGGATGGCCTGCGGTGGAAAGATCTCCTCATGAATGGAGTCAGTGTCATTTTATATGATAAGTGATGATGAACTTTTCCTGGTTAAAGGTGTTGCATCAGCTGATGTTTGATCGCTGTCGACTCGAGGAGTGAGCAGCAATCTTTTGGCATGAAATTACAGCACCAGAGAATAATGCCACATTGTCCGTCAGTGGTTTTGGAGTTTTTTAATTACATTTTTTTTAATGGCAATGTGCTAAACGGTGTTCGATCACATCGAGCATGTCTCATACCTGACCACTTGATTGATGCTACAGGATAAATGCATTGACTCTATTTACTTGCTTCCCCAGTAGTACTTGACACGTGTCAACTGTCACATTTGCCCTCTTGGCTCCATGGACCGCCCCAATTCTTAAAGGCAGTTTCACTCCTACGCAACAATGACTGCAATCTTTGGATTGGTCTTGTTTTTTGTTTTTTTCCCATGGAGGCATTTTATATAATTATTATTTTGCTGATTTTTTTATTTTTTTTTTTAATCTTTATGCTGATTTCAGTGCCTAGCAATTACATTTGGATGCTGTGGCCAAGATTGGAACAGCATCCCCTACACAACAAATGGAGAACAATGGCTGCATCCCACTCTGCTGGAGCAAAGGGGTGTGCATCTACGCACAGCATCCTTTACCAAGTATGTACAGAAGTTTTTTTTAAACAAATCTGGTTCACATAAAATGAAAGTAAACCTGATACCCTAAAGCCTAAACATAAATACTTGATTGGATGGAGTGTAGGAGCTTGAAATACTGCATGTATCCAGAGCACAAGGAGGCATGTTTTATGAATTTGTAGACTCATTTTACTGTGCTAATTCCTTTCTTGTTGACTGCTCAAAAGTTGTCATATTGGACTGAAGTTGTTAGTTGCTTTGGTAGCTCTGATTTCTTGGAATTGTTTAAAAGGCTGCTGCATTGACATTTGCATTTTTGGTATGAATATTAGTAGTAGTAGTTGTAGTTTAGTATTGAAACATACAGTATCGTGTGCTTTGAGTCTTTATCTTCTGCGGACAGAGACAATCATCCTTAGCACGGTGAGCCAGAAGGCATTAGGGGGAGGGGGAGGGAATTGTGTGAGGATGAGAGTAAGATGAGTGGGAGGAAGAAAGAGGCGAGGTGGTTCAATACAACCGGAGGATCATATTTAGATGGAAAGGAAGGAACTAGAAGGTCTGCGAGTGACAGGAGGAGATTAGTCGGGGCATTGCTGGGCTTCAGTTAAAAGGGCAAGGATTGCGTATAAGGAGTAAAAGGGAGAGGGCAGGATGGAGGACACAAATGGGAGCAACTAGCAACTGCAGAGAATTAAACGGGTGGTTAAAAAAAAATACATTGAGGCCAAGAAGAGGCTCCCCCAGGATTGTGCCAGTAACCCAGATAGCAATTAGATAAGAAGAGAAACCATCTCACTGCTGCGGTTCTGGGCCAAATCTGAACTCTACAGCCCTCTGTGGTTCACCAAGCTTGCTGTCATTCAGTGGAAGCCCACAGAGAAAAGGGGGCAGTTGGACTGGCAGCCGCCTGCCCGCCTCCTGACTGCCCGCGTGGCCGAGTTGATTTATCACTTGATTTTCTTTGCAAATGTGTGAGGGCATGCATATAGAGATTTGTTAAACAGAACAGAACTGAACATCCATATTGTAGTGCAGTACAACTGATTTTGTAAGCGCATTTGTCCGGTAAATAAGGGTAAGCAATTAGAGGTTTCAGTTCCTTGATGGCAATACCTGCAGATGACAAAAATAATTGTCCAAAGCTGTTCTATCCTAGTGTGTGTGTGTGTGTGTGTGTGTGTGTATTGCCAACAAACAAAAAATAAATCTGACAAATACATTCAGCCAAAGATTTAAGACTGCCCTGGTGGCGTAGCACTAAAAAAAACATAACAATACCTCTTTTGATGACTGCTACTTAAAGCCCACTTTAAGTATTGTGAAACAACGTTTACTACACGAAGTAGCTCCATATATTAATGTACCAGTCTTAATTAAGGTATTTCAACTTCACAAAATGATTTTAATAAGCTGTGCTTTAAGTATAATGAAGTATAGTCTTAACTTTAAAATGAGTACCAGGAGAACCTGGTTAGTTGGTATGTACATTTCAACAACAGTGGTGCCTTAACCTTTAGATTAATTTGTTCCGTGACCACTTGTAACTCAAATCATTTGTCTCTCAAATCAACTTTCCCAAATGAAATGAATGGATGTGCCATCAATCCATTCTAGCCCCTCCGCCCACCCCCAAAATTATTCAGTGAAGAAAAATAGCACAATATTTTATATATATACATAAACACAATAAAATAGAATGTAAAGAACTTTGAAGGATAATTCAGGAGAAAGTCTCTCTCTCCCTCGCTCTCTCTCTCTCAGATGGCAAACATTTATCTAAAAAAGTGGCGAAGTTTGCTTGCATCAAGCTGTTTATTTGTCAGTCCTGCAAAATATGAACTGTATTTGTATGTGGAAAGAAGGAAAGCCAGACAAGTGTGCTGCGGTAGACTGTGGCGTCGTTTATTCAGCCTCCCAAGGCCCCACGCAACAGTATGGCAAGCGCGGAGGGACATCACCTGAAGCAGATATGGAAGACAAAAGTTTCTACAACTACCTGTTGAAGTTTACCGGATGAATCGGACACATCAAACATAGAGAAACGCCAGTCTATCGGAGCAAATTGTTGGATTTGAAAGATTCCACTGTCATGTTGCCAACTCATTGTAAAAGCTTCTCTCTGAAACAGATTAGATTGATGGTAGATTGGTATAGATTTTAGCATGGGAGGGCTTGTTGTGCAACTGTTTACATTGCACTGACATTGTAAAGGTTCATAAACTTACAAAGTCATTTGCTATTGATGGTGTAGTAAAGAATTAATGGCCACATCAAACCAGGGATGTTGGTGGTTAACTGATTCAACACACATATATATCTTGCTTTGCTTGAGAGTATGTACAGTAAAAGCCTGTCCAGCAGGCAACATGTGGACGTGTCTCCTGTCAAACCTATTTGTTTTGATCATGGTAAACTAGGAGGTTATAATCCAGATCATTTTCAAGCAGGAGCTGTGGAAATGTAATTTGATGAATTATGTACAACAGTAAACAGTTTAAAAGATGAGCCATAAAATACGTGTGATTCAATTTGGTTACAGTTCACTTGCTGCCTCAGGAATGTCCCAATTTAGTGTATTGTTGTTCAACTGCAGTTACGATACACAGAGGCCTACTGGGACATCAACAAAACACAATGTAGAAACGTGAAGGATATACAGTGGTATCATTGATAACAGAAAGCGAATTGAGAAAAAAAACCAACCACAACCTATAACAGATAATTTGTGGAAGTGGATGGTGGGTGAATATTGCCTCCAGAGATTTACAAAATCTGCTTTTGTTAAACACGACAGTACTTTTTCTGCTTCAGTTACAGTGAAAGAGGTTTGGAAAGGTCATTGAACACCAGATTGCGCTCGACATTTCTATTATGTCCTCCAAGCCCGTCAGGCTGTCAGAAGCCAGATTTAAAGTGCCAACTTAGCTGCCTTGCAGGTGTGAGCGGAGGAAATGCTTCAGAAGAACACACTGCATCCTTTGCTCACGGAACACATTCACTCTGTCTGAGTTTGGACCGCAGCGTTTCCCCCTGGTTCAGAATTCATTTACTTAAAATCACCTGATTTATGTTGAACTGTGGGCCTATTAGGCCTGTGTAAAAGGACCTTGTGTCATTGGTTTTTCCGAGCTGCTATTGACTCATTTGCTGGCCGGCCAGTTCGTAGCTTGTATAAAACACACACAAACACAAAGTCATGCAGTGTGTTCTGTGTGTTTGAGGGCATATGCCCAAAAACATTTCCCTTCTCCTAGTACTAAGACCGTAATGAATCAGGATATTTGCATTTGGCAAACTGTCAGCAATTTAAGCTCATTACATGTGACTATATGAAGTATTACCCTTAACCTCCACTTGCGTATTATACAGTCAGCGGTGCACAATAACATGCAGTCATATAACATTCTACAGTGATTTTTAACAGCCCCCCATTGTCTGTTTATATATATTATAATTATATATTATGCAATTTTGTTATGCTTTTTATTTTAATAGAAGGTGAAAGCAGTGAATGCAAAAAGAGAATTGGCTCAGGGGTCTTCTCTGATTATGATGTGAGTCATCGCCAACTCCACTGACTGTTATTTCAGTGATGCATTGTGTCAGACATTTGTTACTGTTGTTATAATCTTCTGATTATGACTATATATATATATATATATATATATATATATATATATATATATATATATATATATACAAATAATATACTATACTAATCTTCTATAATCTGAGAGGTGTAATGATGAATAAATTAATCAACAACTAATCTCTAATCAAATTAATCGACAATGATTTTTGTTTAACCTAAAATTGTCTAAATCCTCTGAAATTTAGTCTCTTGACAGTAATAATTAATCATTTAATGTATTAGATATAATACATTTATTATAATAATAATAATCAAGCAGACTGGTTATCTTTGTGTTTTATTAAAGTAAGAAATTTGTGAACATCTTTTACTTTGGAAAGCATTTATCAAAATTTGTGCCTATTTTCTGACGTTACTGACCAAACCAGTAACTGAATCATAGTCAATTTGAAATAATGTCCCGTTTTTAAAGGGATGGAAATAAAAAAATAAATGAATCCTATTCATCGATTAATCTAAAAAAATAATCAGAAGATTATTCAATTAAAATAATAGTTGCAGCCAGTAGTCTTAATTGAGTCACCATTTTTTTGGTGGGAATTTTTTGTTTGACAAATGTATCACTTGGACTTGAAAAAACATTTTAGTTACATAAGATTGCGGTATACAGCATTAGGAAACTATTTCTTTTTTTTTTTTACTATAAACTGTATTCAGTATTGATGAAAGCAATACACGATTGTTATGATTATGATCTTACGTGTACGTTTGTCATCACAACCAATCACACCTGCCAGTTGCACTGCCATTCGTGTATTGCAGCAAAAACTGTTTCTAAAACCAAAAACTACCTTGGTAGCGGAGATAGTACTCACGATTAAAAAAACAACCACAGCTGTCACAAAGTGCTATGCATAAGCTCAAATTTAAAACACAATAAATGTAATAATAATAGTAATTGAAATAAATATTCTTTTCTCATTATAGAGCTCGCGTCACATTGGCATTTGGCATACAGGAGGTCAAGAGTTTTTTTCCCTCTTGTTGCATAGTCCAAATGTTGTGTGAAGCTGTTCATAGACGAGAGAGAGGAACAGGATGGACTTTTCCACTGACCAGTTTGGGGGCATGGGTGACGTCACTCCCGATAGTGGCAAACTGAAGTTTGAATGTAAGCAAACAACTGCAGGCTTCTAACAGCCGTTAGTTCACCGGTTGGCGATTAAAACTCACACAGACAGAAGGATTAAAATCCTCTGTCGCATTTTGTCCTCTCTCTCACTTCACTTTATTTCATTTAAGTGCTGGATCTCTCTCGTCCCTCTCTATAGCTCCCCAGGACTGCTTTCTACGGCGAGAGGATGCCGGCTGGCTCCATGTCGGGGCAAAGCTCCTCGTGGTTGTAGCATCGTAGACAAACGGCTGAATTCCAAACGCGCCGATATTCTCTGCCAAAAACTGTCAGAGCCAAAGCGCTGTATATCGTGTGAAATGGTTTTGCACAACGCAAAACAAAAACTAAATGGTTAAAAGGGAGGAAAAGTACAAATAAAGGCGAAAGATAGCAGAGCAGAGCTGTTGTCGATATAAATAGAAGACCCATGTACGTAAGGCTCACTGTCAATATTCCTTTGTCGTTGAGAGTTCCACGTTAGCTGCATGATGGCTAATGTCCGGCCAAGCATTAAAACAACTTAAAACGAACCAAAACATTCCACTTCCAAGGTGAATGTCGGTAATGGACAACCAGCATTGATCCACGCTGTTCCTGGTCCTCGCTGACAACTTAGTCAGGTGATCTAAAATGCTGTTCCTGTTGACCTGGACATTATTGGATAAAATGAGTCGATGAGCACTCTCTGAGATAAATGTTTCCTGTGATGTTTGGTCTTCTTGATTGATGTGGGCCAAATTACTCCACCAAAGGAGGGCACAGTGGAAACCATTTTAAATTCTTAAAGATCTGCCTATTTGTTTCTTTGTTTGCAGTGTCCTTATAACATATGCATGGTCTGAAAATGTACCTTGAAGCTGAAAGAACCAATGTAATATATCCAGATGTTTATATTTGGATTAATTCGCATCAGATGAGGTTGTAACTTTGTTGTGGTTATGTAGAATGATTAAACACTCAAAGAATTTAAGTTTCTTAATATATTTAACCAATGAAGTAAATATTTGTTAAAAAATAGACATGATAAAGCTTTAAGCCTTGGACGGTGAGGGTCTGTAATTACATAAGACTGAGCAATGAAGGGATTGCGAATGAGGAGCCAAACTGTTTGATTTCAAAGACACCTGTCTTCTTTGTTTTCCCACAGAATATGACGGCCAGTTAGCCCCAGTAAGAACATCTGAGTCAGGCATGGCAACGTCTTCCTACTTGGAGCCGAACCTTAATCACTCCGCAGCAAGTGGGTGTGGAGTGAAATCCCGCTCCGGGGTTTCCGGTGGAACTGGTGTTGGTACCAGCGGCTCTGCTGGCGGTCTTGAGCGGACTCCAGGTTCTCTGGACAGGGTTCTGAAGATCTTCCACTACTTTGAGACAAATAGTGAACCCAGCACCTGGGCAAGTAATATCAGACATGGAGATGCTACGGACGTCAGGGTATGTTAGAATATGAATTTTAGGTGTTCGTCATCACCTCTGCCCCTCACGTTGTTCCTCCTTGTTTCAACAGGGAGTCATTCAGAAGATAGCCGAAATCCACAAATTGCGCTGTGTCACTTCACTTGGCCTGCGTTTAACCCATCTGCACACAGACGCACGTCATTGGTTACATCCTGACTTGGGAGTCTGTCATGTCAGGGAGAAATATGAGAAACAGCACCCACAAGAGGAGTGGAGGTACAATTGGTTTGTTTTTTGCTTTTGCTTCTATAGTGAACACTCTATTTGTGGGGGTTATTAAAAATACCAGGTATATGTTCTTATCAGATTTTTCATTATGTTTTAGACTCAGTGATGCATAGACATTGTTTAAATACATACATATCGCAAACCACTCTTATTTATCTTTAGCTATCTTACTGTAACTTACATTGGGCAGCCGGTTGTTATCAGCTGATCAACTTCCACTACTGCCAATGGCAATCCGGACTTTTCTCTGCATCATCTTGAGAAGTTCCACACTGCTTTCTCTGGCGTCAACCCCACAACAAGCTTCGTCTGCATGTTGGACCTTTACTAGAATCTTCTATCACGCAGCTGTTTACTGTCAAGCAGGCTGGCTATCAGATGGTGGCCAACACTGTAGCTACTCCTCCATTAAACGTGTTTCGAAAAGAGCAGGGCGTTATAGAAAAAGTGCAAAAATACGCGAATACACGGGAATGGGTATATTTTTCATCGTATAGTCATTTGTGAATCGGAGTTCACTGTATAATAATAATATTCAGCTGCAGTAAAATAATACAACTCGTACTGTATTTATATAGTGCCTTTCAAGGGACCCAAAGATGCTTAATATTATGAAGTTAAGTCAATTATTTATGTAGCGCCAGTTCACAATAGACATTGCAAATATCGAAAGGTTCTAAAGTTAAGAAGATGTGCACTTATGATTTTACGAATTTATTTATCTCATAAGAGCTCAGGGTAGCTAATTAGAGCCACTTCGCTCAGAAAACAAACTAATGAAGTTTAAATGCCATCATCCACTTATGAATAAGAAATGTCATAAAACAAAAAAACATGTTTGGTGTAAGTGGGGGAAATGTTTCTTTTGTAAAGTATTAATCCCATTTTTTGGTGAATGATCAATTTTTTTTTCTCCTTTCATCTCTGTTGTTTACCCTATGTGGATGCTGAGATGATTATTTGCTTAGTCGTGTGGTCCCAATTGCCTAAAACAATTTCTGTTTTTTTATTTGTTTTCAAATCTCTGTTGTTTTGGGCCAGCAACCCAATAACGTACTCTTTCAGGGGTGGAAGGACCTTATGTTAGCCTTGAGAGCCTTTTTAAACCAACGTGTAAATTGTAATTGCATGGATGTGTCCTTATTCATCTTAGACATCATCTTTCACTGGATGCATTGCACTCATTGCTGTAATGAATTTTGAATGACTAAGTTGCTCACGTGAAGCAGAAGAGTAGTGCCTCCGAGGCTTGCAAGCCCACAGGAGCTGCTGCTGCTGCTGCTGCTGCTGAGCTATTGTTAGAACGGAGGCAGCAGCAGCCCAAGGGAAAGACCGACTCTATCGCACTTCTCTCTATCTCCCTTCGCTTACTTTCTCTCCGTCTGTCTCATGTGGCTGCGCTTACCATTTTCCACTTTGATCTGAGTCCTTTTTTCCTCCCACATCTTTATTTTTCACTCTGGCTCTCTGCTTTCCAACATGTCTATTTTTTCTTCTCTGTACCACCTTTTGCTTCATTCATTATTGATCAAGTTTTTTTTAATTCATTTTGTTCTGGGCCTTGATTTTCTCTCTCATCTGTTTGTAGGCTTGTAGCCTCCCTACTCACAATTCTCCTGACCCAATTCCCTCCATTGTAGCCACTGCTTTATGTCAATCGCATAGTAAGGTTACAACACTGCATTTTGAGCTTTTTTCAAGCGAATTGCGTTTCGCTTCATAGGTTTAAACTTCACCTACTGGACTCTTGTGCAATGTTGAGGAGTATGCTTTGTTAAAATACACTCAAAAAAGTCAGTTCTTTTTTTGATATGTTTTTATTATGTGCCTGTCCTCCAGCCTAGAGCAACTGCGGTGTCGTCTTTACTGTATATGCTAGTGGATATTGTTCGACAGTATGTACGGGTGGTTTGAAGTAATTTCCATGTAAAGTGGTTGCACGCTTTTACTTTAATATGTACAGTAGTCATTCTATAAACAAAAAAGACAATAACAAGAAAGGTTTGTGTCATTGTCTCACAGAATCAGGATGCTGCAGTGCTATTCATTGTGTTGCGCGTGAAGGTATATAATGTCTGGACTGTCATTGACTTTCTGTCTTTAATTCTCAGGTATGAGCTACGAATGCGCTACTTTCCTAAAGGTTACCTCAGTCATTTCTCAGAAGACAAACCCTCGCTCAACTACCTCTATCACCAGGTGTGACAACACAGAATCATAAGAAGCAGATACGAGTAGATCAACTCAAAGATAATAGTTCAAATTCCTACAAAGTCAACAAAGCTTGATTACAACACTTTTCTCCTGCCTTAAATCAAGACTTAGCTTTATAGAGATGTATAAAATTTGTAAGCTGTGCTGTCACACTTTGTTTCAACAGGTAAAGAGTGATTACATGCAACATATCGCCGATCAAGTGGATCAAGAGGTTGCTTTGAAACTAGGCTGTCTAGAAATAAGGTGAGACAACTGCATAGAAGTGTTACCTCTTGCCATGTACTTAAAAAGTTTGTTTTCTTGGTTTGTGTTGGTTCTAATTGCAATCATCCCTCGATTATACAGGCGTTTCTTCAGAGAGATGCCAGGAAATGCCCTGGACAAGAAATCCAACTATGAACTCCTAGAGTAAAATTTATTTAATTACATTGTCTAATTTGTGTGAATATTCACTTATCCAACGTAATATTTGGTGATGCTGTTGTTTGTTTTAGGAAAGATGTTGGTTTGAGAAGGTTCTTCCCCAAAAGCCTGCTGGACTCTCTAAAGGTAAGATCAAAACAATGGGATCAATAGCAGACATGTCCTTGGTCATTGCCACATAACCTCATCTGCTGGCTACTTTGGTTGAATGAATGTTGACACAACAGATATTTGCCTTGGTCTTTGGATAAGTGATTATGTAGGATAAAGCTGAACACGTTAGTCACAGACAGACGGTCTGGGTGTAGTTGTTCACTCACCTGACTTCTGTGCAGTCAGCATGGGTTCGGATTGACTGGAGGCCAGTCCGGGGTGTAGTCTGTCTTTTGCCTGATGTCAGCTGAGATAGGCACAGGCTTCCTGTGATTCTGAGGGGTATAAGTGGACTAAAAAATGGATGAATGGAATTTGAACACAGCTTTGGCAGCGTGCAGCAAAATATTTTATCTTTAGCTATCTGGGCCTGGTCTAGGTATCGTGTAGTAAGATACTTATTTGTATTTTAAATGTCTCTCTTTCACCTTTTTCTCAGGCAAAGACGCTTCGTAAGCATATCCAGCAGACGTTTAAGCAGTTCGCCAACCTCAACGATGAGCAGAGCATCCACAAGTTTTTTGAAATCATCTCTCCCATCTACCACTTCGACAAGGAGTGCTTCAAATGTGCATTAGGGGTAGGACAGCATTCAATTCAGAGTCCAAACGTTCCATGTTTAGATGGGTTGTGAAGGTCATTCACACATTTCCCAGCCGTATCATGTCATTCTCGTGGAAGCCCGGAATTTGTTTAGCTCTCTGTGTGGAATGCTATCATGGTAATGACTTACCAGAACCAAACAAGGTCAGATTAAACCTTTCCCCATTTGTCCTACAGTCTTACTTTCTCACCGGACACCACTTTAGGTCGGGAGAGTGTTATTAATTTAACAATGTACTTATTTAAGTTGTACTTTATAGTGCTATACAGTAGAAATGCACTGTGATACATACATACAGGAAGTATGATGTCATGAATAGCTGAACAGTTAAGTCACAATAATAAACATACTGTATTGTTAATTTGATATCTCCCTGACAGTGTCAAACTAATCTTAACAATATTGTCTTTGTACGGAGGAAATGGGGAAAAATATTGAAAATATTATTCCTTACATTTTGCTGGCATAGTGCAGTGCAAGTTAAAAAAAAAAGGTTTTTTAGGATGTTCCACCAAGTAACAGACACAGTGTTTTACTCTTTTCTACTGCTGGGCCATTAACTTTAGACAAAAGAATAGTTTGGGATAACATGGATTGTAGAGGTACAGTTGAGTAAATTATCATAAGATATTATATGATATGGATGAAAAAATAAAGAAAAGTTATATTGTGCTTGTTTTCTCTGTCTTTTCAGTCCAGCTGGGTAATATCAGTAGAGTTAGCAATCGGACCAGAGGAAGGAATCAGCTACCTCACAGACAAGGGCTCAACGGTGAGTATTATCATTAGCTTTAACATGACTCTCAATTCTGAGTCAATATTACAGTATTATAACTAATGCTACATATCGCACTACTGTAGAAATCGTCATATTCTAGAATTAGGGGCCAGTGTTAGCTTATTCATTATTGTTCCTCTTTGAGCCCTTAATTTATTCATTTTTTATTAATTTTAAATTAAATTTAACCAGGAAAACCTCAATGAGATTAAAATTTTCCTTTACAAGTGTCTTGCTCCAGGACAACAAAAAGTTAATTGTAGTTCACTACACTGCCCTCCACTGGTTTTTCTTGCGTGTATAGTTGACATGTTTCCTCCTCATTTTGATGTTTCAATAGCTATTGGATGATAATTAGGTGTGATTTGTTTTTGTGTCTCCAGCCCACCCATTTAGCTAACTTCAACCAGGTTCAGTCCATCCAGTATTCACCCTTAGAGGAAAAGGACAGGAAAGGCATGCTACAGCTCAACGTAGCAGGAGCTCCGGAGGTGACAGCACACTTTAGCACATGTGCACACGCACGTACACACACACACACACACACACACACACACACAGAAGTAATACCTCATGTTGTCACGTCGAAATTGTCAAATGATGGATTTTTGTCGACTTTATTCACGGTGACGGAAAGTCCATCAGAATTGTTGCGTAACCTATGCGTGTAACCATCATCACATGCTTGTGACTCATTATTTTTCCTTTTAACTCGGAGTGACACAGTTTCCTGGTAAAGATGAAGACAGTGTCAGCATGTGTATGTCGATGGTGGACATATGGCAGAACAGTGTGCGAGTGGAAAAACATGTTGACATCACGTCATAACTATCTTTTTCTGTGCACAGGAGACCAAATTTACGTGTGTGGATGTGTACTTTTGGAAGATGTTATTTGTTATAAAATTGTGCTGCTTATCAGGCTAATGTTTGTGTGTTCTGTGTTTCTGGGCAGCCTCTCACAGTCACCACAGCATCGCTGACTACAGCGGAAAACATGGCTGACCTGATTGACGGTTACTGTCGACTCTTCTCCTCAACGAGTCACTCCTTCATCGTCAGAGTCCACAAAGGTAGAACACATTGCCACTTCCATGTATTTTAGGCTTATTGCCACAGCAGTGGTTGTTTTCTGCGGCGATAAAAAAAAAAAAAGAGCTGGTGTGTGTGTTCGAATATTGTCAATATAGTACAACAATACAGTCAGCAAACCAGATAATGAACTCTGCTTTTGACTGGAGATGCTTGTCACTTTGAATACCAACCCTTCGTATGGATTTTTCTAAAAATAATTGTCTGCAAATAGCGATGTGTTACCGCTCACCACGGTATCTCTGTTTTGTCTTGCAGAGGGCGATAGAGCGCTACCATCCATCCCAAAGTAAGTACGGCAACTTCCGATACATTCTGCACATCTGACTTTATTTTTAAGATAATATAAATGCAGCAAAATCTCAAAACTCGATATTCAGTTTTCTTATTTCCTAATCAACATGAATGTTAATGACACATGACAGGGTGTAACTTAATTTTGTCCGACGCAGGGTATCAAATCACGAGAGGCGGATGGAAAAACGGATGGACGGCGTACGAACCAGAGCAGTTTGTGTGTCAGGTAGAAGACTCATTGACTTCTTCAGTGTCTGTCAGCATCTGCTAAGTATAATGTTCTGAATGACTGGCGAGTGACAGAAGGCTTTGTGGATGTGTGTGTGTGTGTGTGTGTGTGCCCCCTGTTTCCCTTATAAAGCCCCTCTGTGTTTGCAGTGAAGAGTCTCTCTCTCTCTCACCATATGTTTGCATGGAGAGCTTTAGTCACTGCCACTCAGCTTTAACTTCCTAAGCGTCCTTAACCTCTGACTAACTCCCAGTTAATCAATGCAATGGATCTGGAGCTAACTGTTCATGCGTACTAATGTTTCAAATTCTCTCCTCCCTTCTTTGTACGCATCTCTTGCTGCATGTGGCTTCTGCAGGGCACAATAGTGGCGATGGTAAACAATATCATTTCTTTTACGTTCCTGCTTGATTTGATCTTACTGCATGTGTTCAAAGAATCCATCTGCGCGTCAGTAACTGATGCTGCTTTCTCCATGACTCAACCTGTTTTTGTTACACATTCTGGAAAGAACAAGCATTTCCATCCCTCCCTTTTCCTCTTTGTGTCTGCCTCTCACCACTGCACATCACTCTTTTCTGTCCCCGTCACTTGCGTGCACATTAGTCTGACCGTAATTGTTGTGCATGTGCTCCGAGTTGGATATGGTGGCATTCTTTTGGACAGGTAATTGTGTCCAATCATTTCTTCAGTTCATCATTTGTTTTAAAAGATTTGTACTTCATTGGTCATTTCTGGTGATACCTTATTTTAATTGATTTATTTTTTTTGTAATAACATTTGAGGCTTCAATTTTCTCTTTTAGTCACCTCTGTCTCTTTGGCTCTACAGAAACAGACGACTATGCTGAGATCATAGATGAGGAGGACACCTATACAATGCCTTCAAGTAAGTCGACCAGCATACACATGGTGACATATAGTACAAGCACTTCATGTTACAAAATGGGAGTCTCACTTAGTGGATTTGGTCAGACCTGTGTGATCTTGAGAACTGCATGACAGGATTAGTTCAATTTGTTTGTGATTAAGAATGCGGAACGTCCAAAAGGATCATGCGCGTGTGTGTGTCTTTATTTGTGTGTGTGTGTGTGTGTGTGTGTGCGTGTGTATGTGTGTGAGAGAGTGTGTCTGTGCGGTCGTCCTGTGATTTATTCTTTTCTGTCAATTTTCATTGTGAAAATATTTTGCTTCCATCACCGTTGAACCTGTCTTATCTTGGATTTGTCAGATAAGCCGACTATTTCTGTGCCTTATTTTATCGCACACATCACCTCATACATGAGAAAGTCGCATGCAAAATGAGATTCAACTAAAAAAAACTAAACTTAAAAAAAAAAAAAAAAAAAAAAAAGATAGCCAGATAAATATTGTCTAAGAAGAAGAATGATTTGCTTTAGCTTTTAAATATGTCTTTTGGTTCCACTCAAAGTCAAAACTCCTGAACCTTATCTTCAAATGACTTAGGGGGCATGAAAAATGTTCTGAACCCGCTCCAGTATTCTAACTGAACGCTAAAAAAAAGTTGAAAGAACAAGTACCGTTGTCAGATTGAGTAATCTTATCTCGAAAGGGGAAGCACTAAAATAACAATGTTTGTATATTTATAGGCCCACATTATATTTTTGTAGTATTTGGGTGTTACAAGATCAAGTATTAATCTTCCTCAAGATGGATTGATCTACTAACAATGGACATAAGTATTGGGACTAGTCATATTAATGTATGCTGGTAACCAGGGAACCAAACTACTATATACAGTATGCTAACTGTCTCCACTAGCAAAATCTGACGTAGTGAAGAGTTTCTTTTTCTATGCAAAGTATACATTTTGTAAATCCTGGACCAACTTTAGCATAACTTGATTTCTGTCAAATCAACAATCACTGAAATATTCCAAGTATGCTTGTCGTTGTACTCACAGCTAGTTATTTTGTCTCCTATCAATAACCAATTTCCCCAGAATACTATGGACTAGATCAAGGTAATGATTTGAACATACATATAACTAGTTCTATTGTGCTGGTACTTTGAATTGGTGGTTGTTGTGATCCTCATTTGATGTCTGCCTGCAACTGAAAATAAACATCAGAATGTACTGTATGATGTGTAACCCCAACCCTTCCTCCTTGTGTTCAAATTTGTATTGTAACTTTGGGACCAAATTGGTCTGACATGCAAGACATGAACATTCAAAAAAAGGAAGGAATAAGTATTTCTACAGTTTCTTTGAGATAGAGTAAGTGTACGATCAACTTCACAGGGAAAATGAAATCGCTATGGCTCAAGCATTACCGACTCTCACATTTATACCATCAGCTTGACTTTTTCCCCCTGAGTAAAACATACGAATTTGTGTATGCCATCGTGCGGTGACACCAAAATTTCAACATTGTTACACGGCATGCTCGGTCGGGTATGCTGTTGTTGCATGCAGCCTGCTACCAAGCTTGCCAGAGTAGATGGGCAAATTCACTCTTTGATGGATAATCCAGTATACATATTTTTCCAACAAATGATATACTGTATACTCCAGGGTAAAACTCAATGCGCCCTGCGTACAATAGTTTGCGCGAGTAATGTGCTCACCTAATCACATGCAAATGACAACTTTGCACGCTGTGCTCTGACAAGCTTAGTAATATTGTGTGTGGGTAGTGGTATGGTACGTTTGGTCCTAATTGTCTTCACCTTGTGTCTGTGTGTGCTTGTTTTCATGCGTATATTGTATATCCAGCACAGGACTATGAAATTCAACGGGATTGCATTGAACTGGGCCGCTGCATAGGTGAGGGTCAGTTTGGGGACGTCCACCAAGGAGTCTACATCAGCCCGGTGAGTACGCACAGAGAGACACATACGAGAGGGTATTATTTCTGTTGTTCATTTTTATTATGAATCATGTATATTATTTATTGTTTGTGCGTTCCAATCTACGCAATCGGCAATGTTGGTGGAATAGATACTGGAAGTAATACAATCAGATCAGACAAGTGCTTGGTGCCCCCGCCACATTTGTTCAAATTAAATCATCTCTGCACTCAGCACACTTGCAGATAATAGAGATGAGAACAAAAGTACATCATTCTTTGTGTGACACCATTTTCAAACGCTTACAGCACATGGTGAGTTTAAGAAGCTTAAATGTGAATCTTTCTATTTAAATATACTCCACCGTGAAGGGTCCCATGACTCCAGTTAAATGGTTTAATTGGAGAATCAAATCCAAATCCCTAAACCATTGTAATTAACATTACTGTCAGTGAGCTTGGATCCTCTTCTCTTTAGTTACAAAAAATGCTTCGGATTGAATACAGACACCTGTAATTATTAAGTCTCTTTTTCTCCCCTCATTTTCTGAAAGAAGAAACATCGATCACATCCAGAAAACGTGCATTCGGGATATGTGATGAATCTAAATGACAATTCTACAATTTAATTTGAAAGAAATAGTATGAATTAATTTGAAAAGGCCTTTCAATAACCTTAAAGATCAAATACGACAATAATTGAATACTGGGCATGTTAGGTTCCCTGCATTAGTATCGAATATGATTGTTG
This sequence comes from Phycodurus eques, assembly GCF_024500275.1. Lineage (NCBI taxonomy): Eukaryota > Metazoa > Chordata > Actinopteri > Syngnathiformes > Syngnathidae > Phycodurus > Phycodurus eques. The sequence goes on along the minus strand of NC_084528.1, from coordinate 29,788,876 downwards.
AAAATGTTTTGGTGTGTCTCTTATCTTGCAGGAAAACCCGGCATTGTCTGTGGCAGTAAAGACGTGTAAGAATTCAACATCGGACAGTGTCAGGGAGAAATTTCTCCAAGAAGCATGTAAGCTTTTAATGTGTGTTGTGATGAAAAGCAAAATGTTTACTTCTGGTCGCTTGGAGAGGAATATTGAGATCCCACGTTGTCACCTCTAGTAACCATGCGTCAGTTCGACCATCCTCACATTGTCAAGCTGATGGGCGTCATTACAGAGAATCCAGTCTGGATCATCATGGAGCTTTGCACACTTGGAGAGGTAAGATAATTATTACTTATAACGGTCGACAGTACTCCTACGTATTTTACTTTTGTGCCTTCCACAGTTACGTTCTTTCCTGCAAGTGAGGAAGTACAGTCTAGACCTGGCCACTCTCATCCTTTACTCCTACCAGCTCAGCACGGCATTGGCCTACCTGGAGAGCAAACGCTTTGTGCACAGGTGTGTTTCCTTTTGTATTTATTTTTTATTCATTTGGACGTTCGTGACTTCATCTCTGGAATAAAAATAGAAATGGTATGTACTAGTAATGGTAACTATAAATAAAGACCTCGAATGGAACTCAGTAAAGCTCATACATCTGCAATTTGGATGCTTATCAAGTTGTGCATCTTCATACTCCTTATGCCCAGGAAGTATTTAATACAACCATGTTGGCGATGGTTGCACATCTAATTCCATAGCTTCTGGTCTGCTTTGCATAAGTAGAAATAACAGTCAAATCCCGAAGCAGACTGTGACATTCAGGATTATCGCCACCTACTGAAGACTTTAGGCTAGCGTTATGCTTTTTCTCTTCAGGGATATAGCAGCACGGAACGTCCTGGTATCAACTGTTGACTGTGTGAAGCTGGGTGACTTTGGTTTGTCAAGGTACATGGAAGACAGTTCTTACTACAAAGGTAAGAATCCTACCCCCAGGTGTTTTTTTTATTTTTTAAATGAAAGACACCTAACTGGCAACTGATGTAAGTACAACAGTTGATCTCATTTTTCTCAGCATCGAAGGGTAAGCTGCCCATTAAATGGATGGCTCCTGAGTCTATCAACTTTAGAAGATTTACCACAGCCAGTGATGTCTGGATGTTTGGTAATTTCTGCATTATATACTAACTACACTGTACTTGAAAAATGTTTTTTTTAATTTGGATAATAGATGATTCTGTTCACCATTTACCTGTGCAAATATTTAGATCATTGGTCTTTTTTGGGGGGGGGCTTTGTGTAGGTGTCTGTATGTGGGAAATTCTGATGTTTGGCATCAAGCCTTTCCAAGGTGTAAAAAACAACGACGTCATTGGGAGGATAGAGAATGGCGAACGACTGGCCATGCCCCCTCAATGCCCTCCTACCCTGTACAGCTTGATGACAAAGTGTTGGTCGTATGATCCTAGCAAGAGGCCACGCTTCAATGAACTGAAAACCCAGCTCAGGTATTGATTTGAAATTGCGGTTTGAATGTGAGCAGATGAACGGTTGAACTTGTCTTTACCGTACACGGTATATGCGTCACCTTTCCCATCTTGGCAGCAAAAGACTTTGTCCATGGTGTTGCCATTTTCATTTTCCAACCGTTTTGGTCTAATTGAATTACAGTAACTGCTGATTCATAATCATGCAGTAAATCTCTGACATTGTAAAGTGTGGTCGTATTTCTTCCTTTGCTTGTCCTCTTGTTCATCATAATCTCATCCCCTGGCCCAAGTCCTTTGCTGCCTTACTTTGGCAATATACTGAGCAAGTATAGTAAATGTGACAATTTTGGGGAAGATACCAGCATCATATTGGTGTAGCGGTAATGTACGCGTGCTGCCTTTTGTGCAGACAGATGAGTTTGGTTCCTGAGCAGTGCCCCAAGCCCGGATAAAGAAAGAAAACCCGGATAAAAGAGAGGGTGGGTTGTGTCACGAAGGGCATCTGGTGTTTAAACTCTGCCAAACAAATCATGCAATGACTCGCTGTGTTTGTGTTGCTACTCCCATTTGACTTGAAAGCCTGTTAGCACTTTCCATAGTGACAGTTAGATTTTCTTTCATCCTTTGGACAGCAGGTGTCACTGTGGTTCCGCAGAGTCATTTTGAGCGAGAAATTACAGTAGTCTTAATTAAATGCATGCTAATGTGGATTCACATTACAGTATTTCCTTTCCTTTTTTATTTTCCTTCCTTTCCAATACGAAATCACATTCATGTTTACATCCATTTATGATGCTCATGATGACAGACGATGCCATAAAACAGACAATTTTGCTGTTTCTGCCTTGGTCATCCTTAATGTTAGGTTTTGCACATTTACAGAATTAAAAAAAGAATTATAATGCAACACTAGGTTTCCTTTATGCACATGTGTTTTCTGACTCATTTAAAAACACTAAACTAGGGAAATAAGCGTATATATTTGACTGCCGTGGTTTTTATGTCTCTCCAAACCAGCATGACTCACACCTTAAGTTCCAACATGGTACCTCCTCTTTCATTTGTGTCAGCTTTTCTTACTGTACTACACCCATTTCGTCCGCTTTGTGGCAGAACTCGGTGTCATCGTAATCTCACTGTCTTCATTGTTTGCGTTCATATATTTCAATCCAGCTACATTGTCCAACTTCATGGAAGTCAAGTTGGTCTCATTAGTCTTCCACAAATGCCGTACTTGATGGCTCGGGGGAATGGTCTGAAAGCAGAGCAAACCTGACACAATGTTCAGTACTTTATTTTAATGGAATTGTTATTGTTTGAGGGGGTCTTTCATTCTTGTGCAAGTGACTGGCTGCATTAGCTAGAAAAAGTCATGCTTTGAAGGGTCTATGCGAGTTTGGTTCTCTCTTGGTCTGGAAAACATTTATATCATGTTATCAATTATAGGTTTCGCCTGCCAAATATGCAGCTCTCAGCTTCCCTTACAGTTTTCCTAGACAGAGGACCAATGTGTGTGTGCATGTGTGCGTGTGTGTGTTTACACAGTGGGCAACTGCCAGGGGCAACATCTTGCCAATGAAAACAGAGAAAGACAGAATAGTGAGAGAGAATGAGTGCAAGAAAGAAAGAGAGGAGTAAGCGAGTCTTCAGTCGCGCTCTTCTCAAATAGTCAGACTTCTTTTTCTTGTTCCGCGAGCTGTGTGATCTTTTTTTCTATACTGCATTGTAGCATGTTGCTGTCAACCTGCCAGATGGATTGAGTTTTGTCTTGTTAGCGATGCTGGAATTGTTGCAGTTGTTCAGCTTTGTCCCCAAGTGCTCCTCATTAGTGGATTTTATTGGCTGTAAAAGTTGATGTTGAGTGGATACACTGCTGCGATTATATTGTCCTGCACTTGAGGTAAAGTCTCGCCTTCTTTATGTCTTCCTTTCAAAGACTAACAAATGTTGTGACAATCTTAAATACAGTGAGAACATTTTTCCCCAATTTGCTCAACTCCAATTGTGCTACTGTATTTAGTGACTGCAGTATGCTGCATGTGGTAAACAATGTCGAAGAAGGCTAGTTTTTCCTGGTTTGTTGAATTTTGTTGCAGTTTGTTAAACTTAAGGATGTGTACCCCTTTTCTAAGCACTGACAAACACTATAGTTTAATTATTTCTGTATAAACAAAACCCATTTCTTTGTGCAGGGTGGTAAACTGATTGAGATGTGCTCAGCAGGAATACATTTTCCCCCTTTTTTGCCCTCTGTGACTACATGTAACGAGGAAAGCAGTCAGACGAAGTCTTGATTAAGAAGTCAAAGCATCTGAACATGTTTCAGGGCTTTTTCATATTATGTTATATTTAAACTAATTTCAAATGTGCAATCTGATTGCACACAGTACCTAGAGTAGGATTTAAAATGTTTAATATATATTGTTTTCTTGAAATACGCATTCTGGTTGTCATCAATGTGTGGATTCTCACTAAAATCATTTAAAATTTAAACAAAGCAAATGAAAACAATTTTTTTCTTGGTTCATGCAATGATGAGATGGACCACAGTTCAGCATCTCCGATCTTTTGCCCCTCTACCTCCCAAAATGGCATGTCAGGCCATCTATTGTGCATTACCTAATAGTTCTAAATCTCAGTGCACTCTTTTGTAATATTAGAGGTGTATACGTACTGTATTCTTGGTTTGTGCTGCCAAGAGATTTTACATTGGACAGCTCTCAGGTGAGAAGAGAGTTAAAATAAAGCTGGGTGTTTCTGACAAAATCCAAGACTCAGCTGTCTTCCTGGTCTGTATAAATAAACAGGCCTTGTTGTTCCAGATGGTGATGTGGTGTTGGTGGGGAAGGAGAGTTAATATTGCCAGGAGGTGAGCTTATCATGAGTTCACCCCTTATATAATATTATTTACTCCAATAATGTGAGGCAGGTTTACGTGGCACTTTGATTTATAGTATTTTAAGCAACATTGGTGAAGAGAATTAATTAGAAAGATTAAAACCATCTTTTTCCGTCTCGAGAACAAATATACAGTATATACCCGGTTCACCTTTGCCAATAGAGCCCATTGTAAATTACAGAGTGAACCCAAAAATGATGCTCTACCAGATTGATGGCCGACTAAAGAAGAGGCTCCCTGCCTTAGATACCCGCCCCCTTCGCTCTTTCAAATACAGAAATCGCGAGACTTATCTCTCATGAAAAACTATACCGTTATACCAGTCCACAATTGAAAGAACAAATGCCCAAACCAGGATCCAATCATACTTTTACTAAAACCAGCTCCGCAACATAAACCCACTTGAGATCAGAGACATTTCATATTGAATAAAAAACTTAAACCATAGTTGCATATGCAATAAATGGAATAGTCATTTTAAAGCTTGAGTTGACTAATCGTTTTAAATGCAATAATATTATACGTAAAATCAACGTATAAATGCACATGACGGGAGTTTTCTTTGTCTCGCTCGCCAATCCGACACCAAATCCCTTGAAGAAAACGCCCAAATGTAATGCAAATACATATCTTCAATATTATTAAGTGTTTTTTTAATTTTGGTTTTACAAGTTATTTTGTCTGTAAGCCTAAATAGGAATGTCCCCACTTACACTTATACAAATCTACATTCTAATTGAAATAAAAGACATGTCCGGCCAAGAGACGAACTTGGACAGGTGCAGGGACACGCACACACACACTAACACACATGGTGGGAGACAACAGTATAGGAGGGTAATGATGATGTTTCTCAAAATAGCATTTAGTCTTGTTGAGGGCATGAGAGTCGAGTGTGTGCTGGATCGTGAAGCCGTTCTGTTTTCCGTTTTGTGAGCCATCAACTCTTCAGCTCCTCTTGGAATCGTTCTGATTTGGTTTAACAGTTTTTCTCCCAGGTCAGTAAGAGCCGATGTAGCAAGGACATTTGATTTTTAAATGGTTTTATATATATATATATATATATATATATATATATATATATATATATGTTTCTATATTATTTTAAAAAATATATATATATATATATATATTTTATGTTATTATTATTTTTTTTCATATTTTTTTGACACGGGTATAAAGTAAGATTTGAAAAATTTTAAGATTTCTGAAGCTGGAACAGAGTATTGGTTTAACTTTGTGCTTACAATTTAAGGTACTGTAATTTCTCATTTATAATGCGCATTTTTTACCCCCAAAAATTGTCAAAAGTCAATAGTGCGCATTATACATGGGTATAGGAGAAAATGTGTTTTGCCTGGTACTTCATGTTTTCTTAAAATAATTGTACACATCTTAAAAATCCTGCCTGGGTAATCAAACTTATGAGCACAACTGTGTGTTTTCTCATTTACGAAATATAAGTAGGGCCGTGAATTTCAAAATAAAAGCATGTAAATAAAAAGAAAGTATTGTGTGTTCAAATAAAGTGTTTACCTTCAGAATAATTCTTTGAAAAAACAAACAAAATACAGATAATACTTCATGTTTTGGTCATATGGGTAGAAGCAAAATCATGCATTCTAAAAATGCATTATACATAGGTAGAAGGGTTTTCCAGAATTTTGAGGTAAACTTTGGGGGTGCACATTATACATGGGGGCACATTATACACGAGAAATTACGGTAGTAGTTTATTAAGGCAGTCAGCGCACTCTAACAAATGTCTTGTAAGCATTTGTGACAAGTATTTTTATTGCTTTCTTTTATGTGATCACTATAGCATATGGTTACCAGTATGTTCTTATTACAGTCTCTTTAAGAGGTGTGCTCATGTGGAAACATTTGAAAGGTTGCTTGTTTGTAAGGGCATATGTATGTATATTTGTTAAGGTGTTCCAAGTACCAGTAGTTTTAAATACCAGCTTACTGTAGGTAGATTCAGGCGCTATTATGTTTTTAATTAAACTTGCACTTTTGACAAAGAGCAGACACTTGTGGAAAGACTTTATGACCACTGAGCCACAATATATAGGATTAAAACTCTACAGTGGTTAATGGCCCATATAGTTTTCTTCTCAGTTGCAATACTGGATTGCAATCCTTCTTCAGAGAAAAGAGATTTTTTTTGTTTTGTTCAAGTACCATTCAACAGAAACACTTCTTACGTAACCTTGTTTTTCCTCACTTTTTACAGTACCATACTAGAGGAGGAGAAGGCCCAGCAGAAGGAGAGGAACAGGATGGAGATGAGGAGGCAGGTCACTGTATCTTGGGACTCGGGAGGGTCTGATGAAGCGCCGCCAAAGGTAAGTTTGAATCTACCATGTTATTCCCCATTAGTGAATGCGGACACATACAACAAAGACAGTGAATATTCAGTTTGAATCACATTTAATCAGATTTTACCGGATTGACTTAATTAATTAATTAACTTAATTATGATGCTAGCCCCAATTCACAACTCAAAGCACAAACTGATGAGATTCCTATCAAAACCACTGCCTTTGCACCACAATTTCTGTAATAAGTCCTGTAACTGGAAAATGTGACATTACCACTTGCGTTTCATGAGTCAGAAACTCTAACCCCCGCCTTCCACGAAACCCCTCCCAACTTGTTGCTCCAGCTGCTGGCTACCTTATCCCGCTTCCAACCATCGTTCCCCCGCTGTTAACATCTGTTAACTCCTCCTCATGGTTTCAAATACAAAGCCATACAGTATGTCATGAAAACGACACATGACAGTGAGATGTTTGTTTGTGAGGCTTCACTAATGCATATTTAAGTAAAACGGAATGCTACACTGGTGTCTATTGTAGTGTAGTTCTTTAAGTTAACTTACCCTAGGGTGTTAAAATGATCGAATTCTGGAATTGATTTTGGTTACAGCTGCCGCTTTCGTATGTGTGCGTTGCTCTCTCAAAACTTTATTATTTTATATGCGTTTGTGCCTCTTCTATCTTTTTTCTTTCTATTGTGTTTGCAGCCCAGTCATCGTCCTTCCTTGCAGTCCACCTTCAGTTTGGATTGTCTGTCTGCTTCCTCTCCTCCTCACCATTGCCATCAAAACCAGCACTTTGGCTCACAGCTTTCCCTCTGCCTCGGAAACCCTCCTCCTTCATCTACCTGCTACTCCTCTCCCATACCTCCTCCTATGTCATCACTCGTATATTCCCATCATTGCTCCGCTTTTCCTTCTGAGTCACCTCTTTTACACAGCAAAACCTGTCACAGTTGCTGTTTCTCCCAGCGCCACACAAACCCAGAGTCCAGCTTCCACCTGCGGTCTCATGCTGAATTTAGTCCTCGACCTACAAATTCAGGGAGCCTGCCCGATGGCAGCTGCGCCCATAAAACAAATCCCGCTACTGACGACCACCTGCCCTGTTCGAACCAGTCAAACGCAAACAGCTCTCATCCCTTAATAAGACACTTAACTCAACTCCCTTCGCTTCCCAGCCCTTATTCTCAGAGTTGCATCTTCTCAGATACTTGGGCCTTCAACCTCCAGAACGCCAAATTCAAGACAAATTCTCAAAGTGAAACCGCTCAGTTGCCCCGCTGCCTAACTCATCTTACAGTCCACCTCCAACCTGCATCTAACCTCCAGCCCCAATGTGGGCGGCCGCTGCCACCCCAGCTCGTTCTCCCACACCTTGACAAACTAATCCCAGTGCCCTCTCTTTGCAATCCGTACACCAATACCCTTCATCCACCCGAGCAAAGGCCAGGCCCTCCTTTAACTACCCACACATCTTGTCTCACCTCATGCACGCTGCCCGCTCACAGATCGTTAAAGGCAAGTTATGCAGTTTTGCAAAAACATGCATTTAACGACTACTAGCTTGCTTTTGGAAATGCATTCTAAATGTCGCAACATTCCCTTAAAATCAGGCAAATCACACAGTTCTGTTACATGCTTAGAATATATGTACAGTATTTCTGCTCCTTCAAGACTTATTTGTCACATATAGTTCATTCTACATCATAATACTCTTATAATGAACTCTGAACTACTCCACAGACTCACAACTATTGAAACAAGGGAAATATGATCTAAATAATATCTATTGTATTACCTTCCCTTTCCTATTTATCCAACACAGAGTAAAATATTTAGTATAGATCTGACATTCACAGTTAAGGATGGCATACTGTCTATTTATGATTGAACCAACTTTCATGCAGAACAATTCCTTTACCAAACTGATTTCAGTTAAAATTGTATTTAATATTCTGGATTCTGTTGCAGTGCCCCCTATGTAGTGGTCCAAATTAGAATGTTGCGACATTTGTACTAAAATGTCCTCCATTGAACACTAACCCCATCAACCCATCCAGATCTCTAATTATTTCTACGTCCGTGGAGTGACTTTGACGGGTTTTACTTGCCAAGACGAGCATGATTGTGCAGTCAGCATGATTGTGCTGAGCCTGCCAGCGTGCTGCTGATTGACCTTCGTGGTGTTTCATTTTCTGGCAGTTGTTTGTTTTTGTCTGTGTCAGGCTTTATGTTGATGTGTCCTCAGATTATCACTCCCTATGTTTAGCCTGCTCAGAATGTCCGTCCAAATCCTTATTCCGCTGGCCGTACAAACATGCAACCATGTTCAAGATGTCACAGATAAATTACGGGTCCAAATGTTCACACAATTGCTGGCAGTTCTTGTAAATATGTCCAAATTTGTTTTGTAATATTATCACAATGACCATCAATTAGTCTTGAGCATTTGATCAGCAATTTGGGGGAAAAAAAGCAATTTAAAGTTACCGATGTGCACCAGTGAAAGAACATTGAAGGAATACAATCATATTAACTTTGGCTGTCCGCTAGAAAGCATTAAAACATTTTTACAACCACACTCCAGACTGGTTCGAAGTATTTGTGGGCGTGTTTGTGGCAGCACTGTTTTTGTATGTCAGCGCTGCACTTTCAACTTTATGGTGATCAATGTGTCTACTGTGCAGGCAATGACTCGTGCCACAAATCTTCAGCTTGCTACTCAACGCTTTTGTTTTCTTTTTAAAGATGTGCTATGGAAGGAGAAGGAATTGGGCAATTTGTTTCTCACAAAGACTTTTTTTTTTTTTTTAAACAGAAAGCTCACATGCAATGTGTGTCCAATATTTTCTACCTTTAAATTATATGTGCAAAAATGATTACATTGGTTACATAAAATAACGTATACAGTCTGATATATAGGTTATCATACCAAACACAGGGGAAGCAAAGCATCAGCATGTTGTCTACTAGTTTCAGGCCCCTACCATCATCCACCAGTAGATGGTGTTCACAACAAGGGCGGTACAGGGACTGGAACTATTTAGGATGGTGGTTTCCTGCTGTAACATCATATGTCACTGTGTTTCGTTCACTCACAGTGAAACTGTGTGGCTCTATATTGCATCTAAATAGTAATCTTAATGTTATGCTAACTGGTACAACTAACAGCTTGCCTGTAGTGTCAGTCTCTGGTTGTTTTCTTTGTTGGGGAGCTAATAGCCAGGTAAACTGCGAGCTTCATGTGTTGAATATCCTGTCCTCTAACCCTCCGACCGCATCTGCTTTATTTCTTCCTCTGACCATAGCCTAGTAGACCAGGATACCCCAGTCCCCGCTCCAGTGAAGGCTATTTCCCCAGTGCCCAGCACCCTGGCCACTACCAGGTGTGCAACCAGCTTCATCCTCAAGTCAACTATGCAGAGAATGTGATTTGTTCATTATATTGTGCTGTATTCATCACATAATCCTGTCCTCCCTCCTCATGTCAGATGGCAGGTTACCCCGGCCCTCACACGCTGCCGTCAGTGCCCAGTGCCCTTTACCCGCCGCAGGCCGCCATGCTGGAGACGCATCACGCGCACACGCACCCGCGCCACCATGTCCACGCGCACTCACATGTACAGCACCTCCCTCAGCCTCATGGGCAGGACATGGCACATTGGGGGTCAGCTATGGAGGTAAGAGACTAATTGAACGTTGCGCTTTTGTCATTTAATTTGTGTCGGACATGGACGATTACTCCTCGCCCGTCCGATGCACATTTTATGAAATTTTACCTAAAAGTTAAATATTATTTTGTGAGTAGTGTATGTTGATGAAGCAACCCATGCACAACCATTTTTTCATTGTGTCTGCCCATTGTGTTGCTGCTGCTTCTCATCAGTTTGCTATTTGGTTTTGTGTCTGTGTGCATGTTTGTCTTCATCCTTATGTCGCATGTTTGCTGTTGTACACCGTCTTTTTTTTTTGTGTCTTCTGCATGCCTGTGGTGTCTTTGTGCGTATGTGTCCGTGTTTGTGTGTAGGACAGGGCAATAGACACGCAGCTGTGTGTAGGCCAGCAGTGCCTGTTAATGGAGGAACAGCTGATGATACAGCAGCAGCAGATGGAGGAGGATCAGAGGTGGCTGGAGCAGGAGGAAAGGCTGCTGGTAACGCAAAGCACACACAGAAGACAAGAACAGAACTTTACAGGCCATGCATGAATTGTACTCATATATTGCTTCAAGCAAGAGTATTAGTATAATTACCTAATCATGACAAAGATTCCCATTTGAGTGTAAACTTGAGATGTTATTGTTACCTGCATGGAAAAACAGTCTCGCTTGCTTTTAAATTTTTTAAGTTTTGAGTGATGTCATTTTTCTTTCCATGCGCAGATGCTTGTTATCATTTTTTTAGTCAAATTCATCATCGCATTTACCAAGAACAAGCTCACATCTAACAAGAAGTACTTTACTGTAATTTTGAAGCAATTATTCTCTTGAGTTGAATAACTCGTAACTAACCTCAGATTCAAATGAGTTGGTGACGGAGACTTTTCTCTCCTTAATTTGAATAAGCACAATTTAATTTTTCATTCACAATTCTGTTACCGAGTAACAGCCGTAACGTTCTGCCGACATAAGCCCCTCTGTTTTCAACAGCTCAGAATTGCTCCTAATTTGAGGCTTTAAATTCCTTGCTTGAAAACAGACGTTTGTTCACCGAGAACTGCTTTAATTTTAGACTCTTGCAGTCAGACCTATAAGAAAAAGATACTGGAATAATGCAGGCTTGCTGATTACTTCATCGTAGAATCCACTTCTATTGAGCCTCCTTCTGTGGCATGCCTGTTGTTATACTGTATGCAGAAATTATGTGTGGCAGCCTCTACTAATCAAAAATCCAAAATGTACTTGCAGTATACAAAGATAACAATGAAGCAAGGAAGAGTTCCTATAGGATGCATATTTCTACAATGGTGTGTGCGTGTGTGTGTGTGTGTGTGTGTGTGTGTGTGCGTGCGTGCGTGCGTTTGCAGGCAGGTGGGGCCTGTGGGAATTCCAAGCTAATGATAGTCTTTAAGAATCTGACAGCCCAGTCAACGCACACACAACCACCCAGTGACAACAGACAAGTTCACTGAAAACGTGCATGTATTTTGCAGTCTGGTTTTATAGTGCAAGTACCTTCAGGGAGGGGTGAGAGAGAGGAGGAGGAGGAGGAAGATGGGCTTTGGGGGAGAAAGTGGTCGACGCAACCGCTCATTGGCAGCGTGCTCCATCCCTCCTCTCCTTTCCAACTCTTTTTTTCCCCCTTCTCCGGGCTTTACAGTCATATAAAAGTGTGCGGGAGGTTTGGAAGTGTTCTCCAGCACATTAACCTGCTGGCACACACACACACACACACACACAAGAATACAGACAAGAAGCAGCAGCGCTACACAAATCACCTTCGACTATATATATGAATTCCATTGCTATGCTGGTCTTCAAGTCCTGCCTTGGACAACTGGTAGGCAAAGAGGGAATGATGGGATTGTATGTGTACTTGTAGCGTAGTTGTTCTTTGTTGAATTTGGATTGAAATTGGAAAGTTGTGGTTAAGTCGCTCCAATGTTTGTGTGTATGGAAGCAGTTAGTTTGGCATCATGCAACTTCCCACTGTGTGTTCTCTGCTTTATTGGAAGTCATGTGTGGGAGTCCTGTAAGTGATGACATACTTAGGAGTTTGCTGTGCAAGTTTTTGTTTAAACTTCAGGTGGAAGTTTGTTAGCATTGTCTGATCACATTGTGGATTTTGTGTCACTGAAGACTAATTACAGTACATTTAATTTAATATGTATTCACTGCAGTGTTGTTTGAATCCTCATTTGATGATTTTTTTTGTTTTTTGTGTAATTCTTATCATTTTTATGTGCTTATTTAGAAACCGGAAAACAGAAGTTCCCGAGGTAGTCTGGACCGAGATGACGGAGGACTCCAGCCACCAGTAAGTCTTTCTGCCTCCATCATATTTCTTTCCTTTTTTTTTTTTTTCTTTTTTTTTTCCTTGCTGTTATCAGCAGTAGCATGACAGCAGCAGTGTTCTAAAGGAAACAAGTCATGTTGATAACAGTGAGTATACAGTCTTGGATGGATGGATATGCATATGAATGACTCCAATGATACCCGACACATCTTGAATTGTTCCCGTTGCACTTTGGGGTTGGAGGGGGGGAAATATTGTTCTTTATTATTTCTTTTAAAACCAGTACATCACCAAATAAAAACGTTAGAAAAAGTCTATATCTATATCTGAAATGATGAAGACTTACTCGATGTGAACTTTGGTCCTGTTTAGTTGATAAAATGTAACTGTAGCTTGTGTCATCGATTGGAAAAGATATGAATTGTTGTTCCTAACGGTATCCGTCACTGCTATAGATAGATGAACCACGATACAACTGTAGTAAATAAATCATAATTTTCGGACCAGTTAAATGAAATTTCACGCGGCACGCCTGATGAAAGTGGTTGGGAAGCACTGGTAAAAACACAAAGATGACGTCTGACACGAATGAGTCCACGTTCTGGTTAGTCTCGTTGCAAATTGCTGGCAGCATGTGTTTATTTTGATTACATCAAAGGGTTGTGATCCTAGAGCAGGAAGTAACCCATTTGTGCTGGGGTCAGCAATAATGGGTCAGTGGATTCCCACATCACAGCTGGTTATTAATAGAAAACCATTGCATCAACACCAAACGGTCGTCTTTGTGCTTCTCTCTTTGCGTCTGCGTTTTGCCGCAATCTTTTCGTGTGGAGTTTACTGGGTTCTGCCCAAATCTGGCCACCTGTAATTACAGCCAGAAAAACGCAGGGAACTATTCCGAGTGTGAAGCGTGGCGTCACAGGAAAATCCCACATGGGTCGTTTCAAGTGAAGCCATGTTCAGACCTGGAATTAACATGCTCCCTTGGTGATGAGGTCACCGCTAGACAGCTCCAAGTTCACGTGTGCTGGAGGAAATACTGCCATTTTAATCAGTAACATTCTTTTAGCACCCAAAGCCTTGTGTAAATTATTGTATCCTGGGCACACTGGATTTATAGTCGCTGGTCCCCCACTTTGATTTTGATTAGAAGCATCCCCCCCTCCGTGTGGTGTTTCTAACTGTACTTGAGAATATTACAGAGTGAATTAATCTAATCTCATCAATCTTGAAACAAGACAATTTGTCCCTAAAATAAATGAAAAAAAAATCAAAATAACTGCCAATGAAACTAGTATGAATTGACTTGAGAGGATTATTTTTGTCTTGCTGAAATTTTTTTAAAATGTCTAAATAATTACAGTAATATTTTCAATGTAATTCATACCAGAGAGAATTTTATTTTTTTGTGTGTGCCAGAAGACGTTGGCCTTGCAGCCTAATGTTGCCCTTGGCAACAGGGATATTTCAGTCTGTCTCTGCAATTCATCACACTGCCTGACCTCCTCCTCCCATAGAATGTGGTTTGTGGTGGGAGAAAGTCTCCCTCCTATATGTGTGTGTGTGTGAGGGTGGGGGGGGGTTGTTACTCTAGTCAAATATTTTCGGGTGTCTGGTTGTCAAGCCACAAGTCTCCCATTGCATGAAGACTTTTCTCAGCCTTTTGTTTTTGGTTTGTTTTCATAAAAAGAAGCCAAATAATTAACCTACAAATTAGAAGCTTAACTTGACTGGCATCATGACAAAATTTGTCAAGAACGCTTCAGGGTTCTTTGTGTGCTGTTTCTTTTCTGTGTGTGGTAACAGAACATTTTTTATGTGCATGTAACATGGTGATAGACCACCCCCCCCCCCCCCACACACACACACACACACACACACACCATTGCAAATGACAAATACAAAACTGAGTGTTGTGTGATTTGAACATTAAGTTGCATTTTCTACTTTTCTCATGCGCATAGTCTCGCCTGTAAAGTTTTCTAATTTCCTCTCGAGCTCCTACTTATGCGGACATACTTGCTAACCCAAAGTATTGTTGATGTGTTTGTTTGTGCAGACGGGAAACCAACACATATACCAGCCCGTTGGCAAAGCAGGTAATAGACAGGCCTGTAACCTTGAAATTACAGTCCCCCGACCACAGTTTTTTCCCTCTCTTTCCATTTAAACCTCTGAAGTGTGCATTTAAGGGCCTAGCATGCTTCATACAGATATAGATTTGTCTCCATCCAGCAGACAGTGTCTTTATCATGTATCCTGTACTTTGCAGTGCATTTTTTTGAGAAATTTCAGTCTCTGCGTAGGACCCTCCATCTTATATTTCTAGTTTCTACACACTATTGTTGAATTCTGTGAGATTCAACAATCTTGAGGGTAAATGCTCATAAGATTAGCTTCCGCTGGGTCGACTCCACTCTAGAACTAAGGAGATGTTTCCCGCAGAGCTTGTGGCCCCCCCAAAGAAACCACCACGACCTGGGGCCCAGAGCCAAGGGTGCAGTCTGGCCGGTCTGAACACTGCAGACAGCTACAATGACGGAGTGAAGGTACACGAGAAAGCATGCAAGTGTGCAAAAAAAAAAAAAAAACGACAACCTGATTTTTAAATTATAAATGTGCAGCATATTTGTACTTGAATGTCATCATCAAACAAAAGCAACACAACCTGTATCTAATATACACAGTGTACAGTACATGTTTAAACGCTTTCTCAATAATGTCTTCTTTTGATTTGCTTGCTCCCACTGTCACTCCTCTTCCTCCTCCTGTACTCTGCATTAATGTTGACCCCCCCCCCCGCCCCCAGGCCTGGCGGGTAAGCAGCACACTGTCTGTCTGTCTGTCTGTCTCTCGTTGTTCATCACACACATTCATTTCAGTACTCCAATCGATTCCTTACTTCTTTCCTGCTCTTCCCTTTTGCTGCAGTGTGACTTCAAGATTATTTCCCCCTTAAACAAACGCTTCTGCTCTTTAGCCAATATGAGCTTTTACTAACAATGTACAAAAAATGACTGAAAACGTAATCACACAGCTGTCTGTTTTACAACCCCAATTCCAATGAAGTTGGGACATTGTGTTAAACGTAGATAAAAACAGAATACAATGATTTGCAAATCATGTTCAACCTATCTTTAATGAATGCACTACAAAGACAAGATATTTAATGTTCAAACTGAGAAACTTTATTGTTTTTAGCAAATAATCATTAACTTTGAATTTTATGGCTGCAACAAGGAGCTTCCCTGAGTTTGGTCGGTCATTCACAAGCAAAGACGGGGCGAGGTTAACCTCTTTGTGAACAAGTGGCAAAACAGGCTGAGAAAGTTGAGGAATGCTCATCAAACATCTGTTTGGAACATCTCACAGGTGAACAGGCTAATTGGGAACAGGTAGGTGCCGTGATTGGGTAGAAAAGGAGCTTCCCTGAATTGCTCAGTTATTCACAAGCAAAGATGGGGCGAGGTTCACCTCTTTGTGAACAAGTGCGTGAGAAAAATAGTCCAAATGTTTAAGGACAATGTTCCTCAACGTACAACTGCAAGGAATTTAGGGATTTCATCATCTACGGTCCATAATATCATCAAAAGGTTCGGAGAATCTGGAGAAATCACTGCATCTAAGCAGCAAGGCCGGAAACCAACATTGAATGCCTGTGACCGTTGATCCCTCAGGCGGCACTGCATCAAAAACCAACATCAGTACGTAAAGGATATCACCACATAGGCTCAGGAACACTTCAGAAAACCAATGTCAGTAAATACAGTTCGGCGCTACAACCGTAAGTGCAACTTGAAACTCTACTATGCAAAGCAAAAGCCATTTATCAACAACGCCCCCGGCTTCTCTGGGCCCGAGCTCATCTAAGTTGGACTGACGCAAAGTGAAAAAGTGTTCTGTGGTCCGACGAATCCACATTTCAAAATGTTTTTGGAAATTGTGGACGTCGTGTCCTCCGGGCCAAAGAGGAAAACAAACATCCGGACTGTTATGGACGCAAAGTTCAAAAGCCAGCATCTGTGATGGTATGGGGCTGTGTTAGTGCCAACGGCATGGGTAACTTACACATCTGTGAAGGCGCCATTCATGCTGAAAAGGTACATACAGGTTTTGGAGAAACATGTGCTGCCATCCAAGCAACATCTTTTTCATGGACGTCCCTGCTTATTTCAGCAAGACAATCCCAAACCACATTCTGCACGTGTTACAACAGCGTGGCTTCGTAGTAAAAGAGTGTGGGTACTAGTCTGGCCTGCCTGCAGTCCAGACCTGTCTCCCATTGAAAATGTGTGGCGTATTATGAAGCGTAAAATACGACTAACGGAGACCCCGGACTGTTGAACAGCTGAAGCTGTACATCAACCAGGAATAGAAAAGAATTCCACCTTCAAAGCTTCAACAATGAGTGTCCTCAGTTCCCAAACGTTTATTGAATGTTGTTAAAAGAAAAGGTGGTGTAACACAGTGGGAAACATGACCCTGTCCCGGATTTTTGGGAACGTGTTGCAGCCATAAAATTCTAAGTTAATGATTATTTGCTAAAAACAATAAAGTTCCACAGTTTGAACATTAAATATCTTGTCTTTGTAGTGTATTCAATTAAATATAGGTTGAACATGATTTGCAAGTCATTGTATTCTGTTTTTATTCATGTGTAACACAACGTCCCAATTTAGTAGCCAATGTAATATGATCAGAAGGTTTTTATTGTCCTATTTGACTCTCGGACCGCCATATGCTGTGCCCACCTGTCATCTTATTGTACAAGGTGATCCTTTATTTGCATATCTGTTTTCATTCAGAAAATATTTCACTGAATAGCACCCATGATTTTCGGAATTTTTGCAAGTTGAGTCTAATTTCGAGAACAAGAATGTACATAGAAAGAGATGAAAAATAGAATCCGCAAAATTAAATAATGAGCCAATTTCAAATTCCAAGATCGTGTGTATGCGTTCATCTGCTTTAGAACTTTAAATACTGTAAGTTTGGTGTGTCTTAGAGCCATCTGGTGGCCATTAAAAAGAAGCGCGCATACTGATGTGGGGATTGTTGCACTGTCATAAAGCTTAAAAATAATATGTCCATTCATGTAGTCACTTCATGCGATTTAGCACATTTTTTCAATTGAATTTGATTCCAATGAAACTTGAACAGTTGCTGTGCGTTGCAATTTTCACCCGCTTTGGACTGTACAGGGTGTCCCTAAAGTCTGGACACACAGGCCACAAACGATAGTTTGAAGTATTTTTTTCAACGGCATTTTATTCAATTGGGATATTAACAGCTAACATCGTCAATATAATTTCCAGCCTTTGTGATGCAAAGTTTGATGTGCTTGTGAAGAATCGCATTGCCTCTGTGTCCATGCAGACACCACGTTCTGTATATATTACCACCACCTGCAGGACTGGATTGGATCAGTATAACTTGCTCCATCATTACTTTTTAATTGAACAAGTCTGATGGTCATCTTTAGGATTTTTCAGCCTTTGCTCAGGTCTGCGCACCCTTAGTTTCACTCATTAGTTCCTTCCAGTTTAGTGTCGGTAGCGTTGTTGACCTGCAAACCATCCAGTGGATGAGACGCATGTAAAAACATTCATGTTGTACGTCTCATCTGTATCGTCTCCACGTTTGTCGTGCTTCTCGTTGTGTTCTGTCACTTAGCAAACGCACCACTTATTGATGTTCGTACTTCACTTGGCTCAGCTACAGCCCCAAGAGATCAGCCCCCCTCCCACCGCCAATCTGGACCGCTCCAACGACAAGGTGTACGAGAACGTGACGGGCTTGGTCAAAGCTGTGATCGAGATGTCGAGCAAGATTCAGCCAGCTCCTCCCGAGGAGTACGTTCCCATGGTCAAGGTAACTGAGATGAAGCATGTTGTCTTCAAAACCTGATTTGATCAAATCCCGAAAAGTAGGCGCTATATTATGTGTTCGCTCAAAAAGCACTGCGTGTTTTGCATAATTTACTTTGGTTGGCCAGCAGCAATTCTTACAGTGTGCTGAAATGTCTCAGATGCGTGGAAATGCAGAGTTGAAAGCCGTTTTGTCATAATACGGCATGACTCCTTCGTGACCAGCTCCTAGTCAGCCCTTAGATCCTTCAAAAGCTACAAAATTCCATTGCGGAATAGATGATATGACATGATAGTTTTTGTTTGTACCATTTCGAAAAATGTCCCTGTCGCCTCTCTCGTTTTTTTTTTTCTTTTTCTGTGCTATGCTGACACCGCTGCGCGTGCTGGTTTGCACCTGCCTTTCAGACGCGCTATTTAAAGTCATAAAATCAGCCACCGCAATTCGTCTCACGTTTGATAAACCACATTCCCCATGTTAAATGAATACAATTTGCATATGATCTTCTCAGAACGCGCAAACTTTTAGTGAATAAGGCCCTCTGTGTCTTGTTTAGTACACTGATAAATAACAAGAACTGCCAGTTCTTTGGATGCAATTGACGTCATCCGAGCTCGCCTTTCTATCAGAAGTCTGCGACTCACAAAGATTTTGTGGTTTCCTGTTTTCAGGATGTGGGCCTCGCATTGAGGACGCTGCTGGCCACGGTTGACGAGACCCTGCCGCAACTTCCAGCCAGCACACACAGAGAGGTAAAACGGCAAGCAGATACGGATACAACCACAATGCCTGTAGGCATACAGTATTATATCATCATTATTATTATTGATGTACAATAAATGCTCCTTTTTTTTTTTTTGCAGATCGAGATGGCGCAAAAGCTTTTGAACTCCGACTTGGCAGAGTTGATTGGGAAAATGAAGTTAGCTCAACAGTACGTGATGACCAGGTCGGTCCTTAACATCACAATGCACAATGAATAGTTGATATTTTGGGAGGGGGGGGGGGATTAGTTTACTTATCATTTTTTAAATGAATATAAATCAAATACTTTTGACGTTGTTTTGCCAGCTATTGTTCCACTACTTTTTAGTGATGTTTTAAGTATTTCCCAGGGTTATCGTATTGAAGTCCAGTACTACTACAGTATTTTTTTCTTTTCAATGCGGCTCTAATTCTTTGTATGTTTCACTTAATTGAACTCACTATAAATGTTACATGTCGTTTAAAATCATCATAAATATGTATGGGTAGTGTTTTGCGATAAGTGCAACTTGTTTTATACTAAGAAATAAATGTATAAGGTGTTGAATGATGTCCTTTGCTTGTCTCCAGTACTTGTTGAACTGTCACATAGCTAAATTATAACCAAAAAAAATGTTGTATTGTGTTCAGTCTTCAGCAAGACTATAAGAAGCAGATGCTCACCGCCGCTCACGCCCTCGCCGTGGACGCCAAAAATCTGCTGGATGTCATCGACCAATCCCGGCTCAAGATGATGGCCCAGTCCCGCCCGCACTAGCCTCACAAGCGCCGTTTACAGACCGCGGGATCCGTCTACTTCCTTATCAGTGACAGTTGTCGGAGATGACTAATATCGTCATCCCCTCGACGTAACCACGGAGCCGATCCCTTATCTAACTCTGCACCACTGTGAGATCTTTTTCAAGAACCGGGCAAAAACAATTCCCGAATCGGGGATTTGTCGTCGTTGCTCTGTGTGGACTAAACTGGGAGAAAGGGAAGAAAAGTACGATGGTTTTAAAATAGAACACCTTGGGTGAGCCCAGCGTGACTGAAGTTGTGTTGCGTCCAAACCGGTTCTCAGTGTTGGAGTCAGCCAAGCCATCAGAACCGGACTCTCTAGAGCTTCATCATATCACAAGGAAGAGGCTCCAGCATGTCAGCAGTTTTCCTTCCCCCCCCCCCCCTCCCAGTCACGTGACGCAGAAACCTTCACGTCTTCGTGCCGAATTTGCTCCTCTGCTTCCCATTTTACCCCCCCGTTGTCACCCCGTTTTTTTATTTATAGCATCACAAACGAGACGAAGGAAAGGACACAATGCAAGACAAAGGAAAAAAAAATTTTTTTTCTTCCCTATTGTCTTCCTCCCTCGGCTCCAGTCTGAGCACGTTTGACAGACTTTAAAGAAGTCGCCTCAGATCTCACTCAACCGAGTTTGCTCTTCATGTGTTGGGCTGTGTTTATTTTATTTTTTTTATTATTGTGCGTCTCTTTTTTTCTTCTTTTTCTTCTCCTCTTGGTCTAAACAGAAAACCCATACATATTTGATCCCAGCAGCACTGAGGAGGAAAAAGATGAAGGCGGGTGACGAGGGAGTGTCCGTCGTCACTTTTACGACGAGGCCGTCTCTTCTCTGTCCCACTGTCACTGTTCCCGCCATCGTATCCACCGAGCGATTTGCCAGGAATGCAAATGAACGTGACGGCGGCAACGGGTCGAGGATCGTCGGTCTGAGGTGCTGAGCCACCAAACTGGAACGTCATCTTGCAAAATCACCAGAACGAACTGAAAACGCAAAAGTGCGCGCGTGCGGCGTGACGTGGTGGTATGGAGGAGAGCGTATTTGCACAGCACCAAAATGAATCAAGAGTAGTTTGATCCAGGTTTGATTATCACGTCTAGCCAGCCAATCGATACCTGGGTGAAATAGGGTTACAAATGTAAAATAAACAGTTTATTTTATCTCTTTGTTGTTGTGTAAATCTCCTCGTTGGTATACAGTATTGTAAACTTTACCGGTGTGCATCACTGGTCAATTGTACAGAAGTCCTACTAGTAAACACTGGTTTTTATTTTGTCTTCTGAGCTTAATTGGCCTTCTTGTTAAATAGCGGGCGGGGGGGGGGGACTAAATAAAAATCATGCAGAAATGGAAATGGTGTGTCCCATTTCACATTAAAAAAACCTTTTTACTCAACTGAGCCTCTTGCAAAATACAATACATTGATCACTAGCGCCAAAATTGATTTTACAACTGTTAACGTAACATACAGTTCAAGCATGTTGTAGTCCCATGTTTAAAATGAACTACCGTAAATAAAATATGAGGTACAATTGTCAGAGCTATATTATATGCTTGTTGCTGTCCAATGAAAAGCATGACCTTCCAAATCATGTGCCTCTTATGTTTTTATACAGAAACAACAAACTGTCTTTCTGTTGCATTTGGGTAGTAAAAAAAAAAAAAGTACAAACAGAATTTGAGTACGCATGCTTTTCATTGGACTGCAATAATAATAATAATAATAATAATGATGATGTAAACCAGGATCCCTTAGTGACAAGCGCTTTAGAGAAATAATGCCTCTTGTAACGGATTTGAGCTTCATATGTGCTCACTGTGTGGACAAATTATTTGGGGCACGCTTTTAAAGTCATTCATTACTCGTCATTCGTGAGCGAAGAACTGCACACGTAGCAGCTCAATGACACAACTGCCAACAGGAGACAACGCACGTCCACGGTTGGACTCGTGCCACCAAATAGTTTGCTTCCCAAAAATAGCCAGATACACAGTATAGGACGTAACACCACTTTTCAAAATATATTGTGCATTTTCACAATTTCACAGTTTCCTGGTGTCTTACTAACATGTCTTAGAGATACGCCAAGGACCAAGACTTACAGCAGACTATAAGAACCCTATTTCTCGTCCTGCTGAAATTGGCCGGTTTGAGAAAGGCGACTTTGTCTTGTGCAAGTGAGTCAGCCCTCGCCTCGCCTCGCCCCGCCCCGAAAATACCGCTCGGTACAGATTTCCTTATCTGGACAATTAGAGGTGGTTTTCTCGGCTAAAACCCGAAGCTCCCAAATCGAAAAACATGATTTGCAAGATTTCTGTTTGTATACAAGCACTCAAAAAAGGCAATTTTCCAAAATAAGTTATAAAGTTTAAAGATCATTTTAGAAAGTTGTTTCCCCATAATTATAAACCCCATGCCAATTTCCCGCGATCCATAGCTTGTCGTCATCTTATGTTATTGCACATAATTATTCACCACGAAATGATTGTTTTGAAGCCGAGAGCTATAATTCATGCAAACAACTATACGGAAGAGGCAGTCATCTATATATGTAATATATAATATTTTTCAATATTACATATTACAATTTAATCAGGCAGGAAGCCACTCTGCATCAAAAAAATATTTTTTATTATTATATATATATATATATATTTATTTTTTTAAATGTATTTGGCCTTCAAGCATGAAAGTTGACCACTCACCCGGAGAGAAGAGGAGGGGGAGGAAGACGAGGCCGAGCAGCATACTGACCGCAACCGCGGACTGACTCGCTGCTCACCACCTTTAATCTGCCACCCGCTTTGTTTTGGGCACACTCCCACTTGACCACAGTTCCGCCCGTGTCATCTACCAACGAGGCATTCACCTGAAAGCATTTCATAAATGCTGTCGTGCAGTGTGTGCGTGGCATTCTTTGATGCTCGGTTTCATAGATACTTGTCGCGTGTTATTCTGCTGTCAGTCATACTGTCCAAATGAAAGCCAATTCCTTTCTGGAACAAAGCCTTGTTTTTTTTTTTTTTTGGTTTTTGTTTTCTTTTTCCTTTGCAAGTACGCACATGTTGACTTGTGCCGCATGACTGCTTGACAAGTTGTTTTGTCTTCTTTTCTCTAATCAAGTGCCAACTCCTATGCATTGCATAATGGCAGTATGGCACCCTCTCTAACAAATCAAAATACATACTTGGCGGGTCATAAAACAGCATTCCTACATTTGTCCTGTGTTAAAATTGAAACGTGTAGCACACAAAAATGTAGACATACTCACACACGTGCACATTATCAGTTCCTTGTAAGTCATTGCGCAACCTGAACATTAAGCACAAACAAAAACATTGTTTATTCAAGTGCAAAATCATACGGTCAATTAGAAACAGTTTGGAGCATTACATTTCTCTTCATAGTCAGCAGTTTGCATTCAGCCTATTTACATTTGCAGCGGAAATACGCATCAAGTGAACTTTGTGAGCAACAGGCGCATGTGTCAATTATGAATTAGGTTCCGCACCCTCATGGAGCTGCGGCATAGCGAGGATGAATGTTAAATGGCTCCACTCACGCTGTATGACACGACAAATGCACATGATGGCTGTATTTATGATGGTGTGGCTCTTCTCTCACAGAACGAGTGAAAGTAGAAAGTTGAATGTAGGAAAGGAGCACTGGCGAGTCCACCGTCTGACTTGTGGTCGGTGTTTGCTTTCCCGCCTGCTCACTGAGTCTTTTTGACTTTCTTGCTGTGAGATCCGCTTTCGGATCTTCTGGCCTTCGGGGCCGAACGCCTGATGGGGAAGCACAAGGCAAGACAGTAGGAAGTCTGCGGTTATTTCGATGAACATTCAGACAGAGCTGTAGTTGGCCCTGCTTGTAAGACCTTTGACCTTCGTTGTTCAGGCCCTCCACGTATTAGTGATAACTAGAGTCCCGTTCTAAAGCGTAAACGAGAGTAGTGTGTGCTACCTTCTTTGGTAGAGGCAGATGAGGAAGAAGAGCTCATCTCTGAAACAGGAGAGTTGGTGAGAGGACAAGAAAGCCTCAGAGGAGGAGAAGATGGCGGCACAGGAGCAAACGTCTGAAATCAGCGTGTTGACTCCCTGGCAGAGAGAGAGAGAGAGAGAGAGAGAGAGAGAGGGGGGGGGGGGGTGCATTTAAAAAAACACACCTTCCTGTGAAATGCAATATCTTGCAATTGAAAGTTGGGTCATCCCACTCACTCTGTACATCAACACTGCCCCCTGCAGGTGGCTCACAGATCTCAGCTGGTAGGAAAACATCACATCATAATTGATTATTGATTAGTAGTCCACTTTAAAGGAGCTCGGAAATGTACTGTAAGAGGTTTTAAGTACAGGACTGACCTTGTGGTTAATAAATAGCTGAGGAGCCATAGACAGAAAGCCAAATGCGTACACTCCTGTGATGGAAAACAAGCGACGTGACGACTTGTCAGAAGTCCAAAAGGAAAACAACTGAAATATGAAGCTTCTGTCCCTACATTACTGGCATACTGTACTGTACTGTACTGTACTATACTGTCAAACAATTGCACTCAAAATGATTCAAAACCAGTCTAAATTACATTTATTTACCACATGTACAAACTACTCACCATTTTTGAATAAGCCAACAAAACAAGAACACATTGAATAGCTCAACACAACAAATATTATTTGCAGTTCCTCCACCTTCACCGCAAAGTGACACTTTTAATCTGAAAAGTATATGATAAGCATATTTACAATTTAGTAGCGCACCCTGTCGCTGTCATGATCGGCTGCAGACGTTTTGCATACTCAGACGTCGCTTTTTTTTTTTCATTTTGAGTGCGACCGAATAAAATCTAGGTTAAAACTTCCTGTTTTGCTTGAACAAATGTCACGAATTTGACAGCTGGAAGAAAATGGAAATATGCTCAGATAACACAATGATTATTAATATGACCTCACCAGTCACCAGGCTGTTGACCATCCAGGAAAAGTAACTGTTAAAATTGAACACATTGATGTGTTAATTCACCTCATTATGGCCACACACACACACACAGACTAACACAGATTTTAGTTGTCAAATGCACGCATTTAACCCAGGGATGAGTAAACGTTTGTGCTCAATGGCCTCTTTTAATTGTTTTTTTTTTTTTAAACGGACAGCGGGCCCACTTCATTCGTATTTTACTAATAAAATGTTTACAAATTCAACAAGTCTCCGTTTGAATTATATTATTTGTAATTATTTGACCAATTAATACAACCTATAAATACAGTACATGTTGAGCATACTCAACATACTCTATATGTAAGATTATTCATTTGACTATTTTCAACAAGTCCGTCATCCAATTATTGAATTAGTTAGATGAATAAAAAAATGTCAATAACGCACGAATACATGTCAAATGTGTGAAATTCATTTCAATTAGAAAATAATAATTCATTCTCATTTCAATTCTATTATTCATGACCTACAAACCAATCACGTAATCGAATAATTACAAAATAATGAAATGAAGATAGAAGGTCAAATACATCAATTAACCTATTACCGAATGCACTCACTGGAGTAAAAATAATGAAATACATTTGAATTGACCAATTTTGAAAATGCGTCCCGTTGCTCAGGTAAATATGTTGGGCGGGCCGGATTAAAGAACGGAGCAGGCAGAGTGTGGGCTGCCAACCATACTTTTCCCAGCCCACATTCCATCGTGCCACAACATTTATTCACCTGAAGTGCATTTTGTGCTTGAGCTTCCTTACTGGTTGTGTATATAACTAATATATCTAATCGTATCAATCAGGGAAGTGTTGCGCATGACGGCGCCGTAAGTGTCCAAGCGGCTGGCGGGAGTGAGACGTGATCGCGTGGCGACGCCGGTCAGACCGAGTCCAAATCCAAATCCAAACGACGAGGCGGAGGAGAAGCGATTTTGACCGTGAGCCACTCACCTTTTTTGCCGTAAGTAAGCCAGTGAGAAAATAGCTCCACTGATGCACAGGGGATAGATCAAGTAGGACAAGTACGTGGACGCCTGGAGAGAAACAGCACGTCAAACGTGCGTAAAAGTAGGAAATCCAAACATTGGCAAGTAGAAGCACCTGCTTGTCAAACTGCACTGTCCTCTGTTCTTCTTCGTCCAGCTTGTTTACCTGCACCTAGAGACCCAACTGTTGACCATCACATCACTTTGCACAGATGCTAACGTGAGTGCGCTTCCTTCGGTACTCACGGTGGGTCGTCCCCAGTTCACCTTGATCCGAAATACTTTAAACACCTTCCACACCTGATGAGACAGCGTACCGGCGCGCCGTTCCAATTTCCGTTCGGTGCTCGGTGTTATTTCGGACGTGTCGCAACAATACCTCCACACATGCTGCCAGCCCGACAGGAAGTAACACGAGCAGGCTGGTCTCCTCCAGCAGATGCAGGAAAATCAGCAGCGTGCCCAGACTTCGCCACAAAACTGTTCGGAATGTGTACAAAATGTAGTTCTTTGCAGTCTCTCGTGTCATGGTTTGTCTTTGCACATGAGAGCCTCTCACCGGATTTCCTGGACATTCCTGCCATGCTCTTCTTTTTCCTCCACGAGCTGATGTCATTTTTGAGAGCCAGGAGTTCACATATGAGCTGTGAAGGTCAGAGGTCGCCAACGCAGAGACAAACAGCCGTTCGCACTCAGCGAGTGACAGGAAAAAGCCTACTCGAACATCTGAACTTCACTTGGGGTGAATCAAATGGCGGAAGGTATGTGCTGATTCCCGTTTAACATGAGTTTGATTGTGACTGATTAATTATGAACACAACCACATCCTTAAGTTATCGTTAAAAAAAAAAAAAACTTGCATTGAAACTGGGGTGTGTAGACTTTTTACATCGACTGTGCGGGCAAATGTAAACGAACTTACTTGCAGGGCCGTGATGAGGGCGTTCAGCAGTAACAGGTACAGATTCGAGGCCGCCAGAGTCCCTTTAATCTCATCAATGTACTCCTCCGAGAAGCCTGCACGAAAACAAAAACACAAATACGTAACTCCGTTTGAAAATACTTCCAAGAAATACTTCCTTGCAGCGGCTTTTGGGAACGTATGCCTCCATTCATCCTCACCGAACTGCCGCAGGGAGTAAACCACATCCTGGAGATGAACCCAAAATCGGAATCTCCTCAGAGAAAGGCCCTCGTAGGACACAGTGAGGGGCAGGCGGGTGGTGCTTGTGTTGATCTCCTGTGGAAGGACGCACAGAAGAGTAGTAGCGCGCCCATGCGCTGCAATACATACGCCACATACTGAGAGACTGGAAGAGTCACAGAAAGCCATAGAAGTGGCCCTCCTTGGAAATGTTTTGGATTTTGCCGTTCAGCTTCCTTTCAGAGAATGAGGAGCCAAAAAGTACCGAAGCATTGAACAGTTGGATACGTGCGTTTAAAAGTTTACAGAAGGTCCAATTAAATTCCCCCGCAAATGTTTTACATACTCTCAGTTCAGCACACGCAAATTCAACTCGTCGCAGATTTATGTTTTTTTTTTTTTCAATTCTTTTTTCTAATTTTTTTCAAGTTGTTTTTTAAAAATTTATTTTTTTTGGGTTAGTCCCGAAAACACTTATTGGCCGTTTATTCAAGATTTTTTTTTTTTTTTTTTTTTGCATTTATAATAGGTCTCAATAATCTGATGATTTGGGCTCTCCGTGGTCCAGCCCGGTCCTTATTGGCCGAATAGCGGGGGGGGGGGGGGGGGGGGGGGGGGGGGTCAAGTGTAATGAATTTTAGGTTCATCCTGCAATTTCACCTGAAAGCCAAATATTCCTCACACTTTGTGAGACGTGTGTGGTGTAAGGCTGCTTTACCATGAGATCTCTGACTCTGAAGCTGAGCTCGTCGATGAGCAGCAGAGGAAGGTAGACGATCCGTCTTCCTTCCTGGGAGCTGACAGAGAACGTTTAAGTTGAAACGGATCCACTGACTCATGGGGGATTTCTCCCTTAGCGCAGTCCAATCAGTGTTCTAAAGCTGTGATAAGTTCTGCAGAGCATTACTCTACTACATTTCGTCGCGCGACTTACATTCTAACGTAGCGGCGCATGTCGCTGGGGAGTCCTCCCTTGGCGAAGGTGAAGTCCTCTGACATCATCGTGACTGACAGCCGGGGTCTCCAGTGGGATACAGGATGCTTTAATTTGGAGCGCTAACGAAGCCACACACGCACAAAAACAATCCATTTGTAGTTTGTTTTGTTTTTTTCAGATGGTAGAAATGGGAATGTTCTGGAAAGGACTTGATCGTAAAACAAATACATTTTCAAGACAGTGAAAGTGCTCGAAGTTACCTAAAGTCCTTTAGAAGCTTATAAATAGCCACTTTGAAGTGCTGGGAAAATTGCCGTCCTAAAACGCAGCAAAAAATCAAAGTCCTATAATTGCATAAATTGCACTCATCTCTTTGGGGGGAAATAATGGATTTTTTTCAAATTAAATTCTTACTTAAGTATAAAATCTTGTCACAGTCTGTCAGCCACACCCATCGATTTAAAGCTTTGTCGATGACTCATTGTCGGATTGTTCAACGCTCACCCTTGCAAGACGCCGTGAGTCCCCTGTGCCTTGCGCTTGCGACAACGAGTCGTGTCATATAACTTTTGCCTGTGACTGGCCTGCTACCTGTGGATTCCGGAGCATTACATGCCCCAGGACAAATTCACAATCTTCAAAGTCTCACCATCTTGCGTGATCTTAACTGCTCTGTATTCGGGCTATGAAGTGATCTGTCACAGCTAATGTTGAAGTCATTTCCAACTATTCCGGTGGTTCAGTGTGCTGCACTTGTGTCCTACACCACACTTGCCCTGTGATTAATTGAGATTATTTCATCAAAATGACCCAAATTAATGAATCAGTAGATTATTTTTTTGTTTTATTATTGAATGCCACGACTCGTTTTTTTTTTACTACAGATTCCATTGGTGAGACATCCATAGCTGACATAAATGGTATCAATATTATTTTATTTGAGTGCCTCTTGTACTGTATACAGTAGATTAGGGGATGTCGTCAATCATTGCCAACTGTGGCCCTGCGAAGCCCTTTGAGACTCTTTTGCGATTAAGGGCTACACAAATAAACTTAACGTGTCCGCGTACCTTCTGAGTGTCTCTGCGCCCTTCAGCGTTTGCGGGGCTGATGTGGGTGGTAAGCAGAGCTGCGTGGTGCACCTCTCGCCTGTCCTCCAGCGGGGAAACACTGGCCTTGTGGACGTACACCACCGCATATAAACTGCCGTTGGCTCGAGTCTCTTCTGGTAGGGGAACGTTCACTTGCCTGCATGCACACACCAGACGATGCAGCGCATAATAATAACCTCCCTTTTGTTTTTATTGTTGACTCACAAGATAGAAGCTGGAGAAAACTAACACACAACACAAATCACCGATTAATACGTCACCCATCATCTTACCCCTCAACCAGAAGCATACTACAAATGAAAGCAAACCCTCAATCCAATGCACCACTCAAAATAGCCATCTCAATTTCATAAAATATTTCCATTTACAGTATATTCATCCAACAGCGTGGGTAACATTTTGGGAAACACACACCGAAAATAAACACTGTCATAGAATTAAGACAAAAATCACTCGCTTAAGACACGAAAACAAGAAGCCTATGCAGGAAACTACAGTACAACATCAAGTACTTTTCCAGTGGCGTCGATGTTTCACAATAGCCGAGCTCATGTATTTTCCAACGTAAAGTTTTTTGTGTGTGTCATCTTATACTTTAAAACTAAAGTAAATGCCGTACAGGTACTATGTTGCCCTACAGCACAGTGCAGTATTTATGTAATAATTTCTTATTCCCTAATCCCTATATGAGACCACACCATGAACCGTAAGAATAGAGATTGGCTTTGTTATACTTGCGTGAATTCAGTAAGGTAATACAAAGTAAATGTTAACCCACCTCTGAAATGTCGAGCGAGGGTCGAAAGGATCAATTCTGAGAGCCAGGTTGAGCTGACTGTTCTCTGGAACAAGGCAGGTGAACACACTCAGCTGGACAAAAAAAAAAAAAAAAAATATATATATATATATATATATATATATATGAATATGAATATTTGTCAGGAGTGTGGGGGTACTCGTGGGGTGTGTAAGCATCAGAATGTACCTGCAGTCTGGGTCTGGCCGACAGGTAGGAAGTGATGCAGCCCTCCCGTAGGCCCTCATCGCACGGCTTGGTGTTGAGGAATCCGTAGAGCAGCCACGCGGTGTGGGCCGTGTAGACCATGAAGACCCCCAGGAGGAGCTTGGATGTGGCGCTCCTCTTGCTGGAGCAGCACGACGGGAACATGATGCAACGACCCCGCCCCCCCCCCCCCCCAAAAAAAAAAAAAAAAATCAACAAAGGAGTGAGAGGGAATGGGACTTGGTGGATTAAGGTCTTCTGCGGTCCCGCCGCAGCATCCTCCTTCCCTGGATTTTTTTTTTTTTGTTTGGTTTTTTTTCTCCTTCCCTTGGATGCTGATAAAAGAAGATGCCCGACTGCGTGGGCAGTTTTTGCGCGCGCTAAACGACAACACGACCCACGTCGGAGCTTTCGAAGCACATCGATAACCTGCGACGGTCTGAGTGCACGAGTTCCAATTGAAGATCTAAGGGAATAAATAAAACCTTTTTAAAAAGTCAAGAATCTTGAAGTTGGGGGAAAATATAAACGTTGTAAAAGCGTACTAACTGTATCTGTATGAAAGGGAGGGAAATAAATGTGCGGAGTGAGCGTCATCCTCTGAAGATCTTTGGCGTTCTCGCGGTGCATTGTGGGTAGGGAACACAGCTCCTGTCTCGGAAGTTTCCAATTTTTCGCCAGCGGCAACTTCTTTCGAGGCCAATCTGTGGCTTTCTTGCGTTCTTTGCGTTTCAAGAGCGAGATTGGAACTCGGTAATCCGGCTAATTAGCTGCTATGCTAACTCCGGACTGGACAGCGCCTCCTCGAGCTCATTAAGATGTTCAAAACACAAGTCGGGTGTCATTTTTTTATGATGGGGGACTAGTTCTCCCCACCTGTCCTCAAGTCACAATTCCTTGTCCCTTGCGTTGCCTGGTCTTGGGGATTAGGTTCGCTTCGGAGATGAAACTACACAGAATGCTGCTGAGCGAATGTATGAAGCGCTCGGGGATGTATCTCCGGTCCACGGGACACTTGCGTTCAAAGCGCCTCTTAAACTCTGGCACGGGAGCCACTCAAGCCGTCGGTGCGAGGTACGCTCCCGAGGCACTTCGCTCGCCGCTCGAGTCGAGAAGACGAGCTCCGGCTCGCTCGGCGACAAACGAGCACCTGCTGCGAGGGGGAGCGTCATTGCCCGGTGAGCAGACCCTTGGGGGGGGGGTTTAGTGTTTTTGCGACGAAAAGATGCTGCAGCGGACGCTCCAAAATGTCGCGCACACATTTCAGGAAACAAATGCATCTTCTGACTCTTGCTCAGTGAGCATCTGCCGCCATTCACGATAGAAGGAAAACAGTGTAACGATAAGCAAAATGGTCACAATACGAGCGAAGAGTAGAAAAGACCTGATTCCGCTGAGCGGCGCTTGCATCAGTGCACTTCTACTTGCACAGGAAAACTTTTAAAGTCGTTTTTATTGTATCATTATTATTTTTTTTAATGTTGCGTGTGTCTTTCAACAGGGTCCATCGTCCGCCGCGTAACGACCGAAGCGCCTCTTTCCATTGTGCCGCCACCTTTTGTCGTGGTAAGCCCAATTATAATGACACATAATCAAATCGTTTTCAGTCATGATGACCTCACCCCTGTCCGGGGACTGAGAGGCAGCTTTCGCAAATGCACAGTATCACATCTTGTGATGATACACTGAACAACAAGGGGCGATCTTTGCGTGGTCCGAGTGATGCTCCGTCACATTTCACACCATTTGCACACAGTTGTAAAATAATTTCTCCTATTGTTTGACAGATGAGATTTGATCAGGAGGGAAATGTTACATCATTCGGTAAGTAAAAAAAAAAAATCCCTTTGTTGTTACAGTTCACTCACTCTATATCCTGTTTTTCTCCGTTTATAGAGAAGAAGAAAACTGAGCTGTGCCAGGAATTAAGTCTTCAGGCCAGGGATCTTCGCTTCCAGCACAGTACCAGCCTCACCACCAGAAACAACTGCATTATCCTGCGAATGGAGGTATGCTCATGTGAAGCGGGAAGGACTGGCTCACAGGAGGCTCAGCTCCCGGGGCTGCAGGGACAGAGTCGCCGCTGCGGGTTCGGTGGTGTAAAGGTTCATTTTGGATGCCGTTGGATGTCGAATACAGAAATTGAATTGGTTGGAGAAAATGTGCCTCAAAAATCACACGACGACTCATCGAACTCTGCAAGTATCGTCTGCTTTTTTAAATGTTTTTTTTTCAGCTTATGTTCTCTATCGATTTAGCCTCTGGCCTCAAATATTTCCCGATCAGATCAGACTAATGGACCCGTTAACTCGGTGACGACAAGGATAACAAGCCGTCATTGTCTCCGCAGTCTTTAAAAGCCATCGTGACTCCCCGTTGCCTTTTGGTGTTGGATTTCCGCGGCCTGGGTTTGGAGCGCTGGCTGGTGCTCGAGCTGGCCCCGCAGCTCGCTTCGCAGGCGCACTCGCTGCCTTTTGAGTTCCGGGCGCTGGAGGCCATACTGCAGCACAGGGTGAGGCCCACCGCTCATTCTTTGAACCCACTGACAAGATAAAGGCTCGAGCGCGTTTTCACCCGACAGGTAAACAACCTGCAAACCCGGCTCAATGAGGTTGAGCCGGTAATATTGGACGTTTTGGAATCTCTGGTGGATCCGAAAATCCTGTCTGCCGATAGAAGTAAACTCCACGTACTGCTGCAGAACAGCAAGAGGTAACCAAACATCCACGTGAGCTGAAACGAATGTGAGCAGTGCTGAAAGAGTGTCTGTGATTAACAGCTGTAGAATTGATCCAGATACTTCTATTTGGTTTCCCTTATTTAATTACGTTTAAGCAGCCACATTCTAGTATTGAAATCTCATGTTCACTTTATATCAAAAGCGCCGGTTCACCATTAACAGTGTTTTTTATGAACACAATTTTGTCGTTTGTCTTTTTGCGTTTCTCGAAATTCTCAACAGTTTATCAGAGTTGGAGACTGACATTAAGGTGTTTAAGGATTCCTTGCTGAAGATTTTGGATGAGGACGAAATCATTGAAGAACTCTGTCTCACCAAGTGGACAGACCCCAGAGTTTTGTAAGTTTTTGTTTTTATTTTTATTTTTTTAACTTTTTTTTCCCCAAACAAGCAAAAAAAAAAACCCATCCTATTATGATGTATTTGGATTGCTTCGATTGCCTGTCCTCAAAATGTTCAGATAGAAATCATCTTGGAAAATGCTAAATATTCCTGCATTGCTATTTCTACAACACCATAACGCTCATTTGTGATTTCCTGCCAGAAAATGTATGTTTAATTCAAAATTTGCCCAGTGTGTTGATGATTTTGGCTGTGTGATTTTGACATTTCTGGCAGTATTTAGTCCTAAATGTCAATCAATGTTATTTCACTGAATAGTCACATGGAGGCTTTTTTTTGTTAAACTCACTGTCAATCCCCTATTTCAATACACACACACAGAATGTAATTAAATATTGTTTATTTCATGATTGATGGTTCCGCTTGTATGCACAGCTATCTCTTATTCTTACATACGTTTTGTTTGTTGTTGTTTTTTTTCGTAGTAAATATTTTGTTTTTCTAGTGAGGAGAGCAGTTTGGGGATTGATCACGCAGAGGAGATGGAACATTTATTGGATAATTACTACATGCAGGTGAAAACAAGTTGATATGGATTTGACAATGATGTAGGTTAGAAGCTCGCTCCGTTCTTATACTGCGCTTGTGCCGTCGCCCCGGTCCGAATAGGCCGAAGAGCTGGGGAACGAGGCCAGGGAGCTGAAAGGCCTGATCGACGACTCGGAGAGTGTCATCTTTATCAATCTGGACAGGTACGTCTTGCTCTCCGCGCAAACCCTCCCGTCCTGAAAGCTCCATCGCTGTCTGTTGTAGCCATCGAAATGTGATGATGCGTTTGAACCTGCAACTGACCATGGGGACCTTCTCACTCTCCTTATTTGGTCTCATCGGCGTGGCCTTCGGAATGAATTTGGAGTCGTCTTTTGAAGAGGTGAGATTGCCTTTTGTTTTTGTTTTGGGCCATGTTTTAAAGTTTCAGCCTTCATAAGGTCCTCCAAGAGTCGTTAGAAAAGACGGAAGGGTCAAAGACATGTTTCTCATATATGATGAATATTTGCCAGTGTCGTTTGTGAGATGTGGTGTACGTAAAACGATATTTATTGACGCGTTTCTGTGTTCCAGGACCCTCGCGTTTTCTGGCTGGTTACAGGATTCATGTTCCTCGGCAGCGGCCTGATTTGGAGGCGACTGCTGTCATTTTTGGGACGACACCTCGAGCCTGCATTACTCCCACCGGTAATACTCATACACACACGCGTACAGTACGGTTTAAATACTCCCAAACACCTGATAGAATTGATTACAATTGTCTTCTTCTTCTTTTTTTTTTGTTTTTTTTCCCGGTTTTTGATAGATTCCTCCAGTTTGGAAGAGAAATCTGAAGGCTGGAGTGAGGTGATGCTAAGAAGCACTTTTAAGGGCAATAGACTGAGCTCATGTTTTGCACAAAGAAGACACAAAGGAGGTGTTTCCCATCAGCATCCTGTTCAACTCCTTAAAAAAAAAAAAAAAAAAAAGATTTGTATGTCCTCGCGCATACAGTGTCTTCAAAATGTGCCACGAGTGACATTGGTCATATATTGGTCCCCCCACCACGAGCCAAACAAACATGCCTCTCATTCACTTATCCATTGGTGGGGGGGAAAAAAAAATCATTTCAGAGTGTAATGTAGAAAAATGAGACCTGTGTCATCTCATTTTGTTGTTATTACTGCATTCTATCATAATCATGTGTCAAATGCACGTATTGTTTGTGCCATATAATGACAATAAGATATATTTTTGTGTGTAACTATTTTAAATACGCTTCACATTTTGATGATTTTAATCCAGTCAATTCCTCAACCTTTTTCATCTACTGACTCATCCTTTCTTTTACATACTGTAAATGCATTAAATGGTCCACACCTCTCCCAAAAAAAAAAAAAAAAAATGGTTTTTCCAAGTGTTCAAAGCCGCAATTGTTAATAATATCTCTGAACATAAAGAAAATGTAATTACATTTTCCTGCCCGTTGGTCACAGTACAGCTCATTTTCATAATTTGATTGAATTCCACTAACTGTTGAATCACACCTCTGTATATATTTTTTCCAATTGTCAGAATTGAAGTGAACTTTGACAAATTGGACTTGATTTTTGTAGTTCGTCTTGTACTTTTTGAGCCATGTACAGAGGATAACTAGGGCCGAGCACATATTCAGGTAGGAAGCAAATGTTTTGGTAACAGAATATTTGCAGTACACATTTGCTGCCCAAAAAAAACAACAACAAAAAAAACCAATTAAAGAGCAAAGATACTTTTCCAGAGGAAGGAATCATACTGGCGTTTAGATAAAAATCCAAAGTCACCACAAAACGACTTTTTTTGTGTGTTTTGGGGGGATGATCACCAATCGTGATAAACTGCGGGTCACAATCGAAACGAGTATCCCTGATGTTTCCCAAGCAAAAAAAAAAAAATATATATATAAAATGTCTATATATATATATATTTTTTTTTGTTTGTTTGTTTTTTTGACAAAACTTTGTTGATGTGTGTTTTTGTTTTTTACCCGATAGAGGGCGCTATCACGTTGCATCACCTGGACCTTATAAACTTCACAAAAATCGAGTGATTTACACATTAATATGCACACGATGATGATGGTGGTGGTGATGGTGATGAGTGTCGCGTTGTGACACGGTTGCGCGGTGCGGTGCGACGCAGCTTCCGGCAACCCGTCGGGCTGGCTGACTGCGGGGTTATGAAGAAGAAGAAGAAGAAGAAGACGGCGGGGGGGGGGTACGGCCCGTCAGCATCCAGCCCCGGCCCGTAGGACTATGGCGGCGCCCACGGCTCGTTTGGACGACGGCCGGCCGAGTTTATGTGCAGATGTGCCGCCGACAGGAGCTGCCGCAGCCGCCGCCGCCGCCGCCGCAGAGACGCTCCTCCCGACGGCTTGCGTTGCTAATGATGATGATGATGATGATGGTGGTGGGCGACCTCCGGGGTCCCCGGGGAAAAGCGGCGGCGCTTTCGCGTCCACGGTGGACCTGGTGGACTATTTCGACGGGACTTTGTCTTTGTGCTTCGGGGACGGG
This sequence comes from Phycodurus eques, assembly GCF_024500275.1. Taxonomy (NCBI): domain Eukaryota; kingdom Metazoa; phylum Chordata; class Actinopteri; order Syngnathiformes; family Syngnathidae; genus Phycodurus; species Phycodurus eques. Next base: position 29,752,474 of record NC_084528.1, on the reverse strand, counting down.
AGCCCCGCAAGCCCCGCAAGCCCCGCAAGCCCCGCGGCGGGCAACAGCGACGCCGTGACGGCGATCACCGAGGAAATGCTTGTGCGAGGGGACGAGTGAGTTGTGCCGCTCCCGGGCTCCCCGATCGTCAGCCGGCGGCATCTTTTCGCAACGAGGTTTATTGCCTCTTCGATGATCTCAGTCCATCAAAAGATGAATGATGCGCTTTGCAATTACGACGCACTTTTGTACGTAAAGCGGATCGCGCCGTCGTAACCCCTGTGCGGGTTTCTCCATGTTAAAAAAAAAAAAAAAAAAAAATCGTTTCATACGCACATATAATATATTAGTCAAACCGCATGTACATATCAACCATCACATCAGCTATATTTGCATATGAAATACGGGACTAATATTTTTTTAATCGACTAATATTATTAGTCATACTGTATACATGCACATTTAAAGCATTAGTCAGATACTGTGCTATGGCGTTTGGTGGCGAAAACAATAACCAAACCTCCGAGTTGCGAGGCAGACATGCTAACCACTAAGTCCACGTGCTGCCAGAACAACAAAATATGTTTTTGTTTTGTTTTTAATATCAGCATAGCTCTTGTTTTGGATCCGATTAAACTTTTTTTTTTTTTTTTTTTTTAAAGGTGGTTATTTACATATATTATTGATTTACATATATATATACATATATTACATATATTCTTTATTTATACATTAAAATGTTGATAGTTTATGTTCACAAGAAGTAGAAAGTGCATCTGTTTGGTGTGTGGGGCTGCAACTAATGACTATTTTAATAACTGATTAATCTGTCTATTTTTTCAATTCATCGATGAATTGCATAAAATAACTTCATTTCCATCCATTTCTTTAAAAAAAAAAAACAGGACATTATTTCAAACTGACAGCGTAGAAAATGCACAAACATGAATGTCAGAAAACAGGTTTCCGAAGTCATCGCAGGTGTTTATAAACGTCTTATTTTGTTTTAACCCAAAGATAATCAGTCGGCTTTCGCGGAGGACTACAGAAATCTGAAACTGTTTACGGTTGAGAAGCTGAAATTCTGACGATTTGGACCATTTTAAGTTAAATGTGTCGAAAACGATGAATCGGTTAATCAAAATCGATTACTTGTCTATTAATCAATTGTTGCACGTCTTATTTAGATCAAAGGTTTCTTGCATTTGTTCTGAAAAACGGGGCTGTTTACATGATTTGCAGATTAAAATGTTGATGGGTGCTCATTGTGCATAATGTAGTAATGGCGTCTGTGTGGTGTGGTAATCTCAACGTAATGCAGGTTTTTTGTTTGTTGTTTTTTTTTGCCTCTCTTTCTCTGTCTTTAGCTTCCCAAATCTTTTTTTTTTTTTGCTGCCCTGAAATAGCGTTTGTGTGATTGCTTTAACTTTTGAAGTAAACAGAACAAAAACGAAATGGAGCTTTTTGAGTTCTTTGTGTCTGAAGAAGCAGCGGGCAATGAAAAAACAAAACAAAACGAGGCTCCGTCAATTTGGACGCAACAGACGTGACTTGACATGTGTCCACAGGATCCGGAATGCCTTAACGAAAAGCTACGGGCAGACGATGCCGACGGATTGGAAACATTCCCGAACTCGCTCCCTCCACGCGCCCGCATGCAACCCGGAGGAGATGGCGGTCAGTGACTCCACACTCCCCTCCCCTCCCATTCTCCCCTCCCACTGTGTCCCACTTTCACTCCCCGCCAAATCTCTCTTCCATTCATCTGACAAATCTCAACCGTGCCCCGAGCCGGTGATGATTAACCCCTCCCCCCCGCCCCCGGCATGGCGGCGTCTACTTAGAGTCGCCGGACGAGCGACGTCGCGGCGGATGCGTCCGAAGCGGAGGAGCTGAGGGAACAGCTGGACATGCACTCCATCATCGTCTCGTGTCTCGGCGAGGAACCGCTCTTCACAGCCGAGCAGGTGAGCGGCGCCTGAGAGCTTTTCAAATGCAGATGATGCAGCATCTTAAGCAGGCTGTGGAGGGATTTGGAGGTGTTTTTATCTGGCGTATCTGCAGGCCTGATGTGTGTGCGTCAACTCGGTGCGTAGGTGATCGAGGAGCTCGAGGAGATGATGCAGGACTCGCTTGACTTTGAAGCCGAGCGCGATCCTTCGCAGTCTGACTTGTCCGGGATCTCTTGGGATGCTGAGCGACCCGGAAGAAGTCGCAGCTACGAAGAAAGTGAGTGTGTGCGATTCCGCTGGACTTTTGTGCGCGTGTCGATTCTCGAGTCGTGCGGGTCACGGTAATCAGCAAAAGTTGAATCGGCGGCAACTGGACTCTTCTTGGTTGTTGAAGATGTTTCACCTTCAATCCAAACAACAACCCACACGTTTACATTGGAGGACTCCACACCTGAACTTTGGAAGTGAGTAAACCTTTCGGATTCAAGTTGAAACATCTTCAACAAGCAGTTGTCACAGGCAGTCCGCTCCGTTCTTTAATCTGGCCCACCGAGCATTTCAATTCTTTTCATCTGTCCTCTAATTTTTGTTGCATGAATTGGTCCGTTCTCCCCCCCCCCCCCCCCACGAGCCAAACAATCATTCACTCCGCGTTCACATGGTCATCAACTAACAAAGTAAAACATGAGAATGAATTATTATTTTATTTAGGAACGGGCAAGTACCGATACCAGGTATCGGTCTTGGGCCGATACTGGCATTATTTCAATGTATCCGGTTCTTGTGAAGGCTACTGATACTGAACACCGATACTTAAGGAAAAACAACATCTGACATCAAGTAAGTCCTCCTTGCCAGTAGTTGGCGCTACAATGCGGCGGTCTGTCACATCGGTGAATTGTGTGCATCAGAAACATCGAGAGGTTTTTGTTTACCATAATTTGTCATTATGTTGATTTAAATGTTATGTATGAAAAGTACAAGTGCTATCGGTACTCAGTGAATACCCACGGACCCTCGCATACTGTGGCCCAAGCGCGTGTCGTCATTGTGTCCCTGGGAAATACGCTTAACCACGCACGAATGTTGTTGGATGTTTAGTGGCGGTAGCGGTCGGAGCGGCTGTTGGCGCAGAATGGCAGCCACGCTTCTGCCAGACTGCCCAAGGGCAGCTAAGGCGACACAGGTGCGCAAAACACATGGTGGCGGTTTAACCCCACTTATTCAAGAATATTTGGGGTTCCCCAAAACAATTTTTTCAGACCGCAGGGCATCCACTGTATTCATACTTTTATCGTCTGAAAAAAAGCGTACATTTTCTTATTAAAATAAACAATTTTACACACATTTGGACTTTTTTGTGATTTGTTATTTGACCTCGTCTACAAAATTGCCCGGCCCATCTGTTCACTTTAAAAATCAAATGTGGCACCACAAAAGTTTGCCCACGCCTGCTTTAGTGACGACTCAAAGGTGGCCATTTTGTGCGTGTGTGCGCGCCCGCGCGCAGGAGTGTGTCGGCTAAACGTGACGGCGCTGAACGAGCGTCTGGAGGCGACGGAGCTCGCCGTCAGGAGGCTCTCGGAGGAGCTGGTGCAGCATCTGGCTCTCCGGGACGAGCTGGACTTCGAGAAGGAGGTGAAGAACACGTTCATCTCGGCGCTCATCGACCTGCAAAACCGGCGGAAGGAGCGCGGCGAGGCGCTGAAGAAGAAGAAGAAGAAGCCGAAAGGGGCGGCGGCAATGTCGCAGGGCCGCGCCGACAAGCCGCTCGGATCGGTGAGTTTATCCCTTCGTGACCAACCTGTGGATCTTTTCTGATTTGTGGCCTCTGATTTTTATTATCGTCTCATTTTACGCTCCTCTGCTGTTCTTGCTTCATCCTCAGCGTTTCAGCGTGGCGGGCCTCTCTTCTGTTATTCAAAACAGCTTTCGCCAAACATTCGGGAGCGCGCGCAGTGAAAGACAGGTTCATTGGTGTTTTTTGTTTCACGTAGTAGCTGAACCGACACTACTCGCAAAAAAGTTAGAGTGATATTCGGCTTTTGGATGAAATTTCAGGTCGAACCTAAAACGCACAATAAGCTTTACAGGTGAGCTTCATTTGGCCACTAAACTTTCATTTTTACCGCTCGGAAGCCCATTGTCCCTAACTTTTTGGCAGTTGTGTGTGTATATATGAGCAAAAGTCTTGGGACATCGCAACATGATCAATTAACTACAGAAGGGCAGGGCAGCGACTCCTTTGAGTTCAGGGGCCGCATTCGCCTCAATAGGAGCTCAAGTGGGCCGGACTAGTATATTTGTGGCTTAAAAAGCGCTAAGTAATGTCTGTTCTACACTTTCTCCATTGTTATAGTGCCAATAATTACAAGTGCATTTGGAAAACATTCACATTTATTGGTTATCATTCGCTGTAGGCGTCCCAAATACTTTTGTCGTTTGGTTTCCTGCAATAACGTGTGCTGTATAAATCCCGGTTTGCTGAACTCATTGCCGATTCCACATATTCATTTGTCACGTCACAAAAGTATTTGACCACCGTCATCCCGTACGAAAACAAAGGACGCCCTCCTTCCGTCGAGGAGCTCCAGATCCTGATCAAAAGTACGTTTCTTTCGTCTCCATCATGAAGTTTGACTCAGCAGGAAGTGAGCCCTCACTCCCATCTCCCACCTTTCAGTTCTGCATGCGATGAGGGACGACAGCGACAAGGTTCCAGCTCTCTTAACGGACTACATTCTCAAAGGTGGGCCTTTCTCCAACTTCATTTTCCACGGCTCATTTTGCATCTGCATTGCACAATATGTCTGTTGTGGTCGGTTTAGTTTACATTGGTGAACTGGCTGTGTTGTATCGGCCTCTGCTCTTTAGCTTACCCTTCTTAGCAACCTGAAAACGATCCAGGGTGACCTTTGACCCAATTGCGGTACTTGGAAGGTCGACCAGAATACAACAAAGTTCCAGCGATAAAAAACAAACCCAAAAAAAGTCACCATCTCGAACTGTGTTGAAAGCCAAAGAGAAAAAGTGTGTTTTAACAGAGGACTTAAAAACAGGAAGTGAACCGGTCTGTCTAATTAAACAAACGAGAAATGAATGAAACGAACAAATGAGAAATGCTGCGTTTCTCATTTTTAACATTCACCGTGACGTAAGAGTAAAATAAAAGCAACCATGTCAAACGTGACAACATCGTTCCTACATACGAACAAAACTACATTTTGATCATCGAGTCCTGAGCATATCGTCATTGTCGGGCGGAGACCTCCTCTATCCAAATTTAGTCAATTCCATATTTTGTTTCACAAATTGAAACTATTGGTCAGTCCTCCTGTGGGTCTGTTTTTATGTATGTATGTATTTATTTTAGTATTTTTTTTACAAATTATTGGCCAATCTAATTACTTTCTTCTTCCTTCTTTGACCAAAAACAAAAAGTGTGACAAAGGCAAAGGCACATGCAGAGATGATGATGGCTAAAACGCTGCACCGATGATATCACATTCCATTGAAAGGCATCTTTTCCCCCCCCAAAATGTGGAATGTTGGAAAGGGTATTTTGCGTGACAAACATCCCTTGTACTTGCAAATGTGTCCCGTTCGGTCTCCATTTTGTCTCGTCCTTTGTGTTTGCACTCTTGATTTATGCTCTTAACGCTGCCTCCCATTCGCTAGCTGCGGTGTGAGCGCCAGCCGGCCGGGGGAGGTTCGTGACCTTTCTTCGTGTGTTGTTGCTCACTGTGGCGCGCCGTCCCTTTTCCACACTGTAACTAACTGTGGCGCACTTTGACCCCAGTTTTCCCACTTTGCGCTTGGATGCTTTATTTGGCGTTTAACGACTGAATGTGACACACTTCCGCGATTGGATGTCTCGTTTTTCATCAACCCGTGGCATACGCGAAATGTAAATACTCACTGGCACAACGTTCGCTACATTTGCACCCTCTAATGTGATCGAATACATTCCAAGAAGAGCTGTATCAAACATTTAGCGTTTTCAATTTAGGCCCAGAAATCTTAATTTAACAATATGTTTATTGCGGTTGCACTGATGTAGAACTGCATTCTAATTGCAGCAAATGACCTCAGCGTAAACTACACTCACAATAATAAAACTATTGCTAAATCAACTCTTTTCTGACAGCGTGGTATTTTAGCTGGAGCTCTTGTATCGGATGTCATTCAATGTATTGTGGTTGGTGAATGTGTATTTGAATCGGTGTATTATAATGTTTTTCCCAATTCCCCGCCGCTTTATTTTGCCACGTGTTGGTTTTTACCACGGACTCCGCGCTGAGGCCTCACACATCACTCTGCTAATATTGATCTGCTGTTCCAGTGCTTTGCCCAACGTAGCCTGGAGGGATGGAGCCGCCGAACGCCGAGGCTCCAGATGATCAAGATGATTGGTTTTCCCAAAGATAAAGCACAATTATGTAGCGATTGCTTCATTTCTGCATGTTGTTTCCTCGAGATGTGCCCCAGTGTTTTATTCATTTACTCGTATTCCTTGTGATTTTTGATGCGTCTGTGTTAGTTTGGATTCTTAACCTCTTTTGATATTTATTTCTTGTCCAAGGAATATGCCTGAGTAGCAATGCGAGCAATGTAGCTGCTCTGCTTGTGCGATGCCAAGGGCTTTGCATTCATCCAAAAGTGCTTACAACCTGGTGAGCAATGATCGAATGTGCACAAAGCGCGACGGGGCTTCCGGCCTAATCTACGCAGAGGTCTAATTGACAGACTGACTATGCATTGGAGTGATAATTAGTACTGTTGACCCAAGCACGGCCACCACTTTTGGTGTACCAGACACACGGGTGTCGATGTGCCTGCTGTGCACGGAGCAGTAAATACTGCAGGACTTCTCCTCGTGGATGTATTGTATACACGCTGCCTTTCTAACTTTTTTTGTACACTGTAAAAGACGTATGAATCAGTGAATGTCGTATTCCTAGACAATGTGTTTCCTGATTCATTGCTCATTTGTTTTGCAAATGTTTCATTTGAAATATATTTATAAGACCACATCCTCGTTGGTGTCTGTGATTTTTATTTTTATTTTTTTTTCTGTCAGTGTCATACGGTTGAAAATGTGTTTGGTATTGACACAAATGTGAAATTAAACATGGCACATTTTCAACGGGGAAGTGATCATTTAGGCTGTGGGGGGGGAAATGAGATTGTCTTCACATCAATGCACACTCAGAAAAGTAAAAATGTAGATCACGCTTGCCCAAACATTTTGCCATCAAAATAAAACAAAATGACTTTTGGTTCCTAGAACCCATAAGGACAGCTCTTAGTAACATTTTTTTACTCTCTCAAAATATTTTACAGCCACTGACATTGTCAATCAAAACTGAACACTATTACCTTTGTAAAGGCAAACTATTTGATGCTGCTCTTGTATTAGATATCATATTGTGCAATAATGGTGTGGCTGACCTCGATTTAACGGACCAATAGGGCGAGGGGCCGGCCATTAAATCCGATTGTCAGTTCAATTGAAGCGCTTTTTTTTTTGGGTGGACTAGAAACACCCAATACGGTGCAAAATTATTGTCAGTATATTTAAAAAGCTTGAAAATGTTTGGCCAAACGCATGTCGCTGGTGCATGGGGAGGAATGATTTTGGAGACCAACCGGACACTAAATCCGAACACCGTTAAATCGGCGTCCGTTAAATTGAAGTTCCAATGTATTGCTGTATACCTGTACACTGACGAAGAACACTGCAGACATTTTAATTGCGACAACAGGTCGCCCAGTTAAAACTGACCCCGAACTTGGGCCTTATCCCGAGTTGAGGAAGGGGCACTGACCTTTGACCTCTGATACCATACATCAACTATTCTTTACATTCAGCACTTGCAGTACCTTTCTTTGACGTGTAGTAGCCTACAAGAATTTCTAAATGTTGCAGCTAGTAAGGAATATGCGCTGATCGAATGCTTCGTCGAACAATACTGATCGCTAACTTTTCTGAAGAGGCTGAAGACATTTGGACACCAAACGGTCTTGGCTGCGTGCTGACAAAAGCTTGAGTGCAATACTGTTGCCCGCCTCCTCGTCACACTTTCCAAAACAACACAAACGCCTGTTAAACATCTGCAAAACATTTGTGCTCTCCGAGATAAAAAGTTCTTTGGCTGAACGCTGCACCGCTCGGCAGTGTGGGTCCAACCGGCACGCGCAGCTGCAGGCAGACATCTTAACGAACGTGCGTTTGAAGAGTTTACCAAAAGGATATCATGGAACGAGTGCAAGGCCTTCGCTTGGTGATGTGCCTTCTGCTGCTGACACAGTGCGCACACCAGCAAAGCCCGGAAAAGAAGAAAAACACCAAGAAAGGTAAGGTCACGAATAACATTTGACTTCACCCCCACGAACTGCTCTTCAACATTTCTTTAACTCACGGCAGGCTCTACGAACGCTGCAATCGAGGAACTGAGGAAACAAATTGAAGACATTGTTTTCGACTTGAACTTGTTGAAAGAGCAGCAATCTCTGCAGTCAAGTAAGTTGGTTGCCGAAGCACGGACTGACCCTGATAAACATATTGTTATAAACATGCTTACACTAAGGTCGATCTATGCAAAGTAGCAGGTCATGATCCAAAGCATACCACATCATGTTCAATCTAATCTTCTCTGTCAATCTGTCCGTCCATGACAGTGTGCTTGCGTGGAACGAAGGTCCCGGGCAAGTGTTTCCTCGCCGACCCGGTCAAGAAGACTTTCCACGTGGCCAGTGACGACTGCGTCGCCATGGGGGGCAGCCTGAGCACCCCCGTGACCGGCCATGAAAACGACCTGCTGTACGCCTACGCGCGTCAGAGCATCAGCCCGGAGGAGCCCATCTGGCTGGGCGTCAACGACATGGTGACCGAAGGCCAGTGGGTGGACCAGTCGGGGTCCAACTTGCGCTTCAAGAACTGGGAGACCGACATCACCACGCAGCCGGACGGCGGCCGCAGCCAGAACTGCGGCACGTTGTCCACCACGGCCAACGGAAAGTGGTTCGACGAGAGCTGTCGGGCCGAAAAGGCTTCGGTGTGTGAGTTTAACATTGTGTGACTTCACTAGCATTACCCCCAATTGCCTTCAAGATGCCATGTAGAGTACTAAGTACATTTCTGTATAACATTTCAAAAATAATGTGCCACATCTTTAACCACCCACTCACTTACATCAATAGTCAATACGCCATTTTCAGCATTAGCAGAAATGAAAATTGGCTGCTTGATTTGTTGAGTTAGAACGGGGAGATTTCAAGGTAACCACCACTGGATTTCTATCCTTATATTCATATATTTTTCTAACATCTGCTAATAAACATGTATTTTTCTGCCAATGCTCCTCTGTGGGATTTCTGTGCACCGCCTATGGTACAAAAAAAAAGTCAGCTTCAAACTAAAGCTGTATTTGTTCTCCGGAGCAGAGTGAGTGATCTCGTCAAAGATCAACGCGAGTTCAGATTGTGATCTCCGAGAGGTTAAACGTTCAACGGGGGAAGGTATCCGGTAGGCGAAAATAACGACAGTCGGTGTGCGATTCGGTGCGTGCTTACTGTAAACTCGATGCCAATCGGACGAGGGGCTTGCTTTTGAGCAAAGATGATCACAAAAACTCTCCAACTTCAGCTGGGCTCGATATTTGCTTTTACACGATTCTGAGTCATTTGAGTAGACGTGCCAAGCGGGAATTGTGCAATTTCTTCCACCCTCCAAACGGAGCAGAAAGAGGAGGAAACCATGTTTTCTTCTGAAACAGAATGATCCTTATTCACCAGGCTGTTATAAAGAGAACATTTTCCATCCCACCGCATCCCATCTTTTACAATCACTAGGCTTGATCTTGTTAACTCAAACGTGACCGGATACGCTCGTTAACACGGCCACGAAAACAACAATGGATCGCGAGTGTATTGTGTTGGTCAAAAAAAGAACAATATGGGGGAAAAAAACTGTGGTGTCGGTCACCGGTGCTCGGGAGAAGACGTTCGTTCAAGTATTGCTTGAGGTATGTTCACATACTTTAAATACGATACAGCTCGCATGCGAGCCAACAAAACGTTCTGTAGCCTAGCAAGCGAGTGCGAGCACCAACAGTTAAAAATGCCGGCGTTATGTCGAATCATGCTCTAAAGGGTCGGTGTGTGTGAAGTAATTTAATTACAATAAAGTAATTTAGGCGGCACGGTGGACGACTGGTTAGAGCGTCTGCCTCACAGTTCTAAAGGACCGAGGTTCAATCCCCGACCCAGCCTGCGTGGAGTTTGCCTGTTCTCCCCGTGCCTGCGTGGGTTTTCTCCGGGCACTCACACCCGTTATTTCTGTCTTGTAATGTTGGTTTGACCTGACTGTTTAGAATACATGCCCCGAATAATATTTTTAAAGATACTCGGTATACTGTACACAATTATATAAAGTAAATCAACAAGTCATTTAAAGAGACACATTGCTCCATCTTGTGATCGGATAGGGTGATTGTTTTTTTTTTTTTTTTTAAACTAGCTGATCGGCCCCAAAAATCCTGGTCGTCTAAAGCCTAAATGTTACATAAGAAACAGTCAAAACGATTTTAATACGGAAATGAGATTGGAATTAGCCTTCTAAAAAGGATTTTCTTGTCTTGAATGAGTTTGTATGAGTTTCAGTTTGGGAATTGCAATGCTTAAATACAATGACCTCTCCTACAGTATTTAATTTATTGCGACACACCTGTATATGGTGAGTTTTAGTTTGTTACAAGCTTCCATGCAGGCGGACAACAAAGGAAGCGTCTCTTTGCACCACTTTATTATTATTTTTAAAAATGGCTAAAAGGCATTTAAATAACACGTATAATATTGCTGCTCCTCAACACGATTGGTAGTACAATATCCCAAATGAAAAGCAGTCCTTGTTTCAAAAATAACACAGTCTATTTCCATTGGTCAGACGCAGGAAAGGGTGATTCGGTTCTGATTTCACAAGAGAAGTGCCGCCACTCAAGACAAACGCAGGCGGCAGCAACATGCAAGTTTGAACACGTCTAGTTTGTGAATTTGGTGCAAAAACCCGTGCAGGGAAAACAGCGTCCCATGAGGCCAAGCTTAAGTCAATCACAGAGCTACGTGGAAATCCTGCATCCAATCAGTTGCCTCCCTCCGGCTCCAGCCGTGCGCCCATCTTAGCCGAGGACTCGTCCAAGGTGGACTGGGCCTGGTAAATCACATTGTCCACGAGGGCCTGGTTGTGGCTGGGTGGCCTGTTGGGAAGCGGGGGCGCCTGCTGAGGTGACGACGGATACGCTCGGTAAACTCCCGTCTCCAGCTTGTCGTCGTCTTTCGACAGCTGAGAGTCCGCTTGCCCGGGGAAGGACTGGTACGTGTCCGACTCGGTGTAGATGCCCATCTCTGCCCCTTTTCTCAGCAGGTGGGTGTAGACAAGCGTGTCCTCAATGGAGGCGTACACATGGGACTCGTTGTCTTCGCGTGTTTTAGGGAAGCCGTTGTGCTTGGGCTGGAAGACGGCGCCATTGGGATTGTAGATGGACACCTGATGATCAAGCTTCTTTTTCTTCTTCCTGTTTGGTAGCAGGCAAGAGACAATTAGTTCTGTACAAGAGCTCAAAAAGTTCCATTTTAAAAGTCAGGCTGGTTTTATGTCTGTAACAAAATAAATCTTTAGGCTACTTATCATGTCGGTGACATATTAACACTTCTTTTTATTTATACCCGGTTGAATTGTACTTTGGACATCGTTGAAAGAAAAGGCATGCTCTTAATGATTTCTGCAGCTTTAAATAAAGGCTGAATGAATGAACAAATTCACTTTTGTTAACATTTTAAAATATAAAGTCACAAATATGAAATTGTTGCCATGTGAACTCATAATAATTCGAGTAGTTAGTGTTTTAATTACTACAGATGAAATACAAAAGACAACATTAGGTACACTTGCACAGTCTAATGATATCAAATAGAGGAGTTGTATTGTATGTAAAAATTCAGCCTTCACTTTTGATTGGCATTTACAGTGGGTTGTTTATTTAACAATGTTTAATGCGTGGAATAGTGTAGAACTGCAATATAGAGCCGTTCCTAATATTGTTGTATACATAAAATTATCCATATATTACAAAACCCTCTTAGCCAGTGTTTAGTTAATATTGTTAATTCAGTCTTTTTTACACACACACACATATATATATATATATATATATATATATACATACACATATATATATACACATTAATATACACACACACACACACATATATATATATATATATATATATATATATATATATATATATATATATATATATATATATATATATATATACACAATTTCTCATTCTATAATCTATTCTCAAATCATATTGAATGATAACACCTCCAATAAAAACTGCTGTCATCTACTGTATTTAATTGCACCAGTCATTTAGTTGAAAAAAACAAACAAACAAAAACAAACAAACAAGTGTACTTAAGAATGGTCAAAATAAATTTAAAGCACTTACTTAATTACGAAACAGACCAACACCAGCACAGCAATAAAAAGGAGCACCAGGGCAGCGACCACACTCACGATGATAATCAACAGTTGGTCTGAATGAGAGAAAATATTTGCGCAAGTTGCATTTCACTGTGTTCAGTGTACAAATTACATTATCCATTTAATAGGAGTGTAAAATATGTACTTTTCTGGACAGTTAGCTCTGTGATGACCTTGAAGTCTCCGCTCTCGGGCATGCAGTTGGACATGTTGAGGTAGAAGCTCTCGGAGACGCTGACCTCATCCGCCGCCTCGTCCTCCCTGCGGCTGTAGTCCTCCTCCAGACTGTCGAACCTCTGCACCCGGATGTTGGTGTGCCGGTTGGCACACTTGGGCTGGCTGAGGTTGACGAACCTCAAGTGCGCCTCCATCTTCGGGGGGAGCGAGACGATCCAGGAGACGGTGGCGTAGAACTCCATCCCCGCTGGCCAACCGGGTGTCGGCAGAAGGAGGGACTCTTCTCTTTTTGGCGATACTGTGAAGATGTACCTTTCTGTGTTGGACAGAAGACAACATCAAGATCAATACATCAAGTTCATACACCTTTTCCACAATCAAATCCTGCACTATTCACTGTCAAGATTGATTTTTCCTTTGTTTAATCATTACACAATACCAAAAGGGACAACTATAATGGGTTAATAAATACTCATCGGAAAAAAATGATTTTATCAATAATTTATCCGATCCTTCGATTAATCGATTAAAGAATCAATAGATTCTAAAATATTCAAAAGTGACAGTCCTAGAGGCAGATGTGCTAACGAATGCGTGCTAGTGCTAACGGCCACGATTAATACAGATTCTTAAATGAACACCTCTCCGACAGTGTCAATCAAGGTGAACATTACTATTTTGGTAAAGACAAATATCTGATAGTGTACAGCTCTTGTTTTACTATTTATTATTAGCAGTAGCTGTCATCGTCAGTGGTGTCGCACTTAGTTTTTTAAAAGTAGGATTCAAACAGTCAGTTTGTTACCTGCTATCTCCTCTTTTAAACTCGCAGACAACAAAGACTTCCCAGACGGTCTGAGCGCTTGGCCCCCCACTCTGGCCACGGTGACCGATACGTTGGTGTGGATTTGGACCTTCTCGATGGCCCCCTGAGGACAGAAGCGGCCGACAGTCGTGCCGTCGTCCTCCGTCAGGGTAATGACGCTGTCGTTGCACGATCGACCCGGCAAGGACTGCCGCAGCGCTCCGATCGAAGAGCTCAGCTCCACGGTGCCGTGCAGAGGGGGACGGAGGGCCCACGTCACGGCGCTCAGGGAGGACGGCAGGCAGCTCGGCAGGGAAGGCACCGTAAGAGGCACCGGAAACTTGGGACAGTCTTTATGTTGATTGCAAGCTGCACAAAAATATAAACGACAGCATATATGAAGGCTTTTATAGAAAGGCGGATGCAAATTGTAATCCCGGATTCAGCATACAGTGCATCAGGAACGTATTCACAGCGCTTCCCTTTTTTCATATTTTGTTATGTATCGTATTTTCGCGACCATAAGGCGCACTTAAAAGTCTTAAATTTTCTCCAAAATCGACGGGGCGCCTTATAATGCGGCACGCCTTATGTGTGCACCGAGTTCCAAAATCTGTAAATGTCGCCGTGTGACTTTGATAAACGCTCCGCTTGACTTAGTGGGAGCATTTCTTGCCGACACGCTGCTTAAATAGAGGAAAGGCGGACGTGACTGAGGACAGCATGGCTGGATGGACGAGGAGAAAATGAGAGGGTGGCTGAGTGAAATGTACGTAAAAGAGACCGGATGTTTTTTTCCACGTGTCGCCGTCCCTGTTGATCTGTGACTCCATGCGCGCCCGTCCCATAGCCGCTGTGAAAAACCAAGTGCAACAAATGAACTCGGAGCTTGCCATCATTCCGGGAGGCTTGACGAAGGAACTCCAACCGCTGGACATCGGTGTAAACAGGGCGTTCAAAGTGAAGTTGCGAGCGGCGAGGGAGCGATGGATGACAGATGGCGAACACAGCTTTACTAAGACTAGGAGGCAGCGCCGGGCAAGTTTCGCCACCATATGTGAATGGATTGTGGATGCCTGGACTAAGGTATCTGCTTTGACTGTTTTCCGAGCTTTCGCGAAAGCCGGCATCATTGATGAACAGCCCCCCGGCAACGAGACTGACTCTGACTGTCCGATCTTTCGCGAAAGCCGGCATCATTGCTGAACAGCCCCCCGGCAACGAGACTGACTCCGACAATGACGAGAGGGAACCCGGCATGTTTGATGGAGAATTCGGATACAGAAGATAAGGACTTTGATGGATTTGTGGATGAGGATTGATAAAAAAAATAACGAGTACATTGTTAAATACTTCAATAAATTACAACCGAACTCACTGTTTACATTATTAAATAAGTCAATAAAGTACAATCGAACTCAGTTTTGCTCCCGCTGCCTTTTTAAAAACATTGTTTTAGCGTGCACGCATGCTACCGTATGTTTTCAGCTAGCGTATGTTTTACCATGCCTGCGCCCAATAATACGGTGTGCCTTATGTATGTGTTAACTACAGAAATAGACCCCGTAACTGAGACTGCGCCTTTTAATACGGTGCGCCTTATGGCGCGTAAATACGGTATGCCTTATTACAAAATGGAATAAATTCACACTCTTTCCCCTCAACATTCTACACAAAATAACCATAATAACATGGCGGTGGGGTGGGGGGGAGCAAAGAAAATTTTCCTTGTTTTCTTCAATAAATATCTAAAAATCTCAAAACTTTCATGTTGTCATTGTGAGGTGTTGCGTGTTGAATTTTGAGAAGAGAAAAACTATCACAATCTATTTTGGAATAAGGCTGATAACAAAATGTGGAAAAATTGAAGCACTGTGAATGTTTTCTGGATGCTCTGTAGATGAGAGTAGATGTGAATATGATTTTGTATTATTTCAACTGTTTACAGCGCAAATACAAAAAGTCCCATTTAATAGATGAATGGATATCAATTCAAATGTGAAGAAACATTGACAAAACTGTACTGGAATTGGGACAATTCATGATGGCCATGAGTAAAAAGCCTTTAATCCAAGCAGGCGTGAGTCAAATGCGGATTTACCAATGACGCCACTGGCTGTGATGTTGATGTCTTGAGGAAGACAGTCCTGGAAAGACAGCAGAGAAACGCTTTCGGACGGGACCGTGATCTTCTCACTTGTCACGGAATTCATCTTCATCTCACATTCGGAGGCCGACTTCAGCCTCTCCATGTGCAAAGAAAGGCCCTTCATTTTCCTCAGGTCCACACGACACAACACTGCAGAGAACAGTTCAAAATGTTACGTCCTGGACTTTTTCTCCTCACATATATCCGGAAGGCAAAAGCAAAACAGGATCCCTCCCTTCAACAGAGGAGTGCTGTCATTCATGACTAAGCGGTGAGGCAATAAATAGCTTCCTGACCTTGCAACCTGGAGGCACCTACAAATCCCGCTCTCCACGTCAACACTACACTACACCTTAGTTGTGTCCAAAAAAATAAAGGAACAATTACTTCCAAAGTGAAAATTGTTGCTGACAGAGATGAATTGTTTGTTAAAAAAAAAAAAGATTTTTTTTCACACAGCAAGCCTCGACGTTACACACTGTATTGCATTTTGCCCTCGCAGCCTGTTGTGTTGTCGCAACAGCATATGAAAATGGAAGATGCATGTTACCTGCTGCAACATGTTGTATCTCAATCAGTCTTCCAAACTGTTATGAGTAGCAGAACCAAACAAGCTGCTTGGGTAAAAATGTTATTATTTAAGGGGTAATTTGAGAGAACAAAACAGCTGTTATATACAGCATGAAGTAATTACTTTGTAGAACTCCCATTTAACTGGAGCAATAGCAGAAACCCTTACACCTTATAAGAAGGGCTCTTATTAAGTGTCATTGCTGTTCCTTTAAGCTTTTTACTCCTTTTTTTTAAAGTCCAACAAAGAACCCACTTAATTTTAATGTGGATTTTGAAAAGCGCTACTGATCCAGAATGTTTGTTTTCCAGTTGTTGTTTTTTTATTTCTCATAAATAATGCATCAATCTTAATGGCAGCAGTAATAACAATAATAAAAATAAACGCCTTGGTGAGTGCAGCTTGTTACTTAACACACAACTCTAACTATGGTCCCCACTTTACACGACATCTTAACTGGCTTAGCACAAATTCTGGCCACCTAATACCATAAATATTCAAGATGCAGCACTTACATTTCATATCTGAACAATGACAGCTCTCGACAAAGGAAACTCCCAATCTAGTGAGGTCCATAGGTTCCGGATTTAAGGATTTTTATCCAAATATTGAAAACAATGGTTTCTATCAACAATGATGTCACTTATAATAATACTTTTGGACTCATAATAATTGAAGTATAATGGCTGTAATTCATGCATAGCAAATGTTAGTGAAAAGTATGATAAAATGACCAACTGATTGCTTGATCGTAAACTGGTTTACATACCTGGTGAGCTCGCCAGTGAGGATGTCACCTTGACTTTCAGGGAGAGTCCAGGAGAACCAGCTCGTCTTCTGTCCATCTCACAGTTCCTCAGAATCAGAGAAAATTCTCCCTGATTCTGAACCGGCTGTGCGTCCGTCAGAGCCATCACCAGCGCCCGCCAGCCTTTGCTGTGGTACTCGGCCGCAGTTTCCTTCTTCAGACAACGTGGCTCAGTGAGGTCAAGGAACTCAATCGCTACCCTTTTTTTATCCGTGACCTCAAAGTACCACTCCATCACGTCGTCGTCGGGAAAACTCTCGGGGAAGTTTGGAGACAGCAACTCAGAGAAAGATGTTCCATGTGGCAAAGACACTGTGATTTTGGCAAGCGCTAAAAAGACAAAAACAAAACAAAAAAAACATTTAGACTCTAGACAAAACATAGAAGATTCTATTAAGAAGCGAACTTACATTTGATTTCCTCCCCAACAGACACGGCAAACTGGTCACTTTGGACCTCCAGTCCTGGTGGGACATCCAGAGAGAAGCTGCCATCGTTTAGAATCTGACCACTGCTGATGGGGCCTGTTCTGCAGTATTTGCCAAGGACAACAGTCCCTGTTGCCTGGAAGGCCTTGAAGGTGTAGGTGTGCATATCTGGACAGGTTTCAGATGGAGGAATTTGTCTCAGACCCGTCTTGGTAAAGTCCACTTGGATCGACTTTGGTCCCGAGTCTTTCAGGTTCCAGGTGAATCTGCGGTGGAAATCCAACCACGGATCGACGCCAGAGTCCGCCTGCATGATGTCATCACTGCACGCCTCTGTGGTACATTCTAAGTAGAGATATTTGGTGAGCATTACAGCTTAGTTTAGGGATGGGCAAACTTTGTAAACTGTGCTCAAAGGCCACATTTGACTTGGACAGATTATTCATAGGTAAGGTTTTTTTTTTTTTTTTTTTTTTTTTTTTTAAAGTGTATGTAAAATATGTAAAAGTTTAATTTAATATTAAAATTTTCATTCTCAGTTTAAATGTTCATATTTCTAATTAAATTCATAATAATGAATTAACCAATGATTTAATGCTAGTACAGTAAATACGTTAAATGTAATGTATAGATAAAAATATTGATTTTACTAATATTTTTTAACATCATTTACAACAAAACAATTAATTATTGAATTAGATAAAGGAATAAAAAAAATAAAAACATTCTTTTTAATGAGCATTTTAATTTGCACGTTTTACAAACAAAACAGCACATTCAATAAAACAGATATTACAGGACTCTTAATAATGTAAATGCTTGGTGGGCCAGTCTAGCTTCTCTATAAAGAGACAATTCAAACAACACTGTTTAATTGTAACCGTTACCTATGTCTCGTGTGATCTCCACTCTGAATTCATCTTCAGGTCGGGGGCAATTGAATTCCACCGCGACGGGGGTGTCGCCTTTTAACAATAGTGAGTTGTCACACTCTTGCCTCTCCCCGGTGCACACTTTGCATAATGACCCTGTGGCCTCACTGCTGATGTTGACGGTGGTGCCTCGGTCAGGGGTGAGCGTCATTGTCTGGAACCCTGCAAATCAATGAAGGCCTGCATTTCACTCCCATTGCAGACTTCGTACACTTCCCGTACTGTAATGCTAAAGTGCAATTTACAATGGGAAACTTTTGAGTCATGAAGTTGAGATTGAAAATACCTCTGCCAAAACTAAATAGTTGCTCCTTTAATTAAAAAAAATATATATAAAAAAATGACTGAAGGGCTACGATCTTGGTTTTTCACAGTAAAGTGTGGTATATGTTTAGCCAAAATGTATTCTTTAGACTAGATAAAGTCAGATGCAAACTCCACACAGGAAGGCCGCAGCCGAGATTCAAACCCAGAACCTCAGAACCTCAAGGCTAACCACTAAGTCATCGTGCTGCCACTAGGTACCAGAATGTCATAAAATCTGACTTCAATTTGGCTTAATATTACAGTTTCAGGCCCAGCATACTTTACATTCTGTAATTTCATTCAAATTGGACAGATATACAGTATGACTCTATAATCATTGATAATGATTTTGTTCAATGTTTATATTTCAAGGTTTTATTATTTTTAGTGTTTGTGTTTTGATGAGATCAGAATCAGAATCATCTTTATTTGCCAAGTATGTCCAAAACACACAAGGAATTTGTCTCCGGTAGTTGAAACCGCTCTAGTACAATTTACAGAACACTTTACAGTGTTCTGTAAATTGACAGATCTTCCATATGTGGCTTTTCCGAATTTCCATACAACCTAACCATAATAAAAAAATAGAAATCCAGGTTGATCATGTATATCAAAAACTACTGTAGACAAGAAGTTGTGTACAAAATCAGAAAGCCACTTTGCTTGGCAGATTATTCTTATTATTGTTGTTGTTTTCTTAAAGGCCACATCAATACCAACGGTAACATTTCACAATGAGATTCAGTTTCATGATGGTGCTGCTTGGTTTCTTTCACCTTCGAAACAATCAGCACAACTCCCTAAAGTTTCCACCACAGTACTTTACGGTCAGCCGTAAACTACCACATAATCATGTCAACCTGCGTAATTCCTCAGTTACCAAACAACACTACTTTCCCATTTGCCAGTGTTTTCTCGGTTTAATATCCAAGCTCTTGACCCACCTGAAACCGCGAAGACAAAACAGAAGTGAAGAAAACAGAGCGGAACTGGCGAAAGCGACATGCTGCCCGACAATTCACAGGTACGCTGCGGCTTCGTCCCCGAGTGAAATCACTGGACCTTGGAGCATGGTGGACTCATTGTGTCTCGGTCGGGGGGAAAGAAGTCTTCTTCAACTTTCAGCTCGTTGGTGAAACACTTCCTGGTTGCTGCGTGTGTTTGTGCACGAGGGCGTGGTCAACTGCTGCAGGTAAACCGAGGGCAACTAGCTGATCTTCTCAGAGGTACTAGCTTATCATTAAGAGCTGGCAAAAGGTGCTGCTACACACGCTACTTACTTTGTGTGTTAAAAAAAAAAAAAAAAAAAAAAAGGACTGGTAAGTACAACAACAACAAAAAAAGAAGAAGTAGGGATTCTAAAATGTACTTAATAGGTACAAAAGTCAAAAGTATGAGGCTACTGTCAAATGTGTAGGCCTGCCGTAACCGTTTTGCTAACTTGGGGCAAAACAACCTGAACAAAAAATGGTTTCCCTCTTTTGCTAACTTGCATACTACCTGGACTGAGAAAGAAATAATTATTGTACATGCTTTCAAAACAATGGGTTCCCATAGCTTTGCGAACGTTGTGAACCAAGCAACAACAACAAAAAAATGCTAAATGTCAATCACTCAATCAATCAAGATCTCAACTACAATTGACTTCACCGCTCTCTATTTTTACGTCATGCCATCGACATTATCCATACATTGAAAACTCTAGCGAGCTTATTTTGACAAATAAAGGAGGAGAACGTATGTACAGATATAGGGAGTAAAAGTAAAATGTTGTCAGAAAAGGTAATGTAGTAAAGTACCGGAATGTGCAGATTCCAGGAAAATCTACTGTAAGTACAGTAACAAAATACAAATATTTCATTACTGTACTTAACTAGATTTTAATACAACACATCACTAATTACTACTAGTACTAGTACTAAGCTGATATTAAATACACATTTTGTTAATCATTTCTATGATGTGTTTTCCTGTCCTTAAATTAGAGTTTGTGCTCACAGGGGTCCTCAGTTTAGAAGTTGGAACTCATCGTTAACCAGCAAAATTCTAATTATGGTAAATATTAGTAGGAAAAACGGTCCTGGGCCAATCCAGTCCAATGAAACACAGGAAGAACAATGGTAACCGAGCATGCGCATGATGGTGTATTTTGACGCCACTGGGTAAGCGACCTTAGTTCATTGCGTGTCGTAACCTCAAAACGTCCCGTAAACCGAAGACGCTCGGTCAAACAACACAGCAGGGGGTGGGTGCCTTTTCTGAAGATATGTCTGGCTGATAAAGTCGCTTTTAAGGTGGGAGTCTCCTGCAGGGAGGGCTGGACACAATGCATATGAATAGAATGTTTGACATGTTTCTGCATTGAGTGCTTTATTTCGAAGCATACATTTTTGCTTGTTTGTTTGTTTTTTGCGGATTTCAATTACGTTGACCACAGAAACCCTCAAGGCGGACCTGAAGGAGCTCAGAGAGGAAATGGTGCGCCATGTGGCTTTATTTTCAGACGGAAAATGGTACAATGATAATCTGTTAAAAAAAAAAAAAAGTAAAATATTTTGGATACATAACACATTTATTGTAACATTGTAACCGGACGACCACTGTCACACGTGCTCCAAAATAGAATGAGTTTATGAGGTTGTTGTTGTTTTTTTATTGGGAGGGGGGGGCAAGAGTGACTTTAAACCCGCTACACTAGCATTGCATGGCCAATGAATTCAGGTTAATGTAACTGCAGCAACGCTACATTATCTGCAAATACTAAAAGTGCATGGATGTAAACGGCAACGTATATATTACATTGCAATGTACACAAAAACTGTGTAGCCTACATTCCTTAAAAATTGGTTTGATACTAAATACTATGTATCGTATTTTACCGCTGGTTAGTTGTGTTTTATTGTGTTTTTATTCATCTTTTATCCATTTAATTGCAGGAACATCCTTTGTTTTATCAGATAAAAGGATATTGACATTACCGATTTCATATATCATTTGTATTATTTCATTCCCTCACCCAGTGAGTATTGAAAAGAGAATCAATAAGGAATCGGCTCGATAAGCAGTATCGATAACTGAATAGGAATCGCTAAATTCTCATCAATTCCCAATCCTCGGCATCATGCTGCCTCTCATATTACAGAAACAGTTTTTCATTCCTGTCAAAGGCGGGACAGACCGATTTTTTTTTTTTGTCATTGGTTAAGGTTTCAACATTTTGAGAATTCCCACGTTTGCAAACACATTGAACTTGAGGCATTTGCATCTCAAGTTGTGTGCAGGTGCAATCAGAACACATACATCTTTGTTCATCTTACAGAATAAACAACATCTAGCTAAAAATATATGTATCATATAATATTTTATTGTCATGTATATTGTTTATAGTGTGACAAATACAAATAAAGCACATTAAGCTCAATATCATAAATCTAGCAATATAAACACTGACTCCTTTGTCAGAAAAGGCATACATTGATAATATGTCGATTATATATGCTTTCAGGACATGTGCAGTGCAAAAGTTCTACACGGGGAATAAGGCAAACATTCTAGAAAGGTTCAAAACTACAAAGACGGTTTGAAGAGAAAAGTGTGCACACTTTACGTTGACTTGGTTTAAGCTACTTAGACCGACAAGTATCCAAAAAACACATCCGTATTGGTCCCAGTAGAACTCACCCATCCATCCATCCATCCATCCATCCATCCATCCATTCATCCATTCATTCAATCATACCTTGATCCTCTGAGGAGGTTAATTGGGGTTCCAAATGACCCGAATTGTAATAAACTGTCGCCCATTCATTGTGGCAAAGGAGTATAATGGCTACAATTAATATTAGGTATAGGCAGCACGGGCTCGTCATCGATCAGGTCAGTCACCTGGGTCTTCTCTGCTCCATCCCATTGGGCAGGAAGCCTGCAATGATGGGAACCGGCCATATGAGAGCAGCAACGCTCCACACGATGATGACCAGAGTCATGAAACACGCCACGAGTGTGGACTCGATGGGCTTTCTGTTCAGCCTCCAACTTTTGTCACCCTTCAGCTCGTCGAGGCTGAAATCCACGCAGCAGAAGGTGACCCGATCGCCGCCGTGCTGGCCCCTCGCCCTGCCGGGGCCGAGCCTCCTGTAGCGGGACAGCCCGCAGCCCACGCATAGCCTCAACTCCTGCTGACCCCCGGTGGTCCCCAGATGCTCGATGACCACGGGCGAGATGGCCCGGTTGAAGGAGGCGGAGAAAAACGCCCGTCCGTGGTTGTTGGTGCTGTAGATGAGCACGTCGCACTGGAAGCCGGAGCTGCTGTCCCAGCGGGCCACCAACGAGGCGGGCAGCGCTCTCTGGACGCTCACGTTGCACGGGGACGGCGCGTCCCCTCCCGCGGACCTCCTGGACAGACGCACGTCCACCCCCAGGTCGGCCAGGAACCCGTCGGAGGAGTTGACGGGCGGAAGCAGCACGTCCTCGTCGCTCCAGCCTCGGCATCGCCGGACGAGTCCGGCCACCTGCGGTCAGAGCCAGCAGCAGGGTCGGACACTTGTTCAGCATGGCCCGGGGCGCGTCTCTCCAGCTCGCATGGTGCGTGGGGCGAACCGCTGGCGATTTTCCTTTGGAACCAGATGGACAGATCGTATCCTCTGGCCGACTGGTGCGGCGAATGGAAGCGTCCAATGGCTGTCACATGCGCGCAGCCTCCTCCCTCCCTTTGGCGAGTCTCCTCGTCCAACTGTGTCCTGCGCGCCTGTGGCACCCGACGTGGGCTCCCCTCGCTCACTCCGCCATTCACCAAAAGCGACGATGCTGCACACAGACGTTTCCTGAAATCGAATCGCTGGGACCTGTTGTCTCCCGCTGAACTTTCTTCGCATGTTGAATGAACAGTGAAGGGGAGTAACGAAGTACAGATCCTTGGTTATTATTATTATTATTTGTTTTACTATCTTTTATTTTGCTCCCTAAATTCGAAAACGGACATCTGCACGCTCTACACTTTCCTTTGTTGTTGACTTATAAGGGCGCAAAGAAAGCGGGAACAACAGCAACGTGATGATTCAGAGAAGCAAGATATTCCCCACCCATGGGCTCATTTAAGAGAATTGTTTGATGTTTTTGATTCCAAGAATGATTAGTGGCGAATACGTTGTGCCTAAAAAAAAACAAAACAAAAAACTAAACAAAACAAAAACACAATCTTCTTGCATGTCATTTTTTTTCCCCCATCTAATCTGAATGTTTTTGTTTTTTTTTCAGTTGTTAGCATTAGCTAATTTAGCATTTTTGGTCACTGGGTTCACAACATTAGCAGTTGGCTATGAAAACACATTGTTTTGATAGCAACAAAGTCGAGGCAACGTTAGCCAGCTCCTGCAGCTGTTGGCCTAAAAAAACAACAGCATGCAACATGTTTCTTCTTCGTCTTCCATTTTCTCCGTATGAGCACTAATAAATGAGGGAACCTACTTTGTGTGCTGAGGTCTTTTAGTATAGTGACAGGACAAAGCAAGAAAAACAAAAAAAGAACACTTTTACTTTGTACTTATGGATGTATCTGTACTTCTGCTACTACTACTTCAGGTTTGTGACAAATTTGACAATTCATTAAAAGTCGAGATATTTACAACAGATCCACTCTGGAATTAAGAATCTCATGACTTTGAGGTGGTGTTTGATCTTGTCGTACCGAAGTCACAGTTCAACATGTTTGCTGAAAATGAAATCCAGGATTTATTCATCCCGCAAATGCATACAGCGAAGCAAACTTTCAGTCATTGAATTCATGCAAGTGCTATATGCAGTACATCCTAATTGGAACGGTAATGTACACTTACAAGCCTCAATATTAGACACAGTCTAATGAGACACATTATACTATGTATAAAGTGAAAAACACAAACAAAACACAGTGCAGCTCAGCTTCTGGTGAGCGGACTGCATGCTATTCATGTTTTTATTGGATGATTATTGACACTGTTCAAACTGTCCCTGGTCCACTTGCTTGCGTCTTCCATTTCCTATATGTATGATAGACTATTGAATTTGCACTTTCCTTAAAAGAAAATATTTTCACGTTTCACTTTAAATGTCATCAAATCTCTTCCTGTTGACACCAAATCTCAACATGTTTTTTTTTTATACCCCCTTACTGTACCAAATGAGATCTGAAACGTGACCTTAAAAAGAAAGTATTGTGACCTTTGGCATTAACAGAATGTGCCCTCTGAAAGCAACCCTACCATGTGGCTTGTGATGGAAACAAGTTTGACACCCCTCGTCTATATGGCTGGTCAGTCATTTAGTTACATGAAAAGGGCAAAATATCAGTAATTGCTTTCAATATGAAACAATGTTTTTACATCACAGCACTCTAAAAACACAATAACTAAATGAATTCCTCGCTAACTGTGTCAATCCAAACGGAGCATTGTTATCTCGGTAAAGGAGGATTTTATTACATTTTTCTTCCATACGGCCATCTTGTAGTGGATCTCATTAGATTGTGCAAGTGTACCTGTTGTAGTTGTGCTATGTATTATGCCAAAGCTGGCAATATAATGTACTATATTGCCTTTTTGTTGCACAAAACACCAGATGTGGTTTGCACTATATTGCAATTTTAGTGTAGTCGCAGTGAAAGACTGTTTTTGTTTTAAAAACCAACCAGTTGGTTGTTCAGTAACGTTAGACTTCTCAAAAGAGAGAAAACAAGTCTGTTTAACAATAAACTAATTGCACTTACTCGTTACCTCAGTGGAAAGAGACGAGGGGGTTTGCTAAATAATAATGGCATCATTATATTCCTAATTATGTAAAACGTGTCAGAAAAGACAATTAACTATTGGCAGAACTGGATTGTCGAGCAGGAATAACAATGAGACTGATTATTCTCTTATGCGCTGTTCTCGTTGTGGTTGATGAAGCCAACAAACGTCACTTGAAAGAACTCTGTGTTGTTTAAAAGGCATAATTTGCTGTGGCGGGCCTGGCTTTGTGTATTTGATGTGATGGTCAGCTGAAGTGAAAAATGCTTTGGCCCCTATTTGCACATGAACGCACTCGTCCTCCTGTTCTGTTTTAATTGTGACAGAATATTCCACTCAACCTTTTCGCTTCAGACAATTGTGCGCTTGTTTAGTTTCGGTTCTGCGCTCTCAGACATTTCACTCTTTCTGAACACGGACGGGTGCCTCCATCTCAGATTTGCCATTGTGAACGGAGCAAAAATGTAAATGGATTTCTTATTCATTAATTATGCTATAAAAATGTAAATTGGTTTGGTGACAAAAATACAAATGGGACTAAGATTAAGTCTCTTGTGCCAAAGGAGAATGCATAAAAGATTCATCGACTCAAAGTGCGGCTGTTTCCACAGGAAGCCGCGATGGGGAAGCATTTGTGGCACGAGGCAGGCCAACAGCGGCTCTGTGCTGGATCAGACACCATTAGTCTGAAACGCAGACTCTGACTTAATTAGAAGCCAAGAAGTAGCTCCGTGCATCCTCATAACCGCAATGTTCAGCTCCGCTCTTACATCGGAGTTGGGCGAAACCCTGATTTGTCTCCTGCGGGCCTGTCATACCACCAATCACTGCCGAGACACATCACCACGGCAACCAAATGGTGCTCTCCCTGGAGGTGCGTGAACAGTGGAGCCCACTGATGAGGAACAATGCAGTATGTTCAGTGGAGGAAGACAGTCCTAAAATTTCACAGTCGCCGCTTAGGATCAGATTCAAGACAGTACTGTGGTACAAAGTAGTAGTAGTAGAAAGCAGTGCTAAATGTACTAAATCGAAAATAATATTTATTCATACAATGTTGACTATATGAAAAGAGGAAAGGGCAGACGGTGTGCTAGTGGCCAGCACGTCTGCTAAAGGTTCTGGGTTCTGGGTTCTGTTTCAGAATCCTGTCTCTATGTTCTCCTGGCATTTTTTCCGGCTTCCTCCCACAGTCCCAAAACCTACATGTTGGGTTAATCGAAGACTATATTGTCCGTACAGTGTGAACGTGAATGAACGTGTGAGTGGTTTGCTTGTCTATGTGCCCTGCGATTTGCCAAGTCCAGGGTCTAACTCGCCTCTCGCCGAAACTCAGCTGGGATGGGCTCCAACTCACCCGCAACCCTCATGAGGGCAAGAGCAATAGAAAACAGATGGATGGATCTAAATAAGAACACAGCCAACTCAAGAATGAAAAGGAAACCCTCACACATAAAGTTCAACACAAATTCAGATTACAAATGTATGTGTGACTAAAATTCTATTTATAGCGTAATCTATATGTAAAGCTCCCTAAAATGTCACAGCTGAATACACTGGTTGATTTACATTGCTCACATGAATAAATGATTAAATTCAACATGTCATTGACAAAAAACTTTGAGCGATGGGGTGTATGACCTTTCCCTGGTGTGATACGCTCTCAAAGGTTTTGCCTTTGTACACTCCACACTTCATTTTTACAGTTTGAGAGCATATCTGTACCTCTAACCCTGGGAAAGGTATAAACACAGGCGGCAATATCTGGGCACTCATCTTGGAAAACCTCTCCTGGTCCTCAAACACGACAGCAGAGGATCCACTTCCTGAGAGCGCTCAAGAGAAACAACCTGGAGGTCAAGCTGCTGTAGACCTTCGACAAATCCTGCATCGAAAGCCTCGTGACATTCCGTATCTCAGTGTAGGACGCTAGCTGCACCGAGGCAGACAAGAAGAGGCTACAGAGGATTATCGTACAACCTCTGCACTCCGTCGGCCTCTTCTAAACTTCCTGCTGCTTAAGCAGAGCTAATAACGTTGTTCAGGACAGCCCACACCGGGCCATTATCTGTTCATCCTGCCTCCCTCCGGACGTTGCTACAGGTGCGTCTAGACCAAAAGAAACAGACTGAAAAACAGCTTTTGTCCCAAAGCTATTACCATATTGAATGTAAATAATAATTTCTGCACTTGCACTCACACTTTATTCACGTAGACCGATGTTCATTGTCATTGTTTATTGTGTCTTGTTTCTATGTGCTTGCATTTTAAGGTTGAGCTTTTGATCTCGTTCTGCAACCAATGACAAATTCTGATTCTGGCATGACTCAGGTAGTGGAGTCATGGTCTCCCAACTCTAAAGTGGGACCCTGTCCTAGTCTCCTTGAGCAAAATACTGAACCCCCAGTTCCTCCTGATGCTGTATCATCAGTAGGTGAATGAGGAGACAGTGTTAAAGTGCTTTGAGTACCTTAAAGGTAGAAAAGCGCTATTCAAGTGAAAAAAAAATTACAATTACCAACAGTAACCATGTACTACGTACATTGCCATATATCCCCTGATATTTGTAGTCCTTGTTGTTGAAGTTGATAAAATCAGAAATAGGTGTGCCTTGGGCTTCGTTTGTTCTGGTTAAAGACCGAAATTGAAACAATTCAATTACTGTTTTACTCTTTTGACAGCAATATTCAGTCCTCGGGTGGCTATGCACATATCAAGTCAACAGACACTTGGTTTAAGCATGGGGAGTAATGGAGATCCTGTACCAGAGTCCGGATCTTGCTGTATAGATGCAACACCTGGGCGTTAACTTTAGACGTAGCTTAGACTCCATAGGTACCATTAGTGATGAAAATACTTGAGTATACTGATGGAATGACTTTTTTGTCAAACAGTCTGCAAGAGGGTTTTGCCACGGGGCACACTTCACGGATAGCGATCTGACTCACGATGAGTGATGGGTGGTCGCGACCCAGAAGACGCCCACTGAACATCTGAATGAGACAGATTGGCAGCTACAAAAATCTCTCTACAATATTTTTCCCATCAATTCCTGATAATTGAGCATTTATAAATCAATCTATTTGTATTTGAATAAGCTCTCTCTGCTTACAGTCGGTTGTCTGCAATGAGAAGACATAACTAGTCATTGGAAAGCTACTTGAACTGTCTCCTGTGGCAAAGACAAGCGAGATCAAAGTGATTGATAGTGTTGATGCTTTAAGATCTTCTTCCAACCACACATCTGACACTCCCACAAATCATGAATTCAGCCATGCTTCTGTGCTGCATGTGAACAGATAAGCGAAGGACACACGGCGCTGTCAATGTAAAATACTCCCAGCAAATAACATCACACTTATCAGGCTTTGGGAACGACAGTCAAGGGCATGCAGAGCCCCGTCGGGCTGCTCCTTGCTGTTCTCGGGGAGCTCAGATGGTTTGAGATTGCTTCTCTCTGGTCCGACAAACATCGCCAACCCACTTCTCATTGATCGGGGAGTGCACAGTTGTCCGAGGAAGGTCACCTTGGACAGGTAAAGGCGAGCCCGCCCCCCAAATGCATTCAATGATCGGTTTTCCACATAACGCACTGCTGCTCCAGCAGCTCTGTGTGGTCATTTGTCTTGTGCTTCTCTGCTCGTGAAACGCAATCGTCCCCAGAAACAGGCAGAGAGAACCGCCAGGGTGATTACCAGTTTTTGTCATGGTGGGTGTGGGTAGGGCGGGATGATTGGTTCCTTTCAAAAGAGATTTGTTTGAAAAACAACCAACAATCTGCGGAGGCTCAACGGCAACATAGCAATTCAAATCGGATAGAAAGAATTGTGGAATTATGCAAAACTATTTTGGGCTGCTCATTAGAGAAAAATGAAAATAAGTGGAACACTGAGCCAAGGATGGACTGTTGAAAGAGGATGAGACTTTTCTCAGAAGTAATTCCATGCCTGTTTTTTGTTTTTTGTTTTCGTGAGTTGTTGCTCTACAGATTTGCAGCATCAGAATTGCCAACACAAGCCTCCACCTGCCTCTACATTTCATTTTCATCATTTTTCTCATGCATTTTAAAACTTTTGTATGGTTTAAAACACAAGGCAGTGAGATTATTCACCAATGGTTATTGAACGAAAGTTACAAATATTTTCACTTAATTAGACCAAAACTTGTATGAAAGTTGTATTTTTATCTATCTATCTATCTATCTACGTCAGCGATTTACAGCGACATGCAGAACAATTAAATTCTCTTCCATCAGCGAGAGGGCAGTAGGTACGATTAACCTGTGTATCCGCATTCACAGGTCACAACACACTAAAGAGATATGAATACAGTTTGCAGTGTACGATATCGTTTCGAGCGATGTTTGTCATATTTTGTAGCCAAAATAGATACATGAATATGCAGGTCCTGGATGTGATTTGTTTGTGTAGGTGTTGTTGCCAGTCAGGGTTGGAGGCAGTTGCTTGGATACTAAATGTGTGACAGAGGAGATAGGCTAATGCATTAGGCAAAATTATTATGTGTGAAAATTGTCTCCATGAGGGTGTCATTTAAAATGTTCTCGCAATGTTAAAGAACATTAGTCAAAAAATTGTTACAATGTGGTCCTCCTTTGCTTGCTGGAAATTGATCCAGTCGACTTGTAAAATTCGGTTGGGAACCCAAAAGCAAAACCCTCAATGGTTTAGGAGGTTTTTTTTTTGTAAAGGCCATGGGCATTTTGTTTGTCTTCTTACTGTTTTTAGCGTGGTTCCAATGCTAATGACTCTGTTTTTATTGCCTCTTCATCCATTAAGGTTTATCTAATGTGCTTTTCCTTGAGTTCTGAATACATCTCAAGATACGATACAAATTAGTCCAGTACCAGTATTTCTTTTCAGGATGTTGCTCGTTTCAACAAATGACAAGCCTAATTTCCGATAGCGGGTCCAGTCGTCAACCAGATACTGATAAAATGAGGAAGAAAGAATCAGATTTATTGATCAGCAGGCCTCTTATCGGTTTCCTGGCAGAGCTTTGTACAGGCTACCAGTGTCACATTTTGCTTTCCCTCGCGTCGGCTCAGACTGGTTGAATCCTTCGCTACTTCTGTCTGCATTTTAGATCAAAGATTGCCTTCTTCCTCACTGGCTTCCCTCTGTGATGAGGAGCAGTGCGAGTGGAGGTGCTCGCTCAGCCAGCAGTCTCTTCCCATTGGCATCAAAGAAATGTTCCTTTCGCACTTCCTGGTGTATGTAAATGTAAAGAAATTCTATCTATCTAGCCATCCATCCATCCATCCATCCATACAGAGCAAAGTTTCATGATTTAAAAAAAAAAAAAAAAGGAATATGTATAATTTTGATGATTATAGATTACAGCACACGAAAACCCCAAAATTCCCCATCTCTAGAAACCAGAAAATTACGTAACAAACAATCAAAAAACAATGGAAAGGATTTCTTATCTATAATTTAGGCATGAATTTCTCCTTTAAAAAGTATTTTCAAAAGTGTTTCGTTAATATATACAATGTATAAGTACTGAATACATTTTAATTTAGTTCCATATTTTAATGTAATTTATTGAGATGTAATTTTTCTTAATGCTGTATCCAGCAGGCGTTCCAGGTTGCGTCATCATAGTCCGTCTCAATAAAGGTTTATTCAAAACAAGATGGCGGCGCTCATGGTACATTCGTGCGCTGTGGGAACAGGTCGCTGACAGCTTCATTAATGGCTGCACATCAGATTTGCACGATGGAGTTTTTCATGATACAGCCAACGACGCGGACGTAAAAGAAGCAAGGTAACAAGCACTCTACTTCCTCTTGTTTACTTTTGTAAGCCGCAAGAAGGACACGAGTTCGACAAAATCAATATTAACTCTGAGGATAAAAAGACTACACCAGCATTAGCTAGCTGGTTAGTAGCTGAATAGTTGGTGTGACAGATTGGTTTTAATATTCGTTTGACAATATGCTTATTATGGTGGCTGTTGCTTGCACTGTTGTAGAACTGCACTGCATCAGAATTGTTTCGAAGTCATAATATCAGATACAGCTACCTTAGCGCATTTCTGGCCAGGTTAATGAACAGTTTCTTCAGCAGTTTCGCCATTGAAAACCAGGCAGACCCTTAGGATATGGATGGGTCAAAACAAAACAAAACACTCATCATAGTTTAGTTGGTACGATGCACAAAGCACCCTCTTCTAGCATCTAACACTGATTTCAATTGTGTATGTAGCCTAATACTGGTTTCAACCCTATTTTCAATTAATTTGCAGTAATTTTAGACATTTAAAGTTATTCTTTTACCAGGAATGATTTTTCTTTCAACCCAGGCTCCTTTTTTTTTCATTTTGTAAGTATCCATCCATTTTCTGAACCACTTATCCTCACTAGGGTCGTGGGTGGGCTGATGCCTATATCATTTTTTTTTTATTTGAAGGGTACAGTTAGTATACAGTTTTCAGTTAGTATAATGTTAATTGTCAATCATGAATAAGTAAATAAAACAAGAATGCATAAAATAAAACATTGGCATATCATCAACAAAACAGTGTATATAGGTTTGTAGTCGCTTGTTTTTTTTTGGGTTTTTTTTTGAAGCCGATGGTTGAGCCCAATAATCACCATAGAAACACATTGTCAGTCTCTCACGCTGCCTTGGCTGCTGACATGCTGCCGTGATTCTTGAAGGACACGTTCCCACAAGCCGGGTTAGCACAGACATTGCGCATGTGAAATTGTCACGCAGTTTAGTTTGTTAATCTGTTAGGCTGCTCTGCTTATCAAATTTAAAAGTATTTTTTGCAAACTATCTTTTAATCAATTTTGTTTTTGTTTTTTTGTAACTTTTATTGTAGGTAGGTGTCACTTTCCCAAAAGGCTTTTATCTCCTTTACATCAGTACTCCAGTAATCATGTATTTTAACAACTGAGCTTTCTATAGAATTATGCGCGACTTCAAAGTATTACGGACTTCATTCACATTTTCATGTCCGCTTGTGGAGATTGTATGACGTCAGATATCCCACTGCGTCAGTGTGGCGTTAATACTCTGCACTGCTCACAATAGCAGACACTGAAGGAAGTCCCAGGTTACCATAAAAACCTTTTCTACTATTAGGGATGGTCTTAATAATCCCTTACGTAGTTAACTGATCAAAAAGATCAGTTAACTACTGCAACCAGCCAACGTGCTGTTGATTCAGTCTCTACTATTTTGCTGTCTAAAGAATGACAACATAGCATCAGCTGTGGGATGCTGATCCGCATCCATACAAACCTCCCTTATGGCACAGCTCCCTACAGAATTTTCCTGTCCACTTAATGCATTGTAGGGCTGGGAGATCTGGCCTTAAAGGAGAAATTTTGCCTTAGTCTTTTACTTTACCTCAGTCAGTATGTCTCATAGGATATTGGAAAGAATGGAGCTGAAAATATGGACTGTGAAGTCACAGAGAGCGCTGCCACACACTGTTACTCTGTTCTTGATTATGCACTTCAGTCGTGCGCATGTGAGTAAAAATATAAAGCTTTCCAACTGAATCGATCATGTTGAAAAGCTAGATCAATAAAGCATCTACCTAGCCTTACCTTTTGTCTTAACCTTAGTTGTAGCTTTCTAAATCTAATCTTTTAGTCTATTAGTGTTCCGTTGACATTTTCAACATGACGTCACACGTACTTCCGGGTGACAGAAGACGGAGTTTCTGTTATTTGGGAGAGCGATTGCGAAAGCAATTCCCTTAAATGATGATTTTAGCTTCTCTACCACCGTAGCTTGATTGTGTGACTTGTCAGTCGAAAAGAAGTTGTTACGTGAGGTAAGCTTCTTAGAAGGGAGACAGATTTCCATTTAACAGGGAAGTCAATTAAAAAATAGATGTGATGGAAATTCAGACGTAGAAAGCATTATTTAGGGACTGGCTAATGAATTGACATTTCTGATGCTGGGATTAATACAACCCCAATTCCAATGAAGTTGGGATGTTGTGTTAAACATATAAATAAAAAAAGAATACAATGATTTGCAAATCATGTTCAACCTATATTTAATTGAATACACAACAAATACAAGATATTTAATGTTCAAACTGATAAACTTTGTTTTTAGCAAATAATCATGAACTTAGAATTTTATGGCTGCAACACGTTCCAGGGTCATATTTACCACTGTGTTACATCACCTTTTCTTGTAACAACATTCAATAAACATTTGGGAACTGAGGACACTAATTGTTGACGCTTTGTTGGTGGAATTATTTCCCATTCTTGCTTGATGTACAGCTTCAGCCGTTCAACAGTCCGGGATCTCCGTTGTCGTATTTTACGCTTCATAATGCCCCACACATTTTCAATGGGAGACAGGTCTGGACTGCAGGAAATCCAGTCTAGTACCCGCACTCTTTTACTACGAAGCCACACTGTTGTAACATGTGCAGAATGTAGTTTGGCATTGTCTTACTGAAATAACCAGGGGCGTCCATGAAAAAGACTTTGCTTGGATGGCAGCATATGTTTCTCCAAAACCTGTATGTACCTTTTCAGCATTAATGGTGCCTTCACAGATGTGTAAGTTACCCATACCATTGGCACTAACACAGCCCCATACCATCACAGATGCTGATAAATGGCTTTTGCTTTGCATAGTAGAGTTTGAAGTTGCACTTACGGATGTAGCGCCGAACTGCATTTACTGACATTGATTTTCTGACGTGCTCCTGAGTCCATGTGGTGATATCCTTTACACATTGATGTCTGTGTTTGATGCTGTGCCGCCTGACGGCTCGAAGGTCACGGGCATTCAATATTGGTTTTTCGGCCTTGCCGCTTACATGCAGTGATTTCTCCAGATTCTCTGAACCTTTTGATGATGATATGGACCGTAGATGCAGAAATCCCTAAATTCCTTGTAATTGTACGTTGAGGAACATTGTCCTTAAACTGTTCGACTAGTTTCACACACACTTGTTCACAAAGACGTGAACCTCACCCCATCTTTGCTTGTGAATGACTGAGAAATTCAGGGAGGCTCCTTTTATACCCACCTGGCACCCACCTGTTCCCAATTAGCCTGTTCACCTGTGGGATGTTCCAAACAGGTGTTTGATGAGCATTCCTCAACTTTCTCAGTCTTTTTTGCCACCTGTTGCAGCTTTTTGGGAACATGTTGCAGCCATAAAAATTCTAAGTTAATGATTATTTGCGAAAAGCAATCAAGTTTATCAGTTTGAACATTCAATATTTTGTCTTTGTAGTGTATTCAATTAAATATAGGTTGAACATGATTTGCAAATCATTGTATTCTGTTTTTATTTGTTTAACACAATGTCCCAACTTCATTGGAATTGGGGTTGTGGTGCAGAAATACTCTTTGATACTAAAATGAATCACACGCTGTAGTCTACTAGCAGACTAGTCATTATGTTGAGTTAAATTACCCAAAGACAACCCAACCAAACATTTTACCTGTGAGAAAATTCCTTTCCACATACTCAATGATGGGGATTAGGTTTCCAGTCTGTCCCTTTTTAAAGTAGCTACTGCACCACTACCTCAAACCCAAAAGGTTTTTGCCATCGTTTTCAGTTCAGCGGTTGTTACTCTCATTCTGCCAACCACACTGGCGCCTATTGTTTAGATACATTATGAAAATATCTATCATGTTAAGTTCATTAAGTTAATCAGAAACTGTCCATTTGACACGACAGCTGTCATTCCTACCAATTTACAACGTCCATCTTTGTTTTCTGTGACAGAATCATGAAGGTGTTGATGAGACGGATGGTTCTGTATCCTCAGAGTGTTGTCCGTTCAGGTGCACTCGGGACCGCTCTCCTTAACCTTGTCCATCGCCAGCAGTCACCCGCTATCCGCACCCTGTTCAGTGAGACCGGCGTGTGGGAGAAGGACTATCGGGCAGAGACCCGATGCAGAGTGGAGCAATGGTGGCACCCGCGGATCATGGCGCAGTGGCGCAAGGACTCACTGGACAAGGTACACCCCCTCATAGAAGAGTGTGCTCATGCACATTCTGACATGTAAAGTGGGGTTGGGCAAATAATCGATTTTATCAAATTTTTTTTTTTTTTGTCTGCTTCTGTAATTCAGTGTGTCCCTGCTGATGTGCACTGTGACTTCGCTAGTAACTAGTTTTCTAAAAAGGGACAAGAAACTTGAAATCCTGCTAAGAAACATGAATCATCCGAATCATTTTTAGTGTTTCGTGAATGTCAAGAAAGGAGCCCAGTATTAGAACGCAGTTGCGCTGAACATCGCCAAAGATGGTGCCCATTTATATGTTCCAAAAGCAGTGATTAATCGACATGTTGAAAACTTTTGACTCGAGGTATGCGCTTACAAGCTGCAAATTTTCTGAGACCGCCTGCCTCACCTGAGTAATGCTACATGAGAAAAGACTGAGAAAGCCCTAACTCTTCGACAACAGACTTATGGGACAGCCAACTGATGCAGTTTGACAGCTCATTTTACAATGTTAAGTTGTTGAATATTTTAAAAAGTTCATTTATCAAGGATCATTTTGTGTTTTGAGAGAGGGGATATTTTCTTTCCAAGGGGCAAAAATACTTTTTATGTTATCTGTAAAAGTAAATAAATAAATACTTAATTTTTGTGAAAGTTGACGCAAGCTAATGCTCAGTGCATAAAAAAAACAAACGAGAAACACAAGAACAAAACCTGTTTTAAATAATGTCGTTTTTTTTGTCTATAAGCGAAGTGGAGAAATAGATTAAGATCGGAAAACGGGTTTAAAATAAATAAACAAATACAACTAAAAAGTGATCAATGCTGTAATAGTCATCAATGTAAGTGATGCTTGGTCAATACGAGTACAAAATTATCACAGTCTAATGATCGTCAACGCTAAAGCTCTCAAAAGTGAACTTTAAAAGAAAAAAAAAAATTGTACCCTGAAGAAAATGCATACATTCTAAAATATGTTCATGGAGTAACAAAGTATATTAATTAAAACATTTTTTGGGGGTCGATTTGTAGTCTGCTTTCCCTTTGCAAGAATGGCAAAACCCCAAAATCAAGCCTATACATTTCAATGTCGTAAAAGGTTTTCTTTAAATTACTTGATTGAGCGATAATTAGTCTTCCTCCCAAATGCTGCTCCACTATTACCCGTAGTCTCTGGCTGATTGTACATCCTAGTCTGATGGTGTGGCTGACAGTGATGAAGTGCGCTCATGACAGCTCTTGTCCTAATTAATTTATTGAAAAATTCATGGCTCAGGTTTCCTGTAATCATGTATAGCTCGATCTAACTGGCATTTACTTGGTTGCCATGGTAACAGTGTTGTGACTGAAAACCATCCATTCAACAGTGCAACAGCTCAGACTCTCTTCTGAGGCTCATACAGAAATACACAAGTCATTGCTCTTTCTGTGCATGTGATGGGTTATTGTTCTTTATCTCACCTCCACGTTTATGCAACCGCCTCGAAAGAAAATTAATTCCAAAGCCAGAATTGTATTTTATAGGATTTCAAAATCGAGTTTTATGATCTCACCTTCCTACAATATTCATGACTCTGGCCGCCTTTTTCATTCCAGGATCAGAACCGGGAAAAGTTCTATGTTCTCTCCATGTTCCCATACCCATCTGGACGACTGCACATGGGCCATGTGCGCGTCTACACGATTAGCGACGTCATTGGCCACTTTCAGAGAATGAGAGGTTATCAGGTTTGTTAGCCATTTTCGTTGTGTCCTAACAATGACCATGTAAATAATAAATGCAGCGCTGAATGTGTTTTGTTGGTCACAATTGACATTTTCCACATTATTAAAAACAATTGGAAATATGAGACCTGTCCTTATTCACACACTCATATATATTTCTTCACAAGAACAAATAGTTAGTCATTGCAATTTACTCAAACGTTTTGCACATAATCTCGTGTTCCATGATATGTACTGGTATTTACACACAGTGGATGGCAAAAGTCTACACACCCCTGTTCATAATCCACGTTTTGACTTTTAACCTGTGAAACAAAAAATAAAATGAAATTTTTTTCAAAAGGGGAATTAAAAATAAACAACTGAGATAATGGTTGCCCAGGTGTGCACACCCTCTTATAACTTCAGATGTGGTTTTGTTCAGAATTAACCAGTCATCTTAGTTGTTTATTTTTACTTCCCCTCTCAAAAAGATTTCCTTTATTCCGCCCAATTGAGTTGTACAGGTTATGGGTGACATTAATGGTGGAAAAAGTTTTGAAAAGATTTATCTTGGTGTCTTTTTTTTTTTTTTTTTTCCCACATCACAAAAACCTGGGGTGTGTGTAGCCTTTATATCCACTCTACTATCAAGCGCTACATAACACATAATTGCCTTTGTTCTGATTTGCGACTAAAAGTGGCGCTTGTAATCTGGCCGTTTGGCGATATGTCAACTTGGCTGATTGTCTTTTCAGTAAGACCTATCATGTTGTAGGAAAGGTAAACGTAAAATCCATACTCTTGATCCTGAGCACCCTGCCGGGTTATTGACTTCATTCAGCACAGCAGTCAATAACTATACACTTGTTTGCATCCACTAAACTGTAGGCGTTGATGAAAGCGTCACTGCATCCCCTGACATCTTGATGACAACCTTTGTTCAGTCCTCCGCCAAACACCATATCCCCGGTTTGCATCACATGGTGCATAACCAGCCCTTTGGATGTCTTTCCCTGATGGATTTTGGATTATGTGCTGTACAAAAAACAAAACAAAAAAACTCTGGCTTTCCCCTAGAGAGAGAGTGGGTTTCACATGACTGGCAAGTACCTCCTGCACACAAGCCTACGTTCTCTCAGCATCTGTCGGAAAAGTGAACCTGATTCTGCTCTATGCACACACTGTCTACCCCCGGTTAATTAATGAAGGTACACGCAGTAGATGGTCACGCACTGTTGCTATTTTCAGCTTGGGGGGGAGCAGTTCCTGTGTGCGCTACGTGTCGACTATTTTTCACTCAGGAGAAATGTCTGCTCTTCTTCAGGAGTCTCATAATTAACAAACCTAATGACAAGAAGTCCAAATGGAACAAATTGACTCACCTGAAGGGTAGCAACAAGTGGTACAAAAGTAAAAGTGTCTGGATATCAAGTGCATGTGGAGGCACAATTCAAACAAATAAGTATTAGAGTTGTGCAATACGTTTGTAGCTTCCCTTATTCTTAGCATAAAAGCAATTTAATATTTGGTTATTCTGTACAATATGCTGCTGTCCTTTTTAAATTAAAACAAAGGCTGACGAAAGAGAGAGTAATCTTTTACATGCAACCATCATGATTATCTTAATTCTTTGTAGCTATTTTCCCACCAGGGCTGCTTTTTGTGTTACCAAAGGGTAAACCTTTTCATTGGAATATGGTGATTTTATTTATGAAGAAAAAAAAACTATTCCAAGCTAGCTGGCTCTGTGTGGAAAAAGTAATTGCCCTCCTTGTTAAATCATGAATTAGCTGTGGCTAATCACATTTTTTTGAAAACTGAGTTAATTTCACTGACCACACCCAAGCCTGATTCTCTCCAGACCTGTTCAATAAAGAACAGCATCTAAAGAAATGTTCAGAAAAAGAACATCATACCAAGAGTCAAACATGGTGGTGGTAGTCTGATGGTCTGGGGCTAATTTGCCACTTCAGGACCTGGATGACTTGCTGTGATTGGTGGAACTATGAATTTTTCTCTTTACCAAAAAATCCTGAAGGACAATGTTCAGCCATCAGTTTGTGAGCTCAAGTTGAAAGACTCCTTGCCCGTTTCAGAAAACACTTGATTTCAGTTGTTGCTGCTGAGGATGGTAGCTTTGAATGTTTTTTTTCCCTTTAATAATTACTGTAAAATCCACATTTAAAAACTGCATCTTATGTTTACGTCTGTTATCTTTGTCTATTCATTGGGCTTTACACGATCAGGATTTTTGTGGCCGATTACTGATCAGCAAGTCTAAAATAAACGATAACCGATTCGATCACAAGATGGAGCAATGTGTCTATTTATATGACTTGTTCATTTATTGTGTATATATATATATATATATATATATAAAATTATTCTCTAGCATTTTAGACAAAAGTTAAAACACCAATTACCTCTATGGGGCATTCAAGAATTGGTCATTGATCGGATTGGCGACTTATGACATGAAAGCCGATCAGCATAAAATGCTAATTATCGGCCGATACCGATAACACTGGTCAGATTGGCATAAAGCCTATTCATAAACAAAGATCTTAAACATTAAAGTGTGGAAACTGCAACAAAAAAAAAAAAAATTTTGAGAAAGTATTTTTTTTATTTATTTTTTTTTCACAGAATTGTATTAAATGCAGTACAACTTGCCTGCAAATTCATAAAATCATGCACTTCTCTCTTTTCTTACGGCGGAAGTAAGGAGTCAGATATCTTTATCAGACTGGCACCAAATTGCTCCACGCTACAGTCGGCTGATTTTGTCAAAACAACCTTCTCTCTCCCCCCCCCCCCCCCCCCCCCCCACCCGTCCATCTCTCCACTGCCTCTTGTCAGTGCGGTGTCTCCATGATGGAGGATTAGGAATGCACCTGTGGAAAGTGGGACAGGTCTTCTTGAATTTAGCAGAAATGGGAATAAGCACCACTCAAGCTATTAATGGTGAAAATGTCATTTTCCGCTGCCAATCTTAGAACTTTGAGCTCACAAGGCAACCTCTCCATTAGAGTGGACAATGGTTTCATGTTAACAGAGTTCACCACTGAATAAACAGCACCACCCTAATGAGGAGGTTTTATTTTATTTATCCACCCCCCCTCTGCATTATTTGCACAGGCTGTCTTTGGCTTGCCTCTGGATCAGTCCACTTGTCTTCCTCCCGAGAAGCCAAACTGGTTCGCAGCGCTTAGCTCGCTTAGCCTAATACCATCTAGTGCGTAGTTTTAAAAAAGAATGCCAATGGAGTTACCGAGGATACCAGCTTGTCTGAAACATCAGACCTGTTAAAGTCTGTGCAGCAATCCTCGACTCAATGCCCGTCTGCTTCTCTTTACTCATGCCTTCCACTCCTGTGCTTTCATTTAATTTGGCTCTCAGTGAGCAGAAAACCACCCCCGAGGAGCTAAAGGGAAAAGGAGTTGGGATGCACAGTGATGGGAGGGCAGTAGTACCACGTAGGAAAAAAGATCAGAATGTTTGCATGAAATTTGCATCGATTCCATGCAACCATGAATGACTGGATGTTATTTAAAGCACTCTTATTCTAATCTTCTATTCTGTTGCACCTCACCTTCCACCTGCTCTTCATTTATGTAACAGCTGCATAGAAATCACAGTCAGCATGTACTAACTGAACTGTGTGATGGAGTGGAGATCAGCAAGGGACTTTGCATTATCATGTAGACTCTGTCAGGTTCCATTACTATTTGAAGGACATAAAAGAGCATGAAATATTGTTTCGCTGGCGCAATCACCAAAGCCATTCACACACTATTACACTCATTTAACTTGTAGTAAAGACTTTATATGGCAACACTATTTTATGCTTTGCACTATTCAGTTACGGTAGTTCGTTTCTCTCTTGATTATATTTTCGAAATCAAGAATAT
The DNA here is from genome assembly GCF_024500275.1 of Phycodurus eques. Classification (NCBI taxonomy): domain Eukaryota; kingdom Metazoa; phylum Chordata; class Actinopteri; order Syngnathiformes; family Syngnathidae; genus Phycodurus; species Phycodurus eques. Next base: position 29,711,462 of record NC_084528.1, on the reverse strand, counting down.
AATCCGTTTGCTGTTCTGTATAATAAGCAACCACGAAGCGAAACATTGACAGCCTTTTATTTTTTTGTAGGGAGAGAAAGGACCCAGTACAGAGGATATAAAGAATTATGAGACGGATATAAATCATTCAGAACCTTTTCCACTAATGTAACCGATAACCTGTACAACTCAATTAAGGGAGAAAAAAAAAATAAACTGAGTAAATAAACTTAAGACTATGCGGTTGTACAAGTAAATTTAAAAAATAAAATATTTTCGAAAAAATAAATGACTGAGACCCTATGGTTGCACAAGCGTGCACACCCTTTTATAACTGGGGATGTTACTGTGTTCAGAATTATCCAATTGAATTCAAGAGCATGTTAAATGGGAGTCAGCACACACCCGTCTCCATTTAAAGTGCCTCTGATTAACCCCAAATAGATTTAAGGTGTTCTAGTCGACATTTCCACAAATGTTCTTTGTCAGAAGCATGAAGTTTTTGTGCTAACACTGGCTGGTATTTGGGATTTTTCATTATTCCATCCACCTTGAATAAGGCCACAGTTCCAGGTGAGGGAGGGAACAGCCCCAAAGATTGATGCTGCCCCCCACCATGATTCACTTTAGGTACGGTGTTCTTTTGGTGATTGTCAGTGTTGTGTTTTCGCCAAACATACATTTTATAATTATGACCACAAAGTACAACCTTGATGTCATGGTCAATATCAACACATTTTCTTGCGTGCGTTTTGGAGATTTCATGTTTGTGTTTGCAAATGGTAGTCAGGCTTGGATGTTTTTCTAAGAAGGGTTTCGTCTTTCGTCGCCCCCCCCCCCCTACTCTATAGCTCAGACACATGAAGAAGATGGGAGATTTTTGCCACAGGTACTAAACAGCAAGTACCTGCCAGAAATTTCTGCAGCTCCTTCAGTGTTGCTGTAGGCCTCCTGGCAGCCTCCCTGACCAGTTTTCTTCTCGTCTTTTCATCAGTTTTGGACGGACAGCCAGTCCTTGGTAATGTCACTGTGTCCCATGGCAGATTTAATGCCTTGGAAATTCCTTTTTACCCTTCTACTGACTGCTACTTTTGAACAATGAGCTCTCCCTCATGCTGTGAAACGTCGCCTGCGGCTTGTGCTGTAAAATGTGACTACAAAAATATCAGGAAAAGCTTGTAATAGTAGAACATCTGAACTTTATTTGGAGGTAATCATAGGCACTTTAAATGGTGTCAGGTGTGTGCCGACTCCCATTTAACATTCCTATAAATGTGATTGGTTAATTATGAACAATTGTACCATTTGTCATTATAAAAAGATGAATTGTATTTGTTTTTCAATTGAACAGTTTATACAAAGCAAAATAATTGGAAGGTGAATTATTCTGTATGTGAAAGTGACTGGCAAGTCTGGCAAGTTTTTGTTTGTCGCAAGAATGATATTAAGTCACATTTTTTAATTGTCACTGGCAGAGAGGTATTAATTTAATGAAAGTTAATTATTGAGGTTGTAATTTGCTGTGGTGTACATCACATTTCAGCTGTGAGCTATTTTGACTCTCATGAGGTAACCAAAATATTAGAAACCCTTTTCAGTACCATATTGAGTGCAAGTCTGCACCACTGTCTGAAGTCAACATCAAATATTGATGATTGATTGAAGAACCTGAATTGGCCCTAAAATGTCAGCATTATGCGTTTCTAGTGTTTCCTTTAAAAAATATATATATATTCAAAGTGATATAATTTTCAACATAGTCTTTGGGTGGTTATATTTACAAGTTGTAATGACAATTTGAAATGGGATGTCTGTTCATAATGTACAGTACAGTATACCCACCGCATATTTGTGCTTTTAGCATTTGCGAATTCATCTATTTGCATATTTTTGAGGGTGAACTTAACCCCTGTTATTCGTGGAAACCCAGTTTATTCACATTTTCTGACCTAATCCCCATCTTATTTAGAGAAAGCACTCTTATTCGTTTGTTCATTTGTGTTGTTGCTACATGTTGTTTGAAAACTTCATTAATTTCACCTTTAGTATTTGTTAAATAGTACATTTTAATCAATCCTTGTAAACAATGACAAAAAATAGTCTTTTGGCTACAAATAAGATACTAGCATTGTGTACTTTCAATGCACAAGAAGAGTTCCCTATATTCAGAATCCCTCTTTCAATTGCTTTGCTAAGAATAGTTTGTCCAGCAACTTGTGTTTGGACAAAGTAAGTTTATATCGTGACTTGTTGGAGACCTGTTGCTCAGTGTGCTAATATACGGTATGTATTTTTACTTTATCTCCAGGTATTAAACCCAATGGGCTGGGACGCTTTCGGCCTTCCAGCCGAGAATGCGGCTATTGAGAGACGTCTTGATCCAGAAGATTGGACTAAAAGGTACCAAAGGCTTGTTTGTGCTTCAATAGCTTAAACCTTCTGACTCTCTTCTCTTTTTTTCCACAGGAACATCAAGTCTATGAAAGAGCAGCTAGACAGCCTTGGCCTTTGCTTTAACTGGGATCGGGTCTGTAGGAACAAGACCTTCAAAACAGTCAAACCATGTTTTTCCCCATCATTCTTATTGTTAACCTGACCACCATGTTTCTGTGACAGGAGGTGACCACTTGCCTTCCTGACTACTACAAGTGGACACAGTATCTCTTTGTTAAGCTCTTCAAAGCAGGGCTGGCTTATCAGAAAGAGGTAGGACTAGACTTTCCATCAAAGTACTTACTCTCGGTTTCTTTTAGAAGGATTATGATTGCTTTATTTGCTCTTTCATAGTGACAGAGATGATTGTGGGTCTTCTATAGAAAGCCTTTGATAATGTGTAATGAAGTGTGACAACCTTTAAATAAGCTTACGGTCTGTCTCTTTCAATTGACTGCTTTCATTCTTCATGAACAAATTTGCTTGTGTGTGTGGATGTGTGTGTGTGTGTGTGTGTCTGTGTGTGCGTAATTCAGGCCGTGGTGAACTGGGACCCCGTTGATCAGACAGTACTAGCTGATGAGCAGGTGGATGAAAATGGTCGCTCCTGGAGGTCTGGTGCACTGGTGGAGCAGAAGTTGCTCACTCAGTGGTTCATCAAGACCACACATTACGGCAAGGTACAGTTGTGTGATTTCTGCGTGTGGATCTTTCAAAGTCGCATGCTAATGATCGGCCCTCAACTTCACGAGGGTCAAAATGAGCTGCCTCCTCTGATAATAACTGTGACAGTACCGCGTCTGTTGTTGTACTATCGATCCCCTGGAGGTCATCATTACTAAAGAATGAACATGCCTGGTAGGAATAATTATTTACATTAGGGATTTAGCCAAATGTGCTTGAATTCATGCAATTTGTTTTGAAACTTTGTTACCTTGTTAGCATTGTCAATCTAACAATTAATTATAAACTAAAGTTTGTCCTTTCTTAGGGAATTTTTTTGGGGTGATTGATGTTTGAGTAGGTGTTAAGGTACAACTAGCAATCATCATATCACACTTTGCATCGTCACTTCCCTAGCAGCGTTGTATGAGCATGAAAAGGGCGAGGGAGTGTTTTTTTTCTTCTTTTGTTTGTTTTACTGTGGAACAGTGGAGTTTTTAAGCTGCCAAAGTGGTTCTTTGTATTCTGATGACTTTTTATTGAAAATTTCAGTCGGGCAGAACAAAGTTTTAAAGGGGAGTGACAGTGGAAAAGGTAACTAAATAATATAAGAAGAGCAGACAACAAAAGAAAGGACATTAGTTGTAAGAAAGATGAGCAAAGTAAATCATTATGTCTAGTACAATGACACATTAGATTCGAGTGTTGTGTGGGGCGGCAGTGCTACACCCTGTGAAGGAAAGACAGGACAATATTGGACAGGACAAGGACAGGAGGGGAAGCATGCAGGACGGAGATGGTGGACCCGGCTGTACAACTGAAGTGTGGTGGGAGTGGTTATGTAAATTCTAAACATCTTTAGAAATGGAGTGCAAGTGAGGGGATACCCAGGAAGTTCGCATAGTTATGAATTATGTATCGCAATGAATGAGTGGTGCGGCACGGTACCTGACTGGTTAGCACATCTGCCTCACAGTTCTGAGGACCGGGGTTAAAATCCCGGCCCCACCTTTGTGGCGTTTGCATGTTCTCCCCGTGCCTGCGTGGGTGTTCTCCGGGCACTCCGGTTTCCTCCCACATCTCAAAAACATCAACAGTGTTGATTGAGGACTCTAAATTGCCCGTAGGTGTGAATGTGTGCGCAAATGGTTGTTTGTTTCTATCTGCCCTGCGATTGGCTGGCGACCAGTTCAGGGTGTTCCCCGCCTCCTGCCCAAAGATTGCTGGGGTACGCTCCAGCACGCCCGCGACCCTAGTGAGGATAAGCAGAACGGAGGATGAATGAATGAGTGAATGAATGAGTGGCCCTAGTGAGGAGAAGCGTCTCAGAAAACGGATGGATGGATGGATGGATGATTGTTAACCGGCAGGCAAGGTGCGTTTCACACTTGCGTTAAAGGCAGATAGGGTTCGGGTTAGTACACACAGTTCCCCCAACTAACATTAAAGAACATGTAATCATCCAAGGCTTTGTGAAAAACGTTTGGCCATGAACGGGTCCATTGAAAGCAATCATGAATCATTTCCATATTCAAGTCTTGCATGTTTTCTGGCGACGAGGCTGAAGTCGCCCATGCTGGTCCATGTCAGAGGTATGAGTGGAGGTGGGAGCAGCCTACTGTGACAATGTGTTCACGCATTTCTAATTTTCACTGATAAAATGGAGATGTGGGAAGGGAAGGAAGAGGAAGGTGTTTAGAAATAGAAGTGAGAGAGGCAGATGGAGAGGCGGGAGGGCCTTTGCAAAATGGAGCTTGCCGAACGTGCCTGTGATTTCCTGTGCGCCCATTTCACCCACTTGCCTGTTCATGATGTCTGTTAGACAACATTCATTTCAGATCATATTTATGCTGCGCTCTACCTCATGCCGAAGTGTGACTTTTTCCAAGAGGATTTCAGATGACGACGATCGTTACTAAGATTGATTTTAACATGCACTGTATAATTTCAAAACATGTCGTAATGACACTTGTTGCTGGCCCTGCTCTTTCACCTACAATTCAATGAATGAGGAGTCATGCTATTGCTATAGGGCACATCTACACAGCTTTGCTTTGGTTAGTTCTTTATGCTGCTGGTCTTGAAGCTTTTATTTGTTGCCATGGAGACAGCCCTTGCCCATCACAGTAGTGTGGCAAACAAATGTTTTTCTTCTGCTTCTCTTTCCAGACGATGATATAATTTCCGGATTTAGTTTTTGTTCTGCTGTCATGAAAGTGATGACTTTAACCATTGTGCGTGTTTTCATATTTTAATGTGGTTGTGGAAATGAACGCTGACTGGCGCAGTTCAAGTGCTTGTGGGTAATAGATTGTGACAGCCTGAAAGGAAAATAGAGAGGTATAACAACATAAGCCTTTACCCAGCTGTGACATTTTGACTTCAGCCTGGTTGATATGCATAGCTTCTTTTTTTTTTATCATGCAGAATAACTGTGTGACAGTTTTTTATTTTACAGGCAGGTCAGAAAAAAAAATAAAGCAAAACAAGGTTGAGCTTTTTAAAATTTAAGTGATTTTGTGCACAAATCTTTCTTGAGCATTTGCAATTCAGTAAAGTCTAATTAAGTCTCATGCATTTTTGTTGTTTCTCCCACTCCAGCCTCTTCTGGACGCCTTGTCCGACCTTCCAGAGTGGTACGGGGTTAAAGCCATGCAGGCAAATTGGATTGGAGAGTGCACTGGCTGCTATTTTGATTTCAAACTCAAGGTGGGTCTCTGCTTGTTATTTATTCATTCATCATTCTTGCTTTCTTTGGAACTATTGACCTTTCTCTAAGCACTTCTCTGTGCTTGTTCTCTTCAGCCATGGGGTTTCATCTCCTTTCTCTCCGATCTGCTACTTTGTTTTTTTTCCCGATTATGTGATGCCCCTCTGTGTCGTTTTTCTATTGAGACTCAGAAAGTATTGAAACCGTGTGTTAATACCAAATGTTCACTCAACAGTCTTGGAGCTGCAGTTTGAACAATAAGATTAGTTTATTGAATTCGTTCTCCACATGAATGTCTCTTCAGATTGGGCAGATTTTCAAAAGTCTGCCTTTGTGAATGCTGATGAACCCTTTTTATTTTTATTTTCAGAGCTTAAAAGGTCGGTGTTAAATTTAATTGCATGGTTAGACTCTAAATTGTCCGTGAGTGTGAATGGTTGTTCGTTTATAAGTGCCCTGCAATTAGCTCGCAACCAGTCCAGGGAGTCACCCGTGGTAGGCTCAAGCACACTTGCAACCCTAATGAGGATACGCTGTATAGAAAATAGATGGATGTTTCCACGTTGACTCAAAAGCTCCGTAATGGTGGTCTCTCATGACCCAGGTGAGTGGGGAGGAGACGGAGGAGATTCTATCGGCGTACAGCTCCTCCCCAGAGGCAGTGTTTGGTGCGGCGTACCTGGCCATCCTGCCCTCCCACAGACTGCTGCATGGGAGCAGCTCAGTCCGCTCTGTGCTGGAGAAAGCCTGCCAGCCAGGCAGAGGTGAGCATAAATCTGACTAGTACTTAACCGTTTTGGTTTTTGGCTTATGTAAAAGTGGTATTTTTAACTCATATTATAATGGCCCTGGGCAGTTGGCACACTGTTCTCTTGCATCTGGTGGGCTAAAACAACATAACCTTCAGCCAAATTCAATGCAATAATTGGACAGAATGTGATTTATGTATAGAGCTGAAGAAGAAACAAATCATTTGTTTTAAACCTGTAGGTGTATGATAGTTGGGAATCCCTCAAGATAATCTTTTGCTTGAAAGTGTTAATTAGCTGTCAGGGGAGGCAGCAATGTTGTGTCCTCACCACCTGCCCTCTGATTTGCAGACTCCCAGACAGAAGTCACAGCTGTCAACCTGTTCACCGGCCACGAGGTTCCTCTGGTCATATCTCACAAGGAGGCATTTGATGGCTATCTGGACACTGTGGTTGGTAAGTTAGCTGTGTGATTTTTCATTAACCTAGAATCTGTATTTTGTTAATATTAATTTCTGTATGTTAGAGCTGGTACTGTGGTTGGATAACACACACAAAAACGCATCAATTATTATATAATATTGTTTAGTAAATCTTGTCAAAACATCAAATGCAGCCTTAGTTTGCCATTGAAAAATAACATTTCACGACATTGTAAAACTGTAAGTCTGCCATGCAATATTGTGGGTTTTATACGAGTCCATGAAACTGCGGCTTGTTTGTCTCGCAATGAGTGGCGAGGGACTCCAAGGGATTTCTAACAATTAGTCCTATCACAGTAAAGCTGAACTTTAAACGCAGGGAGGCTTGTCAGGCATTCTCAAGAGAACTGTACTGCATGTTTGTCTTAGTGTAAATGTGCATTTGTGTTGTCTTTTGTGTCACGTTCACGCTGCACCTGTGTCTACCAGGCACACCAGACTGCAGTGAGGAGCATTGGTCTGTGGCCAAAACGCTGAATTTAACGTGGACCAATGTTCTGAAGAGCCATGAAGATGGGACACAAATTGTCATTAATTCTGACGAGGTGATGACAACCACAGCAATGATATTTACATTTCCTAGGTATATCTGACATGCACATGCATCTGTATGCTTCGCTCACAATGCTAATAATGACATTTGTGATCAATAAATCTCGAACATGTTTACCATTTCCGATTGGAGAGGGAATAATCGCTCCCATCACACCCCACACCACAGGATAATTGAGCAAGATAATCTTTTAGCGACATCGAGCAATGCAGGCCTTAACTGACTTTGATCAGAAGGGGGTAATCGTGGTCAAAATCGCTACGATTTTCGGTATGTTAACACTCATCTGTGCTTCCAACAACATTCTAGCTCTGCTTAGCTTTTGGGTTTGATGTGATAGTGTTTCTTTGTAGTCTGCTCGTCTCTTGTGAGGAAAAGACAATGGCAGAATGTTGCCCAGCGTAGCTGCTATGTCATTGGTGGAGAAACTGTGGGAGCGATATACATTTTTTATTGTGATGTCACAATCGGGCCAAAACATGACCGGCTCACTTACAGACAGACGCATTGGCAGCTCACAAAAAAATTTACCTGGCTTTTTAATTGCGCACTTGGTGGGTAGCTGTGCAGGTACTCCAGAGACTGAATGCCACAGAAATACAGTTCTGTTGAAATGATCTTGTTCTTCTCCTTCTGTCTTCTTCTTCTTCTCCTCCTCTACATATGTCACAGTTCTCAGGATTCACCAGAAAACAGGCTTTTGACTCCATTACCCAGAAAGCCAGGGAGCGGAAGGTGGGGGGCCACCTTACCAGCTCAAAGCTCAGGGACTGGTTGATATCAAGACAGCGTTACTGGGGCACACCCATTCCTGTGGTGCATTGTGGGTGCTGTGGTCCAGTTGCTGTTCCCGAAGAGCATTTACCAGTAACCTTGCCAAAGCTGCCGTCTCTCACCGGAAAGGGGGCATCACCTCTAGAGGCTGCCCATGACTGGGTTAACTGCAAATGTCCAAGGTAAGATTATTTTGATGCACTATAGTATTAACGCATATTAAATCCTGCAGTTTTGGAGAGAGGACAAAGTGTAGTTTTATTTTTAACAATGTAGTGCAAACACAGGCAGGGACATGCGAATGAGATGTGTTAGCTATAATATCTACAGTATTTAAACAGCCAGGTTTGCTTGTCAGCTGTATCTCATTAGCTGAGATCAAGGCTTGCTAACGTAATGTTTTTGTGCAACACGGAGGTCATAAGTTCTCCAGCTGCAAGGTGCACCGCTCACAATTTACTATCACATCAAACGCTAATTGGTCACAAAGTCATGTAAATAACCGTTTTGCTTCAATAATTCTGCACACAGACCCTTGCTGCAGACCGTTATAACTCAAGTACAGCAGAATCTCCAACGTCAAACACAATGCGTTCCGTGACGCTGGTCGGCTTCCGGTTGGTCAATAATTACATTTTCAAATGGATCAATTATAATTAATAGTCAGTTCCCAAGTCAAACTGCCTCCTTCATAAAACCCTTTCCAGTTGTATAGGTGATGAGTAATTAACACTTTTAACATTCTCTACAACTTACATATACAGTACAAGTGTAAGTTAACCAATAGAACGTCATTGTCACTGCCATAAGAACTCAGGAATCTCACAATTTGTAGCGTTGAGGTAAAAAAATAAAAAATAAGCACACAATTATCAAAAAACAGACTTATTTACAGAACATACAATTGTTCACATTTGAGAGAACCACCGCATTATGATATGGTAGTTGTGCGATCATTTACATTGGGGTATTGGACAGATTTTCAGACAATATTGCTCAGTTCATCATAATATTGCAATTATGTGCAAAGGTGGGTGTTGTGCAGTCGTTAGTTCTTACTGTGGGGGTGGGAGGCAGATGCATTTCACAACTTAGTAGGAGAAGCTATTTTTGAGCCCCGTGGTTCTAGACTTTGTCCTGTGGCGTTTTCCAGAGGGAAACAGAGGGAGAAAAGTGGTGTTGGGGGTTGGAGTGGTGGTTATGAATCCACTGGCTTTTCTTATTAGTCTGCCAGTGTAGGTTTCCCTGAGGTTGGGTAATGTACATCCAATCACCCACTCTGCTGCTTTCACCGCCTGTTGCAGATAATTCCTGTCCTTGACAGTACAGCTGCTGAACCAAATTGTGTAATAGTAGGTCATATCACTCTCCATGGTGGATCTATCAAGGTTTATCAGATGGTTTTGGGGGAGCTAGGCTTGGCATACTGTAGTTTCTTGAGGAAACGAAGTCTTTAATGTGCTTTCCCCACCGGATGGGAGATGTTGGTGGACCAGTTGAGGATTACCGAGATGTGGACTCCGCGGAACTTGAAGCGTTTCAGAAGTTCATGATCATCTCCTCCGTCTTGGCTGTATTAAGGTCCAGGTTGTTGATTTCACATCACCTCCCTGAGATGCCGGACCTCATTCCTTTAGACTGACTCGTCGTTGTCCCTGACAAGGGTGGTGTCATCAGCAAATGTGACTATGGTGGTGTTGGGGTGAATGGGAGAGCAGTTCTGTGTAAAGAGGGAGGAAAGGAGGGGACTGAGGACACATCCCTGAGGCGTCTCTGTGTCCAATAGAATGGAGGAGGTGTGTTTTTTTTTTTTGTATTTTTATTTCTTTCTTTTATTTTTTAAAGCTGTAACAAACATAATGACCATAGGATTTTCATCTTGTTGACTTATTGTTGAGTTAGCCATATTTTGCTGAGCAGCTTGGACACAGATGCATGTCCGCAAAAACAGTTTTTTTTTTTTTTTTTTTTTTTTTATTATTATCCGCAATATTGTACTGAGCTACCTGGTAACTGGACTCAACCCCATGTGAATTGTTAGGTTTGCTCTTCAGCACAAAAACCTACGTTGTGTTACGCCTGGTTAGCATTTGCTGCAATTGTAGCTAAAAGCATTTTTTTGCACTTCAGAGTTTCATTTATGGTTTGTTCTTAACTTCTTAAAATATACCACTTTTGGGAATATTACAGTTTGTAGTGTAGTGACTCATGAAAAACAGCTGCAAATCTACAAAATCTGTAAGATTCATTTCATTATTTTAATAATCATTAGCTTTTCTAGGAATGGCAAAGAGAAATGCACCATATGGAAAAGTTCTACCAGGAAAAAAACATATTGTAGCTGTCAATATTTTTAAATTGCTGCTACCTTTTTAAGCATCAAAGCAATTCCTCGACCTTGAACTTGTGAAGTCTTTTTAAGTCTGATCAAGACTCTCCAGGCCCTGTTGACGTCCAAGATTGCAAGACAAGCAGCCTCTGAATCACCACCACCCCTCTGAGTAGAATCGCATTATCAGATCAGTGGCTCTGCTCTAATGTGTGATGTTGCAAATGGAAAGCAGAAAGAGCACATAGAGGATGTTAGTTGCTTTTGACGGAACATTGCAGAAAGTGAGACTGTCCATGATGTTGCTTGCAGAGTGAGAACGGAATAATCTATTCCTGTATTTTCTCCAGAGACATGCAGTGACAAAACGATGACTGCTGTTCCCCTTATGAGCAGACAGAGTTTCAAGTGGGAGCTTCCGATTTGTGCAATTATTCTGCTTTTTTTTTTTAATTTTATTTTGTATTTTTTTTTTTTTTTTTTTTATATCTGTTTATTTGAAAGGGGACACTGCAATTTCATAAAACACATGAAGTACAGATGGTTACAAAAGCCAGAAATAGCCAGAAGGCTAGTTTTCAACTGTAGTCCCCTGGCCATGATGTAAAAAAAGCAGTAAAATACATCTACAAGACAATATAATACAGGATACATAATCAAAGACTTACTATACTATTAAGAGAAAATAAAACCACAATGTTTATGATTTGGTTTTGTAATAAAGGGTGTCTGTGATATGAGCAGCATGAGATGATGATGATGATAATGCTGAAGTTTACTGAAGCCAAATAAAAACTTTGCTCATGAGTGAAATTTTGCATGTGCACACACACTTTGTGGTTGAACTCTGTTTGGAAAAACCCGGGACTGCAGATTGATTTTTTTGCGCTGGCATGGGAATTCCTGTCTCTGTAAAACTACTCATCGCCATGGCACCATGTAGATTAAAACAATGGCCCACTCTGTTGTAGTTTGCACAAGTCATCAGATTGTGTTCGCACATTTCCACCAAGCCACAAGAATTCCTCTCATCAGACGTGATTGATGGGCGTAATCGCAAAGGCGCTGTTATCGCCTCACTCCCCATCTCCCCACCGTTGTTAAGTGTCGGTGGAAATATGTTCCCGTCACTCGTCGAGCATGTCCAATTAAAGTTTGAGTGGAACGCAGTGATGAGAGCTGGGCAGCTGGGATGGAGCTTCATCTGTTCTTGAGGAAGTCATATCCTGTGTGCTCATCACATCTTTAACACTCTGCAGTGCTGAGAAGTGGTCTGCTGCTAACTGAACCCTGGCTCGGCTTAGCCTGGCTAGAAGCAGTTTTTGTTGTGCCACGAATTCCCAGGTAAAGAGAAGCCGCCTCGTTGGTGCCTCTTTCACGCGTGAGGATGGAACAGATGGAGTCCCACAGTCCAGTGGGTTGCTGACTCCCCTTCATCTGTTTTCAAACCTTTCGACTCGGTTTTATGTTATCAATAAGTATAAAAACACTCCACGCAACTTTAGATTTCGGTTACTGCTTTAGTCTGGTCTGGGGAGCAGTAGCTCAATCGAGAGACCTGATACAAGCCAAGGTCAGCATTGCAAATGAGAATCTGTTCTCAAGTGCCTTGCCTCAATAAATAAAGGTTGAATAGAAAAAAAAATTTGTTTTAAATAAATACATTGGGACTGGTTACTCAAGAGGGAACAGTTTGTTCACCCCGCACTTCTGAAATGCATTTTGATTGGAAACTGATTGAGGTGTGCTTCTGATGGCCGCCCCCACATTGTTCGTGTGACCAAAAATATTCCTTTGCCTAAGTATAAATTGCATTTCACCTCAGCAGAATAAAAGCAATGGATTTATGTTTTTTCATGGCTCAAAGCAGAGTCGCAACTGTGTGTCATCTAAGCGTCTCTTGAACAGCTGTCTAACCCTAACCCAACATTTTGGCCTCTGATTGTCTAGTCTGGTGTGAGGCAAAATGTGCCAAATCCCCCGCACGCTGAAAACCTTTCTAATGTCTCTGCGTCTGTTTGGGTTCTTTACTGGTAGCTTTGGCATGGCTCACCTCTTTTCATTTTCATGAAATAACACCTGGCTTCCAAATATTAACCTTGTTACACCTTAGTATTGTTGCTAGGCAACCTCATGCTCTAATTTCATCAACACTGCCTTGTTATATAGACTAATATGGTGGCTGGCCGAGGGGTTTTGCCTCTAAGTGTGTGACACAAGTAATTTTGTGTGAGTAAAATGTTGGGACAGGTAGACAGACTCAAGATGAGACATATGGTCCAGGAAAATCCACCACGAAACACAGCTGCGTCCATTTTTCTTTTCTTTCGTTTTTTTGGGACATTTTTAAACTCTTATCGAGACTCATTATGAAGTGATAAGCAGATGAGTTCACTGTTCCACTTGCTGATTTAAATAAATGAAAACATTGCACCTGTTTTCCTGTCTCGCTTCAAAATCTTCTCCCTTCTGTCCAACATTATGTTGGCAGATTTACATCACGACGCAAATGCTGTTTGGCTGGGGTAAAACGGGGCACAAGGTGACATTTCCAACACAAATACACGATGATTCCCTTGTTAGCACAGCCTGCTTGTCAGGGCATCGGACCAATGTCCAGTGTCAGTTTGCTTTCAACTGTGCTTGTCTACAGGGGCGTGACCTCCACAGCCAGATGGAAGCACAGCCACATTTGCACAATTATCACATACAAATATCACATAGAGATGCCATTTCTGTAGGGATACAAGCAGGGGTCGCTCATCTGTTGGCTTTCTAATTTGCCAGTTTAATATTGATGTTGTTATCCCAGATTACCATCTTTCTTTGTGACTCGTTTCAGATGTGACGGGCCTGCAAAAAGGGAGACTGATACCATGGACACGTTTGTAGACTCAGCCTGGTATTACTTTCGTTACACCGACCCTCATAACTCAGACAGGTATGGACAGTCTTTCCCTGTGACATGACACAGTATTGTTTCATTCCCTTCTCCTCTGATTGTTAAAGTCCAGTTGTTTGTTTTTGCAATTTTTTAGTTACAGATTTTCACATGATAGTGGCAGTGGGCATTTGCATGTGGGCTTAGCATCCAAATGTTATTTTTTTTCCCATGTAGAAATTATCACACAGATTTTTAATGCACACACCAGACACATGTCTAGGTACTTCCCAGAATCCTGTAAGATTTCATCTTGCATGGAGGTAAATATGGTGACAAATACAAACATCTAAAGCCAAGACCAAACATTCCTGTAAAGACTGTACAGTATACTTTATCCCTCAAATGTCACACTAAAAATGAGAACATTTATACCCAAATGTCAAACTCGACTTCATTCCAGCAAAACCTACAAAACACTATGAGGTGAGAACTTTCAGATGTTTTCTTTTTTTTTCTTTTTTTTTTTTTTTTAAAAACTACACCACCAACAACTTTTAGCTTAGATTTTTGTTTTACTGACTAAAAACGGGTATAAAGCAGCATTAAGTCGATCACGTGCTCCTTAAGGTGTTTTCAAAGGGTTAATAGTTAGGCATGTTAAACTGTTACCACAGATATCACTGCACTTAATAAAGGTTTTATGGGGTTCATTAAATTTCTGTCAGTTCTTCTGGCAAAATCAACAAGTATCCCACAACGGATGGCTGTGTTCAATTTTAGAGGTTCCAACGTTTTATGATACAGTGCAGTTGTACGGCACTCCAAAAACAATATTCAACGTATACATATTAAATACATGCCTGAGAATGTCAGAATTCATGATGGCGCGCTTTCAATATTTCATAGTAGACAGTATTTAATAAAACTGCGCAGGTGCACTGAAATAATTGTGTATGGCAGCATGTCCTGAAACACATGATTGTCTAATATCACCCACTCTCCCACTTATCTATTTCAAGCATGCATAATATCGGCTGTGTGGATATTCCTCCACCCACACACAGATCCGTACAACGTTGAACTCTCTGCCCAGAGAGATTACGGACCCATGGTTGTTACTTGCTGGGATGCTGGTGATACCCTAAGCTTAACAAAAGAGATTTTTATTTTTCCTAGCTTTTGGGCCCAGTCGGAAAGCCGCTTTTAAAGGAGTTTGCGGGGGAGTTCCCAGCCCATCACTTATTTTATTTATTTATTTATTTTATTTTTTTGCAGGGCAGATTATGCCACAACAGAAAAAGCAATTACACTATTTGTGTAGTTCAGTCGGCCTGCTGAGTCTTATGTGCACGGAAGTGATGAGAAGTAGGATGCCGGGTATGCTGAGGGAAGCAAGCAGGAGAGGGGAGGAAATAGAAGTGCTGTGATGTATTAGAGGAGCGTTGGCCTGATGCCAACTCACAGGCCAAATTATTTTCAGCCTTGCGAGTTCATAACTTTATCCCATGGTACAATTATCACCCGACACTATTCGCCAGAGACGCGAGGGAGAGAGGCAGAGAGGCGTGGAGGAGGGTAATTACCAGAGCCATGTGTGACACATGCTGTAGATTGCGCTTTGCTGACCATCAACCCGTAAAGCTAACCACATGCAGTCCTCACTCGCGCCATCGTCTGATATATCTTTTCTCCACAGCCGCTTTCCTTCCTGCTAATAAGATGGGTGGTGGAAGAGTCATCAACGCTCGGACAAAAAACGTCAATGGCTTTTTTATTTTTATTTTTTTTTAATAATATATAATCAATGTGAGGAATTCTAAAAGGGACCTGGCCCAATTCTGAAAGAAAGCTTGTCTGTAAAACAGAACATTTTGCACCTCGCATAGAATTTTCACTAGCTTGTGTTGTTTTACACCGAAAATAATTTTTTCTTGCCTCTTTGATTAACACCACAGAGATTGCAGCCCCCAACAGGGCCATCACAGTGTTTGCGTTGCCACCTTGTGTCCCGTTTGTATTTGATATTAAAAGAAACACTTTGTTTGAAACAAAAGGTAAAACAGTTTTGTAGCGGGATCATTGTATCCGCACAGTGATTTTTTTTTTCTTTTATTTATTACTAAGTATTATTATTTTATAGTATAAAATAAGTATTATTTTTTTTATGCTGATTTGTAATCAATATTTGTATCCATTCAATAATATTTTTCGGCCATGACTTATAACGACAAGAAAAATAAAATGTGTTATTATAGTTGCCCTGGTTCCGTAGCGTATACTGTTGGGTTGAAAAGTTAAAATTACAAGACATCCGTTCTTTCTCTCTACCGCTTATGCTCGTTAGGGTGGCAGCTGTGCTGGAGCCTATCTTCGTTATAATTCGCATGCGTTACGTAAAAAATCGAACACGTTCATGACATCTCCCGGGTTCTGTAATTGTTCTGTAATTGACCCCCCCCCCCCCCCGTTTCTCTAAATCTGATTCTTTAGGCCTTTTGAGCGCCACCTAGCGGATCATTGGCTGCCTGTGGATGTGTACATCGGAGGAAAGGAGCACGCCGTCATGCATTTGTACTACGCACGCTTTCTCTGTCACTTCTGCAAGGACCAGGGCCTTGTGGCGCACAGGTACGCTTTCTTGTTGTTAGTGTGCACATAATTCGTCTGTACATGAATGCACCCTCCATTTCCTTTTTCAGGGAGCCTTTCAGAAAGCTACTTGTCCAGGGTCTGATCAAAGGTCAGACTTTCCGACGATCAGACAGTGGCCAATACCTAAAGAGAGAAGAAATTGCCTTCACAGGTAGATGGCATGGATAGAAAGTGATTTAAATGTGATTTTATTTTTTTCTGCTAAAACTGCTCAATCATTAGAGATACAAGATGAAAAGCAGCAATGATAATTGCTGGATTTTCCTTATTTTGTTGTTTGTTGCAGGGTTCATTGCTTGAATGCTTTTGAAAGTCCAAGGATAAAATCACACAATAGTGCTTTACAGAGAAAGGGAGGTCTTACATCTCTCCCACGTATGCTCAGCAATGATCCTCTCAATAGATTGCTTGTCGGGAATTGTGACAGTATGAGTACTGACAAACATTCACACTGCTTTTTCACCTAGTTTTTTTATTGAAGAGTTTTTTGTTCTTGTTTCATCGGTATGGATGTGGAGGTTTGTGGCTTAGTGTGAGCATATCTCAGCATTCTCACACACAATAAGGGAGTGGCAAGTGTCAGAAAAAAGTCTTTTATTAACTAGAGTCAATCAGTTTTCCATGAATAAAAACAGGTTTGTCTGAGAATTAAATTGCTCAGCTCTAATGTGATAAAGCAGTTGAAGGTTAATACTGACAGAGGAGAAATGGCCACGTTGTCACTGACCTTTTACTCCTCTTTCCTCTGTTAGAAAAAGAGCCAGTGGCATTGGGAGGCGGAAGCGTGGAAGTGACATGGGAGAAAATGAGCAAATCTAAGCATAATGGTTTGGACCCGCAAGAGGTGGTGCAGCAATACGGTGTGGACACAGTTCGACTCTACATCCTTTACGCCGCACCACCTGAACAAGACATTCTCTGGAATCTTAAAAGTAAGATGTTGGATATTCTTGTTGCTTTTATAGTCATCTGATGGATATTTGTTTGTTTCCTATCAAATAAATTCCTTCCTTGCTTGAAATTGGCCCCACCGCAGAGGATGCTCTTCCTGGGGTCTTGCGCTGGCAGTCCAGACTGTGGCAGCTTGTGAGCAAGCTGCGAGGCGCTCGGCAACTCGGTGACGTCCCCGACCCCTCCTTGCTGAAAAAGAAGGAGCTGGCAGAGTCAAAGAAGATCTGGAATAACAAGAATTACGCAATTCAAGAGGTAGTGATGATATCCTGTGCGATTTACTATTGTAACACTTCTCACCAGTAGGGGTCAGTAGCTAGCCTGATTTCAGCGCGTCAGCTTTCATGTCCTTCCTAGTTCGCCAAGAGGAATGATTCACTCACTGCTTCTCTCACCTTTGTCTGTTTTGACTTGATGAGTTAACATGCCAACATGCTATGACTATAGATTAATAAGCCAATCATGACCTGCCAGTGCAGCCTGATCATCCATGCTAAGATGAAACCGCCAGAGTAAAAGGGAGGAGGAGGACTGGCTCGAAATTGATTTAAACCTACTCAGTTGCTCCCACACTTTATAAATAGATGTCCATTTCTGCCAGGTTGGATTTTCTTTCCCTACCCTTCAAGGCTGCTGCTTTTATAGGACATCAGGCCTGTTAGCCTTAAGCTCTCAAAGCCAAGGCTGTGCTTTGATTCACCCCTCGGAAAAAGCCTCAGTGATCAGCCACTTCCTCCTTAAGACCCTTCCCCAAAGGGCTTTCTCCTCCCAGCGGGCTAAGCTGGGAAATATTGACCTACTCTTGAGCTGAATTATCTTCAGCTGGCAATAACATGCTGGGAGTGCGTCCTCAGGGCATGTTGTTTTCTCGTCAGAGGCAATGCTAATCCCCAGTCAAGTGAGAGACTGATAAAGAGACTAATTTAAAACAGGAATATAACACAACTGACTTAAAAAGTTTTACTGACTTTTCAGCTGTATTTTCTTTTTAGGTTACATCTCACTTCACGGAAGACTTCTTGTTCAATGCGGCCATTTCTCGCCTCATGGGACTTACCAATACTTTGAGTGTGAGTGAACACTGTCCTGCCTCTTCTGAGTTCAGTGAGCATCACTCTAACTACCATTACTTGTGTGTGTGTGTGTGTGTGTGTGTGTGTGTGTGCGTGCGTGCGTGCGTGCGCGCTCGTGTATGTTTGTTCAGAGTGCATCTATGAGGGTGGTGCAGCACAGTGTGGAGTTTGAGGATGCTCTGGCCACACTGATTATGATGACGGCGCCCATGGCACCTCACCTGGCCTCTGAACTTTGGGCAGGTGGGTGGATACAAAATGATACGATTTAAGTTAGCTATATATTTATTTATTTAGTTAGATTCATATTTCCATAAAACGTTGTGAAGGTCTGGAATATGAGCCAAGGAAGAACATTTAATTTTGGTGCAAATCTGGATTAAAAATGCATCTACAGAACCATGGCGTGAATAGAACAGTCCACCGCAGAACCAAAATCTGCCTCCGTGTAGAAGACCCACTTGTGAGAGAGCACGTGTTTGTTACGTTGACAGCGCTGGCTCGAGAGTGGAAAGGGAAGGCGGAGATCTTCGCTCGTGACGTTGATAAGCTTGAGAAATCAAACGACCTGATTTCAGGCCTCAGCAGAAAAACATCTGGAACTCAGGAGTGCGTGGACCATTTTAATTCATATTTCACATGTTTAGTGAAGCACCATAGAGACAATATTACATCCCAAATACGAGAAAAACTCGGTTTGGCAAAATACGGTACCTTTAATGTATTATGGACGTGAACCATTCATAGACCAGTAGCAGAGACTGGTCTGACCTCTTTGTTCTGGCCAGAACCTGAGCTGCAGCTGTTTAATGCTCTTTTGGGGGAGTCCAGTCAGAAGACCATTACAATAGTCTACTTGAGATAAAAGCTTGCATTAGTGGCTTTATTCTTTAGAAAAGCCAACCCATTAGAATCAGAATCATCTTTATTTGCCAAGTATGTCCAAAAAACACACAAGGAATTTGTCTCCGGTAATTGGGTTCACACAGGAACATTCTTAATAAAACAAAAAATACAGCCGCTGAAGCAAGTGCAAACGGTACCAGACATAACACAGTACAGCTCACACCATAATTGCCGTAATATTTAATGCAATAGTCACAATGGCACAAATGGAGCCTCCCACCAATAATACAATCTTACCATTTGAATAAAACCAGAGGTAGGCAGAAGTATGGAGCACCACAAATGTGTATCGCCTCACAGTTTGTAGATGTCTGCGCTATACTTACTACTATTCTAATCAGTGGATTGGAGATAGATGGTAGGTTTTCAAATGATCTTGATTTGACTCTTTTCACAAAGTTCTGTCTGTCATAGCACAAACGTGCAGTTAGCACATTGTGCAGTAAGAGGAAGTGATGACATTGCTGCTTCTTTAACACCAACAAATACCCAACAACGATGTACCAAACTGTCATCAAATATGTGATACCGTCTTCAAGTAAAACTAAAATACATTGTGTCCTCTAGTTGAAAGCCATGCTGTGACCTCTTAGCCCGGCGTAGAAAACAAAAGAGTGGGAAGGAAGACCGAGCGTCGTCTTTGATGCCTCACGCACGGGCTTTCCTTCTCCCTTTCGAGGTCAACATCCGATCATTGTGGACGACACGCATACAGTAGATCGCTACAGGTTGATAGAGGGGAGAAGTGCTTGCGTGTGATCTTAAAATTGGTTTTACAAACAGGACACACGCGTGAGCTTACATTTGACGTCTGGTAACAAGCTGTGCTTTCACTCTCGCTTGTAATTTGGACAAAGTTCATGTCCTTCCTTGTCTTTCCTGCGGGATGCCTCCTTGTTTTTGAGAAAATGGAAAAACTGTTTGAGGAATTAAACTATTTTGGTTTCATCAAATGCGAGACACAGGCATTGGGTACATGCTTGTATACACTGAATATCTTCAAATAGCGGCTTCTAATCTAATACATGCTGAGCCACAATTAGCCGGATGTCTCCCTGACGACAGTAAGATAACAATTTTTTTTTTTTCCCCTCTTGAACGTCTTGCCTTTAAGTACCCAAAATCACGCTTCCAATAGCATTGTTTCCACCGTGCAGTATTGCACACATAATTAGAGGTCATGGTATAAAAAATAAAAATAAAAAAAGGTTTTGGGACAAACCAACCCATGAGAACTGGGTTGGGACAAACGTAATATGTCGCATGCCGTTCATTACCATAAAATGTCGTAGATCGGACCATCGTAAACCAAGGACCCCCTGTACTGACTGTAGTTGTGTAAATAAAGTTAACACAAATGAGATTTAATAGTGGAAAATGTGTTGTTAGGTTGTGTTATTGTTCCATCTTTCCTGTTCAGGGCTTTGCCAGGTGAACAACCCCATCAGCAACACTCTCCGGCGGGGTGGAGACGTCCTGTCCCAGTCCTGGCCTACTGTGGATCCCGAGTACCTGGAGACCCCTGACTTTGTGGGCATTTCTGTGCTGGTAGGATCACACAGACACGCATCCTCAGGCGAAGCTTAATGTGGCTTGTGTCTTGTTTGATCGACCCAAGACAAATATATATGTATATTTGATTTTTTTTTTTTTTTTTTTGTATAAGACAGCCGAACTGTCTAATTGAAAGCCGAACCGGCTCCCTTAATTGTACTTTTTGTTTGGTAGATGAAGGGTTTCACTTTAGCATCAGTGCATTTGTTACTTTGTCGACATACTTTTCTGATGTCACATGAACACGCGCATTGGTTCTGTAATCCGCCACCATTTGAACTCTCTAAGATAAAGTCATAGTCCATGAATACATTCATGCTCTGTAATTTTGAAGAGAGCCTATGATTAGCTTCTGCGTGTGCACGGCTGAGGGTGTACGTGTGTGTATTTATGCGCCTGCATGTCAAGTCTACTTAAAACCAATAGACAAATGAGTCGATATGTAAAAGCCTGCTTTACAGCTAATTATTTTTGCAGCCATTGTGCCTTTTTTTTTTTTTTTTTTTTTTTTTAAATTCGCACAAATAATGCTTTTGGTATTGTATTTTGTGTAATTTCTGTGTGCCGTCTTTGATTGCTTTCAACAGCGCTTCCTGCAATTATCTCCACTGTGGGTCTCAAAAAGATTATCTCAAATAATTGGCGAATAAAAAATAAATAAATAAATTGGGTTAGCCGTTGCCCATGCTAATACTGGCGACATGAACACAGTATGGCACACACAGGCCGACAGACTCATTTAGATTTAGGTTTACGCAAGTGTCACTGTTTTGAAAGTGGCCGCAAGTGCTCAGTATTTAACCTGACTTCCTTTTTCTTTTCTTTTTTTTGTGTGATTTGTCTTGCTTGATGAATTAGTAATCTCCTTTCTTCCTCATACATACTAATGTGACATGCCAAGTACAGTCAGCTGACTGGTGGCACCTCTACTTTAAGATGAGAGAAATAATACTAGCCAACCTACAATGTTTTAACAGCTGTTTCTGTTTAACTTGAAAATAATATCCTTTGACGTGATTAGATTACGGTTGTTGACTTCTTTTTTGCCTCCCCGTGTGCTACCCTGCACACTAAATATATTTGAGCTCACAGTGCTGGGTTGTGATGATTTGACTGACGAGCTCTCGCTTGTGAGCTTCCTCATCCGCTCTGCCCACGTCCTCTAATCACATACTTTGGGACGCCATGCCTGAGTGGCCTCCGAGACGCACACACGCACACACCCAGAGCCAAATGCTTCCAAAGACGGCATCGCACAGAGGAAGTCTTGATGTTCCCACTCATTGTCTACACTTGCTACAAAACCTACAACACTGTGCACACGTCCTACAACTACCACTAAGTACAGGTTGGGAG
Organism: Phycodurus eques; assembly: GCF_024500275.1. Lineage (NCBI taxonomy): Eukaryota > Metazoa > Chordata > Actinopteri > Syngnathiformes > Syngnathidae > Phycodurus > Phycodurus eques. The sequence goes on along the minus strand of NC_084528.1, from coordinate 29,689,414 downwards.
CATCCACCGCATGTGGAAAGAGAAACTTTTATTTGTATGCCAGAGAATGAGTTTAGTTTTATCTTGAAATTATAGGTGTGGTCTTGGGTTTGATTTGTCTCTCAATTCTCACCCCCAGATTAACAACAAAGTTTGCGGGACAGTGACTGTACCTGTGCTAGTGTCCAAAGATTTGGATCAGGTGCAGAAGCTGGTCATGGAGAGCCACCTAGGACAGAAGGTTCTCAAAGAACTGCACATCAAGAGAGCCATCCTCTCTCCCCGGACTGCCCTCATCAATTTCCTAGTCGGGGGGTGACGTTTGACCCTGTGCTTGGGCGACTGTTTGGTGGTGGCGAATGTCCTTCAGTGGCAAAAGAAAAAGACTGTTATACACTGAAAACTAATATTAAGGGTGGGGAAAAATCTTAATAGGTGATGATTGAAATTTAACTCCCTATTTTAGGGAGTTAAAATGATTGAAAAGTAACTCCCTATTTTAAAATACTTGTATAAGTATTATAATTTATTCATACGTTGTAATATTTTTAAAAGTTTTTTGTGTATGTTCTATGATTAAAGGAGGAAGTCTATTCTACCAAACCAACGACTTTGGAATAGCTTGAAGTGCGAATACGAGAAGTTATGGCTTCCATCCCACAAGAGTTCCTTGTGAAATCGGTTAATGCGGTTCCCAGGCGACTTGAGAAACTGGTGGCTAATGCTGGCGCCCATATCGAATTTGAAATAAAACTCCATGCAATACGCTTTTTTTTTGTTCATTTCTTGTAAGAATTATAAAATAGGGAGTTACTTTTCAATCACCCTGTGTGTGTGTGTGTGTGTGTGTGTGTGTGTGTGTGTGTGTGTGTGTGTGTGTGTATATATATATATATATATATATGTGTGTATATGTGTGTGTATGTATATATATATATAATATATATATATATATATATATATATGTGTATATGTATGTATATATGTGTATATATATGTATATATATGTGTATATATGTATGTATGTGTATATATGTATATGTATGTATATATATGTATGTATATATATATATATATATATATATATATGTGTGTGTATATATGTATATATATATATGTATATGTATGTATATATATGTATGTATATATATGTATGTATATATATATATATATATATATATATATATATGTGTGTGTATATATGTATATATATATATGTATATGTATGTATATATATATGTATGTATATGTGTGTGTATATATATATATACACACACACATATATATATATGTATATGTGTGTGTGTATATATATATATATATATATATATATATGTGTGTATGTATATCCCTGCTAAAGCTACTTCCCCTGCGACCCGACCTCTGATAAGCGGTAGAAGATGGATGGATGGATAGTATGTATATAGTGTGTTTGTGTTTTCTAACAAGTTGTCTTTCTGACAATTGCTAACATTAACACACATTTCCTTTAAGAACTAAATTGTGTTAAAGGGGAAAAAGCTGGTGGTTCTGAATGAAAGCAATAGTTTAAAAACACTTTGTCATTTACTGCATTTGACAACTTTTTTTGTCATAGACTGTATTTTAAAACTATCTGTCAGGGAAACCATGTATACAATGTAACCCATGACAATAATGTGTTTCAACAGTCCTGACAGCATACAGCAATGTACTTTTCTGGTACGAATACTAAATACATTTTTAGTATACTTTGTAGTGAGTCTGTTTTTTTCCTTAACATATTGGCATTTCATCAGATTATTATTAAGGAAATATTACAGAGAGTGCATTTTTTAATTGTAATTTTTGTATGGTTAATGTGCAAGACATTTTTTCCAATAATCGCTGCATTGTTGAAAAGAAAATCGGGATAAGAATGCATCAAGGATTTCCAACCCCTAGGAAATTTACATATGTATAAAGATATTTTATTGGTTGCCTTGTTTTGAATTAAAATCGTAAAAGAGTAGAATGTGCCTCCTCTTTTTATTTATTTTTTTATTTTTTTAGGAAAAATTTAATTTCAACATGGATCTCTATGGACCCCCGTTTTGTCAATCCCTCTTGACTGTTCCGCAAGAACCTAAATACCATTTTAGATTCCAATCATTGCTCAGATTCCCCTCGACTGCCACGGCAGCTCTCCCTAGCGCCCGCCACGTCTTGACGGTTTCTCACCTCATCGTCCGCTGAGTCACGCGTGATCTTTCCTTATCAGAGGTGCTCGTCACCTGACTTTTAGCAGATTTTGGCTCTTGACCACCATGTTTGGACACGGGGTCTTTTTTTTTTTTTTACTTCCTCCGCAAGGTCACTCCAAAGCTTTTGTCGTTCATCAGATCGGTGTCAGTGCTCTTGGGTTAGCATGACGACGCCATTAGCATTGTCCTCGCAGACCAGCGGCACAGACTGTTTTTTTTGTGTGTACTCCCAAAAGCTTGGCTTAAATTGGCTGGGTGAGTAAACCAGTATGTGTAACGTACGCGCACTTCTACTTCCTGTACAAGCAGTAAATAAATTTGGATGTTCAGTATGTAACTGAAGAGAGAAGGTGATCTCCATCACCACACAGCCAAGGCCGCAGCTTCTGGATGAGGAAGTGCTTCTATTTTTAATATTGCTGCTCTTAACTGTTCAAATTGCACCGCATCAGCACGTTCTGTAGAGGTCTTGTTTTTGTTACGGAAGTCACAGGCAATTCGAAACGTGCACACGGGAGCTGAAACTGAGCATTCCTCCCGGATCCTGTGAACTTTTTCCCATATTCCTGGTCTCTATCTGTTAGCATCAGGTGACGGGAAAAGCAGACAAGGGGAACAAGAATAACAGGAAGAGACAGCAGGCATTATAAGAGGGTGGAAGCAAAGCCTCGATGCAGTCTTGTATTCCTTTGTATTGTGTCACATTCTACTTGTTTAATTATAAATGTTTTCACAGTGCAGTAGGTGAGAGTGCTAAAAATATGGGGTTTGTCTCTGGAAATTGTACATTTTCACACTTTAAAACTGTGAATGAAGCATTGGGTATTTGGATGGTATGTTTACCTTTGGTATTTCCACCTTTTCAGTCCTGAAATGCTTTCTATCTCCTTTCTTTTCTAAAGCCCTTCTCGAAACATTTGTTTACGAATAAAATGGTTCGCACCCATACGCCCTGAACAATAAGCTGACAGCCCAATTTGCTTTGAAAAATGCCACGGCCTTTTTAATCGGCATCAGGAAATATTTCCCAATATGGGGTCACCACATGTTTGGATACGTATGCGTTCATTAAAAGTTAACCTTTTATAACTTTTGCATTTTCTCTAATAATGGACGTTGAGTCATTTTTTACACTTTTGTCAGCTCTGCAGTTGCCATGACGACTAGGATCGCTGAACATACCACGGTGTGACTCATTCGCTTATACTTCAGATCTGCAACATGATTTGTCCATGATGAGTTACAAAAGTCTTCCAGTGGAGGAAAAGGGTGCCACGTTTTATTACAGGACGCTGACTTTAAATATTACAATGTCATAGGCTGTAGTAAATACAGCCTATAGCTTTGCAGGTTTCAAGGCTTGGCAAAATGGTTACATTTGGGATAAAATGCTTCAAACTGCATAAAATTGTTCCGAGCATGGTCGACATTCAAACATTTGGCAACATTGTGTTGTTTTTCAATTTATACTCCTGCTATTACGAAACACGTAAAACATTTTTGACATAGTATAAGAATATAATTTTGCATCTGTAGCAAATATAGAAGGTGGCTTACTCCCTCTTTAAGGTGCTGAAAAAATGCAATAGAATATGTCAGTAATTTTACTAAACTACTGCAAATTGACCTTGGGAAAAGTGTATGACTGTTGCACTTGGTTTTTAATATGTTGCTGCCAATCAGTGAACCATGGATGCAAACTGTATATATGTGTATAATCTTAATAATGTTATCAGTAATTAAATGATTTCTTACAAGTATATAAAGCTGTATGTTTGGTTGCCCCAGACAGAATGATCCATCCATGCATCCATCCATCCATTCTCTGAGCCGCTTCTCCTCACAAGGGTCGCGGGAGTGCTGGAGCCTATCGGGCAGGAGGCAGGGGTAGACCCTGAACTGGTCGCCAGCCAATCGCAGCAGACCGAATTAGTTTCTTGACAAGTAAGACTCGCTTTGCATCTGAGCACCTTTTCTCTGAGTTTCACAATCCACAAGCGCAGCGGTGAGCATATGTAAAGGAACGTTACTCGCCTTAAGTCAAAGTGGCATCAAGGTGATTGTTTCCCCCAAACTTATACGGATGTGCTGCCCTATAAAGCCTGCGTTTTGAATTCAAGCGGCAGCCTGCTACCTTTTCATCACTTCAGCTGGGATTTAAAGCCTATTACGGTGGTTCAAATATGCCAGCGAGGTTCACTATGCAATGTGGAGGGGTCACGGCCTGGAATGTGTGACATCACTAACCAAAGCAGAGGGACCTGTAAATAGCCCACCTCAACCACCAAGTCTAACGCACCCATGCACGGTGATTGTAGTGTTGCTTTGCTGTCAAATGATGAATTAAATGCCGAGAAAAGTTAGAAAGTTACCCCGTGGAAACTCTGGTTACATTTTAACTGACCCTATTCCAACTCTTCAAGGCATAACTCGCCCTTCCCCACTGATTTTAAATGATACCTGTCATTTTAACCCTAACTTTTGCCATAAATACGAGTGTTTAACTGTAGCTCAACAGGATTTCCGTAGTGTAGTGGTGAATGCATTCCCCTCAGTCAGAATGTCAAAGGGGTTGTAAAAAAAAAAAAAAAAAAAACCTGTGGCTTAAAAGGTTTGGGCAAGGCTGATCTACACTCGTGTTCCTCATGAACTAATTGCAAGACTGCAAAGTGACAATTGTAGGTTGTCCAGGACCAAAGAGGGAAATTCATGTTAGCAACCTTGAAGGGTTCCACCCTGGTAACAAACCACCTGTCAATCTTCTATTGCACCTTCACACTATCATTGTAATAACCTCCCCATGCAAGGCGCTCAATGGCCCAACTCCCTTCTGTCTCACATGGTGTCCACCAGGGCTCTGTTTTTGGTCCCCTTTTTTCATACATTTGTAACAAGAAATCCCCAAACTATCTTCTTTCATCTGAGGAACATCCATCCATCCATTTTCGAATGAATCTGTCCTCATTCAGGTCGTGGGTGAGCAGAGAATTTCCCAGCTGACTTTGGGTGAAAGGTTTGGCGCACCCTGGACGGGTTGCCACCAAATCACAGGGCACATATTGAGAAACAATCACTCACGTTCATTCCAATGGACAATTTAGAGTGTTCAATTAACCTAAGATGTATGTTTTTAGGATCAGGGAGGAAGCCAAAGTACCCGGTAAAACCGAGAAGATGCAAACTCCACACAGGAAGTCTAGAGCTGAAATTCAAACCGCAACCCTCAGACCTGTGAGGCAGACATGCCAACCACCACATATGCTGCCCAGTAACAAACCATTGTACCCTACATATGCTATAAGAATGCCATTTTCTGAGGGCAGTGTCTAGGAATAACGTACTGTAACATGTACTATGATGCCACATGCTCAGTTAAAAAGTTAAAAAGCTTCCCCCCAAAAAAGCCCCACTGTGGCTTTAGGTGTCGAACGTACTCAGTCTGTGTACTTAAGTAGAAGTACACATTGTGTCCAAAAAGAATGGTAAAAGTAGAAGTACTGACTCAATCCCTAAGCAAAAGTAAAAATAAATAAATAAATGTATTTAAAAAAGGCAGATTCTGAAATTAGGTTGTGATGTCACCAAAGATGAATGCGCATTGGAACAAAGCGACTGAAGTGCATCAGCGACTGTGCCATCCTTGGACACACACTGCATTATAATGTCAATGTTTCCCCAATCGGTTTTCTGTGAAATATCATGACACAAATATGAACAAATCCCAATTCCAAACGAGGAAAGTTTCTCTGCTGACTTCAGTGAGCAATTCAATCAATTTTGATCGGTGGACGAATCACTGGTGCTCACAATAAAGCATTTTCCCAACAAAACTTATTTTGAGGGGAAAATTTAACAAATTAAAAAAAAAAAAAAAAATGTAACAACTTACTTGGTGCACGTCTTCCCACAGCGCGTCATCCTTTTCTATGTAAGCCTATCTCCTGCATCCTCCTCTCGAACACCAACTGCCCTCATGTCTTCCCTCACGACATCCATCAACCTTCTCTTTGGTCTTCCTCTCGCTCTCTTGCCTGGCAGCTCCGTCCTCATCATCCTTCTCCCAATAAACTCACTATTTCTCCTCTGGACGTGTCCAAACCATCCAAGTCTGCTCTCTCTAACTTTGTCTCCAAAACATCGAACCTCGGCTGTCCCTCTGATGAGCTTATTTCTAATTTTATCCAACCTGGTCACTGCGAGAGAGCGAACTTCAACGTCTTTAATTCCGCCACCTCCAGCTCTGCTTCCTGTTGTCTCTTCAGTGCCACTGTCTCTAATCCGTACATCATGGCTGACCTCACCACTGTTTTATAAACTTTGCCCTTCATCCTAGTAGAGACCCTTCTGTCACATAACACACCTTCCTCCACCCGTTCCGACCTGGTTGGACCCGTTTCTTCACTTCCTGACCACACTCACCATTGCTCTGGACGGTTGACCCCAAGTATTTAAAGTCCTCCCGACTTGCTATCTCTTCTCCCTGTAGCCTCACTCTTCCCCCACCACCCCTCTCATTCACGCACATTTATTCTGTTTTACCTCTGCTTTCCAGTGCATGCCTCCATCTTTCTAACTGTTCCTCCACCTGCTCCCTGCTTTCACTACAGTTCACAATGTCATCTGCAAACATCATGGTCTCCTGGGATTCCAGTCTAACCTCCTCTGTCAGCCTATCCATCACCACTGCAAACAGGAAGGGGCTCAGGGCTGATCCCTGATGCAGTCCCACCTCCACCTTAAATTCGTCTGTCACACCTACAGCACACCTCACCGCTGTTCTGCTGCCCTCGTGCATGTCCTGTATTATTCTAACATACTTCTCTGCCACTCCAGACTTCGGCACGCAGTACCACAGTTCCTCTCTGGGTACTCTGTCATAGGCTTTCTCTAGATCTACAAAGACACAATGTAGCTCCTTCTGACCTTCTCTGTACTTTTCCATCAACATCCTCAAGGCAAATAATGCATCTGTGGTACTCTTTCTAGGCATGAAACCATACTGTTGCTCGCAAATACTCACTTCTGTCCTGAGTCTAGCCTCCACTACTCTTGCCCATAACTTCATTGTGTGGCTCATCCACTTTATTCCTCTATAGTTCCCACAGCTCTGCACATCACCCTTGTTCTTAAAAATGGGCACCAGCACACATTTCCTCCATTCCTCAGGCATCTTCTCACGCGCTAGTATTCTATTGAACAGGCTGATCAAAAATTCCACAGCCACCTCTCCTAGATGCTTCCATACCTCCACAAGAATGTCATCAGGACCAACTGCCTATCCATGTTTCATCCTCTTTAATGCCTTTCTAACTCCCCCCTTACTAATCATGGCCACTTCCTGGTCCACCACACTTGCCTCTTCTACTCTCCCTTCTTTCTCATTTTCATCATTCATCAACTCCTCGAAGTATTCTTTCCATCTATCTAGCACACTACTTGCACCAGTCAAGATATTTCCATCTCTATCCTTAATCACCCTAACCTGCTGCACATCCTTCCCATCTCTAACCCTCTGTCTGGCCAGCCTGTATAGATCCTTTTCTCCTTCTTTAGTGTCCAACCTGCACATGTATTGAAGAAAATTACCTTACACTACCGTATTATATACTAATAACTTGAAAATAAAATGTACTTAAAAAAAATACTAAATTTCAATTTAAAATCTGAATTTCCATAAAAACGTATGGCTGAATGACGCAAATCACAAAATTTGTTCGGATCCCCCACGAGGACCACTTGAACACGGAGGTGTGCACTTTTGGCGAACCAGTTGTCCTACAATCATTCTGACCACATAACAATAATCAAAGTCCGTTTTTTTTTTTTTTTAAATGGCGTAAAAACATAAACTACAAATGGATTAAATATCTACCTTACGACGTCGCGTCGTCGTCGTTTATGCAGAATTCGACGCGTCTCGGTTCTATTTACCGTGGCCGCGTGACTGTTGCAGCGGTTGCGGTCCCGTTTTGAAACGCAGCACTGCGCCTTTAAAAAAAACAATCTGCTCCTGGTTTGCGGTCGCAATTGTCCGCCGCCGGCTGAACTCGCTGAGGCGGACGACGACGACGACGGCGGCCCGGAACCGGACCCGGACCCGGACCGTCATTTGTAGCCAAATAAACCACTTGTCGACAACTTAACGACTGTTTTAAAGTACTTTGCGGGACTTTGTGTTGACAGCGTTGAAGTTTTGAATGTGTTGCCCGCCTTGAGTGCGGGAGGAGGACGCGGGGGAAGACGGGGGCCAGTCCCCCGGCGGCTATCAGAGCCGGGAGCGACGAGTTGAAACGCAAACAGACGGCGGCTTGTTCGCGACGGAGCTGACACGCAAGAGGAGTCGGAACCAAATCCTGCAACAAGATGGCTGCATGTAACGGAGAAAAGTTTGAATCGGAGTCCGGGTAAGTGTTTCCGTGGCAGGACCGCTAGCTGACGGACTTTAAGCTAATACTTCACTCTGGAGGTATAACTCCATTTTTATTATTATTATGTTTGTTCCCCACCCCTGGACTTTCAAAACTTTTTCCTTTTAGTCGACCAGCCGCCATCTCCAAAATGGATAAATACGAGGATTTAGGACTGGAGGCAAGTAAGTTTATAGAGGACTTAAACATGTATGAAGCGTCCAGAGATGGTTTATTCAGGACGAGGAGGGATGCAGGTAATAATCCCGATTTTGAGGAGACCAGAAGAGTTTTTGCTTCTAAAATGACGAAAATACACATGCAGAAACACCAAGAGGAAATGGCAAGAAACAACCAGGCCATGAGAATGAATGGGGGTCTCGGCAACGCATATTTCACCAAAGACAGGCCGCCCATCAGCAGCTCCAGGCAGCCAGGCGAAACTGCAGCAAAGCCCCCAATATTGTCTGGTCCTTTACCTTCTGGGGGTCACTCTTCACAGTGCGATAGTCAGAAGAACCACGCAGCCATTCAGCCCGAGGCTCCAGTCAGCAGGGCGTCTGGCTACGGAAACAATTACGATGATAAGGAGCGCTCCGACCTACATCTGTACCAGAACGTCACGCCTGCCGCCCCCAGCCCAGGAACAGGAAACCCTTTTCACAGCGCACCCGTGCACACTCGTCATCCGGCTCCGTGGGGCTCGTCCAGAGAGCGCCACAATCCCCAATCGTTGTCCGAGAGCGGTGTCGCATCTCCGACCGTGGTCGGTCCTCCACCTCTGCAGAACCCGGATGGCCCCCTCTCAACTAACAGGAGTCCACCTTGCTCACCTTTTCACCAAGAAAAACCAGACCTCATTCCTACGCTGCCCCTTAGTGCCTTCACAGGAGGAGCCGACTTCCATGTACCCTCCGTACAGTCTGCAGCTCACTATGCACCATCTTCTCCCACTTCGAGAACGTCCTCCTGTCCGAATGGCACCGCAGTGGCTTCCTCTCAAGTGCCTTCTGAAGCACCTCGAACCAAAGTCCAGGTCACTTCTGCCGCCATAAACCCTGGCAATGTCTCCAAAAGCTTCAGCCAGAGTCAAGATCAGAGTCAAATACCGAGCTTCGGGAAGGCCGTTGGTGCTGAAGCGTCTTCCTTGAAGCCTGTGCAGCAGCCAGCAGAACAGGGCCCATCAGCTGCCGAAGTCAAATTAGAGGCCCTCACCAATCGTCTGGAAAAGGAGATGAATATGCAACCAAAAGCCGACTACTTTGGTAAGCTATCACGACTGATCCTTATTCTACAAGTCTGTCATTTTCCCAAGATGAAATTGCCCACGCAGAATGTCTGAAGATAAACTCACTTGTTTTTGATTTCTTGTTCACACACACGATTATCATGCTTGTCATTCATCAGGTCACTTCAGACGTTTCTTCTTTCATAACTCACTGTTTCGGTCTTCTTTTCAACGACTAAAAAGCAAAGAGCAAACATGTTTTTGATTGCACTTGGTGAAATGCAAAGGCAATCTTTTTTTTTTTTAAATGGATTTTTATGAAAGATCTTTCTTTAAATGATTTATTAGCCACGCTTGCTCGGCAAGAAGAGGAACGTTGCTCTGAGACCAGAAAAATTTCAAGGCCACATCATTAACGTACATCTCTCATGCGAAATGCTCCATCTAGTATTGACTTTGTAGTTACTGTATGATTTTGCAGCTACAAAGAAGTCTTATTATTTATGTATTGGCTTTTCAAACCCCTTTTCCACTGCACAATATTGTTTGGCTTGGCATTGTCTGTCGATTCCACATAGATTAATTAAAACACTGCTCGTCACTTCTTAAGTAGAGGAGTTACAGTTCTAGCCACCTCCAGCCATCGTTTTTCAGTGCCTTTCAGCTCACAGTAACGGTCGTATTGGCAGATAACCAGTTAATTCCTGTTTTTTCTCTATATATCAAGATATCTGATTCAAATTCAGAATTGAATCACTTATACTACGTAGTGAAAATCTAGCCCCTTTTTTTTACTTGATTCTTTTTTTTACACGCCACTATGATGTCACGCCGTTTAACAACTTCTGTCGTCATTTGTGGCCTACGAACCCCCGCGTTTGAAACACAAACCAGATCAGTGTTTACCCAACCAAATTGTGAGTTGAACTCAAATGTCACTCAAGTTTGTTTTTAGCCAAGAGTCACACAGTTGTGTGAGACGTCCTCATAGTCCGTATTAAGGCTGACCAAATTGATTGTTGTGTTTATATAAACTTCAGTGACAAATGTGCTGACAAGTCGCTTGGCAGAGTTGTCGTCGTCCATCATCCAGCAAGTCGGCGAGATAGGATAGTCTGCTGATGTGTTCGCTGTGAAGAAAGCTGTTTTTTTTTTGTTTGTTTTTGTTTTGCTCATGTGCTCTCCAGCTGTTTGCGGCTAAGGCCATTGTCGAAATAGGATATACTATTTAGTGACACAGCGTTGGGCATAAGATGATCTGATATCATGTTGAAAGCTGTTCAGCAACACAGTATCCCCCACTCTTCCATTCTCACCCACCCTCGCAGGAATTTCCTGATGGAATGTCACGGTTATAACTCTTGAGCCCCTCCATGTGCGCAAGATGTTCTGGCGTACGTCGCTGTCACAACATTGCTCGCAAATAGCTGTGCGACGTGAATATGACACGTGTAGGAGAGCGATGCCTTTTAAAGCCCACCGGGGGAAAGGATTTCTAAAGTAGTTTATTTTTTTTCTTTTCTTTTTCGTCCCACATCACCACACACAGTCCTACACTTCCCACTAGGACACGGCTCATCTTCTGAGTCATGCTCTCGTGCGACGTCAGCAATGTGTAGGCTGATCATAAAGCTGATCATATTTCCACAAATTGAGCAAAAGGACCCATTCATTTTTTTGAATGGATGCATAAAGCAGTGTGCCAAATTGGATGTATATACTCTTCAGCAGAGAAGAGGATGGCGTTTCCTGATATGCAAGAGGAATACAGTAAATCTGAAAGACTCTAAAATGGTCCTGCCTGATTTGTACACTGACATAACTACAGTTGGAAGTGCTGGGAAAATGAGGCTGGGAGAGGAATGTCTGGAGAATAAGGCATTTTAGTAATGAGTGTTCCAGATATTAAGAGGAAGGCCATTTAAGAGGCGCCAGTGGTGCGGCTGAATGAGCTAAGAGACAAATTTGGACACATCGATTGGTGCTTCTTTGTTCTTGGCCACATGTGCCTGAGAGAATCGAGATTGATAGGTTCAGGAACACAATAAGTGGCAGGTCATCCCGTTGTTGTATCTGCCCTCTTCTTAAAGCTTTGCCCACAAATGAACACACTGATTTGGTTGTGTGTGTGTGTGTGTGTGTGTGTGTGTGTGTTAAAATGGAGGGTTGATTTATCCCATCCTGCTGTTGTGTGGAACGCTTCCCAGGGATTCTTGGCTTCTTTTCTGGCGAGCTTTTGGAGGGGCTGTGAATGTGATCTCCTCCCAAGCATGTCACCGTGTCTGATGAATATATTCCAGCCTAGTTATGTTTGTTATTATCCCATGTTTTCATTGGTGTGTTTGTTACGTAGCAGGATTATGCAAATACCACGTAACTGCTTCCCACAACATGACAGACATTTAGTCCAGCAAATGTAAACTCCTTTTACCAGCCTGTCTTGACTAGTCTGGGTAAACTCTCTATTCACTTTCCTTCAGTGTTTAAGATTGAAATTGATGAGAGACAGGCTTTTTCTTTTTGCATGATTTTGAAGCCTCATTTTATATACTTTTTTAAAAACTGTTTTTATTAATATTATTATTATTATTTTACATGGCATCAAAAATAAATATTTCAAAATTGTCAACATTTACTCTTAATTATTTGTGTATTTCTACTTCTTACTGGCGGCAAGCCTGTGGGGAGTTTGCATGTTCTCCCCGTGGCTGGGTGGGTTTTCTCCGGGAACTCCGGGTTCCTCCCACATCCCAAAAACGTATGGTAGGTTGATTTGAAGACTCTAAATTGCCTGTACGTGCGAATGCTTTTTTGTTTCAATGGGCCCTGCGATTGACTGGCAACCAGTTCAGGGTGTACCCCGCCTCCATCAACCCGCAACCCCGGTGAGGATAAGCGGTAAAGAAAATGGATGGATGGATGGATACTTCTTACTGAATCGATATCGGAGCATTTTAATCTATAAGGAATCGAATTGCAACCTAAAGAATCGAAATCAAATCATGAGGTTCTTAACAGCGCCCAGCCCTAGTTGAGAGGCTGGAATTCGAGGAGTTACATCATTTTAAGTTAAACAAGGTCTCTATAATATATTTGTTGATTAACCAAAATAGTTTTCCAATTAATTTGATAATTGATTAATTATCAATTCAACGATAAATTGTTGCACTTCTACACAATAGTTAGGAAATGATGCCGATGGTTGGTGGCAAACATCCCAGAACGGGAGTACACTGGCTTGCTATATCCGCTTGTTGTAACAAATTTAGAGAGGACCAAAATATTTTAGTCGTTCATTTGAAGGTTCTAAGATTTAACTGAAGTATGAACAGATGAGAAATAACGCCTGTGAGTTGCTGCAGTGCATGTGGACAGTGGGATTACTTTACTTTTCCCCTTTGGCATATTTGACTTGCGTCCTTCCAGAGCTTTGACAGCTGTGAAAGGTAAGAGGGGTGAGGTGGTCTTGGGTTAATGTTTTGCTTCCCCTCCCCCATTTGAAACCAGCAGCCAGTCCCCATGAATAATCCCACTGTTTTGGAACGTGGGACATTGTCCAAAAGTACATATGTGGCGGCCCAACCTGAGACGAGGTTACGAGCATTAAAGCAGAGACTGTACTTTTATTGCGTGGTTGGTACTCGTGGGGGGGTGTTTAAATCACAGCTAAGTATACTTAAAGGAGACATGACCTTGAAGTAGTGTCAAAAGGTCAATGGGATGTACTGTACCGTCATCACCGAATCCATTCACAGTTTTATGCCTACTGGGTTGGTTCATACACTGACTGTCTTCAGCGGGCATTTTAAGCTAGAGAAATTGTCTTCAGCTCGTTACTTTGTTGTCAGGAAACTGTACAATGTTGTCACGTAAACAAAATGGCTTACATAAGAGCAACATTCCTCTGCACGCCAATAATATCCCTCTGTTATCGTTAAATCTTTTTTCCAGCCATTAGGGTCCCTGATGACGTGTCCCATCAGTGACTGCACTTGCAGAGACTGTGTCTATTCGAAATGTATATTGTGTCAAGGTCTGTCTGGAGCAACAGTTGAATAAGTGTATTAAATGCAAGACTGTATTTTCGAGTCGAGGCTGACGTGTCGTGTGTTGGATGCGGTGGAAACAGAAGTTTCTTTGTGTGTGTCAGAAGAGGACCAGGGGCGGGCTTGGCTGCATGGGCTGCCGAGTCACCAGGGAGTTTTGCTATAAAAACACACACTCACAAATAACCTCATGCCCCCCTCCCGGTGCAAGAGAATCATTGAGCGCTGGCTTTGTAGCCATTGTTACAGTCGCTTTAGTGGTTGTCCACTAATAGCGTTTGCGATCCATTTAGCAGCCCGCCCGAAGACGTAAACGATCACAGATGATGTCTGCTGACATTTGTCCCAACCAGCATGTCCGCTGTCTTATCACAGCATAGGATACATTACAGGCTTAAGTATAGCAAGGCAAGTAGGCAGAAGAAAAGTATTATTATTATAATTTTTTTTTTTTTTGAATCAGCTGAATGCAGCTGCAGCTCGGGGTCAGGTTTCTATGTGATCAATATGTAGCTCAAAAGTCAAAAGACGGGTTATAATGTCGGCTTGGCATGCTCTCACGACTCAACGTCATTAGCTTTTTTTGTTTTGTTTTTGTTTTGTTTTGTTCAGGACAGACATTCACTTGATTCTCCAATTTTTTCATTTTCTTTGCACATCTGATGCAAGCAAGCGTATCTTCCCCCAGCCGATGGCGGCGTGTCCGCTGAAAGGAGGCGCCCTTTGATTTTGATCAGTGTTTCATTTACAGACTTGTCGGCTTCCGAGCCAAATCAAATAAGCAAAGCAGGATATATTTCTTTCTTGCAATGGCAGAGCATGCTAACTAGCTTCCTGTCTTAAATTGAATGCTTCCCCCTCCCCACAGTCTTCTGGCTCTTATAATCCGGATCAGATCCTTCGTACTTGTTTTTTTGCCTATAACTTGCTCATTAAAAAGAACAGTATGTGTTGTATTAGCAACAGCAAACCTTTACTGAGCATTAAAAGATCATGATTTAAAAATGATCTACTGCACTAATTAATCCCTGCACTCAATTTCCCTGTGTCTTCTGGCGACTTTTGTCATTTCTCAGGAGTCTGCGTAAAGTGCAACAAGGCCGTGCACGGAGCCAACCAGGCTTGTCAGGCAATGGGCAGCCTCTACCATGACAACTGCTTCACTTGCAGTGCCTGCAGTAAGTACGCACGCGCACGCCCATGCGCGCACACACCGAGTGCCTTCATCTTGACTGGCGTTTAAAACACTGCCACCTTCACTGTGGTCGATTCACACATAAAGCTAACGACAACCACACCAAATTGACTCCTGGAGACCCTTTTGAAAGAAAACAATGCCTTCCTTTGTGGCCTTTCACGACTGTGAGTGAAAAGACAATTATTTGGTGAGTACCGTAGTTTACTGGTGGTGTTTGGTTTCTGGGCATGCCAGTCACTCCTGAAGCTCCCACGGAGACGCGTCAGGTGGGTTTGTTTGCCAAACTGTCGACCGTCAGTCAGAGTAATAATTGTAGTTTAAACTTGCTGTACGCCAAACTGATGAGTGTCACCCATGTATTTTGTAATGTGATGCACATTTCTATAAAATAATAAAACAATATTGATTCAGCTGAAAGAGGCCCAATGCAATTTCTATTTTGGGTTAGTCAGACCTTTTTAAGTCGTTGTTTTTCAATAATTACGTTTGTTTTTTTATGGCGAGCCCTGCGTAAAATATATCTTTTGTTCTTTATCATCTTTCTGCTTTTACATAAGATGCGTAGGTTTAAATCATAACTATCCCAAATTACATATTAGAATAGTTTTGAGTATCTCTGTATTGATATTTTTATTTATTTCATTAGAGCAGAAAAAGCCTTTTTTGAGTGCTTGAAAAGTGTTAATTTTGACCTCGGGCCCAACGAAATGTCCCAGCGTAAGGACACTGAATCTCTGGAAGTTAAATAGAAATGAATCAGTCACTGAAAGCAAATTGGTGTTCCTGCTGTAGAGGACTCACGATGTCCACGTTTATAAAACGCATTACTCAAACGCACCGCCCTCACTGGTGAGTCAATGAAGCCTCAAACACACCATTGGAAGCCACAGCAGCTTTGTGGTAGCGTCGTTTTTATCTTGTGAGTCACCACACCAAATGACTTTGGCAGCTGTATGTCTTTGGCCAGATTTTGCCATAGCATACACTTTTTGTCTGAATCTCACTGTACTACGATCTACTCATTTCTTGAAATAACAACTTGTACACTGCTATTGGGGTTCGGCTAATTCTACTGCAAGACATTTTCTAGTTGGATGCAAACAAGGCCTCATTTACATGGACCTTCATAAACAATTAAACAAATGTCTTAGCATGAAAACCAGTCGTCATGCAGGCAAATCAGTATCCATATTAGGCCAGTAGCTGGTGTAGTAACACGAGGACAATCAAGTAAAAAGAGGTGTTTTTGTTTTATGACGTTTGTGAAAAGACGAAAACTTTATAACGACCCAGATGCTGCAAAAAGATCCGGAGACACCTTAATTCTCATAATGTGCTTGTCCTCCCTCCCTGTTTGAGGAATTGCGGGTTGAAAATTTCAGTTACGGGAGTGCTGCATCTCGGCAGGTCACAGTCACTGCACTTTGGTATGAAGCTCATTATGTTGAGCGGCGCACACACAACCGCCCTGTGTTCCGTCATTCATGAATGAATGTGATGTAGTTTTCCTATGCGCATGGCTCAAGTTTCAGTAAGATGCATTTATCTTTGTTTGCTTTGAAAATCATGACACTGCAAAGCTTCCATTTTGAGATCACTTTAACAAAGTTTGCTGGATAAGTGAGCAACCAAAACAAGTTTTTATTTGAAACATTTTCATGTAAATGTCATCTAACTTTGCGTCATTGCTTAGCTTGTGATGGTGAACATAATTTTAAAATACTGTAGGTGACCTTGTGCTGATGAATGTTGAAGTGCAATTGTTATTGCAGGTTGACTGACCATGGACCATGAAATGTCGACATTTAAAAACACTGTTAATTATTGGTGGCACAAATAGAGTTTCAAGTAATAAGCAGCCATTGTCGGTGCCCTCTAAACCGTGGATGGCTTTTTGTCCGGAAACTGGAATCGTACAATACGTTGAAAGGATACTTGAGTTGCCAGTGGGGCATCTTCGATGTCATCTCACGCCACCGGTGTATACTGCAGGGTGTCGTTTTCCAAAGAGTAACCTTACCTGGTTATTATGCAATCAAATTTCCTTCTAGATTGAAACGGTTGTTGGTAATTAACCATATCGCAAACTTTGGCCGCTTTTCGAGCCAATTAAAATCTTTTGTCAAAGGAGGGAATGTGAAGTATTTGTGACACTGTGGTCACCCACCACATTTATTTCTAACTTTGACCTTGTTGGCTCCACGCCGATGTGTTTGATTAACATCTACTTTTGTACCCTCCCTTGTATGTGTTCTTGTTTGCATTAGAGATGAGATAAAAAATAAAAAAAAAGCAAGCTTGGTGTTGTGGGGGGCTGAGTAAGGGTTATGGCTAAAGTGAGGTTGAGAGGAGTTTATACGCCACATACCTCTCATAGCTCGCTCAATGTGAACGCTGTGAGATGCCCCCAGGAAAACCATCTCGGCTGGGGAGGAATGCAGGCATTGGGGGGGGGGGGGGGCTGGGCTCCAGAAGCACACAGCTTGCTGTTATTTCAGCTGGACACAACAAGAGTACAGTGTGGAGAACATTCAGGTGGACCAAGCCACCTACCACATATACAGGAGTATGCATATGCATGCACAGCTGCAGTATACGTACTGTGTTTATGGCTGTACCAACAGCAGCACGGATGCAGTGCGGCAGTGAGAGTACTGCAAATACTGTACTGCATCGGTGCTCAACTGTTGTCACCCTGCGACCCGCGTTTTTTTTTTCCTGTCGTCGCTGTTTCGCGACCCGCTTTTACAGAAGTTAATAACTGTTGTTTAAAAATAGCATTTGAAAACTTATGAATATCATTTTAAACATAACTACTTATACTTACATGGTTAAAGTGCCTTTCAGAGCACATTATTCGAAAACTGAGGATGAGCATAACTGCATGTATACAAATGTAGGTCTTGGCGCTGATTTCTTCTTTTTAGGAAATTGCAACATCAATAGTTTTCCCTCGTTTTAGGAAATTTAATGAAGGCTGCAGACCAAAGCAACTCTAAGAGTTTTACAAAGTCTGAATTATTATGCTATACACATTTTACTACCTGTCCACGACCTACTCAAAATGGCTCCTCGACCCACTTTTTTGGTCCCGACCCACCAGTTGAGAATCACTGCTGTACTGTATGCAGGGCAGGACAACTTTCACGCTTGCTGGCTTGTAACAAGTCTTGTTGATGAGCGTGAGCACCGCAGTTCTGTCAAGGTGACCGACATGCAGGAAAACAAAACCGTACTCGGTAGCAGTCAACATCCAAGGGTGTACTCAGACTCTCGTTTCTGTTTTGGTAATATCATGTACACATTGTAATGAATGTGGTCTGAGACTCCAGTGTGACGGTCCTCAATACGCCGACTCCGGTCTTGAAACGGACACAGAGCTTTTATTAGATTATTTTCAAGAATGTTTGAATGTTTCAACCTTGCAAGTTTGGGGGGATTTATAGTAGTCTTATTCTATTCTGGAGCAAGTGGGCGTGTGTGAGACAGACAAGAGGTGAGCAGAGAAGTCTAAAGGATCAAGTTCTGGGTAAACGGATAACGACATGGTTTAAAACAAGAAAATGACACAAAAATATATTTGAAAATGTAGTTGATCAAAGAACAATGTCGCAATTTAAAATGCAAACATTTTCTTTGTTTGTTTTATTTAGTTTGTTTTTCGATATTTAAGCACTTTAGGATTTCTTGTTGAAAAGAATTATTCATTTATTATGTTTTTTACTTACATTTTAAACCAGTCTTATTTATTAGTATTTCAATTTCCCTGTGAAAATCAACAAATATTGTAATGCTACAGAATATTATTTTTATTATTTTTTACTTGACACTCTTTGGTAAGTTGGACTAAACTAAAATTCATGCTATACATTAAGATGATCTTGTCCTCAGCTTGAAGACATTTAGGAAAATGGACCCTTTTTAACATTTAATTGCAGACCCCTGCCCTAGTGGGATGGGGAAATTATTCAGAAGGTGGTCACTGAATTGCTTTCATTTCTGAATAGGATTACATAAGGGAATTCATAAAAGGCCTTAATGAGAAAATGTCCTTGTATTTTGTTCTGTCTAATTTCCATTTTTATGAAGACGCAGTTCAGCACGGTCCTTTTCGAGCAGTTAGCCCTACCTTCTGACTTTAATAAAGCTGTTATCCTTTCGCAAAGCTCAGAGCATTCCTGCTCAGGCTGACTGGGATAGAATATGCCGGAATGTGAAGGAGAGGAATGACTCTCAAGCTATGTATCCAAATGATTTGGAACACTCGCCATTATACCCTGAACTGAACTGAAAATGGAAGACATTTGATTAAGGGTGAGAAAAGGGCTTTCGCCGTAGAATTGTCCAGTTCGTCTTGGTAAGATGAAGAATGAAGATTCAGGAGTCTAGCCTAATTCTGATTCTGTTATTTATGGATTTACGTACTGGTCACTTTTGTTGGCCTTACTAAACCGATGGCGATAAAAATGGCGCCTCCCTCCTGTGGTTTCCCCCTCCCACACCTACCAACGCTAAAAAATGTAAAGAATGTTCCCTCTTCCTGTGGGACTTGCGCAGGGGTCGCCATCTGAAGGCAGCGTGCGTGCTTGAGTGTTTGGGAGACAGAATCAGTCTGCAGAAGCATGGAGCCATGAAATGCACTACTGTACCGCCAGCATGTGGAGAAAATACATTTTTGGGGGTCTTGGCCCATTGATGCGTTGCATTCCAGCGGAACGGATTGTTTTTTCCCCCCCTTGCACCTGTCCAGTAATTTGATTCAATGATGATCTTCCCCACATGGTGGACCCAGATGTGTTCCTCACCTGCTTGCAACTCGCTCTGTGCCCCAGCTACAGTACATTATCAAAGCTAGTGGCCCACCGTTTAACTACCTAAGGTTCAGCAGGATACGCTGAATATTGCAAGAGGGCCCATTACTTCCGAACAGTGTCATCAATCGCCTGAATTTTAGCGCTGTGCTAATAAGAGTTGATGAACTTGACGCTGCAACGTTTTCTACTAAGACTTTTCATTGCATGCATTGTCCCTGATTGAATGAAAACGGCAAACGATCTGACTGGATCTTGCTGTTTGCAGGTCGAAGGCTGAGAGGAAAGGCTTTCTACTACGTTGGAGGAAGGGTTTTTTGTGAAGAGGACTTCCTGGTGAGTTCAATGCACATTCAGCAATACCTCCACCAATCGCCAAGCTGAGAGGTGCTCCTGTTTTCACCCCAGTTGGTCAATGTAATAGTTAGTATATCTTTACAGGAGTGTATATTATTCGAACATGCGAAATGGAAATGTGTTATTGTGATCCTCTTGAACCAATGGCAACATTGAAACGAAACCGTAGAATAATGAGCTTCATTCACTTTCAGCCATACGGATTTTGCTTGATTAATGATAAGACTCACCTTAAATGATCTTGTGAAAGGTACCAGCCTATTATTTCAGTCTTGAACTTTTGAGGGGTCGTGAGGAGGTCAGTAACTTGAGAAGCTGCCGAACTTTATTGGCTGTTGGGGAGGGGTTGCACGTATTGACACCCGTGCAGTGAAATTGTTTTGACAAATTGGCAATGCATATACCGATTTGATTGTTAGCTAATATTGTTGAAAACCAGTGGGGTCAATGTTTGGCTGCTACGGAAAATTTTTTTGAAGCGTGTTCTAGACATGTTTCCTTTAGAAATGTAAACCCCCCCCCCCCCCCCCCAAACCACATTTCTTATATTCTAAGCAACTCTAAATGTGTCCACTAAATATGCTTTACTCCCTCTTGTATTTTCGATGAATATTATTTAACAAGATCTTGTATTATTTCAAGAAAGCCAAATCCAAGAAACCACGCCACACTGACTGTGAAAGTGTTTTCTCATAAACGCTGCTGCCAGAATGACAGCTATTCCATGCAGGAATTATAAAATAACCACACTCACACTACTTTTGCTCTTTGTCTTGGAAGCCCTGACTGTCATGTCTCTTTTTTTTCTGCTAAAGTATTCAGGTTTCCAGCAATCAGCTGACAAGTGCAATGCATGTGGTCATCTGATTATGGACATGGTAAGTGTTTGTGGTGTTAGTTTCTTTGTATCGGTGTTTCCCAACCTTTATTGCAAGGCACCCATTTTACACGAGCAAAATCTCACAGCAATACCACCAAGCAAAAATGTCAGCAAAGGTTTGAATCTTGAACTAATGATCCACTTTCAGTTTACTCACAAAATGATTTATTCAGTGTGAAATCTGGGCGTGTTTTATTGAACACAAAGCTACTCGCAGGTAAGCCGTGACTTCTTCTGTTGTATGAATGGCAACAGGTGGCTTCACAGGTCAATTGCGCCTTCTGCCATCTAATGGAAGAACATTGAATTGTTCTGCCTGCCAGTATACATTGCTGGCATAGACGGATGAACAAAGGTATAAATGTAATGAACAATTTTTCAGAAACATTACGTGCAAATAGATCATTTCCCGCAGCACCACTGATTATCTCTCCCAGTAGAGTTTGGGAATCGCTGCTTTATATGCTGTGTGCATTTACTGTAATGCAGCTGGATGATGCTGCAAATAGCGCAAGGAAATGCAAATAATAATGCGCTACATCCTGGACTAATTTTGTCCCTCCAGATCCTGCAGGCTCTCGGGAGGTCGTACCACCCGGGCTGCTTCCGCTGCGTTATCTGCAATGAGAGTCTCGACGGCGTGCCCTTTACTGTGGACACTGAAAATAAGATCTACTGTGTTAAAGACTACCACAGGTGGGGATCGGTCTTTCCGCTCACAGGGTCTGCAAAAATCGAGGATTAATGCGGTATGATAAAGAAGCTGTATGACACGCAATGCCAAATGTGATCTCAAGCCCCAACACAGCAGAAATCTGGACACGCTTTATTTCGCCTTCATTTCCGGAGAAATGCGTCAATTGCTGTCTGTGCTTTGTTGTTTAACTTAATTGCTTGCGTCAAACTGTTATGGTCTCATAACCACAATCACTCATTGTGCCAGAGGCCACTCCATCTCTATTCAACTGCAAAACACGCCTATCCATGCCATCCATGAATCTTAAACCATAAAGACGCTGCAGCCTGTCGTAATTCCCGCCACATATATTGTTCAGCTGTACAAATCAAATGTGAAGCCCGCCAGTAAGTGGCTAACACATCCCCGAAGGCAGCTCTGCACGTCCAGCTGTTGGCAGGCTGCTCGTGACAACATGTGCTGCTCAGCAGAGTCGGACAGCCCCGGAGTGTGTGCTCACATAAAACTTTTTATTTTTTAATTATTTTTTTTATTTTTTAATTTTATTTTATATCTGATCCTTCTTTCTGGATCACGATTGTGGGAGAGCCATGACATCTGCGGAACTGGCATCTGCTCAGTCAGATCAAGATTCTGAATCTAGTCTGACTGAAAAGGAAAAACACTGAGGCTCAACTTTAAGGGCTGGGAGGGACATCAAATGGGGAAAGAACGCTTTTGGAGTTGGATTGGCTTCGTTTTAGCTCCGCAATACATGTAAAGCGTATCTATTTAAGGTGTTTTTCCTGACTCTTTATTCCAGGGTCCTGGCTCCTAAATGTGCCTCCTGCAAACAGCCTATCCTTCCATCTGAGGTAAACGTGTCAAATTATGACATTTTTTTCTCATGTTCTTACATTGAGGTTGTGTGTTTTGCGACTCGTGACTGGCAAAAATACTCAACACTCTTATTTAAGTAGAACTTACAGATACTTGCTGAAGTACTGATTCAACACTTAAGTAATGTCTGACAAAGCATGTGATTATTACCTTTTTTTTTGTTCATAATGGATGACTACTTGAACAGAAGTCAAGGAAAGATTGTAGCAAGCTTCCGCAGGCCACATACATTGACATGGAGGGTCGGCTCTGGCTTCAGGCTTTAAGTAAACGATCACTGATTTACTGAAATCATGTGAGGGGTGGCTCGCATCCAGTAAGCTCGAGTGGAAATCAGGACGGAAAGCGCCCGCCCGTCGTCAGCAATGGAGTTTGGAAAAAGGAAAAAGCCCATTTTTACCAAGTAAGCAGTAGAAAGTACAGATATCTCTTCAAATGTAGGCGGTAAAAGTTTAAAAAAAAAAAAAAAAAAAAAAAAAAAACAAGTCATCAGAAAATTCACATTTAGCTGCAGACATCCAACTCGCAACAGTTCTCCTTCGCTATGATTGAGAGATGGACAGTTGACTCAAGTTCCTCGATTGACTAGGGAACATTTTCTCAGTTGAGTGCTGAATTGTAATGAATAAAGTGAGACAATCAGACTGGCTGAAGGTGAAGTTGCTGGGTCTTCCTCTGGGTACACGGGCTTCAGTTTTGTCAATATCTCGGCAGGGCTCTGATGAGACCGTCCGTGTGGTGTCCATGGACAAAGATTATCATGTGGAATGCTATCACTGCGAGGTGGGTAAATATGCAACAGCACAATACACGACTACAATATGGATTATCTGCTAACATAAAAACAGGCCCTCGAAATGGCTCATGATTAGACATCGTCATGATCCCTGATCTTAATTACAGCCGTGACACTAATTATATACCACTGAGCCGAGTCGGGCTATATCGCGTCACGACTCCCGTCGTCGTACTTGCTTTGTGCTGGAAATGTGATTTACTGTTGTTTCTGTTCATCTTCCTGAAAACGGGAAATAAGCAGCATGTGAAGAAGAACTAATGATGCTTCTTGGGGGTATGCGTTACCGTTGTTTGCCACTTGTACCTTTCAGGACTGTAAGATGGAGCTGAATGACGAGGAGGGTCACCGCTGCTACCCTCTGAACGGCCACCTTCTCTGCCACTCCTGCCACTTGAAGCACATCGAGCCAGGCAGCTCCTCTTCCTTGGCCAGCAGCGCCTCCTATTAACGGGAATATAGGTGGAGGGCGCCATCTGGTGGACATAGGGGGAAACTGTCAGAGTGGAGCGTGATCACAATTCTTGTTGTAGAGGATTGGTTGGAAAATTCACTTCACGGATTCGTAAAACCTTATGAATCAATGCCCTTAAAATGAAGTAAAACGGGCCTCCAAAGCCTTATTTGATTGCTAGACCCTTTAGCTTCACTTTCACTCTTCGGCTTTGGATTTACACATCTATTCGATCATGCAATACATTGTGGAAATACTTAAATATGACAAGTGAATCAGTAAAGTCTGTTGTATTTGGATACATGCAGGCGGCATGGTAGCCTAGAGGTCATGGGTCAGGCTCCTCTGTTTGCCCTGGCATGTTCTCCCCGGGCTCTTTTCTCAAGGTAGTCCGCCTTCCACCTACATTCCAAAAACATGCAGGTTTGTTGAAGGCTCTAAATTGCCCAGAGGTGTGCCTGTGAGTGTGAATGTTTGTTTGTCTTTGTTCCCTGCGATTGGCTTGTGACAAGTCCAACATGTACCCCCGCCTCGGGTCGAAAGTCGGCTGGAATTGGCGCCAGCTCATGACGGCAATCAGTATTGAATAGTGCTTTGCAAACTGAAAAAAGAAAACCCCAAAAACCTGCTTAAATAATGATTGAATTGATATATGTTGCACAAAAGTTAGAATAGAATATAGAGTTTTAACAGAATTTAATGATTTCAAAACAAATAATTCTCAAAGATGAAATGCAAATGTATTGGACTTTAAAGTTAAATACAACTGAACTGTTCTCAGGCAGTGACTTTTGCGTGCCACTGGAGGGAGTCTGCGTACCGTGCCACACTTTCTCTCCAGTGTAGCAAATCAATGGATGGATTGGTTCTTGGGAGCACGGTGGTCCTCCGGCTACCGACCACTTTACAAAAACATGCATGCTGGGTTCAACAAAGACTAATTTGCCTGTGAGTGTGAATGGTTCCCTGCAATTGACCGACTAGCAGTCCAGGGTTGATCTCACCTGGGATGGGCTCCAGCTCACCCGGGACCCTCATGATTACAAGTGCTATCGAAAAGGAATTGATGGCTTCCGGCTTCCCTGTCACACGTTAGGTCAACTGGAGACCCCTTAATTGCCCAGAAGTGTGAGTGTTTGTCTGCTTCGGTGTGACCTTGGTTAGACATGACCTTTGGTCTTGATAATCTTCTCAGTGTGCTCACGAGTACGTGTTTGAGGAAAGACGGCATGAAAAATGCGGCGAATGTTCCACTTGGGGGCAAAACGCACAAGTCATTGTCTTCCGTATGCAAGATTTCATCAGTAAGCGATGATGTGGAAAACCAGCTTGTAGATGCATCAGGTAAACAAGAATGCAGATGATATAGTTTGTCACATGCACTCTGTAAAGCACTTAGAAATGCATTTTATTTTATTTTTCGCTAGGCCCCTATGAAGGTTGAAGTCTCGTGTAATTTGCAAGAAATTGTATATTTTCAAGTTTATTTGTTTTTGGGCCTTTATGAATTTACTTTTGGTGTCCTGTTCGTATATTGCACAAAAGCCTTGTATTGACAATTGATTGGTTTGCAGTGTAACGTAAATGTGTGGT
Source organism: Phycodurus eques (assembly GCF_024500275.1). NCBI lineage: Eukaryota > Metazoa > Chordata > Actinopteri > Syngnathiformes > Syngnathidae > Phycodurus > Phycodurus eques. Next base: position 29,663,867 of record NC_084528.1, on the reverse strand, counting down.
TGCCTGGTTTTCCATAACTTAAAAGTAATTTTGCTCATCATTTCAGGACCTTATTTCATAGTCAGTTGTAGATTTAGATAATCAGAAAACATTGAAGTGTGTTCAACTGTTGAGTGATTATATTTAAATAAATTCTGTGCTCTAGACCAAACTGACTGTACTGTATCCCAGTCAAACATATTTCCAGTCTTTTTTTTTTTTATTCCCCCCATATGTTAATCAACAAAAGGTGTTCTGTAAATGAACCATTCTGAGATCCATTTCCCATAAATGTTTTTTTGTTTGTTTTGTTTTGTTTCGAGATGAACGGCAACGAGCGGGACTCGAACCTGCACTGAGTAAATTGTCAATGATACCCAGCCTCGACATAAAAGCGGCAGCTTGCTTAAAAAAAACACGGTCATTGGTTAATTATGTTTGTTATGTAGCAAGCACGCCGCCCATAAAGCGAAACAAACATACTGTAACGTACCAAGTGTACATTGCGAGCACTACGACAAGGTCTGTGCCTTTTATAGGTGCGTTCGTTTTGGTGACCCCGAAAAAAACTCCGATCACGTTTGATATACAGTATAAGACGAACAATTTCGCGCTAATGAGCCGTATAATGACAATGAATGGTTATGTAATGCATATGCAGGTTAGTTGTTTACTTTTAATACGCATAAATGACGTTCATGACAAGGTTTTGTTACCTTGGTTAGATGGTTGGTTTACACGGTGGAGTTAGGGTTAAGTTGGGCTTTTTTTTTTTTTTTTTTTTTTTTTAATTTACTCAAAGGAGCTGAAGTAAGGAAATACTTGTATCAAAGTATTTAATTTTTTTTTTTTTTTTTTTTTTTTACACAAGTATGCGTACTTTCACTCTGTCAGTACGTCGCCCCTCTTCGCAGTAATTACCCCCGCTAATCTCCTGTGTGTAGGGGAACGTAAATCGAGCGTATCCTCACCCTTGTGTAACACCGCCCCCGCGGTCAACTCCCCCGTGACGTCATCTAGATCCTCCCAATGCTGGGAGTGTGAGCGCAGGCGCCCGGTGTGTTTACGCCCGCTCGTGTTCGCTTGCAGCATTTAAGGCGAGCGGGATACACAACGCTGCATGTGCACGAAGTGGATGTAGACTCGGGGGCGGGCGTGCGCGCAGCCATGAATGAGCGCGTGCACACGTTTGGGGAGTCTTCGAGGAAAGCTGATCATGGAGCCTCTCACACGCCGCATGTGACTGCTCACCGTCCCGCGTTGTGTCACGCACTTCCCGGGATGGAATAACGTCGCGCTCGCCGCACGCACGCCGAGGTTGATTTTTTTTTGTTTGTTTTTGTTTTTATTATATTTTATTTTGTATTACGCGAATGATCAGCGGCCAACTCACATCGGTCTCCATGGTTTTCGAAAGGTGAGCGAATCATGCAAATGCCGCCCGATCAGATGCACGATGACGACGACGACGATGCTGATGATGATGATCATCATCATCACAATATCACATGTTTTGTTCGCTAATCCGGTAAATAAACGCACCCGCACTGATGGTGTCCTGCTCGTCCGTGTCTGCAGAGAGATGGACGGCATCGCCAACAGCATGCAGAAGAAGGCCGCGGAGCTGGAGCGGCTGGCCGAGGTGCTCGTCACCGGGGAGCAGCTCAGGTAGGTCGGACGCACTCGGACCTCATCTGTGCAGAAACTTCCTCTCCCTTTTTGTGTGCATTCTTTACTCCAAGTACTACTTTACTTTACACAAGTATCTGCTCTTCTACTTGAATACATCCTATGAGTACTTTTGCCACCTCTGATCATTTCTTTGGAGTTTCAACGTGCCATAGAACTATTATGCATGCAGCATAATGCATCACTAATTGCATACACTGTACATAGTAGTAACACATAATTAGACTCTATTTATTTCTTAACACATACAAACATGCAACAATTTCATCTTCATTTTAAATGTAATTAAACGTGTCCCTGTCCTTTCTTTTGCATTTTGTTCACTTACTGCAGTGTTTCCCAACTTTTATTGAGCCAAAGCGCATATTTTACATGAGAACAAACACGCAGCATGCCTCAAAACAAACATTTTACTACTGAAATAATGATGATCTTGTGTCAATTTCCTCGCAAATTTACTGACTCGTTTGGGTAATTAGGGTCTGTCTTATCTCGTAGTTGAACACAAAGCTATTATTCTTTTGTATGACAGGAAACAGGTAGCTACATAGGTTATTTTTACCTTCTGCCGTCTAGTAGAAGAGCATTTGATTGTTCTGCCTGTCACTATATGTTGCTCACATAGATAGATAGAGGAACAAAGGTTATTTGCAGTAAAAAAGTTGTGACTTTGAGACCAGTTAAGTGAATTGGGATCATTTCCCGCAGCACACGTGATGTTCTCTCATGGCACATTAACGTGTTATGGAAGAGTGGTTGGGAATCACTGCCTTCTGTACTGAATGTGAAGCGAACCGTGACCTTTAAACCATGGTAGATACTGGTCCGTGATGCTTGCCGCACTGTTCTACCCCGAGCAATTAAATATGTATGTGGTTTCACCAGCTGTCACACAAAAATGCTTTTAGTGTATTGGCCTCAACGTGCACTCCCCAACGCTTTGCTGGTCAGAATTCTAAGGATTTTGTTTGCTCTACTTACTGCAAGGGTGAACCTACTCACCTCATGATGTCATATCGGGGACAAGCAGTGTCTGGTAGTGTTGTTGACATGTGCCACCCTTTGACCCTTTCACTGTTTAGCGAGGCCCCCCATCATCATGGTGGTGTGCTCAATGAATAATGGCTCAGAGTGCAAAGCATGGCACCAATGCCTGGAATCTCTACCCCCCATTGCAATACAACTGAATTGTTTTCCCATTTGGGCTCATTTGCTGTGACACCGCTAACATTCATCGCCACGGGAGAGTAAGAGCTCGTGTCAGCACAAAATTTCCAGTGTGCTGTCACTGAGCACCAGTGTGTGTGTGTGTCTTTGTATTGTATGCAGTGTGTGTCGGTGTCCGTGGCCCAGCTGGCCATGTGACTGCAGGGGCCAGCGAGCGCCGGGTTGCGTGTTGGCCATCCAGAAGCCTCTGCTATTCTGAAATGGAAAGTGGTGTTGAAGTTGCGACTAAAAAAAAAAAAAGAGTCCCGCTTTGTGTTGTAATGACATAGTACTTCGTGCTTGTAGAATGTTTCAGGGTACTCCAAAGATGCTTAAACAAACAGCAAGAATGCGGTCTCTGGAACAGGTGTACAGTTTTGTATGGCTTGTAGTTTATTGAGGATATTTTTTGTGTCTTACTGTAAAGAACGTTGTTGCGGTGATGAAAGTGTGGAAAGGGTTTCTTTCTTTCGCACATCTACCTCAGAGTTGAGAGGTCCCACGTCTGAATCTCTGATCAGGCCTTTCTGTGTGGATTTTGTATATTTTCCCCATGTGTACAAGGGTTTCCTCCGGGTACTCCCACTGCCTTTAACATTCCAGAAAAATGCAGATTAGGTTTATGGAAACTTTAAATTCGCCCATAGGTCTGAATGTGAACGGTCGTTTGTTTATATGCGACCTGCGATTACCTGGCGACCAGCCCCGGATGTAACGGACTTCTTACCCATTGTCAGCAGGGACAGGCTACAGCTTACTCGCAAGCCAAATGAGGACAAGAGCTGTAGAAAATTAATGGCTGGATGTTCCCAAATGGATGAGGATGATTTGGGGATTTTGTGTTATATTGTATGAAAAGCAGGGGACCAAGAACAGAACCCTGGGGCACACCGTGGGAGACAGAAGGAAGTCAAGCTATTGCGGGCCTTGTAGATGGTGAGGAGATTATTGCAGTGATATAGAGTGAAGGTGACAAAGGTGTGGACTGCAACAGATGCTCCTGAAATGGTATCGCGTTGTTGTCGTAGTAGTGTAGTTGGCATGCCTGACTCACAGTCAAGAAGTGCTGTCTCCGTGGATTTCTCGATTTACTCCGGCTTCCTCCTGCATTCCAAAGACATGCATGTTAGGTTCTTGAATACTTAAAATTGCATATAGGTGTGTATGCTAGTGTGAATGGCTGTTTGTTTGTCTGTAATCTTGCATTTGCCTGGCAACTAGTCCTGGGTGTAACCTACCTTCAACCCCATGTCAGCCGGGATAGGCCGCGGGTCACCCGCGTTGCGAATGAGGACAACTGCTATAGAAATCAGATGGATGGATTGCAACTGATGAACCGCAATCCAGTGGGGTTCCACTGCACTGCAGCAAAGTGAGGGGTGGCGGAGTATATCACTGCAGCGTCCAGAGCAAAGGCAAAGGAAGAGTTCAGCAGAAAAGGGGCTCTTACACTTCAGACCTTTTCACAATGCAAATGCACAAACTTTTGTACTGTACCCGACTGAACCAAACTGTCCTGCTAACTGGAAACTGAGCTTGTGCGTCTTATCACAAAAGAAACTCACGCGGTGTAATGATTGACGGACTCCTTGGTTGACCTCCACTCCCTGTGCTTAGGCTTGCTATCGTTTTAGCTAATAGAGAACGAACACGCATTAAAAGCCAACATTTACTCATTTTGCTGTCAGTCCTGACTTTAAACACCAGACGTGATACACAGCTTGAAATGAAAGTGGAGGAGTTGATTTAGTACGCACCTTTTATTTGCTTGACTGACACCATGGATCATGATGGACATGGCTTCTCTTTCGCTGTTTATTAGCACCTCTGTACACACTAATTTCATGCCTGCCACATACAGGACCAGTGTGGAATATTATTAAAAGCGAATTAAAACTGTTCAAAATGTATTTTATTAAAAGAGGGGCACATTTGAAATGTTTTTGCATACTGTACTCAGTTATTTCCTGCTCGGTTTTCTGTTGCATGCAGTACAATATACCGTACACAGTACATTAGCTGCTACGCTTGGAGGGAGGCCTTCCTGGCATTTGTGAGTGCTCTTATGTAATGGTGTGGTCTTCAAACGGCCAATTTGCTATGCTGCAACACAAGGAGGGAGAGAGCTTTCCTTAGTGTGTGAAAGACTCTGTGGGCATACAGTGCACCAGTTCTCTGTGGAAATGGGTGGGGTCATGTTGGGCGTGGGAACACTCTGCAAATGCACTGGCATAAACACCTGGTGTGCTCTTGAATGCCACGTCGTCTCAATGCGACTTATCTGAGCTCAACTTTGTTGGAAATGTGCTCTGCGGTCTGATGAGACCACTTCTTCTGTATATGAGATTCTCATCTGAATGCGCTGACCTCACTTCATCACTCTCCGGATGATTTAGCAGCGAATTAAATGGAAAAGGGAAGATGATATCGATGATGCCATAGTGGGCGGACGTCTCCCAGTGCTGGGTTGTTTGCACGTGTAGACTCTTGGCAGGCGAGCTCGTGTATCTTGCTCTTGCTGTTCAGACTTGGACTGTGATGGTGAATTCTGCATGACGTTAGCCAGATGCACGTGGAGGGAAAGTAGGATGCTTGGCTGAGGCTGTGGTCGGCTCTCTGACAATTTCAGCAAGGGGTGACCTAGACCGGGTGAAAGCTGCCTAACCTAAGCGAACAGCCGGTGAGGCTATCATGCAGTCAACATGATTTGACTGTACACTATATAGTAAATGACTTTAAACAATCATTTCATGGAAACCGGAGATTTTCCACTGGATTCATAATAGATAAAAATGGATATGATTATAAACAACAATAGTGATGCAAAAGCTGATCTTGTCTTCCAGGTTGCGGCTCCACGAAGCAAAGGTTATTAAGGATCGACGTCATCACTTGCGAACGTACCCAAACTGCTTCGTGGGCAAAGAGCTCATTGATTGGCTGATTGAGCACAAAGAGGCTTCCGAGCGAGAGACGGCCATCAAGATCATGCAGAAGCTTCTGGACCAGAGCATCATCCACCACGGTGAGGCTTCACTGAATTCAAATTGTGCGTGCTTTTATTCTGGCAGATCAGTGACTAAATGGTTAGCATCTAGCTCAAGGTCAAAAGGTCTCGGGTTCGAATCTAGACTGCGGCCTTACTGTGTGAAGTTTCCAAGTTGCTTGCGTGGGTTTCCTCCCACATTCTGAAAACATCCATCCATCTTCTATAGCGCTTGTCCTCATTAGGGTCACAGGTGAGCTGGAGCCTCTCAACTGTGAGGCAAACATGCTAGCAACTATTACACCACTGTGCTGCCATCTCAGGAACGTCTGTTGCAATCCATGCTCTGTCACATTCAGACTATATCACTGCAGTAGCCTCCTCACCACCTACAAGGTCTTCATTAGCCCAAATTCTAGCGGTCTCCCATGGTGTCCTCCAGGGCTCTGTTCTTGAGCCCCTTCTTTTCATACACGTCTAACAAAAAAAGAAAATCACAAAAAACACCATATTCCATTTTAAGAAACTCCTTCAAACTTAGGTAGCGATTTGGTGCTTGTCCTTGCCAAGATTTAAACCCAGAACCTCAGAACTGTGAAGCAGATGTGCTAACCACTAGCTTACCGTGCTGCCCTAAAACATGCATATTAGGTGTCTTGAAGGCTAAACCATATGACCATATATCAATGGTGTGCCCTCCTCTCTCCCAAAGTCAGCTGGGATAGGCTCAGGCTCACCCGTGACCCTTCTTTCTTTCTTTCTTTCTTTCTTTCTTTCTTTCCTTTTCTTTCTTGACATTTTCTGGGAACGATCCTCGCCTCCTCTCAAATAATTCTTAATGCCGCTGAGCCAATTTGGCTCTAACTCACTCCCCTGCTCCACTTGAACAGGGTGAAGACAGAGAGACATGGAATGAACTAGTTAGATTGTACTTGCAAAAACAAGAACTCCCTAAAATATAAGACACATTGGATGCAAAAGCTAAGTATCATCCCCTGCCTTACTCTCTTTGGCTTGGGGCGGGCATTTTTCTTCACTTCAATACTGCAATGAACATGCCACGCTAACCACATTAGTCAGAAATAGTCACTAAACACGGAGAAAAACAACGTCTCTACATGTGACGGTTGATCAGGATTTGGAGACACGCTTGATTTAAATGGAAATGGATAATGGAAATACATAGAAACACACAACCATTCACATGCACATTCATGCCCACACGCAATTTAGAATTGAGAGTCTTTTATTAACCTAACATGCATTTTTTTTCTGGAATATGGAAAGAAGGCAGCAAATGGTGCGCGGCGTACTAATAGTGCATTTTGTTTTGTGGTACAAGAATGCACAGTTATACAGTATTTAGTGTTTCTCTTTTGATTGTTTTTTATTTATGGCCTAGAAGTACTGTTTTTAATACCAATATTTACTGTAATAATAAAGTTACTGCTGCATTAGTGTAGGTTAGTGATGGAGTCCGGCACAGTGTACGAATATGTCGTCGTGTGGCATCGACACGCTCGGTTACCGCTGAACTACTGACGGACTCATCTTGGAATGGAGTAATTCAAGTTCCATGTAATTATAAACATTTGGATTCACATTTTGAGGTGCTATAGGTCAGCGTTCCAGAAAGGATTGTGTTCTATCTTGAGATGTTCCACTTTATTTGCAGTCATAACAGTAACAAATTGTGTTGTATGTACTTTCCTACGAGAGATTTTCAAGTCAACTTAGAAACGTAACACGTTTGCGCATTTGCAGTGTGCGACGAGCACCGGGAGTTCAAAGACATGAAGCTGTTGTACCGCTTCCGTAAGGACGACGGTACCTTCCCACTGGACAACGAAGCCAAGGTCTTCATGAGGGGACAGAGGATCTATGAGAAGTATGGAGCTGAAACACATGCAGCACTTTTGGACTTTATCCACACACTAATACATTCTTTTCGAAATCATAATTCTTCTGATGTTGTGTTGAGCTCAATTATTTTAAAAGCTTTTCAGGCGGTGGAACATGAGGTTATTGGAAGTTCAATTCAGAGTATTTGTCCAGTCAGAGGAGGGCAGAAAAGACGAAGGGAACAGTTTTGTTTGTCTTTAGCTTTGTGGCCATGATGATGTTTGGTACACGAGTGTGTTTCCAGCTCTCCTTTTTTTCAAGGCTGCTGTATCAACTCGGTCTTCACGCGCACTCCCACTGCCTACACCTCTCTTGACACTTACTCTGCTCCAAACAAAAACCCACTTTTCCTCTGTTTCTTGACAACACACAAACAAACGCGCACACACCAGTTGCATAAGAGTCCAAGTACAGACATCTGTCGTCTCCGCCCTCAAAGCTTTATGCAACCAAGAGCAGTGCAGCCCAGGATGCGCAAACACTGACAGATGTACACAAAATTTGCTCAGATTATCGCTGCTCTCTTCATTTTTGTGGCTTGAATTTTCCTTTGGCGCATACATTTTGGCAATATTTAAAGGAGATGGATTATGCATTTTCCCCCACAGTTAAAAACAGTTCCCAGGTGTCTTAATATCATATCTGTGACATGCTTATGTATATTGCGCTCCATATACTACTGGTCCAATGGTACGTCCGGCTTTCAAGAAAAGACAAATCAATCACTGGTTGTGTTCGGGATCACTCCCTCATTCCCTACTCCTTTTATATAGTGGACTATATAGTTCGCTGATTTAGTCGAATGAAAAATGACTCATGCCTGACAGCATGACTCGGGTTCACCATTGAGTACGTAATTGCTGTCGCATAATTACAACGCACCGGATCCCAAACCCTTTCTGTAGTAAATATTGAACATATGAATAAATTACAATAACGCTGTATGGTTTTAAGCAGCGTGTATTTTACAAAATGAATAAAAGCGCAGTTCTTTACGTACATCCTTGTTGTGATGTGTTGTTTTACTTGTATGAAAGATATTGTCATGCCAAAAAGCAAACAATACCCTGCAGAAAACAAACAAACAAACAAAAAAAAACCAAAACATCGCATCATGGGATTTTGTTTTCTAGTGACAATCGTTCACAAATTTTCCAGATGCATTGTGGGTTACATTGAGGGCTCTACACTTACTACACATTGAAACAGCACTGAAAGTGGCAAAGTCACTACAGTATGTATGATCGCATTTAGTAGATAGGGAGCGACAACTTTGCAGCACTCCAGTGACCCAGCTACAGTATCTGTATACAAGCAATTCCAAAAATATCTAATAATATGTTCAAGCATGCAAAAGGCCCACAGAGATCACTCAGATCTCCTTGACCCAGTAGATGCCGTCATCGACTGGGCTATTTGTCCAAACTTAATCATGCATTGTGCATATTCAGGTCACAACTGCTTGCTTTGTTCCAGTTGGAAGAATCCCAACCCATGTTATGTACTGCACACGGTATGACGTGCATAAGACTGTAGGTGCTGTTCGCGAAACTGGTGTGCTGCTCCCGTCGCGCTAAAGCCAACTGTTGACTTAACTTTAAGCAGGCTGAATGACGACTGTGTACACAGTCAGCTTTCACGGAACATTACATCGACGATTTGTGCACGCGTGTTGGGCAGAGAGGGTCTTCGACTAAAAGTCCTACTCCATCACAATATGACAGCTCGGCAATTCAGCTGTTGACCTTACATAAAGCCTCCTTAAAAGCAACACTGCGAGCACACTGAACAACAGCGAATTGGTTTGACACACCAGCCGGGATAAGTGTTGACAATCTCCTTTAATGAACTCCTCCGAGACGACGCTGCAGACAGAAAGTACTACTCATTTCTTTTCCCAGCGCTTTATACCCTGCTCAGCTGATGTACGTGTAATTTAGTTTAATTTCATCCGTTAGGATTCCGAAAGCAGTTCTTCCCGAGCTTCTCCAGAGAGAACAAAATCAATGTGAAACATAACAGAGGCATCGACATCTGGAGGAAGCCCGCATGCAACATCATTAGCACTTCCTGCAATGTACACACTGGCCTACATGCACTTAATGAATCCCGTACAATGCGAACCTTTGGTCAACAACACCGATAAATGTGAGAGAGGAACACGACACAGTAAAAAAGGGCAACGGCGGAGGACGTCATTCATTTGTACGATCACTAACCTATGCTAACGCAGAAGTAAAGTCATCGTTACAGTATTTATATGAAAAACACTTCTAGACCATGAATGCCAGACAATCAACTGAAAAAAATGTAACTACGGCGGTAATTGAGCCACATCATTCATGCTATTTTTCTTCATGACTTTTAATAGTTAGTCTTTTTTTTTTTACTTTATTGCTTACCAAAACAGCAGCACCCACCGAAACATGTGAGAATATGTTATTGTGTGTGTGTGTCCACGTTTGTTTACTTGTGCAAGCTATGCGATCGATATGTCAGAAATAAATAACCACTGCTCCGCCGCTATTCAACAGTTTTATTTCATAACGACGAACCGCATAGATGAATTTAGATGATGTCGATACTGTCACGAATACTGTCGTCGACAGTTCCCTATTGTTTACACCTTTCAAAATAAATGCAAGTCAGCGGTGGGATGTGCGAAAGGTGACAGCTTCAGCGTGCGATGGATGAGCGTAAAACAGAAGAGAGACGTCGTGTTTTATTAGTGCATGGCTTTGACTCACGATGTACATGTTTGGACATGATTCAAAAGCGGCTCACAAGCACAAGCGTGTCTGGCGTGCTTCATTGTTTCACTGAGTTGGTGACAGTTGTTGACCGACGTGTGTTATTGTGCAAGGTCGGGACGGAGTCAGCAGTTCTGCTCCCCGCATGTGTCGGCTTGTCTCTCGTCGTTCGGAGTTTGTGGCTTATCTTTTTGTGACGGGACGATTCACTTTTCGCTCGTCACTGGTTGTCATTTCAAGAAATGTTTTGACTATTGCGATTCGCTTACGCCAGAAAATAGGAGTTAGAATTGTGCTGTTTTAGACTGCACCAAACAAATCTTGTTATTGTCAAGCATACTTATCTTTGCAAAGGCAAATTTGATCCAAGTTGCACCTAATTTTGTGGTTGGTCAGTTTAAAAATGTAAACATACAATTTTTTTGGTATACTTTTCACATGATTAGAGCTTTTGCTAAGCATTGGGTCATCTTTTGTTGTACAGTATATTTAAAGTTCATGTTATTTTACGTTATTTATATTTCTAATTCATATTTTACAATTTGCTTATTATATTTAATCACTTTTCTGTATTTAATTTATTAGTTATATGCATTAATCATGAGCTTGTTGCACAAGTAATATTATTATTATTATTATTATTATTATTATTCCCCAGGAGTTTAAAAGATTTGCGAGCTTCAAGGAATAACGTATTTAATCCTCAGTGCCTCCGGTTATTCAGATTGTAAAGTCGGGAATGTGTCTGAGTTGCTGGTTTGGAAGGTGTTCCGCATTGGCGTTTCCTACCTGGGGGGGGGGGGGGGGGGGGGAATCACAATATAAGACTTGTTCTTTAATTACTGACTATTTATGTATGTGAATCTCCTCACAGAAAAAAAAAAAAAAAGAATACCGGTACCCTTTTTTGACCTATTGAGAATTATTATTAGGGTTGTGGATTTTTTGTGTCACTGGTTTAGTGCAGTGCCAATTGATGCGTTTGCTGTATGCCGATTGTGCAGGTTGATGAACACCGAGAACAGCATAATACAGAGCCGGGAAGAGGAAGGCGGGAACTTTGAGCGGACGGTGGTGGCCTCCGAGTTCATTGATTGGCTCCTCCAGGAAGGGGAGATGGCGACCCGGGAGGAGGCGGAGCAACTGGGGCGCCGCCTCCTCGAACACGGCATCATCCAGCACGGTGAGGCCTCTACTTTGCGTTACAAAATGTATTCGTTACTTTGAAACTTTATTGATAGCCTTGAGTTAAATCACTCTCTTTTTCTTTTCATTTGTTTAGGCATCATTTTCTTTTTACTTTAAATGGGTGTGCACCCTGAAACTTTCGCTTTTATGACAACATTCAATCTTTCAGGGTTTATCAGCATAGTACCTTCATTCTGGTTTCACACGAGAATGAAACTCACTGGAGTGCAGACCCGTGTCAAGACAAGGAAACAATCCCATTTGAAATTCGATTCAATTAGATGAAATGGTACACTTTCACAGATGTTTAATTTGTATTTACTATTAGAAAAACAAACAAACTTGCATCATAAGTTAAAATGCACGCGTGGGTGAAAATATGTAAGTGGTCCAACAGACGTATATTTCTAAAATGTATGACGGTGGGATAGTGCTTCACAATTCTGAGGTTCGGGGTTTTAATCTCGGCATTGGTCTTCCTGTTTAGAGTATGCGTGTCCTCCCCGTGTTTGTGCGTGTTTTCTCTGAGTACAAGTGTGAGTGTTTATCTCTATTTCCCCTGTGGTTGGCCAGTGACCGCCCTGGGGTGTCCTTGCCCGGTCAGCTGTGATGGGCTCCAGCTCGCCCGCGACCCGAACAGCACGGCGGGAAATGAGTGCAATTGCCCCAGATAAAAGTGACGCCAACCTTCATTTAATATTTTGTTGCGCGAGCTTTTGATTTCGCTAATCCTGCGAACAGATATTGCAGCCCGCTCCTTGCGCACAAACTGCTGATTAGGAGATCAAAATGGGAGCAGAACCTAAAAAGTAAAGTTAATAGCAACTAAAAAGGAGCTTCCAGATGAATGTTGCCACGGATGAGTACAGTACTATTAAATGTATGCACAGCATTTTGTGGCCCAGAGCAACAACTGCAAGAAATCCTGAATGGCTTCCCGCGACATTTAAATTCAATTTAATGACGATGTCGTGCATGAGTCAATGAGAATAAAATGAGGAGCAGTCGCATGGCTGCATTGTTTATATTTGCCCTTCCACAACTTACTGTTACGGTAAATGGGAACATTGCCTCCTCAACATAGAATGATTGTCGTCAAGTCTTTTCTATGTGAGTATTTTACAAAGCGGATGAAGAGCGAGCAGACAAAGAACTCTTTCTCTGTGTGCGCTTCCCTGTAACGGAGGCAAGCATCTCCACGGCCTTGGAACGTGTTGTTACATCACGTGCGTGCGCGCGCACACACACACACACACACACACACACACTGCAGCACTGTGTGTCATGACTCTTGGTCATACTTACAGTATAATAACGACACCAGCTTTTTGGATATTTCGACTGCGTTCTTTGCGTTTTATTATTCCTACAGAGGTGACACGGCAAGTAGGTTGAGGACTAGTGTGCCAAAAGTCGCCAGGGCGACGTGTGTGCGTATCCCTTGAAGGAGGACGTAAACGCGACGAGGGAGATCAGCGTTTCGTATGACAACGCACAAAGCCGCATGAGAGAGCGCTCGGCTCGCTTTCGTGGGCAATGAAAAGGTTTGCCCAAGTGTGTGAACTCACCTCTCGTTAAGTTACAATTTCACTGCGCGGATGAGTCTCGGGACACATTTTGGACATCGTTGTGGGAACAGTTTGAGGAAACCTCTTTTTCTGTTCCAGTGCACAAAGCAAAGCCACAAAGTCATGCTTGGGTGAGTTTGATGTGAAAGCACCAAAACACTTTTGTGATACGCTAGCACAGAAATGATGAGCGAGGATTCCCAGAGTGCCGTTTCATATTTTGCCGTCTCAGACAATTATGCTCTTTAGTCCCACATCATCTGACTTGAATCCAATTCAGAAAGCCTTTTGATTTATAATCCACGTTCCTAAAATTGTGCTGTGGCTTTCTTTAACCAGTCACAAACAAACATCACTTTGTGGACGGGCCCCTCCTCTTCCAGTTCAGGATGAACTTTCGGCGAAGGCGGCGGTTAATGGAGCTGCTCCACGAGCGGGGTCGCGGCATCCCCGAGAGCCACGACAGCCCCTTCTGTCTCCGCAAGCAGAACTCGGACGGGGGCAACACCAGCTTCCTCTCAGGTAGTCTGCGCCTCGCCGCACACACACACACACACACACAGAGCTGTTTCAACTATTTTGCCTCATTCTTGTTGCTAAACTAACCAACCATATAATAAATGAATAGCTCTTTGTATGAACCACTACAAACTACTACCACAATAATGAACATATTGTTTGTCCCTTACAAACATCCAAAATGTCTACACGTTCCACGGCGAGTATTACCACGAAGGACAATAAGACGGCTGCAACGTGATCAGACGTAATTCACTGGTGCTTCCAAGTCCGATCGCATTTCTGCGCGCGCCTTGAACTCCGATTTGGTGGACCTTCGAAACAAATGCTCCTATTGACATATAACTATAACTATTTAGAATGGTTTGTCATGAGACCGAACGATCATAAAACCAATATTTCAAATAATATTGAATACATACCAAAAATCACAGTGGGGTGCCTAGCTTGGGTGTAAAAGTGACAGTTCGGTTTACATTCAGTACACTGAGGGGGGGGGGAAATGCCTGTGATTTTGTGAAATGCAAGATTTAGTGATGTTTAGAATAAATTTAAAAACTACGACATGAGAGCAGTAAATTCTCCAATAAATGAGAAATAAAGATTGTGTGCAATAAAATAAGAAGTAAATATTTAATAATCTACTGTATAAGCGCTTAAATATTTTCATTTTAGGAAAGTGAAACATCAATAGTAACAATTTGCAACAGTAACACTTTAATCTGTCTGAATTATTACGCTTTCAAAACACAAATTGTTTTTGTTTATTTACTGCTGCACTGCTGTTCGCGCTTGAGTGAGTTACCAAGTTTGGCATCCTGTCAAAAGCAATTCGCGAGCCAGAGACCGAGCAGCGCTGTGTTTGTTTACGGAGTAGACGCGAGGCAGTTACACTTCCTGACCTAATATGTTCCGTGTGGGAACTTGGTACGTCTCAGTCCTGTAGCGAAAATTAGGAATCGGAAAACATGTACCATTGCACCCTGATAATCAGCCTATTGTATTATATAAATGCCGCTACATTTGTCGGATCATCATATATGTAGTTTCGGACAGAAGTCCAGCAACAAAAGTGGCAAACCGTCGCAGGCCGCATATAATGCCCGCAATCTCAATAAAATAAAAATAAGAAATGTGAAAACCAGTAACAGCGCTATCATCATGGCATTGAAAAACAAATTGGGGGAGGAGGGAGCACTTGGACACCAGATTCTGATTATTATGTGAGCTCGCTTACTTTGGTGTAACTTGGGGTAAATATTCTATCTTTGTTCAACTTCCAATGTTTTTGACATAAGCCATTGAAAGCAATCCAGGAGGGTGATACCTGCTGAGCGAGGTGGCCAGGAAATGGCCAGTTTCATTAGAAATGCAGTTCGCGTCGTGCAGCATTTTGGAACTGTTTCCCTGCGTGATCTCCCGTTTTGTGCGCGCGCGATTCCAACAGTGAGTCCCACCAAAGAGATAAAGATGGCGGTCGGCGTCCGCCGCAGCAGCATGAGCAGCAGCTGCGGCAGCAGCGGTTACTACAGCAGCAGTCCCACGCTCAGCAGCAGCCCGCCGGTCCTGTGCAACCCCAAATCTGGTGAGCGTCACCAAACAGCCGCGGTGGCCGCCGCCTGACGTGCCACTCGTCTGTCACTTGTGCTCTCTCCAGTTAGTTTCACTTATTTCATCAAAAGGGTACTGAAGACAGTTTGTTCCAGTTATGCAATGTGAATCACGTGGAGATAGCGTATGACCAGAAATGTGCGTGTGTGCGTGCGTGTGTGTGTTTGAGGTGTCTTTGATTGCCCCTCGAAAGGCACAAAGCCTCAGCTACAACAAGAAGACAACAAAAAAAACAGACAACACTCGAAGAATTTCCTTCTCCTTGCTCGTTACATTGGCGCACAATTTAGAAAAAGTGTAAAATGGGCCGTAATACATAGATAGTTAAGCTGATGAGAGCCAATCCAAGTGAGAACGTGAGTTCAACCTTCCGGTGTGAGCCAGTTCACTTGTGCAACCTTGTCAGAGTTGTTCTTTCCTTACAGCGTCAAAGCAGATTGTAAAAGGCAGAATATTTGGTAAAGGCTCTTGTTTTGCATCTCATTAGCATTATATACTAAATCCATGCTGTATTTGAAGTGGACGTCTTGAGAATAAAATGTTAATAATACTTAGCATTCCCGAGTGAAGTCGATGGCTGCATGTGTGTGCACATGCAACATATATATATATATATATATTTTTTTTTTTGACATATAAAGAATTTAAGATATTTTAAATTAGTAAAAAGTTCAGGGGTGAGCAAACTTTTGTGCCCAAGGGCCACATTTAACTTTTAAAACAGGCAAAGGTCCAGGCCAGGCCAGGTCCTTTGTGGATGAGGTTAAAAAAAAAAAGATTAAGGTAATCATAAAATCATAATGAATTTTTGGATATTATTAACGGTCCTACGTGTTTACATTTTTTTTTTTTTCATTTTAATGTCGACCTAAAAAAAATGAAACTATCAATTATACAAATAAGTTAACCACTGTGAAATATAAAAACAACTTTGGCCCCTTATGGGCCTCTAAGGCTTTTTGGGGGGCTTTTTTTTTTTCTGGCTCATTGTTCTGTGTGTATGGTACTGATGCGAGTTGGCGGGGTTGAAGTTGCCCCGCAAATCGTCCGTCTTCCAAGGTAGAATTCGAGCCACCCGAGCGTAAGCGGAGTTTGAAATTTAACAGCCGAGAGACGGCCTGCCGTTGCCCCTTTTTTTGATTTGGAAACAATTGTCAGTCTGAAAGGGGGATGCGATGGAAACCCCTGGCCTCAGCGTTAACGCCTCTGCTGCGGCAATTTACCGGGAAGCCGGTGAGAAAGCGAGGGATCGCGTGGTCATGCCGGACAAATATATTGGGACACCCTTGAAGTCGGCCTTGAATGATCGTCTGCTTACACCTGGCGTACTTTCCGGTGTCTGTTCTTCTTCTTCTCACGTTCTTCTCCCCGGAACACCCCGGTTGAGGAAACTTCAACTTTTTGTTAGATGAAATATCAATTTAAAGTACACGAGTTATGCACACCGGCTGCTTCACAAAGTGTTAGCAGCTGTTCATGCTGTGTCCGACCTAGTTTGTATCCACTAAAGGGACTTTTTATAGCCTCTTTTTATTGTGTTTGCTGTTTAGGGAACATGTTTGAAGTTGTTGCGTTGTTGTGAAAGGGGAAGGGAAACACGTGCCTCGCGCAACATGTGCATGTGCACACACACACACACACACACACAACCACACCCACGCTCATATTTTTAGGAAATGCGCAGTGTAAGTGTCTGTGTGTGTTTGTATATTTATATAACATATCCCAGCCCCAGGCATTAATCAGTTAATAACATGTTCTGTGTTTGGGCAGTTCTGAAGAGACACGTGAGTCCAGAGGAGCTCCAGACTCCAGGAGGACCTTTCCTAAAGAAGACATTCACTGTAGGACACACACACACACACACACACACACACACACACACAGACACAAAGGCTACTTGAACAGGATGCTGTCACACATTGAAGCACTGTTGCGAATCCACCCGGGTCCCTCAGGGAAATCGCAAATTGACGTCACGCAGCACGCACACGTACGTTGACAAAATCCTGTACATTTTGTGACACCTTTGATGTGGCCTTCCGCAGATCGTGGGCGACGCTGTGGGCTGGGGCTTCGTGGTGCGAGGTAGCAAACCCTGTCACATCCAGGCGGTGGACCCCGGGGGACCTGCAGCCGCTGCTGGCATGAAGGTAACGACATGTGCATGCGCGCAAAGATGGGAGGCACGGCGACATTGGAGCAAAAATAAAAAACACGCATGTTATTGATCTATATGGCAGCGTTTGATAATCAGAGCAGAAAAACAAAAGAGATGTGCTGAAATGAGTGAAAGAAAACTGGGGGGAGGGTGACTCAGCCCAGCTGCCATCGCAGCTGGCGCAAAATTGTGTAAGCAGAGTGGCAGCAAGGAATGCCGGGAATGCACGGCACAGCGACTGCGCCGTGAATCGGACGTGAGGCAGGAGGGGAACAACTCGCAGCAGGCCGGCAGAGGAGAACACTAACTAGCATATGACTTAGGTTAACCTGTTACACGTCATAACACTTAATAAACCATGTGAGACAACGGGCGATTAAATGATGAGCTCCTGCTAAATTTGTCATCATGAATTCAAAATCTAACTTGATAAAAATAATCACATTTATATTGCTCCGAAAAAGAGGAAGTGGGCAGTGGGAATAACCGCTTCTGCTTTAACGGTCGGCCATATTTGGTCACACTGGAAATGTGTGTCAGGGTTCACAGGCGCTGATAAGGCGCATTATTATTATTATTAGTCTCATCATCATCATAATGTAAGATTAACTGGCCTAAAATGCAAACCATTTGACTGTGAATGGAAATAAGTTTTATGCGGAGAATAAAAGTCGCGTAGTTATTCCTAACACATGAACATTTTCACACTCAAATGTCACTCAGTCAAAAAGAAAAGAAGTGTCAGATGCGTGTGTGTGTGAGTCAATAATGGACATCAAGTCACAAATTGCTAATTATAATATTCACAGAAAATGCATGTCGCGAAAAGGCACATGATGTAAAAGTGGCTTTTTAACTACCTGCATCCAAAAGGTTGGATCATGTGACATTTGTGTTAGGCGATGTGTTTGGTGCATGCGCCACACGCATGGATCCGCAAACTAATTAACAAGTGTGCAATTCGTCAGTTGGTGATGAAGTGCTGCCCTCGCGAGTGAAAATACAATCGATACTTTTACTCTCCTAATGGGGGCACTCGTTTTTCTTCACATTAGTCATTTTAATCACATCGTGGATATTGATTTTTATTTATTTTACAGAGTAGAATCTGTCGAGGGGATAGTCGAGATCGGCTCTGCTGCATTTTTTTTGTTTCTTACCACACAGAGAACTTGATCATACACATGTAAGCATGCGAGGACGGACGACCTCTTTATCTTTGCACGGCTTTCAAATGGAAGTGACCTGTTATCGACTAGCCAGTGTAGATAAGTCAAGTATTTGGAGAATGGCAAACAAGTTTAATCTGGAAGAATCCACATAACTCACTTGATAGCAAAACAGCAAAACAAATGCACTCTTGTGCGACTGCCCAAATTCACCTCACATGTCACCACCTCGTGCTGAATCGGGAACAATCCACAGAGCAGACGTTCATCAGGGGCGTGTAAGGGAGCCGAAAAGCGATGATGATTCTGAGACCTCTGGACTGACAGGGTTGCCTAGAATTGTATTTTATTTTTTCTTCATTTGTGGCATTGAAGTGTTGGGCCCTAAACTGTTTTTTTTTCCGGGGGCACCGAATCCCCCGGTCGTAGCTTTTGCACGCAATTTACTCATCCTCACATCTGAAGGTGAAGCCTCTTGCTGCATCCATCTTGCAGCACTCATCCGCGAGCCTATCCTCACCTTGTACTTTGGGCTTGCTTTTGAATAAATGCTGATTTTTGTTTT
Source organism: Phycodurus eques (assembly GCF_024500275.1). Taxonomy (NCBI): domain Eukaryota; kingdom Metazoa; phylum Chordata; class Actinopteri; order Syngnathiformes; family Syngnathidae; genus Phycodurus; species Phycodurus eques. The sequence continues at coordinate 29,644,574 of NC_084528.1, read as the reverse complement.
TGTTTTGTTTGTTTTGAAATGTTTTTTCGAGTTAAGAATGTGCTTGTTGTTTGTTTATGAGGAGTTGCCTTGCTCTTCCCCCTGTCCCACCTCGCATGACTCATTTTATTGATGGATAATTAGTTAGCGGTATCATAATCCTCCACGTTGCAAGGTGTCGACACGCACCGCCGTCCACGTAAGAGGCCGAAGGGTGAACGTGAACACATGCACACGGTCGCTCTGACCTCAGAGAGCAGGTACCACATATAATACTATCTATTATACATAGTATCTGTTCTACTATGGATATTACTTGCTGTACTATATACAGTATACTAAACAATAGCACATCAAAGACTATGTCACTCCTCAGTGCGACGGCAGTATACTTTGTTGTACCGTGGGGCCTTTCAGTTTTCATGAACTCCCCAGCAGGTCGTACTACAGTTTATGGAAAAAATATGACGCAACTTGTCCTGCGATTGGCTGAAACCATTCCCGGATGTACCCCACCTCTCGCCCAAAGTCAGCTGGGACAGGCCTGCAGCACGGCCGCAACTGGAATTGACGAGAAGCGGACAATATAGAAAATGGAGGGATATAATGCAACAGGTTATTGTGTATTATAAGCAAAAAACATTTTTTTTTTTTTTTTTTTTTGTGAGCCGCATATGGCCTACATGCAGTAAGTTCCCCATCAGGTTCACATTTGCATATTTGTTTATTCTGGCTACTAATATACATCAACTGCTGTACTATGTACACAAAAGGAACAAAAACATTTCAATAATAAAAATAAGTGTTTTACATACTTGTCCCACCAGACAAATGGCACCCAATGCTACTATGTGTATTCAGTTTTTTTTGACAAAGCTTTTTTTGTGTGGCCCATTTATAAACTAATTTCCTCTTCCTTCCCCGCTTCCTCTGCTGGAAAAGGTGTGTTTATTGTTTGCTCACCCCTTTTCAGAAGTTGTCTTTATGAGTGAGTGTTTGCTGGCTGCTAAGTTACTGCAAACATCGGCACTTATACATGTGTTTGTATTTTTAATCTTCATTAGGAGCTGGAGCGGTGAGAATGAGTGACATAGAGGTTCCTGTATGTTAGCAAATGTTTACCCTCCAAAGATCTCTAATGTTGCACTCTTCACAAACTATCTGGTTAACAATCTTGGGGATCTTTTATATGTCGAGCAACGAATACTACATTTTAGCCAACTAAACGGACATCGCAATGAAAGCGTTCCGATTCCTGAAACATATCTTCATCGCTCATCATGTGTCCATGATTCGTTCTGCACATTTTCTTCGTCCTTCCTCTGAGAGACTTCTATCTCTGACCCCCCTCCCCCCCACGCCCGGCCGCTGGCACCCGGCCAAGAGTAACAAGCCCACAGCCGCGAAAGGAGGCCAAGAAAATGTAAGAAGGGGAGTGGGGGGGGCGGGGTTGTTAAGAGAAGTTGAAAAGGAATCTTGAACAGAGGAATGAAAACAGATAAGATAAGAATCTGTTCAGGTGTGTTTGTGTAAGGTGAAGAAAAGTATTTTGGGCCCTTTATGGCTCCAAGAGCTTTGGAGCGACAACATAGGATTAACTGACAAGTTTGTTTCATAGTCGTCACTGTTTTGCGCTTGCTATAACCTTTCCTGAAACCACAGGAAGATCATTAAACAGCATTCTGTAGCACATCTTTAACCGGCAATTTAGAGTCTTCAATCAACATAGCACGCATGCTTTTGGGATGTGGGAGGAAGCCGGAGTGCCCGGAGAAAACCCACGCAGGCACGGGGAGAACATTCAAACTCCACACAGCGGCGGGGCCGGGGATTGAACCCCGGTCCTCAGAACTGCGAGGCAGACGCTCTAACCGGTCGTACACCGTGCCGCCGCCGCCGTGAATTGTTTCTAAAAATCCATCTTTGAAACCGCTATTTATGTGTACTGTGGTATGAAACCCTAAACACTTTACCTAGTACCTTTCGTCATTCATTGATACCATCTGTTGTTGGTGGCGTAAAGACAATATTTTAACAGCAACTGTCAAGCAAGTGGAACAGTAAAAAAAAATAAAAACTATTTTCTAATTATAATAAATGAATAACAGCACTATGGTAAAACTGAAATAAAGTAAAAACTACTCGTGTTTGATGACACGATATAGACGGGCGAGAAGCTTGCTGAAGGCGAGTCGACGTCATGCGTCACACATTCTTAATTGTCATACAGGTGTAAAAAGAAGTTAACTCCGCTAGTGTAAACAAAAACAGATTCATGATATTCTTCATGTCGCTTTAGCCATATTGCACTGAGCATCCAGAACATAGCCAGTCACGGTTCTATGGTCATCGTCACGCTTTTCCTCTTTGCCATTACTGGTGCCTTTCTCAAGCGGCGTCACAAAAACACAACAACAACAAAACACGAAAAAAGGAACACACACTCGATGATGTCATAGTTTTCCGTAACATTTTGGTTGAACTTCAAGTGCAATCGGCTATCAACTGTACTCAAACGCTTTTGGGAGCTCACATTATGGGCTAGCTTATCGTCTTTGAGGCCAAAAAGAAAAAGAAAAAGACTGCTCCAGTTTACCCAGCTGTCCATCCGATCATCTGCGTTCACGTTGCCACAATGCCACATCTCGCACGTGCACACGTTCATGTGGGAGGAGGGTCACAGCATTTAACGCACACGCGGCGACATTTAAAAGGAGGTTCTGAGGCTCTGCTCTTGAAATATGAATGAAGTATTTACTGTAGCGACACAGTCTAATGTGTATGCTCGCCTTTTGCAAGCTTGATGAAAATGAATTGCTGGCAACAACTCAAAGGAATCTCCCCGACATCCTCAACTTTCCCAAGACGACACACCAGATGGTTTATGTTTCGCGAAAAATGTTTCTTTCTCGAATCCGTCTGGAAAACAGCCAACAGAAACTGTTTGGGAAAGGTCATGCACTTTCCCAAAAAGTGATTGGAAGAATGTTCACTCTGTCACGCGCAGCACATGAACAAGTAGGCGGGCACCACAACTCCAACAAAATCCAATTGGACAGCTGCTTTCGCATTAAGGGTGACACGGTGGAATAGTGGTTAGCACATCTGCCTCACAGGTCTCGACTGCAGCCTTCCAGTTTGCATGTTCTCCCCATGCTGATGAATCATTCCTAACACTATTCATTTGTTTTTAATCAATCTATTATTTTATACCTCTGTTTTAAGATATGCGTTAGTATTGCTATATTTGAGTGCATGAGTTACAATAAAACACATTGTTGTGTACAAAGTTTGTCCCTTCAATAATGCAGGCATGCAATTGTTTCCTGTGTCTTCATTAAAAGTTATCAAACAAGAAAATAAGTATATAACACTCTGGGCTGCTCTGCGTGTGTTGTTTTATGGGTTATGATTTATTTTAATATCGGTGCTAATCCTATTAGCATGTCTAACACTTTGTCCCTCTCTTGGTCACTTATTAATATCACACTGCGTATCAATACACCAAAGTTGCGCAGGACCGTGCGATCTGACTATTGCGCACACATACATTGCGATGACGATGCTCAAACGATATATTGTGCAGCCCTATCACTACATTTTGGAAATGAAATGGGAAAATGTTTTTTTTTTTTTTTCTTCCCCCCCTCCCCACTGACGTAAATATTGATATTTGATCTCCCTTTTGTCTTCAGGTTTGCCAGTTTGTGGTGTCAGTAAACGGACTGAACGTCCTCGCTCAGGACTACAGAACGGTCAGCAACCTGATCCTTACCGGACCCAGGACAATTGTCATGGAAGTCATGGCGGAGATGTGATCGATGACTCTTTGAGCCCAATCGGAGATGTGCAGCAGGAACATCTGCCGGAGGTGCAGTGAAAACCAGGCGGATGGAGAAACAGGATGAACGCTACGCCTGCTGTCTTCTTCCTGTTGCTTGCATCTCCAAGCACGCGCACGAAAGTGAGAAACGGTGCAGCCTTCGGGGTTTCTTCTGCTCTACTTTTCAAACGCGTACATGCATGCGGAGGAAGGACAATCCCAAATTTCAAGGTGACAATTTGGAAATGAATGAGTGCCAAGTAGTATCTACAAGACATCAATTACCGCATCCAGAGACCTTTGCCCTAGTTTGTTTCTAATTAGTCAGAGGGCCCAATGCTGCCCCCTGAATAATATGAACTGACATTTTTAGATGAAACCTATATAAAAATAGGTAAAGTAAATATCTGAAGTTGAGTCAAAGACACTATGCCTTTACTCAAAGCGAGGGTTGATAACATTTATTCAGGCTGATGTCGGATCAGTACCACAACAATAAAGGGAGAGAGATTCCTGAGGCGACAACTAAAATCAGTTTGTAGAGAGATGCGGCATGAAAGGCACTAAATATCCCTAATGGATACTGTTAGCTAAGAAATCGTTTTTAGAAGCACACTGGGTAATAATACCTTTTTCAAAAATGGAAAATATCTTTATGGCCTTATAGTAGCAGTTTGTGAACGCAACATGCCATCAAAATTGTGACAATCATGGCGCACATCAAACAATAAATGTAGAGATTAAGTTGAATTTTGAAATGTTATAATCGTAGATCAAGGTAATACAAATTATGCAAGACGCAAATGAATTAGCAGCTCAAACATTCATTCATTCATTCATCTTCCAATTTCATGTCATTTGCTTCTTTAAAATCGCTCATTTTAAATGTTAGGTGGAGAAATAGCTGCGGCAGTTTATTCTTGGAGGTCATCGGGTGGATTTTTAACGATTTATCCTGACCGTCTTTCATGACCCTGCTCAGTGGAGGTTAGTCAGGATAAATGCACAACTGAGTGTCTCGGCAATTAAAGAGAATTACTATTTGAGCACTTAAAACTCCCCCCTCCCCCCCATGAAGCACTTATGAGACCCATGCTTTTTGTTACACTATTGCTGCAACATTTATACGTTCACAATGCAGTACGATGGCCGTAAAAATATATTCGCCGCCTTTAAATTCTACAAAAAACAAAGCCAAACATTGTAACATGGCAATTGAGCCATTGTATCTAGAGACTAATACATACTGTATATTCTTATATAAAACTAGATGTAACCAGTATAAAGGAATTAATTCAATATGATTTTGCTGGTGGCGTATGTCATGTATAAAGATAAACTCCCATTATGTTTTCCTGTGCAGACATACAGTAGCAACACACACACACACACACACACCGTCCACAACGTTAGATATTAACTCAGATAACGCACCCAACCGTTTTCATATTACTGCATCAAATATGAGAAAAAACTTCAATGCAGTTTTACACTATACTGCAGACTACAACCACAGTAATAAGCATATTGTTAAATTTGCAATTGAAAAGCTTTTTGAATCTCGTGTAGTGAAGTGATAATAATAATTAATCGGAAGCGAGCGATACACTTTGCCAGCCTTGCCGGGATATATTGTAGTATCAACTGTCGTATCACATTATCATTACCTCTCTGACCGTGTCAAAAAAAAAAAAAAAAAGTGAGTGAACGTTCAACCCTACAGGGTTACATCAAATATAATACGTCAAATATGTCGAGTCAAGCTACTGGACGAGACGAGAGGCCACTAAATGTTTGTTGTGAGCGGTGACCTTTGTGTGACCTTCTTGTGCGGCCTCATTGGTGCCATCTCCACTCCTAAGGCAATTGCAGAAAAATCGAAGAACTGCTGTCAGCAATTGCGTCATTATTTCTTAACCAAAGACAACTGCTGTTCATCCCCAATTTTATTTTATTTTATTTATGTATTTTTTTAATAAAGTTTTATCAGGCTATATTAAGGAGTCTAAATACAATGACGTTTTTTTCAATTGAGCTATCATTTGGGTCCTTTGTTTATTTTTCTGCTTATTATTATTGAATTTTTTTTCTGGAATGGAAATGCACATGATTCAAATTAGCATATGTCCAACAAGGCTATCACCGTCGTCATTTATTGATGCTGAATGGACAATGGACTCATTTGCCTTAATTGCTTCGTGCGACTCCTCACGTTGCCGTGTTGCGTACAAAAGGTCACCTGGCTGCGATGTGCTTCATTTGAAAGGACAATCAGGGTTTTACACACACACACTGCAATAGTGGCTACACATGCAGGGCTGATGGGCGAATGAATGTATTTCTCCTACAACAAACTGTTGACATAATCGTATTTCATCCATAAAAGGGACTGTGATATGTTCAGCAGTTACTTTCTGCTTGTTAGCTACAGCTAATACAAATATTTGACTGTGTCAGATGTTGATTAAGTGTTAAATAAACGCATTCTGTTACTGTGCGAGTTGTTTGCTCCTCGATACCTTTGGGCTTTTAGTGTCTCTGGCATCCTAATATTGCTTCTTTTACATTTGATCTCTTCTTGGAGAGGTAAGGTACAGTACAAATGTATATGATATGAATTATTACATTTTATTGAAACCGACATTGTGGATTTCTTCATTTTAAGGGCTCAGAATTAGGGTAGCGCTAGACTTCCTGATGATGCAAATGTCAGGAAATGTAGTAATAATAAAAGGAAATATATTCTCCCTGGGGAAAAAAAAAAAGTACTTTTATTTTTTTTTTTTTTAAGTGTAGTGTGCCCCTTTGCACATTCTGGAAACACGTAATACTTTTTAATTGATTTGATTTATTAACAAAAATGATTCGTTAAGCAAAATAAAGATACTGTACCCGTTGAGTAGTTGTGACAGACCACAACATTAGGTACAGCTGCACAAACCAATGTATCAAAATTGGCCTTTACAATGCCAATAACGCATTTTCAAAGACAATAATGTTTGGATTATGTTCACTCTTCCGACCGAAATTAATGTAACAATAACGATCATTGATTTCTTAGTGGTTGCAGTGGCGTCTCCATATAATATTGTGTCTTAGCTACATTGATATGTCATACAAGTGTACGCAATATTGTGACCAATCATTATTTGTATGGAATATTGAAGTAAAAATCGGGATCTTGGAATCTGAGCGTGAGACTCAGACTCACAATACAGTATTTCACCTTTAACTCCGTGAGTTCTATTAATGTATATTTGATGAACATCATGAAGTGTGCCACATCCGGAAATGAGTCATGTACGTAAATAAAATAAGGAAAGCGTCCCAAACGCCATTAAAATGCACCAATTTGAAGCGGTGAAACACAGTAGCACCACGCTACCAGCAGGTGGCAGTGTTGTTCAAGGAACTACGAGATATTTTCCACAATGAGAGAAAACCGACCGGCACTCACTGATCTTGTGAATGGTTGTCTGTGTGTGTCTGTCAGCACGAGGTGTGCCCGGTGATTGACTGACAACCAGTCGACGTTAGTTGGGAGAGTCCAGCTCCCCGCGAACCTCGACGGAACGCACGCCAGAGAAAATGATCCACGAAGAGTTTAGTTCTAAGTAAGGATTCAAGAAAAGCAAATGAGTGCAAAGCCATTTTGGAATCCGGTCAGTTTCAAAACTATAAAGTGCCCTAAATCCTTTATCTGCATTGTATACAGTATGTTTACATGTTTATAATAAGGACTCAGGTCCAACTCTTGATGAATTGATTTCAAGAAGGATACTTTTGAGGTCGGAATTCCTGTCAAAAACATGCATGTTAGGTTCATCGAAGACGCTAACTTGTCCGTGGTTGTTTGGTCTATATGCGCCCCGCGATTGGTTGGTGACCTTTGACCAGTCCAGGGTTTAAAGCTGGGATAGGCCTCAACTCATCTGACCTTAACGAAGACAAACTCTTAAAAAAATAAAATTAAAAACAAAACAAAACATGGATGACAATGTAGTAAGTACCCATCTTTCACTGTACGACCAAGAAGTGATTGGAGGGCGTTGATTGACTGGATGCCTCCGAGTTGTGATTACAGTGTGGGGCTTGTCTCCGGTCCGCTAACAGGACAAGTACCAGCAAGCGCAAATGCCACCTGCTCAACAGTGTGTGAATGTAACTTCAATCTAGTCACTTTGTCAGCCACCTTTCAGTCCTTCATTTTGGACAGAGCGTCACAGTTTTTTTTTTTTTTTTTTTTTTTTTTTTTTGTGTGTCTCCAAGCCTTTACTGACACACAAGCCGATGGCTGTTCACGCATTGCGCTTTTAAAAACCTTATCGCGGCCATCCATATTGCTGGCTGAAACATTAGCCTCTAGTCTCCACAGAGACATAGTATCCTATAAATAGATGTCATCAGTGGCAACATCTAACCTGACGTATAAAATACTTGTCGCCTCGGGTCAATGCTGTCATTACAACAAGGTGTGAATGTTGAAATTCACATGATGGCATTCCCTCGATGCGGGGTTACACACATGCAAGCGATCCAGATCCGTTTTTGAGCATTTTCCAGCCGTTGTGTTCAGAGTCAGCAAAGGCGCGATTCTCATATTTAGTTGAAAGATTGACCCTCAGTGATTATCCTATGGTGTGGAGCGATGCAACAAGATTGGATTTGATCAAATTTGGCATGGGGGGAAAAAGGACGCAAAACTTCACTCAACGGTTTTGATGCAAAAGGCACCACCGGAGCTTGAATTCAGAAAAGTTAGTTTGCTCCCAGTTTACTTTACAGCAGCACGGCATATTTGCAAACGATCCAAAATGTGGCCAATTAAGCCGTGACACCTGCGCATTATTTACAATCAATTATTGGATACAAATGGTTGCCTCATTTGTAAGCCATAAAGCATCCGTGCATCATTTGTCAATTACCGTTTTGCCGTCCCTAGTCTGTGTGTTGCTGTGATCAAATGTTCACATATGCTATGTGTCGCATTGTCAGAGGTGTAGCGAAACCCACGAGACAAAATGACCTGCAGTGATTTGTCTCCTGCCTGAGATATTTCCGTCCAAAGTCAGAAGAACACGACTACGGTGTCTACCGCCGCCGCCGCCTCCTCCATTTGAACTACAACAAAAGGGACGATTACAAAGGGCAAAACATGTGAAAGTCAATATTACACTGAAAAACACTAGAAATCCACCTATGTTGTCTCCACCTTGTCCATTCACATTGGGTTTAGTAAAGCAAAAGGGACCTCAAGTGAGCAGCCGCTTTGGGATAATCCGTTTAGGTCACAGATGACAAAGTGACTAATAACGGTGACCGGTCGCACTAATCACTAGGCCGTGGTCACTTCGGGCCCTCATATTAACCTGCTGCCTCTTATTAACATGTCAACTGTGGGTGTGTGATGCTTCTTATTTGTGTTCTTTTCAATGTTGAGAACTTGGTAGCCTGGCTTGTTGTTGAGAGAGAGAAGAAAGTCAGAGACTTCTTTGGTCTTCTGGCCACTGACCACCTCAGCCAGTCCCGTACCTGTAAATGAGAGCGATAAGAGTCCAAGTTCCATTGTGCACATGAGAGGGGACCTTAGTGAAGGACAACAGTCAGTGCAGCAGTATTTCATGGCGGAGTGACCAGATGGAAGCCATTTCTCAGTGAAGCACACATGACGGCGCCCTGGGAGCTCGCCAAAAGAATCACGGAACCGTGAAGCTGGAAATCCATCCATCTGATGGGATGAAGATTGAACCGCTTGGCCACATTCCCCAACAGCGTGAGCGCAGAATCCCAAACTCTGATCCTCCTCATATTAATAATAGCGTGCTTACAGACACACTCGCCAGTATTAGAGTCATGCTGTGACGATTTCTGCCAACAAGGTGTAGGATATAAGTCAAGAAAGATGGATGTGGAAAAATAGGGGGAAATTCGGACTGAATACCTCACCCAAAGAGGTAAGGATGCAATTCAACAACCAGCAGACCTAGTATACACTTTTGTAGAAGCGCTAATCTCTACCATGGCTCAAAAATCCACTTTATACAATCCAACTGCACCTAAATTTAAAGATTGAGAATAATGTTGTATTTATTGAGAAATTGGATGAAATGTCCAAATGCCCAGACAAATCCACCACCTCCACGAAGTTGTATAGAAATTGCCTCCGCAGGTTTTGGCGTCATCCGAACTCACTAAAAACTCACAATGATTCATTCGGGTCCGCACCAAAATAGACACCTTTGTAGATATTGTATTCACCACAAGCATTTGCTGGATTTTGTCCATAAAAAGTTCATCATTGTGAAATTGAGGAGCATGTTTAAAACAAAGAAATCCTGCCTCTAGAATAAAAGTAATCCAAGCATTTTTTTTGGATCAAACCCCAAAAGTTAAGCTCTTCCAACAGCTCCACAACGTTGTGAAAATTGGCTTAGCAGTTTTTCTATACAGTAGTCCTGCTTAACAAACACATGAATCCTGGGTGCAAGTAACAAACCCCAGATGGAGCTTTCAGGAGACGTCCAAAGAAAAGTCCCACCGTGGCCCATCGTGCACCGATGTGAAAACTGCCCTGCGCCGACCTTCCTCATCCTGTTTGGCTAGTTAACCTAAAAAAAGGAGTGTACGACACTTCCAAAATAAACAAGCTTGAAAATAATTTCGGATTAAATCTGTCTCATTGCTTCCAAAAGTGTGCTTTGGTTAAAAATAAACACACTTGTAATAATCCCTTTGTTTGTTTTTGCAATTACGTGAGTTTGTTATTTGGCCAAAATGATTAAAGATGACTGACGGTTTCAGTGTATAGTTGGAAGACAGCCTGCATGAGGAATCTGTCGTTCAGCCATTAACATGCGGCCTTATGATGGAAAAAGAAAGGTTCCCAGCAGTTAAAGAAAAGTGGAGTTCATTGAGAAATTTGCCCGCCAGCCGTCCATCGGCCGAGGGACGTTTGGTTTCAGCGCGTACAGCGGAAACAACAACTTCATTTTTCACCCCACAAAAATAAAAATAAAAAAATGTTATGTGTCCAATTTAAGGTGATACTTCTAATGTTTGTCAAATGCACAATGGAGACTTACCTGCAATGCATGTATGCCCAGGAAGTGATAAATAGCAGCAGAGTGACAATTTATCACTCGGGATAACCGTAAATGAGAAAATAGTGTGACTACAAGCTTATCTCTTCGAAACGGTTGCATTTGCTTTGAAAAAAAAGAAAGATAGCTTCTCTAAACCTTTTCAGTGTCAAAGCAAATTGTAATTGCGTGTCACACTTTTTCATTCATTTTCAACATTGACACCAATACTGAATTCATTGAGATATTGCCGTGAGACATCACACAAACCAGTACACTGACTGTGAATTAGTCGCGTATATGCGACTGTAATTCTGCCATCAAGCAGGTCAGAGAGTTGTTGTACAGCAGTTGGAGGGGTCACAGACTTTTGTGAACATCACAGATGGACCGTATGGCGCCGAGTGGAATGACCCGCTGTTCAACTCTATCATGTGACTGATGATTTTACTCAGCAAGTCCCCGGACGGGAAGGACGGTGACATTCGAGCCGGTAGACGGTAGGAGGGTCGAGGTGAGAAAAGAGGAAATCATTAAAGGAGAACGAACATAAAAAAGACGGAAATTAACCTGTGGGAATACAAAAAAAAAAAAAAAACACAAAAAAACAACAACAACAACGAGGAAATGAAAACAAACAGTTCATCCGCTGGGGATGTGGTCTGCACAGAGAAGCTGCCAATCAAAAGTCACGTGGGGCTGCAGTGACACAATGCAAATTCAATCAAACATGATTTTAGCACTCTTTGTTTTCCAGTGTGTAAGTCCAGTAAATCTTTTTGTTGCCATGCTTTACTTTACTACTTTACTGTAATGCTACCAACTTGACACATGACCCTGTACCTGCTGTGTTCATTGGCTGAGTTCCTACCTTGCTTTATTAAATTAAATGGTGATGTTTGTCAACATAGGCATGGTTGCTAATCTGAAGTTTGATTATAATGAGCATAAGATTTTCTGCTTCTTGGATTCGATCGTGTTTTTTTTTTTGTTTTTTTTATAAATCACCTTCAGTCATTAACCCCAATTGTATCTGAAACAGAACTTCAGATCGATGGATGGATAATTTATTTTGTAATACCACTTTGGACCTTAAGGGGCAACAATGAGTCACGCGCACCCAGGATGAGTCGATGAAGTAACAAAGGTAAGCTAGCTAACCAGTTCCATTTTACGTAGCCTTGTCTTTTTGTACGAAGAAGAGATGTGAGCCAGGTTAATGCATGGCATAATTTTGGTATTTAGGATCAGATATTAGTTGGATATATGGAAACAAAGAAAAAGTACTACTTCAACTAAGTTTTGTCCCTTAAATTTTTTTTGTTACATCTTTTCTGTGTGTGTGTTTTATTTTTTTTATTTTTATGTGGACAACTGAAGAGGAAAGTTAGCACCATAAGGCTGAGGGGAACAACAAGAGGGAAGGGAATCCTCATCCGCTTTATTGCAGTGTTTATGACATCAGGACATTTGTTTGACAGAGGCATGAATGGGTACGTGTGCGTGTGTATGTTGGGGGTTGCGTGCGGTGCCTTCAGGACGCACCTGTTGTGTGTAGCAATTTGGGTTTTCAAGCCATCCGGAGGGACGTTTGACCAGACCGGCCTCGAATTCCCATGACTCTCTCAAGCCTGAGGGCGAGCCACGCAGCACGAGTGTGTGACAAGGAGACATTGTGTTCCTCTCCGATTGGCCTTTGCCTAAAATTAAAGGAATCCTCCATTTAACCGTTTTTTCAAACCAGCACCAAACGCGAGCGTAACATTTCCAATCTCAGCATTTAACCCTGTTACACAGGAACTTGGTAAATGCCTTTTTCCTTTTTTTTTTTAACTTGAGCCATCTTGGTTAATATGCACAGGATAGTCTGGTGTTATGCTAATAAATGCGAACCACAATCTGGCTTTAATTGTACATATTGCTTGCTACGGTCTTGAGAGAAATGCACAAGAAAACAACTTAATGTATGAAAAATTGGCAAACTGGTCATTGTTATGTTAGTAAAAGCCAAATGTAATATAGCTATTATTGTAGCAGTGCCGTGTCCCAACAGCGTATCTATCCATCCATTTTCTTTAGTACTTGTCCTCATTAGGATCAAGCAAAGATGGGGCGAGGTTCACCTCTTTGTGAACAAGTGCGTGAGAAAATAGTGGAACAGTTTAAGGACAATGTTCCTCAACGTACAATTGCAAGGAATTTAGGGATTTCATCATCTACGGTCCATAATATCATCAAAAGGTTCGGAGAATCTGGAGAAATCACTGCATTTAAGCGGCAAAGCCGAAAACCAACATTGAATGCCCGTGACCTTTGATCCCTCAGGCGGCACTGCATCAAAAACCAACATCAATGTGTAAAGGATATCGCTACATGGGCTCAGGAACACTTAAGAAAACAAATGTCAGTCAATACAGTTCGGCGCTACATCCGTAAGTGCAACTTGAAACTCTACTATGCAAAGCAAAAGCCATTTGTCAACAACACCCAGAAACGCCGCCGGCTTCTCTGGGCCTGAGCTCATCGAAGATGGACTAATGCAAAGTGGAAAAGTGTTCTGTGGTCCGATGAGTCCACATTTCAACATTTGTTTTTGGAAATTGTGGACGTCGTGTCCTCCGGGCCAAAGAGGAAAAGAACCATCCGGACTGTTATGGACGCAAAGTTCAAAATGTCATATACTGCCTGCAGTTCCATTATTGTAGCCGGGAGGGCGTTTTGCGCTCTCTCTCTCTCTCTCTCTCTCTCTCTCTCTCTCTCTCTCTCTCTCCCCTCCACTTCTCTGTTTTCAGCACCTGTCTCCAATCAGCCTTATCACCACCGGTATATAAACCTGCCTGTTCCAGGAAATCCTCGCCTTTGCAGTTAATCCTTGCAGTTATTTTCAGTGGTACCACGGCCCATTTACCTCTTGTAAGTCACCATGTTCCTCGTTCCCTTTTTGACTCCTGTGTCTCCTTGTTCCAGTGTGTTTCCCCCCTGTGTTCCTGATCCACGTAATTCCTGCCGCCAAGCCAGCCGCCTGTCCACACCGCCGCCTGCCAACCCACCTCGGACCACCGCCATTACCTTTCATCAATAAACTATTCATCCTTTCACATCTGCCTCCAACTGCTCTTGGATCCAGCCACTCTCTATTCGTGTCACAAAAGCCAGTATCTGTGATGGTATGGGTAATTTACACATCTGTGAAGGCACCATTAATGCTGAAAGGTACATACAGGTTTTGGAGAAACATATGCTGCCATCCAAGCAAAGTCTTTTTCATGGACGCCCCTGCTTATTTCAGCAAGACAATGCCAAACCACATTCTGCACGTGTTACAACAGCGTGGCTTCGTAGTAAAAGAGTGTGGGTACTGGTCTGGCCTGCCTGCAGTCCAGACCTGTCTCCCATTGAAAATGTGTGGCGCGTTATGAAGCGTAAAATACGACAACGGAGACCCCGGACTGTTGAACAGCTGAAGCTGTACATCAAGCAAGAATGGGAAAGAATTCCACCTACAAAGTTTCAACAATTAGTGTCCTCAGTTCCCAAATGTTTAGTGAATGTTTTTAAAAGAAAAGGTGGTGTAACACAGTGGGAAACATGACCCTGTCCCAGCTTTTTTAGAATGTGTTGCAGCCATAAAATTCTAAGTTAATGATTATTTGCTGAAAACAATCAAGTTAAATATCTTTGTAGTGTATTCAATTAAATATAGGTTGAACATGATTTGCAAATCATTGTATTCTGTTTTTATTTATGTTTAACACAACATCCCAAATTCATTGGAATTGGGGTTGCACATGAAAGTTTTCACTTGAATTGTTTTAACTTTACAGTACACACTATATGTTATCAGCTCGGAAATCATTTGTCTTTGGCGTTAAATGCACTTGCAAAGAAGCAGCATTTGGCCGGTGCAATTAAATATTGCAGTAAAGCTCAGCGCATCTTGCGGATCTGAGCCGGGCCACGGGGGCGAGCGGTGACCCCGGGGCGAGGCAGCTGCAGCCCAGCCGGGTGTGCGACCTGCACCGCGAGCTCCGGGCTTCATTTTGCACGGCTGCACTGCGATATGTGTGATGAGATGTAGTGAGGGCTGGGACGGGAGGGAGGAAGGGAGGGAGGAGGGAGGGAGGACTGAATAACGAGAAGAGAAACACCCACCCACTCACCCACTCCTGACCGAGCAAGTGAGCGAGGGAACCGGATCCGGAGCGACACAAGGAGAAGCAGACCGGGTGAAGAATCCTTTCGGGACGCGGCAGCGGTTGTTCCGGATTTCCCTTTTTTTTAATTATTTTTTTTTGTTTGGAGGAGGAGAAAAGGAGACGATCTGAATATATGATTGAAGAGGTATGAAATGCAATATCATTCGTTGGTGTGTGTGTGTGTGTGTGTGTGTGCGCGTGTGCATGTGCGTGACAGTGGGAGCGGGTCTCAGGTGCTGCTTGAGGTTGCAGGTACAATCATTCGAATGGGCAAAAACAACAACAACTACAAGTCAGAAAGTATGTGATGTATACTCGATCTTGCTTTTGTATCCATGACATGCACCGTGTTCCTTACTTGAAGCTCATAGTCTGAATGGGGGGGGGGGGCGAGGCTGAGCGCCACATGCCATCTAGGAAGCCAATCTTGAGACAACTTTTTTTCCCCATAGAGCTGCTGGAGAGCGGCTGTCCTCAGGTGAGAAATATTCTTCTGCTCTTCTCTTGCGCGTCGTAATGAGCATCAATGTGTAGGTGACAGGGAGCTGAGGAGGAACAAAAAAGTGAGAGGAGATGGAGATGGACAAAGGCACTCACACTGGGTTCCTAGGCTGAGCTGCCATTCAAACTTGGCTCATGTTGCTCCTCCATCTTTCCCCCCTTTGCTTCATCTGTCACAGTCAAATTCCTTTGCCTATTTTATTTGATATTACCCCGCTTTTTCGTAAATGATTACCACTTTGGTAGAAAAAGCAACCGCTGTAGTGCCAATTTAAGGTATTGAAAAGAACATTGGAGACAATGTTTAATTAGGTAAACTAAAAATGAAAATCTTTAACTTAAATGAACGTGATCTTCAGAGGGTGATTGGTGTTCAGAAACTTGTGAACAGAACATTTCAAAATCAAGGGTCCGAGATTTTCCTCATTAAAATGAATGAATTGAAATTGTGCATGTATAATAATCATTTCACTTTTATGAATCCACAATAATGTTTGTTAAAGTTGAAAGTCGGGATGTCCCGAGCCGATCGCGTGATTTTCAGCTGATGGAAATCGAGTGAAAAAAATTGGTTTTATTCATTTTCGGACATTTAAATGTCACAAAGTGACAAAATAATCCAAAGGTACAAAGACCTTGTCAAATGGAACAGTAATGGGTTTGTTTTATACGAAACAATGTAACTTTTGGGGGTATTTTTAGTAGCGGTATAATACAAGTGACTGAAAGTGAGACGCAGACACGTTTGTGTTTGTGTGCGGATAAGTGACACTCACACACAAAACGTGCTTTAAACTTTTTAATGACACCTCTGGTGTAGTTTACTGTTAAATTCAACACGCAACAAAAATAATTACACACATTGTATAGTTTAAATCCAAGACACACATTATCGTTTACAGAAATTGGCAGTTTAATGCTAACAGTCAATGGAAAACCCCATTGACAGGCTAGCTAGAATTAGCATTCGATCACAGGTGGGATTTACCTTCAAATAACGAATATTTATCCATAAAGTCCGTAATAACACACATATACAGGTAATATAATAATACACACAGGTACATATTCTTCATCATCTGTGAACAACGAGTTAAATTAATGTTTTATCGCGAGGTTGTTCTTCTATTCCTTTTGAGTGCAAACATCGCACCACACTGCCCCTAAGAGGCCAAGCTGCGCACAAGAGGAGGAGCAGATGCAGTCATTCCCCCCCTGACTGTCTGACATGAAATCAGACTGAAATTTCCCTGATTTAGGGCAATTAGATTACGAAAATGATTTCTATTAGCAAAATATGTTTTTTTTAATTTGTATTTTTAAAATATTATTATTTTACTTGTTACAAATGTATTTTTTTGGTTGTTATTTTATATTTAGAAGTTGAGTTTTGGTAGCTATTTGTATCGGATCGGAAAAATGTGATCGGGACACCCCTTGTTGAAAAGTCTCTTCTCACGCTGATCTAATTTGGTGGTATGTTTTAGAATGTAGCTTTGGTTATGTTCACGGTTAATCAATAATCAGTTGTTTAATTTCTATTAGACACATCAGTAAAATAAAACATTTTTTCTATTTGGGTGACTGAGGTCATTTTGTGCTGCACGAATCCAAAATCACTCATTTTTCACTCTGAATAATTTGTATTCTTCTATTGACTGCACAGCTTTACGACGCTGTAATAGAACCAGAAATGTGTTGTTGAAGGTCAAAGGTCCATCTTCTCTTCTCTTCTCTTCTCTTCTCTTCTCTTCTCTTCTCTTCTCTTCTCTTCTCTTCTCTTCTCTTCTCTTCTCTTCTCTTCTCTTCTCTCCTCTTCTCTTCTCTTCTCTTCTCTCCTCTCCTCTCCTCTCCTCTCCTCTCCTCTCCTCTCCTCTCCTCTCCTCTCCTCTCCTCTCCTCTCCTCTCTTCTCTCCTCTCTCCTCTCCTCTCTACTTGTCCTCTTTTCCTCTCTTCTCCTGCCAACAAAGTCCTCCACTGTTTCAGCAGCGTCCGTGTGGGCGTGATGCTCGACGACTGCTCTGTGGTCAGTCTAGACCGCCCAACAACTGCTGTGTAATTGTCTCTGAGCGGCCGTTGTTTGCGGCTAACTGATTCCAGATCAGCCCCCTGAGGCCGTGTGGGGGGAGTGGCAAGGTGGATGTTCCTGACCTATGGATCCTCCACACAGCTGAATGGCATTCCTGAAGTCTATCACTGTGTGCGTCTTGTCTCAATCAGCTTTTTTATCATTTGTTCAACTTCTTTCCCTCTTCTTTCAGCTCCATGTTGCTGGTCGCGAGGATGTTCTCTCAGAGTTATATTTGGGCTCCACTGGTGTTACTGGCTGTCCTTTCTCATATCCCTTGTAAAGCACAGGATCAAGGTAATTTGTCCCGACTCCTCTCTATTCTGTTCTCTCTGCTTTTAGTCCCTTTCTCCACTTAAAACTACTCCTCTGCTTTTCCCATCCCCGCTAAATCTTCTTTGCTTTCTGAGCTCCATCTCCAAGTTCTTCTGTTTCCTTGGCCTCCTCCTCATTAGACTTTCTTCATCACTCCTCTCTCTGCATCATCTCTGGTTCTCATGGAAAGGCTCGGTCTAATCAGATGAGCTCACGCGCTCTCCGATGCTATCACTTTTAACTTCAGCGCGGCGTCGCGGCACCGCTTGCCACCTGTCTTCAGATGCCGCCACACTTCAGAGCATTTTTTAATAAATGCGGTGTAATGGCGCGCTTCAGGCCGTGGTGATTTTCTGTGCGATGTGCAGCACAACATGTATAACGCTCCAGTGTGCCTTGCAATCAACTGCATCCCAGCAAACTGGCTTTAATCAAAGTGGGTCCCTTCACAAACGTGAGCTCTCGGGTCGGTGCGGACGACTGACGGAAATACTGTAGATGAATTAGCATGTTCAATTATCCTTGTTGAACCCAATTTGTGTTTACCTTAGTTTCAAATAGCTGGTTTTGATGTGTGTCACTTAATGTGTTTCACCTATAACAGGGGTTTCCAAACTATTTCCTTCGAGGGCCGCATATAGAAGAATAGAAGGATGCAAGGGGCCACTTTGAAATTCTTTCACTTTGATTTATTAAACACGCTAAACCGATCAGTCAAGAAATTATATATATTTTATATATTATAGTTGTTTTGAAAAACTGCAGTGTCACAGCTTTCTGTTAAAAGTGATGAGGCCAATAGTGAAGGATTTTTAAAGATTTTGGGGTGGCCAGCAGCCCTGTATCCCACTCAAATAGATCCGCCCCTGTAATGAACAGTAGCCAAATCCAAATCAGAGCCAAAATAAGAGGAATTGGTAGTAAGGTGACTCTTTTTAAAGTAGTTACTGAGGATCATTAATGTGATTTATTCACTAATCGGATATTGACACGGAGCAGTAAGTGGAGGAAATCACTTTAGCTTCTTCTTTATTCACCACAGTGTTATTTTTGCCATTTTAGTAAATGCTTTATTTGCATCTTAGCATAACTAGAAACGCCCTACTGCATATAAAACCAATTTATTAGCAGTTGTGGTTGTCCCCATCAACCCCCCCCCCCCCCCCCCACCCATTGGATGTGGGTGTTGCAACAACCAAACCATTTTTTGACACCCAGACTTCTCACAGTGCCCACCTCCACCCTTTTTTTTAATTAATTATTTTTTTTAAATAGCTTTGTGGGCTGTGGCAAATGTCATTTTTAGTAAATGCTGAAAAATGAACAGTGGGCCACAAGTGGTTCCCAGGCCACAGTTTGGACACCACTTAGCCAAAAGTGTACAGTGACAATGCACAAAAGGTTGTGGATGTGTGTGTGTGTGTGTGTGTGTGAGAGAGAGAGAGAGAGAGAGAGAAAGAGAGAGAGAGAGAGAGAGAGAAAGAAAGAGAGCAAGAAAGCAAGAAAGAAAGAAAGAGAGAAAGAGAGAGAGAGCTTGTTTGACAGAATGTGCAATCCAGGAAGAGCAGGAGGTTAAATCCTGTACTTATCTTAGAGGAAAATGAGCCAGAGGGAAATTTCAACATTTAGTATCTGTGACTGTGTGACTGTGCGTGCGTGTGGTGTGCACATGTGTGTGTGTGTGTGTGTGTGTGTGTGTGTGCGCGTGTGTAATATTTGGGCAGTGAAAGGATTTTGCTGAATTTGAAATAAACCAATTAGGATTCAAGTGTGGACTCAATACTGCCCCTACTTTCAAACCAAGCGACATGACTGTCACTATACTTTTTAATATTTAATATGAAAATCCCTCTGTAGGCTGAAGACGAAGATACTTTGCCAGGCTGTGAGTGCAGCCACCGTCACTTTTTGTTTGAAAAGTATGTTTTATTAGCTTGAGATCGGGCAATTGAATCGCCCAATGAAGAATCTTTCATTTCATGCCTTCAAAATGTCTCAAGGGATGATGCTAATTCAACTACTACTACTAATGCGGCCAATGAATGGATGTCAACAGTGATATAAAGGGTGGCCACTGGTCATATATTTATGGATGAAATACAGCTCGTGTATGTCTGCCTGTGTGTGCCTTGATCAAATGTACCAAAATCGCGTTAGATCATCGGTCTACCTGCTGCGCCGGACTTGAATGTGGTCACAGCAGATTGAAGTGTAGACCGACTTTCTGCCACCAGTTTGTCACCGCGCCGGGCACAGTCTGAAGAACAGTCTGCCAAATTGGCAAACACGAGCCTTGCGCTTGCATGAAAATGAAGGATAGGCCAGTTATTGCGCTCAGTCTCCAACATCTTGTCTTTGTGAAGAGTCTGGCCAGAGAACGTCATCCGCATCACAGGCAATTTTTCCATGACTTTCAGCAGGATTTCACAGAGCCGGGTGGCATTATTTTGAAGGACCTTGCCAACAATGAGTGCTTCTTGTTATTGAGCGAAAAGAGCAGTCCTTCCACCCTCATTTGGTTGTCTTTCAGGTCTACAAAGAGGAAAATGCACTTACCTACATACAGCCAGCAAAAATAGTTTTGTTATAACCATTACAGTACTTACGGTATACTGTTGTGTTCTGTATGTCAAACAACCACCTGTTGTCTTCTCTGAATGTCCATTGATGATGTTGACCACGGAGAATCTGCTCAAATTGGTTTGGACTCTTTGTCCAGCTTCTGTTATGATTATTCTTGGTCTTCCTCGGTCTTCTTCTTGTCCCCTTCATCTTTGGATTTTATCCTGCCCAATTGGTCTGATCACCTCATGAGAAACGCGTGTGTTCAATTTGGAGTTGTTGTGTGTGAGAGATGGCAGCTGTGCTGCACTTGTGTTCACATTTTGCTGCCATGTTTACAATTGTCCACAGTGTGAAATCTGTTCAGTGACTGAGAATGTGTTTAAGATTTTTGCAAAATAGGGCAGACGAGTTTTACGGATTGAGACTAAGTACCTGAACAGTGATTAAAGTTTGGCCAAAAGTGTGTTTGATTTGAAAAATGAGTTTATGCCAATAAGAATTTGGTTCAGAGAAGAGGGTTTCATATTTTAGCAATTGTGAAAAACTGTAATTGCTTGGGCGGCACGGTGGACGACTGGTTAGAGTGTCGGCCTCACAGTTCTGATGACCGGGGTTCAAGCCGCACAATATGTACAGTACACAGTATGTCACGCTGTCCAAATACTTTTAGACCCCTGAAAATGAAGGTAGTCTGCGTCAAATAGATTTACTTTAAATTATATATAGTAAATGCCACATCTTTGTGAAAGCTCTTGCATAAAAGCTGAACGGTTACACTTGAACCTTTTATTTCAAATCCACTGCGGCGGGCCGTAAAGGCAAATACAAGAACACCTGTCTTTGCCCAAATACATTTGGCCTTAACTGCATTCAATGCAGGCGTGTGCAAAAGAGGCTCCGCAAGGAAATCAAATAAAGATTTTTCAACTGCGCCGAAGTTCTTGGCAGAATCAATAATCCACTTGTTGCGTAATCCTTTTATTGATCTCCCGCACATCAATATACAGACAACTTTCAAGGGGAATTAGACCCTTAAATAATGAATGTTTGTTGATGGATTTCTCCAGGTTGTCCCAAAGCTTAAATCTTGATGGCTGTGGTGCTGCCTCCTGTTTATTTACAAGCAGGCGTCCTTATTAAATGCTGAATGCTCGAAATGAAAGGAAGGCTTTTCTATTCTTCCCTATTTTTTCCAGCACCTAATTTAGACCTCCTTCTTTGCTCGCACCATCTCCTCTCTCACTCTTATCTTCTACACTCTTTTCCCCAGTTTTTATTTCCTGTCTGCTTTTCTCTCTTTCATCATTTCATTCCAATTGGCAGCAGCCATTGTACCGCGCAGAGTCATTAATTTCATTTGAGGCCGAAATAAACAAGAGGTGTGGCAGTATAAATGAGACTGGGATTTGTTGCCACTAAGTTACAGCGTCACACAGGTGACCCCAGTCCAATCCCTTCATTGGGGGGGGGGGGCAAGGACAGCCATGAACGTTCCTCTCAGCAACAACATCTGGTCAGCTGGGATTTTAGAGAGAGGATTGGTGTGTGTGTTGTAGCCAAAGAGGATATTTGTATTGACAAAACATATCTTTGCGATATCTTCGGGGACTCACACTATACCAAAGGGTAAAGAAAGGCTGTTTGATTGCAAGAAGAGAGCAAATAGTCCAACTAAATAAAGTCTAATAATACAATTCTGTCCATGCATCCTTGCATTTTTTTTTGCAAATAAAAACAACCCCAAAACAAACAAACAAACAAACAAACAAACAAACAAACAAACACTCATTCACTGTCGCGTTGGGTGCCTCTGTGTTGTTTTTAATGGCAACACTTCCCTAAAAAAAAGAAAAAGTTTCTGTAAGAGGAGGTTTGTCCAAATGTGATGACGGCAAGCTATGACTAAACATGCGATCTATATAAATACAATTTATATAAAATTTACATCAATACATAAAAGATGGTAGTAAGGTGAGTTACGAAAAGGTGAATTTGCCCCCCAAAACGCAACTGTACTATTATATCTTATGTAGTCCTATTTAAAAAATCCATCCACTTAGAGGAAAACCTAAAGCACCTGACTATTTCTTCATGCACATGTTAGTTTCATAAAAATGTATTAGATACAGGCTCAAGTATACTATACATCATTTGTTGTACATAAAGTCTCTGGTACGCTTTGGTTATTGTTTTGTTCAGTGGACAGAATAAATGTGAGTCTGTTCTTGTGTTCTGTGAGTCAATTCTTCCAGCTGAAGTCCACAACATAACATGAAATGTTTTCTATGGCGGCAGAGACAAATCCATTTTGTTCCCGACTCGGCCCCCAGAGGGTGCAAGTAGAAATAGTTTGTGTTGCAGCTGTGGGAGCAGCAGCATAACAGGAGTAAAAATTGTTATGTTTTCCACATTGACATTTGGATGATCGAGATTTTGTTTGTACTCGAGTATCTCAATCAAGCTCCTTAAAGTGCGTGTGGAATCCCACGTGTGTTTGTTCAGCCTCTGTGCGAATACTCATTTATTTCAAATGATTGTGTTAATGATCTCATTAACGTGGTACAAGCTGAAGCGCAACATGAAGTAGTGTGTGCGCGTGTGTCTAATGATCAATGCGTGCATTTGTGCAGTGAACGTGTGTGGCGCGAGGGCCGACAGTAAGCGTGAGTGACTTTGTGGTGGCCAATGATTCCAGCTGTGATGAACTCGGAGTGAAGCCCATGAGGTGAAAGCATGAATTCCTAAACAAAAGGCAGAATCAGGTGCAAGCAACCTGCTTCAAATTTCAGTAATGCTCATTTATCCCAAAGCCAATCAAGTGGCACCTTGTTTACTATTCAATGTCTGTTGAGTGTAATTCATCTTGCCGTCATCTCCAACCGCTCTGGAACGAAAGGCGCTGGGGATGTGATGTGAAGGGGCCCCACCAATTTGTCTCTTTTGTTCTTGATGGAGCGTGAGGCTATTGCGCTTCGAAATTTCAATACATTAAAGTAAACATCAGTGAAATCAACCACACTTGATGGGAGCGTGAGCCGATGGGAATCAGAAAATGGACAGCAAGACAATATACAATATCATAATATAATAAACGGCAACTGTAAGAGAAAATCTCTCCCCTCGGCCTCGGTAGAGGTAAAAATGAAAATGAAATGGCCAAAGAGGGTGCAGCGATTCGATAAATGATTGAAATCTTATATTCCATCTGTCCGTCCAACCATTTGCCATACCGCTTATCTATACCAGCTGCCTTTGGGCAAAAGGCGGACTCTGCCCTGACAGGACATGTTATATTGTGAGGTGAAAAGGAGTATATAGCGCAGAGGGATCTGACAAGTAACTCAAGGGTGACAGAGGATTTCATCACAGCAGATGTGGACCACATGATCTGGCTACCATGTTGAGCAGCCTTGTTGTTTGTGGTCAGTCGGGCATGTTTTTGGGCTTCAAATGCCGGCTGAGGGTATTCGTCTTTCTGTTCTGAGGGACGCTTGGCGAATACATAGAGAAGAGCAGGTAATGAAAAGATCGGAGTGGAAACTAACATTTTGAATCGCAAAATAAACTAATCAATATTTCAAAGCCACAGGATAAAGGCGTTGGAAGGTAAACATTTATATATCCGCCAGGAATGACTGGAACCATTCCTCTCGAGCGCACAACCCGTGCATAGTTTAAGATTACGCTAATTAGCCTCTTGTTAAAACGCCTTTGAATGGAGGTTCACAGCTGCGCGCAGCGAGCAACGGGCTAGATATTGTGTTGGAATGGATTTCTTTAATTTTCAAAAAACAATGGGGCTTTTGATGTATAAGTCCCTTCACGAAGGCGTCAGCACCTCGGCCTTTTCCCTGGTGCAAAGAAATGTTGTTGCTGAGTAATAGTCAGTTTGTGAAATATATGGCTGAGCTACATACAACACATATATATTGTACTGTACTGTACTGTACTGTATATAGCCGCTATATTAGACAAAGGTCTTATCCATATTGGCTGTGATTCAATACTTTTACCGCCCGATCCCAAAAGCATCTCGGCACATAAATGTTGAGCTGGAATATTCTTAATATTCCGTATGTGGCAGATGTGCTGACCTGTGAAGAAGAGTTGAAATAAGAGAGCCTCGATTTTAGTCAGCGTCCACAGCTATTAGCTTTGTCATATCCATATTCATTAATGACAGTTAGGATCTGTGTAATTGCCTCAATGTACAGACCTTGGCACACATTGAACATTATAGCTGTCTCCTTCAATTTTTTTTTCCATTCGCTAATTAGAATTCAGCGTGTGTACGGGTGTGTTCTTTGACATGCAAAGGGTGGATCTCATTGTTAATCTCCTGCCAACTCTATTCAAACACTATCAAGCACACACCAAACGCTACCAGAGTTATAATGTTCCCAGTGGCTGTGAATTATTCATCGAGTCTTATTGTGGTGAGGTGTAATTATATAGTTTTGCACGACACATTTGGACTATTTGATAGTTGACGTGATATGATTACCCGAGTACTGCAGTGAATAATTGGTGAAACCGCTGTACTGCATTGTGTCTCTACATCATAATAAAATCAAATCACAAGATGGGTACCAAGGGAAGAGCATTTGAAGGACAACAACCCAAAGTAAAACCTCCTGTACCGCCCCCCCCCCCCCCCCATAAAAGGGGTATGTTTCTTTGCCGCTGGACAGATAGAAAGACAGAGAGACGCTCTTGTCGTACTTCAGTAGCATAGTAATAAACTGGAATGGTGATTTGTGCCACCGACATAGAAGTTGTTTGACTTGTTGATTTGAAATTTCACGCTGCAACTGAGCGCTTCCCCATTCCGCCTGGTTTTCTACGCTGTATGCGGCAGCTGTTCGGCGAAGGGTTGAGAATGTGGCCTGCGACTAACAGTGTCACGGGGTCACGACCGACGAGCTGCCCTCGAACAAAGCAGATTTGGTGCATTGCAAGAAAAGTCGCCATCTCAAATGGTTCACGCATAAGAAGTAGGAGGGAGGAAATAACAGACATTTCCTTCCACCTACTTAGTGTCCCCGGTGAAGTGGAGCATTTTAATTAGTATCCTTTTGATTAATCGACTCATGATTAATTTCCCATGGTAGAAGAGTGGTCCATAATGTGTTCCTTCAGTTCCAGCTCCGCGCAGGCTGCGTTTCAAAGTGCTGAACCCAAACAACCTGCTCGTCTCGTGGAAGGAGCCCAAAGGCGACTTTGACAGCTACCTCTTCCTCTACAAAAGTGTACCAGGTAGGAAGGATTAGTCTTAAAAGCAATTCATATAAATGATTAAAACTCTCAGAACTGCCACGCGCAGAGGACGAAAAAATACAAAATAAATGTCATTTGCAAATTAGAGATGACTCAACTTTGAGGAGGAGGATCTCTTTACAACTTGGATTTTCTGTATCTCAGGAACAATTGTGTCATGTACGTCTTATCAAAGCTCCTCCAGGGGACTCCAATATTTCCTCGCATCTGTGCTAAGTTGAAGAACTTATAACTGCGTGTGATCCGTCGGCAGGTTGAAAAAGTGTGGCTTTTAATCAAGTAGCGTCCCTAATGAGTTATGAAGGAGTCGAGGTCAGGATCAATGCGAGGCACAAGCTGCAAGATGCAGCATCTCATCCCGCCCATTGTAAATAGCTGAAGAGTCTTCAAATGTCTGATATGACCTCATCGACTTCTGCGCTTGTATAATACATTCACCGGTCACCCTAATTGCCACTGATTGTTCTTGTAATCAAAGGGTCTCTACCTTGACTGTCATACATCTTTGTCACATGAAGTCCTTGACGACCAAATTGCCGACTACGCAATTGTTTCGTATTAATGCCGTGCTGTAGCACTGCAGATAATTCTGCCACGGCCAGCCATTGTAAAATGAAGAAGCGGGTCTGAATAAGCACGTTGTAACATAAAATGCGCTCCCCCACAAACAACCTATGGTGAGAGAAGCTGTGTCTGACAATTTCGTGCTGCGTTTAATGGCGCAGAAAAGAATAATAATTAAAAAAAAAAAATCACATTTATGGCCGCTTCCTCTCTGGGAAGAGTGGAAGTGCTGCAGTGGTGCCTTGGCACTCGGCACATCCAGTAAAAATGTTGGCCCTCCGACGTGTCCTTTCCGTATCACACGCTCTCAAGATCGTCTCCTTGCGCCTCCACATCATTTCATACGCTCAGATTTCTTTCAAGCAGAAAGGCTGCAACAAAGTCACATCCCAATAAAGATTTATCTTTCTTCTATGGAGTTCACTCAGATTTCTCCAATCTACAGGGAGCGCGCTCCCAATTAACCGCTGGGATAACTGGTGCAGTGATTCTCGGAATATATAATGTAAATCAAACTGTATAAATACCAACTCAGTCAATCTCACGTTCCCATAAACATATACTAAATCCAAACACAATTTCAAAGAGTACAATAGCAACATTTGTGTACATTTTATGTAGTGCATATTAGCACTCAAATTACAATTAACACCAGCTTTAATAGAAAATGCGCACACAATCATGAGCCATTGATCCCCTCATCTAACCACAAGTGACCAAATTGGTACTTATTGGTTTGTTAAGATTTTTGACCGCATGTGCACATCCTGGGAAAGAAATGGGAAATTGTTATTTGCACACACGAAGGTGTGATTATGTATATTGCAAATGAGTGAGTTTAAATTTCCAATAGATCTTCCCGTATGGAGGTGTGCAAAGACATAAAAGCCTTCTATTACAATTTCACTGGTACTGTATTTAGTTTAGTGACTGTGATTTGGATAAATGCTAATGCTGAGCACTGCTGTTTCTTCACTTTCTCCTTATCCCTTGCCATTCTCCTAAGGGCATCATTATCCATCAGACAGCAGCCATAGGGGCCCGCAAAAAGCGTGCACACACCTTATTGATGGCTACATTGATTGCAGGGTCAAAATGTAAGTGGGCTGGTAATGTGGCTTGTGGGGATGACCCAAATACAGCCAGATGTTTCTTCTTAAGGCCCGCATTGTCACTCTCAAAGCATGCAACACCATTCGTGGAGCATCAAACGTAGAAATAATAATAAATAAGAGATCCCTTACTTGTTTTGTATACACTTCAAGCGTCACTTGACTCAGGGAAAATGAATCATGCCCAGCAACAGAATGAACTTCTTCCTGAATTAGCTCGGAAAGGTACATACTGCCTCCAGGCGGCTGAACACGACAACCTGTATTGGTGTCGTTTCCGCGAGTTTAACCTTGGCCTTTTTTTTTTCTTTCTCCCGCCGATAGGTGGTCATCAGCGGGAGATCATCACATCAAAAAGTGACAGTAAAGTGTTGATAACAGACTACGACCCATCCAAGGACTATGTCGTCAGAGTAATTGCTGTCAGCGGCAGCACTCAGAGCAGAGCACTGCTCGGCAGATTTAAAGGTGAGTTTATACAGTTCACCTTTGTGCATTGTGGTGGGGCAGACACCTGCATCAACAGGTGCAGAACGAGGGCTCCCTGTACGATTGAAGACTCAACCCATCCCGTACACGCTCTCTTCCATCCGCTCCCCTCGGGCAGGAGGCTACGGAGCATCCGGTGCGGGACCACCAGGCTGAAGAATAGCTTCTTTCTGGAAGCTGTTAGACTATTGAACTCGAACAGTGCTCTATCGCCCCGACATAAGAACCCCGCACCCCCTCCCCCCTGTGACTATTCATCCCTGCACGATGAACACTTTATTCTTTTCAAGTACAAAGGAACACGGAAATATCATGTATTATATCATGTGAAGTTCAAGCCTCTGGCATTTGTATTTTTACTGCATTCAAATCCTTCTTATTTTATCTCATTTTCTTTTTCTAAGTTTTGAAATTTAGTGGGCTAGTCTGGGACCTTGGGTATCAAATGTCATGCCATATCATGTGTTAAAGTTAAATTATAAAATTAAATTAAATTGAATAAAATGAAAGAACATTGAATCCTTAAAGATGATGGCTTCAATTCCCACTTCGCCTGTAGGTCCTGCCTAAATATCCACAAATGACAAACCGAGCCCCATTTATACTGTCTCATTGATGTGAAAGACTTGTTTACTTTGCTTTGCTTCATTTTCGCTGTACTTGTGAATGATTGAGGCAACATTGTAAAAGAATACCTTGAGGGAGGAAAGGTGCTGTATAACTTTATTGCCGTAAATCCCGGTTTATTGCAGGGGGCTACGTTCCAGGCTCAGCTGCAGTAGGTGATAATCTGCATTATAGAGAGACCATAAGGTTTGAAGCTATAATGGCGGTCTGATGGGATTTAGCATAGATGTTGCAGTTATTATAAACCTTAAAGCCACGGCTACGCATGCAACATTACTCACATGCACAATCTGTCTGCTCCGTGGGAACGACTATTACCGCATCTTACAGAAGTTGGGGTTCTTGTCGTAAATTATACTGCAGGTCTTGTCGGCATGTTGCGGCACAGTGTGGTACTGCACTGAAGGCGCGCAACTCTAAATTCGGATTTGCCCGTACAGTGTAAAAACTCGCACAAAAACTTTGGCCTAAAAATCAGCAACGGAACGATGTGCAAATGATGAATTGCAACAAAGTGGGGATTCGGTTAATTGTGCATCTTGTGCCCTGTCTTTTCTATTCCGTGCGCAGCAGTTGAGAGGGGCGAGGCTGATGTCGGAGGCACAACGAAGCCTCAGCGTCTGACGGATTCATTTGTTTTGCTTGAAGATGTCAACGAGATCTCCGGAGGTAAGATAAACTGCTCACAAAGTTTCCTGGATGATCGGGCATTACATTTACATGAATATAGTGGTCAAAGGAATAAAATAACACTACGTGTTAAGTGTTAAGTGTGCTCTAGTGATGAATTGACAAAGCACAAACAGCAGCTTATTACAACCAAAAGCCAAACAAAATAAATAAAGTGCACTCAGCGTCTTTCCATGTCCAGTTGGATGCGATTGGGAATTTCTTCCTCCTTTTGTGTGTGCAGTGTTTTGTGCTTCTGAGTGACAACAAAACCCACCTTTTTGAAAGTGGCACGCACTCAGATATCAAATGCTAATCCTATTTACACTCCGATGGTAAATCATTCCGACTTGCGTACACAGTGCTAAGTGTTGTATTTGTCAGTGGGGTTTTTACGTCTTTGTGGTTTCCTATAAACTGGAACTACCTCGCCCCCAGACAAGATTGTCTGGCTTTTCATCTTGAAACCGAGATCTTATTTGAACTGCCAGCCTCAGTAATACCCTACATATTTAAATACCTCGGACTTCAAATTCTGTGAAAAGAGAGGCACAAGAAAACAATGATTGCTCATGAAATAATGGAATGATACTGTGACCTTAAACTTTGCGTAACATTTGATATACAATTAAAGGCATACAAATGTATACCAAACGGACTACATAAACATTATAGTACTGTATTATCATTCATCCATGTTTGTACTTATTAACATAAGAAGACAATTTTCACATCAAAGTCTACATGTGACTTTTGCGGCATAATTGTATTTTTTGGTTGAAACTTGTGGTTGAGCTCCAAATAGTAAGACGTTAGGTTCTTTCAAATTTGGGTGTTCCACTGTATTGATGTACTAAAAACGTACAAAAGTAAAACACTGCAATATGATATATCATTTCCAAAACTAGGTTTGTGCAGTTTTGTACTTTATATATATTTATACATTTCTTGTGGCTGAATTTGGAATGCTCTGACCTGCTACTAATAGAACAGGTTTTAAACACAAACCAAAAGTCACATTTGGAAAAAAAAAAATGTTACTGCTGCATTCTCGCATGGAGTGTGAAAGAAGTTAGATAAAGAGGATTTCATTCCGGACTGGTTATTGTTTCAGCACACACACTTTAGGCTGGTTTATTATCCCGATTTCACTGCGCAAGAAGATAATTCATCGTAAGGCGCCAAGGGAATGCGACTTCTCAGGACTATATTTTCAATTAAGCCAGTTTCCGCTTAGACACGGAATGTAGAAGAAAACACGGAGTCTACGCCAAGAGATTCAGGGGAAACTAAAACCTGTTTGTTGATGAAGAGAATTTTCTCAAGACCTTTAAGTGCAAACACTGCTTGAAAATGTATTAGATCACCTGTTATAAAAACAAGAAGAGACCATCCAGCATCATGAAGTGTTTTAACGCCGCCATCTTGCCATTTTGAACAGATGTTTGGAATTAAGCAGTTGTTTCTTTTTTGGGTGGGGGTTGAGGAATGCAAGTCACACATCTTAATCAAGAAATAATAATTATTTCTTCAAGAATGAATTATTATTTCTTGACTGAGATTTTTTTTCAGTTCTTTTTTAGTTTAATAATGTACAAATTTGTGAAAAAAGCATTTTCCAGTGAAAAAAAATATAATGTGTAATAACCACTCTAAAAATATTTTTGAAATTTGCAAATACTGTTGATTTAGGGCAGCTGCGGCATAAGTTTGTGTGCAAGCACACATGATTTAGATGATGAAAGCCTACTAGAGAGTTTACTTTGTTTGTTTTGTATTGTTTCAATTTTAATTACTCTCTATATCAATGACCCAAAAAGAAAAAGGCACACATAATTTAATGTTTCACCCAAACAGAAAATAATTAAATGATCACTTGATGTTTTAAGATTTGTATCACTTGCCCACAAAAAAATAAATAAAATAAAAAAATAAAATAACGGTCTTAAATTTTGATGGCAGATTTATTTGAACAGACGGTACATCAAGAAAAACATTGGGACCAAATAATCAAATAATTATTGCTCCTGCTGTATCTCCTCATCCTCTTCTTCTGTCTGCACGTAGATTAGACAGTTGCATTTCCTTCTGGCTGCTTTATCACATCCATTCGCTGCAGCAGAGGTGACCTTCATTAGTGTTGCGCCTCACATCTCTCGGGGTTTATAATAGTATGCCGCTTGTGCGTCACTCGAGTCAATGAACGCCTCGCGTGTCTCTGAGCTTTTGTGTACTGTGGTGATGACGATAATGTCAAGCTCTAGATGAGTGAAAGGTGTTCTCTCGTGTTCTATTGTGACATGTGAGGGCTTCTATCCCATGCCAGTGTTAATGTGCATATTTTTAACACTTGAATCAATCCTTCCAGCAGAGGTGCCTATTCTCAACCCTAACCCAGTCCGTATTTGTTATGGAGTATCAAACAATTCCCTATTGTGGGCTAGTCGCGATACATTTAATTGACATGAACATACAGTACTGTATGCTCGGGCGGCATGGCGCGCTAGTGGTTAGCACGTTTGCCTCCCAGTTCTGAGATTCGGAGGTTTGAATCTTGCTGTGTGAAATTTACATGTTCAACTTTCTCCCACGTTCTACGAAACATGCATGTGAGGTTCACTGAAGACTGGGAAATGTCCACACGAGTGAATGTGAGCGTGACGGCTCGTCTGTTTATAAACACGGCCTCCCTCCCAAAGTCGGCTGGGATAGGCTCCAGCTCACCTGTGACCTTAATGAGGACAAGGTCTATAGAGCATGGATGGATTGGATATACTGTACGCTCATTACTCGTCTGATGGTGTGTTTTCGTGTTTTGTGTTTGTGGGAGAGGGCAGACAAAAGTTAGATTTTTTTTGTTTTTTTGTTTTTGTGAAGCAGGAAAATACGGAACGATGTGTTTCGGGCTATAAATTGGGAGCTCGGATACTCAGATAGGGTAAAGTCAATGGAAAGGCAACATTAATTCAATGACGCAATGAAACTGTAGCTCTTTAGTAACGGTGGTGTGCAGTTTAAAAAAAAAAAAAGAGACATAGTTATAATAATGATAAAAGAAAGAAATGTATCGTGTCAGATGCACAAGAGCATTTGCTCGGCTTTTACACAATGACTTAACCGCACCGTGCTTAGCGCAAGCACTTTCTGCAACAGCAGCACTCGACTCCTCAAATGAAGCTAATCTCTCTCTGCTCCTGTGTTGGTCTGCATCTTAAAAGCTGCATTTGAATAATCGATCAGTGACTGTCTTCCCCCCCCTCCTCATTCTTTCCATGTCAACGTCTGCTTTGAGAAAAAAAACACATGATGATTGATGCATGATGGTGCCACAAAGATGTCAATTGAAACATTCGCAGACAAATATTACGCTCTAAGAGCAACTCCTAAAGTTTTTCAGCATTAGTCTTTAATCATACTTTCAATTACATTTTCGTACATTGTATATTCCTTGAAAAGAATGTTTTCCCTCCCATGTTTCCTGTTGCTGTCCCATCTAAGCTATTATTATTGGCTAGTGCATCAGTTTCATACCAAAGCGTCCTTTACATAAGTAGTTAAACATAGATTTGTGTCCCATTTGTCTTACTAATATAGCTTTCGCTACTGGTTTCTCATTTATCTCATCCAAAGTGAAGTCAGAAAGAATTCTGCCGTTGCAATACAGATGCTGGGTTTGCTTGTCAAAACCAGAATACAATCATTAGTGGTACTAGTGTTAGCCAGTAATGTTATTTTCATTGGAAGTCGGCCCGAACCAATGTTTCCTCAAAAATGATAGCTAATAGATGATTATTTGAACAGCTGTGGGGCATTAGATCAAATAGTAATGCGTACGGTGTGTGTGTGTGTGTGTGTGCGTGTGTGTGTGTGGCACAGATGTTGTTCAGTAGCTTCCAGTAGTTAAACAGATGTTAATCTCCAGTTGAGCCCAACTTTTAACATATACACAGTCATACCTTTTTTTTTGGAAAACCATATTCTTCTCAAAATTGGACCACAAAAACACCCCCAAAAAAATTTCTTCTCCTTCACTATCAGCTTCAGTTTTCTTTCTTGCACTGACAGCAGCGACAATTAAATTAGAGGCCGCAAATGATCGCAAACAATGTGGCCCTTATCTAACTAAATGCATTAATTCTGTTGGGCGAATGTATGAAATGAGTGACCTGAATAAGTGTCAGTATCGTGAGGGAATCGATGAAAAGGATGCGGCATCGCTTACAAGAAAGCCCAGATACTGAAACTACCTTTAAAACGTATATTATAAATCTCGTAGTCCTTTAGTCTCGTTGTTGTTAATGTACAATTACACTTCCTAGAGCGCAAAGCAAAATCTAAATACCAACATTATAAAAAGCCCTGAATTGAGTCGGCAATAAAAGTACACTGAGTACAAATGTGAACTTGCTAAACAATGCTAAAAGCAATCAGAGCATCTCTCTCACACACACACACACACACACACACACACACACACACACACACACACACACACACAACACACTCACACACAGTAAACAGTTGGACACAAAGAAAAATATCTTGAACCATGTAGAGTTTAAACCCAGCCACAACGGTATACCGCAATACGACAACCTAACTGTTGCAGAGTTCTGCAAGCGTTTTTTAAAATCTTGCTTTGGGCAAATTTCAATTGTGTTTTATCAAGTTGCATGCTGCCAACAATATTGTTATGCATACACAGCAGCTCCGTCTTCTTCCACTTGGTTCCTTACACTTCTGCCTTCATTGTTTTAATCCATTTCATTCTATACTCGTTGGCAAAGAGATTTGATGCTCAAAATGTTAAGTTTATATCCGGAAATACGTCACAATGTTGGCGACTTATTGTGGCAGGCGGGCAGCCCATTCAAGTCAGTGAAGGCTACATCATTAATTTGAATCATCTGTTTATATTGCCAGTTCAGGACAGAGTAGAGTGATGATGATGATGATGATGATGATGATGATGATGATGCCAGCTGGTGATCTAATATAAATATGATAGGAGGAAGAGCAGCAGGGAAAGTGGTGAGGAGAATTGAAAAATAATGAACATAAACTTGAATGCAAAGTGAGGCGGCAGCAAAATGACTCATGGTGGAAACTTATCTCAGTATCATCCGCAATTTTTTCCCTCAACTTTTTCTCCATTTATCTCCCTCCACTTACGGCTCTTCCCATCTTGGCAATGTTTATTTAATGCTTTGCATCGCGTCGTCCTCGCACACGCTTCGGCGTCCATTCGCAGTCTCTGGAGCAGATGGACCAGCGTTCAATTTGGTTAGCGTGCTAGTGAGAGACACTTGCTAGACTTTGGTCCTTGTCCGCAATTAAGTAAGAGGGTTCGCCTCTGGGTTAAGCTAATTGTATGACACCGCACTTGGGTGGCATATGGGTCATTGGACTGGTAAAGTGAAGAGGTCAATTACAATGATTTGTGTACGCTTGTGTCCCTTTCCACCTCATTAAAAAATACAATAAAAAAATGCTTAAATCGATAGTTCTCTGCAATATTCTGATCCTGTGAAGCAATGTCAGACGGACTACCTGCAGATGCAAACTTGACTTCAGGAAAAAAAGCCATGTTAAATATATTCTTTTTTGGAAGAGGCACAGCAACGGCACAGATATGATAAGAGGTTCCAAATTGCGAAATAGAAGCCTACTCAGCTCAACGAATATGTGAGCAAATAAGCAGAGATTAGGTTAAGGCAAACAGAATGGCGAGAGCAGGGAAAGCAACCAGACAATGGCAGAGGAGAGATAGGTTTAGGGAAAGCCTCTTGGCGTAATGGGCCAATGCATAAAGCATCTGCTGTGTCAGAACATCTTTGCAGTGAGGCGAAAAAAAGAACAAGGCAATCGATTAAAAGATCAAGAGGCCAAGAAAGGCTACTTGTGGAACGAGACAAACTGTCAAAATACATCAGTTGGTTGATGCCGTGCAACCTAATGAATCCCACTCTCCCGAGGCAGGTCCTCAGGTTCCTGCATGAATAGCAATGAGTGGCTGAGTTGATTGAGTTGCTCTGAGGATCACTAAGTAAATGGCCGACGTCACAATTCGCAAAACAGAAACAGAAAAGGTTCCTTTTTGAGCCCTTTGTCGGAGTTTTCTAAAAAGCCATTTCAGCCCAGGCAGGCTTTGTGAGCATTCTTCACTTTTCAAAGGAAGGTAATGATGTTCCTTTAAATGTAATCCTGATTTTCAACATGGTTGAACAAATACAAGACTACAAATGACCAGACTGGATTGAAGCTTTTATCCAACACACACAGGAAGCTGTTCATTTTAAGCATTTTGGTTCCAGAATATCCTTTGCGGTGTCACAGGAACGCTGAAGCTTATTCCACCTGATTTATGGCAAGTGGGGGATACCGCTCTGCCACTGTGCTGCCATATATTTCAGCCTGCCATAACATCAAGTCTGTGCGGTATTCCATTATTATTTCGCAGATGGGATTTATCTTACATCAAGACTGCACATTAATTTAATGAAAAACGATTTAGCAGATATGATTTTGATTATCTTTGCAATACATTATCATGATTGTGGCGGTCGATTGCCATTTTGAAAGTGGTTTCACCCGGGAATCCGAAGTTGATTAAGAAATTGAAATGTTGGTGTCATGTGGAAACCATTCCGACTGTCCGTCCATCTGCATAACTGTCACTGTTTTTGACATTAGTTTCATCTGGCTGCAATGTAATCACAGTGGTGGGGCGGAAATAAAACTTCACAAGAGAGAGACTAAAATGACAGCACATAATGTCTGATCCTTGGATTGAAAGAAGTAGCTAATAAACGAAGGCCGCCTGGTGAGACGCAA
The DNA here is from genome assembly GCF_024500275.1 of Phycodurus eques. Classification (NCBI taxonomy): domain Eukaryota; kingdom Metazoa; phylum Chordata; class Actinopteri; order Syngnathiformes; family Syngnathidae; genus Phycodurus; species Phycodurus eques. The sequence continues at coordinate 29,608,476 of NC_084528.1, read as the reverse complement.
CAGTTAATGAAAATCCAGCGAGCAAACAGCAACACAGAAAGATGATGGAAATGTCAAGTGTGTTTGTTTTAATAGCCGAGTTAAGTTTTGCTAGTTTTAAGAGTTGGGTGAGTCTTATCTGTTTTTGTTTTGTTTTTTCATTTCCATTAGGGCGTATGTGGTGTTAGTCACCTCCGATTGATATGGCTCTCTGCTACTGTTAATCACTCTTGCCCCTCCAGGTAGAAAGTGAATGTTGCATTCGAGCCTGCTGGGAAATAGGCAAACTCACACCAGGAGCTTATGACACACGCAGCAAGCTATTTCAGTATTCAGTACATTTAGTTTGGCCTCTGCACGACCAAGAAAACGAATCATTTATATGTAAGTTGTGCACAACAAGTGACTGATGGTGTAGTGCTACGCTCGCTTGACTTGGGTGGGGGCAGTGTGGCTTCTGTTCCTTCTCACTGATGTGAATATGAACGGTTGTCTCTCCCCATATTGGCTGCTGACCCGTTTAGGGTGCAGATAAGCTCCAGTTGCATGGGTGGATGCAATGAATGTGCTCTATGAAAGCTTTACACACTTTTTGAGTGAGTGTATGATCGTACATGTGTTAGGACCTCTAAAAAACATTGATATGTGTCTCCATCTTCTTGCTCCAGGTATTGTTTATGATCTGTGTCTCTGCGTGTGCGGATTCTGGCAGACGACCATGGGCTCCCGTTGCAGCCGTCACAGTTTTAGTAACAATTTCAGCACTCCTGTGTGTTAATCCGACTGTCTGGGAACCGCGTACTTTTCTCTATTGGTCGGCTCTGTGTTCGATCCCTTAGGCCAGGTGGACCGTCTGTTTAACCGTGTGCTCGCATGCCAATTATGGATGATGCTCATCCATTTGTGTACTCGCACGCACCTAGGATCAGATACGGCCGTAGCTTTGCTAATCGTGAGCTTATACGCAAATAAGGTTCAAATATAGTTCACCCAACATCATTGAATAGCACCTGATACATCAAAGACAGTTTAGCACCAAATGCTCTGAGTCTTTACATGCTTGAATATGAAGGAGAAGAGTCCAGGTGTTTTTTTTGTTTTTTGTTTTTTGTTTTTTTTCCCCCTCAAAACCCACTGGAATGATTCACTTTCAGCAACATTAGTATTGTTTTCCTAGAATTGTGATTCTTCATCGTACAGTGTCATTTTGACCAATTCTATGCCTCCAACTTTGTGGCAGCACTTTGCGGTTGCGGTTTATGCACTTTTCTGTTCCAGCCTGACTGTGCCCAGATGTACGAAGCAAAGATTCATAAAAACACGCTTGGATGATTTTGTGCAAGACCTTCACTGGCCTGCACCGGGTCATCAAATTAATGCTTTCCAACGCTTTTTCACCATAAACAAAAGTCCCTCCAGCCATCCGTTCATTCACCAAAAGTCACAGAAACCGCCTTGCCAAGAATTTACATTACCGACTTAAAAAAACAAAAACAAAAAAAACAACAGAATTTGTTACAGCCACTGAAAAGGACTTGTCGCCCTCTCACAAGGGCTCGTTCTTTCATTTTTCAAGCCTCGTGTCATAAAGCTCACAGACACTATTCTTCAGGATGTTCAGTCGGAAAGAGGTGTTTGATGAGAGGGGAGATGGAGGGGTGTTGGTGGTGAAAGAAGAGAAGAACTAAGGCAGATGGGACTTGGAGGGAGAAGAGGCACCTTTGACCAGCCGGCTGTTGTCTGCAAGGCTGGCCCTGGGTAACGATGAGGATGTATCAGCACGAATCACAGTAGCAACCGACCGATCTCTTTGACATCAACGACATCGCATGCATATTTATGCGTAGGCACAAGGCAGGGCTTTGATTTGCTGTCCCCTTCCAATGCCTGCATGTGTATTATTTCTGTGCATGGGTGTGAGTCAATAGCGACATGATTGCAGAAGTAATGTGTATCTGATATGTGATTGGGGATCGTTTGCCAAAACATTGGGCAGATTTAATTAGCAGATGATTTTCAAATGCTCCTCCGATTTACCAGACTCGTGCAATCGTTTATCACAGCCGCGCTGAATTTGTGAGCAGTTTGTTTGTTCCCCCGCGATCCAAACAAATCTGTTAACCCGCTAAAGTCAATGTAAATACACATTTACCATGGATTTGATCCCGTAATTGCCTTTGCAAGATGCATTACAATATTGACCGAGTATTATGTAATTACTGAAATTGTCGGTTTTAGTTTGAGTCAGATTACACTCACTTTGCGGGTATTTTCTTCAAGGGTACAGCCACTTCCAGCACTGCTCAACTGCTTTTTCAGACTTTCAAAAATAGGCTAGTTCCGTCCTCCAAGCATAAGAACGCAAGAAGCTAGGTTTTAAAGTTAATGACTTAGTTAGCTAGTTATTTTGTTAATGTGTTAGTTATTGGTAGAAGGTTACTTCACAGATGATGTCAAAATGAAGTATGACCAGTTTCCTTGTCGACTTTAGCCTCATGACACCCAAAACAGGCTAGTTGCTGTACGTCTGGCAAGCATAATGAGAAAAGAGGCTGTTTTAATTGCAGTTAGTTAGTTAGTTAGTCAGTTAAACTCTGCAAACATGTTCTCAAGCCTTTTTAAGTTTACTGTCACATAATGCCAATCTGTAGGTGCTCCGACTTGATTTCACGCACATCGCCAACTTGACTTGATTCGATTGTATTTAGTGTAAATAAAAACTGAAACCCATTGCCATTGAGGTGGCTCCATCTTGTTCAAACGTTTTCCTAAGTACACCTTCTATAGTCGTACTAGAGCCGTTCCAACTACCGGAGACAAATTCCTTGTGTATTTTTGACATACTTGGCAGACGATTCCAATTCTGATTCCTCAACTTCTGTTTTCTTCTAATGTAGTTGTAATCTCATCTGGCGTGTGCGGCAGATGGACGGCTCAAAGAGCTGACTTGTTTTGTAACGCATATCTGGCGTGTGATCCTAGTCAAACATTCTCTTTTCTGCGAACCTGTGATATACATTAAAAAAATGATATCTACAAAATAGCTCTTTAGTAGGGGACGTTTCCTTGTTCCACATTGGATATAAATGCAATTTATTGATCGGTCACAATGTACAATGAAAGGGTGATGCAATTACAGCTAGACCCTGAGCTACACCGTCAACTTCCTTTGTTTAAGCACTGTAATTAATCAAACCTTTCCTTGTGGATAGCTTTAAAAATACACTTTAGATTGGATTGTTTTTGGTGAAGATACAAAAATAAAGCAGTTCTATTTATTTGGATTTGATTTCAATTGTTATTTTGTTGACTCACAGTGTTTGTGAGGGGGAGATTGAACGAAAATATCCTCGCTACCTTCTTCACGCTGATCTGGATTATTCGTCATTATTACCTAGTTGAATAATCATTAATCATGTAGCGCTAAATATAATCGTGCTGAATTTAAGCATGCATGAGGAAACGAAGTGTGTGGTTTTCAATAGTAGTTTTCCAGATGCTGTACATCTTCTTGTCTGTCTGTTCTGCAAAAGTCCATAACTTTGCAACCGATTTGTGTTCAGACTGACTACAATATTAGGACAGCCATCCCAAACATTCTGCTCCTTTACTGGGGTCAAATGGATTAAGAAATTGCAATGCTATCATGCATTACAGTATTTGGAGTTCATAGTTTTTGACTAACATTTGTGTGGATATTTATTTCATTGTGAAGCATCAGCGCAATATTTGAGTAGGACTTAAATAATATAATCCCGCAACTTGTCATTTTTCTAATGAGCTACTCAGCTCATTAGAAAACGTTTGTAGAACTTTGGAGCCTTGGTGGAGGTCTGTGCCTTAACGAATATCATTTAGTCTGTAATGGATCTTTTGTCTTTCCAGCGGAGCAGTTCGTGTGCCACACCGAGTCCGTAGCAGATATTGTGATCCTGGTCGATGGCTCTTGGAGTATCGGTCGGCTCAACTTCCGGCTGGTCCGCATGTTCCTGGAAAACCTGGTCAACGCTTTTGACGTTGGCATTGATAAGACCAGGATAGGTACGTCTACCATCACCTTTCCGTCTTGAAACCGCTACGGTCTTTTGATGATTGTATGCAGCTGTGCATTTTGACCATGAAGGTTTTCGTGCGTGATTGTAGGTCTGGTTCAGTATAGTGGTGATCCCAGGATGGAGTGGCATCTCAATGCTTTCGCTACTAAAGAAGCTGTCATTGACGCTGTCAAGAACCTTCCTTACAAAGGAGGAAACACTCTCACGGGTACTCTCTTATTGTTGACATCTTTATTTGATCCATTTCTCGTACAAACTTTTTATTCATTGTCTCTCTTCGTTGTTCTTGTTTGTGTTTCATTGACAGTGTACGTTATAGAAAGCATTTGTTGACAATCTTTTATTCCTCCACCCTGCTCCCTTTTCACGTATGTTTCTCCTCTATCCTTTGTCTGTCCCCAGGGCTTGCACTGTCCTATATCCTGGAGAACTGTTTCAAGCCTCAATCTGGTGCCCGTGTTGGCGTACCGAAGATCGGGATCCTCGTTACTGATGGGAAGTCTCAAGATGATGTCATACCACCTGCGGAAAGCCTGCAAAAAGCTGGGGTAGAACTCTTCGCTATTGGTGAGACACCGTGATGACAAGTGTTGTGAATTATCCCGTTATAGCCCCATGCAAGTGCCCACAGTTAGAATAGACTGAAATCCCCACATGTATTTGCTTTTGTTTTGCAGGTGTGAAGAACGCTGATGAGAACGAGCTGCGCTCCATCGCCTCAGAGCCGGATGACTCTCATGTATATAATGTTGCCGACTTCAATGTTATGAGCGCCATTGTCGAAGGATTGACCAGAACGGTGTGTGAACAAGTGGAGCAGCAAGACAAGGACATTAAGGAACGTAAGTGGACAATGACACACTGAGTAAATTGCAGGATAACTGACAGGAAGGAACTACATGGGCCACAGAGTACTAGTGCTATTTGGAGCCAATGAAAATCCAGGTACAGCTCAATAAAATTGAATATCATAGAAAGATTAGAAAAGTTCATTTATTTCAGTTGTTAAATAGTCATTTAAAAAAAAATCAAACATATATAACCGTATATCGTTTAATTAAACACTTGGGAAACTACTATTCAGCAGGCCATTACCTACCTAATTTCTATATTTAAAAAAATCATTTGGTAAATTTGGGGTTTTCTCTTGCTGTATGTTCTGTGTGTGTGTGTGTGTGTGTGTGTGTGTGTGCGCGCGCGTGTGTGTGTGTGTGTGTGAGAGAGAGAGAGAGAGAGTGAGAGAGAGAGAGAGAGAGGTGCCTCTGTAATGGGAACTTCTGCCAACTGTATCACAATGATTAAGGCGTTAACTTGATATAAAATCTGTTTAATCTCGATATAAAAACGTGTTTGACTTTCCACGAGACATTCAAAGACTAATTGTGTGCATTTTTTGTTCGGTTAAAACATTCTCGTCATCCTGATGTGTATCTGTAGAAAATCGGACACGAAATAAATCATCTCATCTGCTTTGACGTGTCCAACCTCAGTCATAACAAATATTCAGCCTAAACAGGCAGAAATAACGAAAAGGAAAATAGAGATTGCCTCGTTCCTTTTGCCATTATCGCAAACCTTGCTCCCTTAAAGAAATCATTCTCATATCCGTTCATACAAGGATGCATTTGATGTTTACATCCTCACACTGTCTGTCAAGTCTTTCAGCATTTTTCCAATTTCAGAACAGCCACCAGAGACTATTGGACCACCGTCAGGCTTGGTGACATCAGAGGTCACAGCCAGGAGCTTTCGAGTCACGTGGCGCCACTCGCCTGGAAATGTCGACAAATACAGAGTGGTTTATTTCCCAGTTCATGGAGGACAACCACAGGAGGTAAGGGGATGTTTTTTTGTTTTGTTCTCAAAACAAATTTCTCCATCAGAAAAATCCGTGTCGGGTTTATACTCTATTTTCAGCATAACTGCGGAGACACCTCCTAATCAATTATTGAATCAATCGGGTCTCAGCTGTAGCCCTTAATGTTCTCTGAAGCTTAATTCTTCATCTTAGCACATGTTGGAAAAATCGATGCGTCCTTTTATATTCCTGTCATCTTTTATACAATTAAAGGCACATTCGAAATGATACTCTGACAGTTTGAATTTTCCAGCTCCTTTGAACCGAAAACCCCATATTGCTTACCAGTTCTTAGTTCTGCAAATTACGATATTTTACCAGAATAACCCAAATTGTGGCATACCGCTCAAATTGTCACTTAGTTCAAAATGGCTAAAACATTTTCCAAGACCTGTATCCCAATGAGTTTCCCTACTGTTGCCATTTATTTTCACATCACTGTTTCGTTGTTATATTTTCATGTCCCAACATTCATTTCCCCACTTTTTGCTCCACCATCTGCTCCCTGATCTCATCTCTTTCTCTTCGCAACCCCTTCCACGCGCGCCAGGCTGTTGTTGACGGCCGTGACACCTCCGTAGTGTTGCAACACCTCAACTCACAGACCTCATACCAGCTGTCCGTGTTTGCTGTGAACCAAAACGGGGCCAGTGAACCACTACGAGGATATGAAACAACCCGTAAGTGTTTACGCGTGCATGTGCGCTTTTTTGAGGATCAAAGAACATGCAAACTCTTCTCTTGGTAGTAAGAAATAGTATCTCATAACAAAGTTAAAGACACAGTAATTCTTTATCGGGCCTGTAAAGGGAAATAAAGTTTTACACTGTTGTTTTCTTCATAAATGTACATGCTTTTGTGCTTCTACCAAGTAAAAGACAGTCTGGGGGGTGTGTCACAGATGTGTCCTTTTTTGTTTTTAACTTTGGTAAAATCTCACAAAAGAGTGCATTATATTCATACAGGACATCCACGAATAAATATGTAAAAAATACATTTTTCATGCTGGTTCTGATGACACCCCTTTTATTGAGGTCATTCTTTTTGTGGGTCATTAAAAAGTGATTCACTATTCTATTAGGGCAAAATGAAGTTGGGTTTAGTTGCAACTCAGTCCTACCAAAGATTTGATTTTTAATATTTGGCAGTATTGTTGTTCTGACTGTTTTCCACGGTGTGTGGTCTTGTGCATATGCAGTGGCTCTTCCCACAGTGACAGGCCTCCAGCTGTTTGATGTGACTCACCACAGCATGAAAGCAAGATGGGACAGTGTGAAGGCAGCATCCGGCTACATGTTGCTTTTTGCACCGCTTCCAGATGATGGAGACTTGGGTGAGAAGGAGGTAATATAGAAAATAAATGTGAAGCAAAAATACATTTTCTTGTTTTGGTTTCTGTGCTAAAAGTAAGTATTGACCACAAATAGACATTTTTATTGTTGAAGTTTGTGTGCGTGTGTTTTTTTTTTTTGTTTGGGTTTTTTTTTTTGTCTGCAGGTCAAAGTATCAGAAGCAGTGAAGGAGCTGGAGCTAGATGGTCTGCTCCCCCGCACTGAGTATAGCGTCACTGTTTATGCAATGTACGGAGAGGAGGCCAGCGACCCCATTACAAACCAGGAAACTACTTGTAAGTGTTACATGCCCGCATACGCCACGTTTGCCTTGTGTTCCACACTGGAGATCATCTTGCAGATAAAGTAGGTTGTAGTTTACAGTCATGTAGAACTGCCCCGCATCATACTGAAATGAAATATTTTGCTTATTTATGAATAGCATCCATCCAGTGCAGTTCTATGCTGTTGAAGAGTTGCTAGTTGCTAGAGATGCTAGTTTGCTACCTGGCTACTGTCAAGGTGCCCTTGAGCAAGGCGCTGTCTCCAACCCAACCAGCTCACGAGGTGCAGCACTGTTTGCGCGCCACTTTCACGCTGGCATCTCTCCTTGCATGCCTGCATATGTTTGATTGCGTGCCATGTGGGGTGTACGACGCAATATACGATACATATATAGCAGTGTAAATCGAATTTCCCCTCAAGGGATTATAAAATGAATAAATGAAAATCTGTTATTACACCAATACCTCTCTGACTGTGTCTACCAATACTGACTTTATTGTCGTTGTACAGGCATACATTTTGAGATGTTTTTTTTGGGATCTCATTATATTGTGCTGGTGTACTTGATCAAGTGTTCAGTCAGTGTTTTGTGAGCACATTGATTTAATGTTGGCTCTCTCTTTGCTCAGTACCACTTAGCGCGCCCGGTAACCTCCAGTTCTCTGACATCACCCACAACTCGGCACGCATCAGCTGGGACCCCGCAGCCAGTGGAGTTACTGCTTATCGCATCACGTGGGTCAAGACCGATGGGCGGGTCAGCGAGGAGGTGCGTCTGTCAACAATGTCTTGATTTGGTACACTGTATACTTGGTGACCTTAATAAAATGCTAACATAAGAATATTAGTACAAGTACTGTTCAATGCTGATATGAATTGTTTGTAAACAACACGTCCAGCATTTTATTTTTTTATTTTTTTTAATTTCTCGCAGAAATTCTATTTGCGATGTAATCAATTTGTGTATGTTTGTGCGTCTTTCAGGTGGAAGTTGAGCCCGTGAGCTCTTACGACCTCAGTGGACTGACATCTCTGACGGAGTACTCAGTGGCTCTGTTTGCGCTGTATGATGAAGGCCAATCAGAGCCGCTCACTGATGGATTTACAACCAGTACGTCCCTTTTGTTACCTTGAGGAATAAATCAAGATGGCTCGTAAGATAGTTTTGAGGATAGGCAATTTGTTTTGCCATTGGTGTTTCAGCCCAATACTTTCATTGAATTGTATACAATTCCATGCCAATTTGTGGATTTCTTTTCTTTTTCTTTTTAATGCAGCATTTTGTTGTTGGCTGGTAGAAGCACTGCATCAGTCTGGCCTAGACAATGACATTCGCAATTTTTTTTTTTTTTGTTATAAATCTTTGCTGCTATTTGAACAACTTTCATCACCTTGGACTGGCTGAACAATTTTAGAGTGTCTTTAGTCATTTTTTGAATTTTATTGATTGAGTTAATGGTGACAGGTGTCCCAAAAATTTGGCTATATTGGATATTGTGCTGTATTTGATACATGCAAGTAGAGCTGTGCTTTAGGTTATTAAATCTTATTTGGTGATGAGCAACTGTTAACCGTTGGAGACAGATGTCACTAGCAGTCCCAATTTGCATGTAAATAAATGTTCTCCTAATTTTGTCTTCTAAATTGGTTGTATTTCATTCCCCAAAGCAATCTCTACTGATGTGCAATTTATTCTTAGTTTCCATGAAAGGGTGTATCAGTACCGTTCAAAGGTGAGCCATTTTTCTCACAGTGCCAAACAGTGTCGAATTTTATTGCTCCTACTGCTCGCCCTGCTATGTTGGCAGTATGCCCACCTCATTTACACCTCAGCATAATAGCCCGGGCACATTAACAGGTCATTTCCCTGTCCCTGACTATTCAATCATACTAACGGTTATTGATTTGGGGGAATATCCCTTTAAGCAACAAACGACAGGGCTGCAGTGCTGAGTCAGTTGGAAGAAATGGACTCCTGCCAAGAAACCACTGAACTACTCATTCGAGAAGGAGATGATGTTTTCTTTCCCGAATCACGGGGTCTTTAGGATGGGGGCTCGCGCGAAAATATTGTTCGCTGCATGCTTTATGATTTTTTTTCTTTCTTTTTTTAGCATCTGTTTATATGGTGCTTGTGTTTATTAGGGTCACTTGGTGAGATGGTGTCTATCCCAGTGGATTTTGAGGGAGAGGTGGGGCACACCCTGGACTGGTTGCGAGCCAATTGTAGTTTATTTTTATGTTATTATTATATATATCACACACTGAAAAATATCAACGTGCATATTATATGTTCTATTTTTGTTGGAAACTAAATCTAGTTCATGCAAAAAAGTGAATATTTACTTATTACTATTAACTACTTTTGACTTTTCTTCAAAATGCCTGCTCATTCATACCACCATATATTTTTTTAAAATAATAATTTTGGGATCTCCATACTTGACAGAGAGAAGAACGCAAGAAAATTATGTTTCAAATGCATGATGTAAAATGTAAAGTTAAGCTTTATCTCTCAGCTCCGGTTCCAGGTCCACTGCATCTCCGTTCCAGTGATGTCACTCCAGACAGCTTTCAGGTCAGCTGGGATCACTCAGCAGATGACATCATCGTCTACAGACTCTCCTGGGCACCGCTCGCAGGAGGCGACACAAAGCAGGTTAGTACAGTACCCGTCATCAGCACCTGCTGCATGGCTGCCGCTGTATTGCAGCAATTGAGGTTGACTTTGAAGGGTTTATGCTGACCACAATTAAGCCATGAAACATAAGTAGGCTAAAAAAAAAAACACACAGAGAATTTGGTACTCTCTTCTCATCAATTTGGAAACTATTACATGAGTGAACATTTTATTTCGAGTGTTCAAAAGAACAGAAGTCTACTTATGGCTGGGTGTGCCCTGATAAAGTAGAGCGCTTGCCGCTTGGACCTAACTGCCGGTAAAGCCCCAGACATGACTGAGTATAAATAAAAGCTAAATGGACCCAGAGATGAATGGCTTGGGTGTTTTATTACACTGATCTAGGCTTTGCAGACAACTGGGAGGCGGCAATAGAGCTCTCTAATGTCTGTATCGTTTGTGTGCGTGTGTGTGCGCGCGCGTGTGTGTGCGTGTGCGTGTGCGTGTGTGTACTATTGCTGAGAGTGATCAGTGCTGTAAATAACACTTGGTAGTTGGAGAAGTAGGCTGGAAGCACAGATAGTACGCACTCTGTCTCAGCAAACACGCACCAACAGACAGGGGCACAGTTGAGAGGGGGCACAGGCATGTTCCCCCCTACTTTCTGAATCTGTCCCCCACACACTTTTACGGCCATTAAAACAATTCATTTGTTTCCCGAGCTGCTCTTGAATGCATCGTGAACCGTCGCCTCGCAGATGATCAATCACGGCAGACAGCAAATGAGACAGACGTATGCTTGACTGTTGGTCATGGCAAAGCTAAAAAAAAAAATAAATAATGTTGAGCTAACCAGCCTGCAAACAAGCAGAGTAAAACCATCACAGATTGTATGAAACAATTGATGAACTCGCTGAAATCAGAGGATTCTGACTTCTTAAAAATAATATTGAAATAATTATGGTTCAAAACCATTTCACTTCCATTCCATTTTGTGTGCAATACATATTAGGCTTCTCTTTGTGTTCAGTGTTGCTGTTTGGCGTTCAATTATAAGGCCCCTTGTGCTTGTGTGGACAAGTGGTGGAGGGATGACTTTAATTCACGTAAAGCACTTTGGGTTGCATTTTATGTTTGAAAAGTGCTGTACAAATACAGTTTGATTGAGTGATTGCTTTTTCTGCTGCAGTGTTTGACCTCAACCATAGTTTGAAAGTTTGGTTATTTCGGTTTTTTTGGGCCACTATGGAGATGCGCATTTGAATGCGAGAGGATGATCATTTGCTCATAAATGTTGGCTTACTCCTGAACAATTTGTACCCCCTGCTTCTGACATGATGGCTACACCCCTGCCAACAGCTATTTAATATTAAAATTCTGCTCAATTTCACACAAACGGAGGGCCAGTTTTGCAGTACTAAAACTTTATTATAAACTGGGTTATAAAATTGATTTTTATGAGAGGCATATGATAAAATACTTTCCATGTGCAACTTGTTTTATTGACATTTTTTTGGATCATTTATTCTTATGTTTTGCCACTAAAATGGCTGAATGACTACTCTCTTTAATTAGGCAAATGTCCCTGAGGGCTATGCATGAAAGAAAAATACTATAAATAGACAAATAGAAATATGCCTCACTAAAATAGGAAGATAGAGTGTTTGACTCATTAAAGATGCACTGCAGCCTGGTTTTTAAGTCACTTCCAATTTCAGAGTTGCTTGGCATGAAAGTTTTACCTTGGGCTTTGATTCATTTCTTGTCAAAGTTACAGACGTTGTTTGGACCGTCTGCCGCTGCAGCCGGTCCAACTGGCAGTCGCTGCACATGTTCGAATTACGATCAAATTCTTGTTTAACGGGATACAGAGACTACTGTTAAAGGCGAGCATGCTGAGGCAATGGGTTCTTTGTGTATACATACACAAGCTTAAATAGTGCCCCATGATTTCCTTTGTGCTGATGTTCTGTGTTGTTTTTTTGTGGGGTTTTATTTATTTTTCGTTGCCCTCCCAACTCAAATTAGTGACCTTGGACTTGGAATTCTGCCACACTACGTGTCTATTGCCACAATTCTATTACATCTTGACGACTCTCCTTAACTACAATGTGAAGTATGGACAAGACATTTTAAAATGTAGGAAATACCTAAACAATGAGATGTACTTGAGTTGGTCATTTTGGTGTTATTGTGTGCAGTAAGTCGAGACTTGCATCTTTGGTGAGATGTGTGTGTGTGTGTGTGTGTGCGTGTGTTTCCTTTTTAGGTGGTCCTAAGTGGAAGCAATCACCGATACACTTTGACAGATCTGAGACCTTCCACTGCGTACGAAGTTATGGTGATGGCGCTCTTCAAAGACCAGTCAGAGAGCGACGCTGTATCTGTCACAGAGACCACAAGTAAAATATGTTTTATGGGCACCAGAGATTCTTGTTATTGACGGAGGAACTTGAGTCATCCAATCAAGTCAATAGAATTTCTTGAACTGCTTACCCTCATGTTGCAACCAGCACTGAGGGCAGTACAGTGCAAATCAGCCCAAACATATGCGATTCATCATCCCAAAAAAAAACAAAAACTCGGAATGTGACTAATTGCGTGGACTTATTTGTCCTTGTTTATCTCAGAGGAGGAAAATCTATTTTCCCCATCAATGATTTCTATGTATCTAGCTAATTACCTGAGCTATTGATACAGAGAGTTGCTGGGTTTCACTCGACTCATGTGACTGATGCTCTCTGTATTTCCCCAGTGGCCAAGACAACAACGATCGCCACCACAACCTCCGGTAAGAAGAGCGCAAATGACTGCAGAAAGAGTCCAAATGTCCACAGTGAAATGTGGCCAAACATAACACTCAGTACCAATGCTAGTTTAACATCTCTCAGTTGTCCAACTATTCACACATTCACTTTCTACTGCTTCACGTCTGTATCATTTCACATAACTATAACATGTACATTTATTGTACTTAGTTGGGTTAGTAATGAAGGTGAAATCACCAGATTTCAGGCACCAAACTGTCATCATGCACATATGATGTAATTTTGACCCCCCAAAAATATTTAATTATAGGAGCGGTCGTTTTACAACATAAAGTGTTTCTGTAAGTACCTGTTAACGTGAAAAGTCTACGATCAAACGGTGCCTGCTTTTTTTGACCATCAATGCAGCTGAGTTTTAATTATGGTTCATGTCAGAGCATTTATTTACAGCGTCTTAAGTCCTTCGATTTTTTTTTTTAAAAGATTTGCTGGTTGTCAGTGTGCGCTGGTGTTCCACAAATCTGGCGAGATCCAGGAGAATTTCTAACAGTTTAGAGCCCCACGCTGTCTGCTTTTGTATGATTAAAATCAAATCTGCAACACAGTCAAGTGAGTTATGGTTGTGTTACCGAATTGGATTCACCCCCGCAATTGTGGTTCAGACGTATTATTTCACGGGTGACCCAGAGGCAGCCTGACTTGTTTTTCAGCGTGTCGAACCGGCTGCAGCTAATTGAGTTAAAGCCATTTCCCTAGTCAAAGCTGTAAAAAAAAATCAAATCAAATCAAAACATCATAAAGGATAGCTAATGGCTTGGCTTGGGATTTTAAAAAGTGAGCAATACCTATTTCAAGGCTTTTATTGAAGAGTTGCTTCATTTAAGAAGCTTTACAGATTTCAGCAATTCAAGTCTGCACAAGCTTGATTCATGTGCACAAACATTTTAAAGGCGCTATCAAGACCATTGGCGCAGACCAACAAAACAGAGGCTTTACTGGTTTGTGTCAAACTCTCCCGTTCCAGCTGTCTTTTTAAAACCAATTTTTTTAATCAACCTGATATTTCAAATCTGTCCAACCCACACTTAAACCCGCTGGCAGTTTTCAGTGACATTTTGATGAATGCAAACCTCATGTCTGCGCTGCACAGCCCCCCGCCAAGCGCTGAGAAACCTTCTTGTGAATGACGAGACCACGCAGAGCCTCCGGGCATCTTGGGAGCTGGACGACCCCCGTGTGGGGAGCTACAGGCTGTCCTACGCCAGCCTCGGAGCCGATCGCGGAGAGGAGACGGTCAGTTTATTAAGCTGAGTCGGTAAATGTGCTAAATGCATATTCACGCTCCTGAATTTGTATTTAACAATTTGGACATTTTCATTTCAAGCCTTCTAAAGTTTGTTCTTCTCACTTCTGAAAGGCTAGTCAACTAAAGATGGAGTAGCACTAACAAACCCTCACACACACACACACACACACACACACACACACACATACACAATAATGATTTTGGGGGAAAAAACAGTTAACCCTTCTCACCCCTATGTTCACAACATATTGCTTTTTACACATCACAAACTGTTGTGTATATTGATTTTACAGGACAGACAACAACGCTGCTTTTTCACAGACTCAGGAGTGGCCGGTTGTGGTGATCATTTACTCCCATCAGAAAACCAGTTACACGTTTAGTGCCGGTCCACTTGGCCTCTCCAATCCCACATCGCCGAGACACACATCCACTCTCAACAGGCGACTCCCTCCCCTCCATCTGTTCCTCCAATCCGACGTTGCCTCCCTCTGCTCTCATCAACAGCTTTTACTTTCATCCCTTTCACACTTTTTTTCCTTCTCGTTTTAATTTCCCGCTGTGGCGTCAGCGCCGCACAAGATGGAGAGGCCTGACCAAGCCGGAGGACATGCCATTTTCTTTTCAGAAGCCATTTACCTCGCTGGCTTCGGAGAAGGGTCGCAGTGGAGAGACGAATAAAAGAAACAAGTAGGGGTGGATGGGGAAACATTTGCTAAACACAAGTGGGACAAGGGCTTAAGCCTGACACATAATTGTGTCAGGGTGTCTCTTTTGGGAAGTTTAAGCGACTCTGGGCAAGCGCGATGCTCGTGTCGTGCGTCACGTACAACACTTTTATGGTGATGTCGTGGGATTAATTCCCACTCAATTCCCTCTTCTCCATCGAGCTGCTGTTGTCGTCCGCCTTTCACCTTAAGTAAGCACCAGCGCTTGCTGTGATCCTCAACTGGACATCCAGCAGAAAATTGATGACTGGATTAGCACACGTGACAGCAGTGGCAAGTGTTTACCGCAACTTGGGCCAACAGTTATTTATTATGCACAGATGTTATCATGATGAGAATTTCCCCTGGACAGTACTGTTAAAGTGTATGGACATTTTTTAATTGAAAGCTTAAATTACCAGTATGAAATCTGGGCGTTTATTGACGCATGTTGTATTTGAAGATGCCGTTTCATTTTGCTTGGACGACGATACCGTTCGACAACTTTTACCCACGCATCAAGCATAAGCGTGTCAGCTCGTTTGAAAAAAAAAAACCAAACAAACTATGAGCTAGTTTGTTTTTGGACATGTGAACTGAGTTCAAAATTGAGAATTATAAACTCTGTTTTAAAAACAAATGTAATCCTTTTTTTCCAATATCGTGCAGCCCTAATCTGCGCGGTCTCACTCAAAGAAAGCTGTGAATGAGTCTGTTGTATGAATGGCAACAGGTGGAGCCACAGGTCAATTGGACCTTCTGCCATCCAGTGGAAGAGAACTAGATTGTTCTGCCTGTCACTATATGTTGCCGGCGTTGATGGATAGATCCATTATTTGGAGTAAATAAATCATACTTTTTGGACATATTCACTGAAATTGAATAATTCCCACACAGCTGATGATCTCTCATGACACAGCTGTGGCATTGGGAATCACTAGTCGAGTCTACCCGTCTTCTTCTCCATCTTCACAGCTTTTACCATTCCTGACTCCGACTCTCCCTATTTATCCGGGCTTGGGACTGGCACTGAGTTGGGCTGGCTCCCCCCTCAGAGTCCAAGTTAATGTCTAGTCCGCCACGGGGTTTTGAAAACGGCACATCACGTTTCTTTGCGCTAGCACAGAGCCTGTAAAATGATGGAAAGCTCCAGAACAAGAGACCTTAAAGTTAACCTTGAGAGGACTTTTTTTTTTTCCATTACCTGCCGTCGTCAATCTCAGAGAGTCATCATCACTCAATATCGGTCTTGATTCATATTCACATCATCTCTCGACAAGATCACAGCCATCATGTTACTTTCTCACTATTTGAAGTTGCTGAAATACTAGACCACCAATTTATTTGGCGGAAACAAGCACATTCAAATGCTGGAGGAGAACCAACTTCAACACCAATACCCGACTTTAATTGCTCCGTCTCTCTTTTGGTCTCATCTGACTTTATTGACTGAGCTGCAGTGAGCAGAATTGCTGAACAGTTGTGCTTAAATCCCTTAAATTACACGTAGATTTCTACAATCTGGCATCAAATGAACCTTGTCTTTCCCTCCAAATTTGTAATAATATACAGTACATATCTGCAATAATGTGTGATATCTTTTCATTTACATGGTATGTTTTTTGTACTGTCCCTTATTCGTGTAATGTGAAACTTGACTGCCGCTTTGTGTGTGTGTGCGTGTGTGTTTAGGTGTTAGTTCCTGGTAGACAGAAAAGTGTGCTGCTCGAGTCCTTACTTCCTGACACTCAGTACAAAGTAACTGTCACACCAGTTTACACCGATGGGGACGTTGGCATCAGCGTGTCCGCACAGGGGACCACATGTAAGTCGCACACGCACGCCCACGCAAAACAAAAACTAAATCATTTTTGTCCATTTTTTTTTTTTTGTCAACATGTCTTAATGGAAGGTTACAGATGAGGAAGGCAAATCCATTTTTTCCATCCATGTCCATGAAATAAAATTTAAACGAAGCGTATGACAAACACTGATGCCTTCTTAATTGTCTTAATGAGGTCCATTCATAATTACAGCAGTTCCTTTCATTAAAGAAGCACTGCTCCCATCCTTATTGATTACCTCAACTATTCTCATGAGAAATACTGATTGCCTCGTTAAACAGGGAGAAGGAATGCTGGATATGATACAGTATGTCATCATCTTATATTAAGGCTGGCCTTATTGCAAATAAAAACCTTTGAGCCTACAAGCAGCGTCGTAATAAATCAGACCTCAGACACACAAGTACGAACAGCATGATCATTTCGTGTAGAGATGAAACTTTCTTTGCAAATAAATTATTCAGGAAATCAACATATTAAACCAACTCTAGAACCTGAACAAAACATTTTTTTAACTGTGTCTTTTGCTGCATTTGCAATTTAAAACATGTATAGAGTGTTCCACCGCGCCATAACAACAAATCGACCGTGCCTTATTTTTTATATTGTCGCCTCCAAAATGAGGAACATAAATTATTGATTATATGAAGCCACTCTCACTCAGCCACAACCTCGATACATTTTTGATACTGGAGATGCAAAATAGTTTAAGATGCGTGCAATATACCAAACGCTGTTCACTGATGTGTTTCTTTTTTATGCTTTTTTAAAAAAATATATATAATAATGGACATATTAATTGTTGGGAAATTCTGTGACTGAATATTTTTAAAAAGTCCCAATGGGAGAAAATGAGCCTCTCCAGTAATCATTAACTTTCAATTTCAATTATGTCAGAATGTTCACGTAATTAATGAGATAATTGTACAACCCCAATTCCAATGAAGTTGGGACATTGTGTTAAACATAAATAAAAACAGTATACAATGATTTGCAAATCATGTTTGACCTATATTTAATTAAATATACCACAAAGACAAGATATTTAATGTTCAAACTGATAAACTTTATTGTTTTAGCAAATAATCATTAACTTATAATTTTATGGATGCAACACGTTCCAAAAAAGCTGGGACAGGGTCGTGTTTACCACTGTGTTACATCACCTTTTCTTTTAACAACATTCAATAAACGTTCGGGAACTGAGGACACTAATTGTTGAAACTTTGTTGGTGGAATTCTTTCCCATTCTTGCTTGATGTACAGCTTCAGCCGTTCAACAGTCCGGGGTCTCCGTTGTCGTATTTCACGCTTCGTAATCAGAATCAGAATCATCTTTATTTGCCAAGTATGTCCAAAAACACACAAGGAATTTGTCTCCGGTAGTTGGAGCCGCTCTAGTACAACAGACAACAGTCAATTTACAGAACACTTTGGGGACATAAAGACATTGACAAAAAACAATTGTGCAAAAAGATGCAGAGTCCTCTAGCAGAGTCTAATGTGCCACACATTTTCAATGGGAGACAGGTCTGGACTGCAGGCAGGCCAGTCTAGTAGCCGCACTCTTTTACTACAAAGCCACGCTGTTGTAACACGAGCAGAATGTGGTTTGGCATTGTCTTGCTGAAGTAAGCAGGGGCGTCCATGAAAAAGATGTTGCTTGGATGGCAGCATATGTTTCTCCATAACCTGTATGTACCTTTCAGCATTAATGGTGGCTTCACAGAAGTGTAAGTTACCCATGCCAATGGCACTAACACAGCCCCATACCATCACAGATGCTGGCTTTTGAACTTTGCGTCCATAACGGTCCGGATGGTTCTTTTCCTCTTTGGCCCGGAGGACACGATGTCCACAATTTCCAAAAACAATTTGAAATGTGGACTCGTCGGGCCACAGAACACTTTTTCAGTTTGCATCAGTCCATCTTAGATGAGCTCGGGCCCAGAGAAGCCGGCGGCGTTGTTGATAAATTACTTTTGCTTTGCATAGTAGAGCTTCAAGTTGCACTTACGGCTGTAGCGCCGAACTGTATCTACTGACATTGGTTTTTTGAAGTGTTCCTGAGCCCATGTGGTGATATCCTTTACACATCCATGTCGGTTTTTGATGCAGTGCCGCCTGAGGGATCGAAGGTCACGGGCATTCAATGTTGGTTTTCGGCCTTGTCGCTTACAAGCAGGGATTTCTCCAGATTCTCTGAACCTTTTGATGATATTATGGACCGTAGATGATGAAATCCCTAAATTCCTTGCAATTGTACATTCAGGGAACATTGTCCTTAAACTGTTCGACTATTTTCTCACGCACTTGTTCACAAGGAGGTGAACCTCGCCCCATTTTTACTTGTGAATGACTGAGCAATCCAGGGAAGCTCCTTTTATACCCAATCATGGCACCCACCTGTTCCCAATTAGCCTGTTCTCACTCTTTTTTGCCACCTGTCCCAGCTTTTTTTGGAACTTGTTGCAGCCATAAAATTCTAAGTTAATGATTATTTGCTAAAAACAATTAAGCTTATCAGTTTGAACATTAAATATCTTGTCTTTGTAGTGTATTCGATTAAATGTAGGTTGAACGTGATTTTCAAATCATTGTATTCAGTTTTTTTTTTTATATTTAACACAACCTTCCCAACTTCATTGGAATTGGGGTTGTACATTTAGGTGTACCGGATTTATTATGTGTTGAATATTCTTTTGAATGAATTTGTTTATTTATTTTGGCCCAGTGCCGCTCTTGTCTCCTGAAAACCTTCGTATATCCGAGGAGTGGTACAACCGCTTGAGGGTCACCTGGGACCCTCCGCAGTCTGCTGCCATGGGTTTCAAGATCCTTTACCAACCGGTCTATGGTAGGTACACTCACTAAGAGACAAAAATGCATTACAACAAATACGCAAACCTAAAATTAACAAAAGGTTCCTTTGACTCACTGCAGACTGAGTATACAAACATTTTACAGCTGGAGAGTAAACCATTTTGTTTTTCATGACTGGTTTCATTCCCCACAAGAATGTTATGTGTCTTAAATTAGACATTTATTGCCTTAAAACATTTGCTTTTTACTCTCCTCTTGCTTCTTGACCGCTAACTGTTTCATGAGTCCATTACAGTTGCTCATGTTTCCATATCTGCTTGCTGTCATCTCAACACAACAACCGCTTCGCCTCAAACCCAGAGTCCACATGAATGTGATTTTAGGAATTAATGTGAAGTCTAGTTGGTTAGCACATGCGCGCACGAAGAGTCTGCTTTTTATTGTCAGTGGTGTTGTACAAAGATGAATGCTGCTCCTCCTGTTTTTCCTGCTTTTTTGTTTTGTTTTAAACATTTTCTGCAACACATTTTTGTGTTATTGT
The DNA here is from genome assembly GCF_024500275.1 of Phycodurus eques. Taxonomy (NCBI): domain Eukaryota; kingdom Metazoa; phylum Chordata; class Actinopteri; order Syngnathiformes; family Syngnathidae; genus Phycodurus; species Phycodurus eques. Next base: position 29,588,359 of record NC_084528.1, on the reverse strand, counting down.
CCTCTTTAGAAGCAGTTTGTGTTTGTGCTTTGACTCAGGTCAGGTGTCAAACAGTTAATGCAATTTAAAACCTATAAGACCAGAGTAGGACTCGACTAAGTGGCAATTTGCAAAAGTCTTCCCAAATGTTAATACGCCTGTAATGGTCTTGGCGTGTTTTGTTTATGTGGGAGAAATGAACTTTAATGTATTTGGTAACACAAATGCAGAGTTCTCATTTGAACACAGCTCGAGATGCACTGGCTTCAAATTCTGCTACGTCAAAAAGACGCTTCAAATACAATTTATCAGAACTTTGCAAGGACTGCTGTAAGCACTCATTTCATGGAACCACATCTACAAATTATTATCAGTCTCAATTATTAAGTGGATGGAAATAGCAGAAAAGTTGTTGACTCTATGCGTGTGTATGTCTAGCTCCCTCAGTACCAGGGAGCGTTTCGGAGATGACCGTGCGTGAAGACGTCAACTCGGTTCTCCTCCCGAATCTGCAAAGTGGGACAGAGTACAGCGTTCAAGTGACCGCATCCTACCCATCGGGACAAAGTGAACCATTGCTAGTGAACGCTAAGACATGTGAGCATGTATCAGGTTTTATTTAATGATGTTTGTTAGCTAACCGTAGTCACGTTTATAAAAAAAAAAAAAAAAAAAAAAAAAGTAAAAAAAAAAATGTCCTTGGCCATACAGAAGACAACCCTGTGTGTTGCATTAAATTGAAATGGAATCCATCTTGCAGTTAGTTTGATGGGGCAAAAGGTTAATGATAACAGTGTGGTTAAAATGAGATCTCAAATTGAATTCCTAAGCTTTAATGGGACGTTGCTGTCAGGTTAAGTATTTCTTGCAATTTTGTGGGAAGGACAGTGTGACTGTTAGAGTGAGGACAGAGAGGAAGCAATAACAGCGAAGGCAGAAGTACAACATGCATATTAAAGGCTCATATTTCCATTGAGACTCCAGCAAAGACGGACGACAGAACAATATTGATCTATCCCTGTCAGATGGAAGAAACCATTTTTTAAGCTATAGATTTGTTTTCAGCGAGTGCACAAGGCTAAAGTGACTTCACGCCTCACACATTTTAAGCACAGATTTAGAGGTAGGTGGTTTTATATGACAACAACAAAAGGGAAATAAGTAACATACCGGGAAAGTTACAATGTTTCCTTTGTTAACTAACAATTTGTCCTGCAAGGACAATATACAAAACCACTCAAATGACAAATTATCCACTTGTTGTCTTGATGTTTTGTCACCGCAGTGAGCAATAACGGGTATGGAAATGAAATTCTTTTTTTTTTTTAATAATTTAAAATGACTGAAAAAGCATCAAACACTACGAATAAACCACAACATAAATTGAGTCACTCAACAATAACCAAATGCAATAAAGAAGAAAGGGTTTGCTTTTAATGCATGGATTTTTAAATTCAGTTGTGCTACGATGTTGTTACATCCTCCGTCTGTCCTTTAATAAATCCCCATCGATGATGAGCGATAGATCCTGCATGTCCTTCTGGTTTCTTTGAAGTTCCCATATTTTAATATGCTCTTCAAGGTAACCACAGAAATATATTAATGTTCATTTACCCTTAAATAATACTATTTTTGATGATACTTGTCTGTCCTCTGCGAGCTGTTTTTTTTTCTTTTTTTTTTGTATGCATACAGAATGACATGAATCTCACAAATTGTTACTTTATTAGTTCTGATTCTTTTCATACAAGACTTTTTCGTTTTACTTCAAAACCCAAGTCATCTAACCCACCCTTCAGTGGACCTGGTGGGCGCGAGAGATGGGTTACACCTTGAACAGATCGCTAGTCAATTATCAGCGTGACTCTTTAATGAACAATGAATTATATGAGGGGTGTCAGAGAAGTTCCAGGAGAGAGGTCACAAAATGATTGAGCAAAAAAACAAGTGGACGATGCCCCTCACGTCAAAGATTGCGATCAACGTGACTTTAACTTCGACTTTCTGCCTTCGACAAAAGGGGCGACAAAACACGCAGTTTGTTGTTTGGGTTTTGAAATACGCCCACTTTTCTGACACACCTCGTATAATGTATCCGTTGCAGGAAATTGAAAGGGATACTTTAGACACAAGTTCCACTAGCCATGATTTAACGTCGGTGCTTGTCGTGATTCACGGTAGCATCTTTCTAATGGTAGCAAACGCGCATGCTTGCACCAATAACTCACACATACGAGCAAGCGGAAAGATAATTATTGGTGCCTTGAGTACCGCTGGAGGGAATGAAAATGTTTCCTCATAATTAAGTGTTATGTTGTTTGCATTGAGGTGCCTCTCCTTACTGTATAAAGTGGTTTTAGATGCGTGCATACAAGTATTTGCAAATTCTCCTCAATGTCTGTTCTCCCTTAGCACAAGCTACTCAAATCTCCTCTTTGACATTTTTTGCCTTATTTCCTTTTCGTTTGTTTCAACTTTTTGTTTTTGTCTCGTCCATTCAAAGCTGTCTTTACAGTCGCATACTATTCCCCACTGCGCTAGAGGGTTTTTGTTTAGATTTTTTATTTTTTTTACTTAATTGAGCTCTAAGGTCTTGTTAGACTCTGAGAAGAGTGAGTGACAAATTGGAAAAGTTGATGAAAAGGAATACATTGTTTTGACTCCATAGTTTATGTAGAGCCTACTATCATTGGAAAAGGTTAATTTATTTTATTGTATTTTTTGCTCCAATACAATTGTGAAAATATTTTTGGGCATATGCCTCAAATATGGTGTATGTCTGTGTTTGCTCTTGCATATTGCTAAAATCAATCGTGCTTTCTAATATGCATGATTCACCCTTTTTTTTTCTTTTTTCTGCCATATGCTTACTGCACTAAATATCAACTAGGTGGCATTCGAGCCAAGGCTATTTCTTACCGTTAGCACATTTTGTCAACAAGGGTGGAAGTTGCGAGAGGAAATAAAAGAGAGGCAGGAAGCAGCTCCTCGGAGATTTACTTGCTACCAGTGCTATTTAAGTTGTTTAGGATGTTTTGCATCATGCTCCGTCCTGCCCCATTTCGGGAAAATTCCATTTGATTTGTTACTAACTATAATTGAATTCATTGCTGCACTCAGAGTGACCATTTTGAAATCAGAAAACAGACGTTTATAGCAATACGTTCGTGTTACTTCTTCGCTTGCTCGCACCGCTTGATTTTCACACTCTCACACTGTTCTCAACATTAAGCTCGACCAAGATGTGTAAAAAGATTCCAAAAATCAGGTCATACCTCGTATTAAACGCTGAAGCTTTTTCAGATTACATTCAATTCAATTAAGTTTGTTTTTTGTTTTTGTTTTTTTGCTGAAAAAAGGCCCCAAGGTTAAAAATCCGAAGTGATGATGTGAGCAAACCTCACGTTCGGAAATGATTATTAGTTAGCTCTCATAATTTGGCCATGTCATATTTGGCAGCAGAATGTCATATCAATTCGTGTCTTAACCAATCGATAACCTGTCTGTCGTGTTGTTCATCCTCGTCGTCCCTCTCCAGTGTTCCTGGGTGTCTCTGACTTGACAGTCTCGCAGGTGCGCCACAACAGCATGTGTGCGCAATGGCAGCCTCATCTGCACGCGACCTATTACAGAGTCTCCATCCAATCCACACTCAGTAAGTACAAAAGGATACGTTGCTTTTTGAAGTGTTCAAACTAGTATTCCTGTTGAAATGATATTTTTCAACAGTTTTGACATAACTTTTCCGTCTACTTGTCCAGCAGATGGCTGGACATTCCTATTGAAGCGATTAAATGTGATGCTGACGCATGCGAGTCGAGCCATAAACAGCTGCTTAAACAGCTTTATCTTATTTGTAACATGACGATATTGTACTCTTTTTGTGATCAAAGAAGGGAACACAATAGGGCTGTTAAAAGTTGGAAACAGCAACTACAGTTTGTTCCAGTTTTGTTGCCAGTCTCAATGTTCATTCAGTTGCTTTGAATACGAAAAGCTGTCGCTCTGTGTGGCCTTTGCAAAGTCTGAAGAAAATTGGAAATAGATGAGGAAACAAATCAGTACTTTCCTGCCATTTATTTGCTCCGTTTTATTTTCTCACCTTCCTCGCATGTTTCGTTTTTTTTTTTTCAAATGTCATATGCAAGATATTTGAGGATCACAATCAATGAGAACCTCCACCAAACATGCGGCGGAAAAGGGGAAATCAAAACAAGTCGAGTTGTGTGTGTGTGTGTTCACGGATGGATGTTAAAAAGATACCATGGATTGGAATCACGCAAACACCCAAGCACAAAAAAAGGTTTGGCTTTTGCATGAGTGCGCTTGTTTTTATTTGGTTTTGGGGCATGTCTGCACTGCTTTTATGTGTCAGATATTTGAATGCAATATTTTTGACCGAGTAACCTTCAATGGGTCAGTCTGTAAAAAGTGGAAATGCTTCAATATCTTCACTTAAGTAGCTTACGCTCAGAGATCTTTTCTTTCTTTTTTCAAACATGAAGAAACCTCTCAGATGAACATTTAATGGGATTAAGGGGTATTTTTTTTCTTTTAATCCTTATGGGCCTGTTTGATTGTTTTACCGCAGACAGTCAGCGACAGGAAGTGAGCCAAGGAGGCGGGGCTTCTCGACAGTGCTTCTACGACCTTTTTCCAAGCAGCCAATACGAGATCAGCATTCGCGCGCGGATGCAGGAAATGGAAGGCCCTCCTGTCACCGTCACTGACATGACACGTATGTCGTACATTTTGGCAATAGTTGAAAGAAAAAACACATGGGAACTTCACTTCTCTTTTTTTTGTTCACATTATTTAACAACTTTTACTTTGGTGGACTCACACTCCACATGGACATCCATTACATGTTTAACACATTTGAAGAAGAGCGTATTCTATATACATGTACGTATATATGAGGTGCGTCAGAAAGGTTCCAGAACCGATGTCGTAAAAGATATATTTCAGATCTAAACCGTAAAGTCGCCACGGCCCTCCCGATGTTGTCTTCAAAACGGGTCTCCTTGATGACACACTTGAGTTGGGGAAAGAGGAAAACAACAGCAACGTCGCCTTTGTGAGCAGGCGTGTTGTCATGGTGAAGCAGCCACAAGTTTTCCTCTTCTCGAGGCACAGTTTCAAGTCCCTTTTCCAATCAGCGACACATGGCTGCCTCTCTGCAGCAGTCTCTACGACCTTCGCCATATACAGTATATATATATATATATATATATATATATATATATATTTTTTTTTAATATCCGAGTCTCAGTGAAGACTCTGGCCGCAGCTCACCTGCATCGCGACATGTGCGATGATTCGCACACGATCCTGTTAGGACGCCGAGGATCATCTATCAGTATAAATAAATCTGAATAATTGAAGAGGTCATGTTGCCTTGCGCTGAAAATGAAATGCCTTTGAATGCAGCGTTTCAACAAGACAACAACTCGTAACACACAAGCAAGCGAACAGCATCTCGGTTCCAGTCTAACAAGATTAAGGTTATTGAGTGGCAACCCAACCCGATATTGTTAATATTATATAGGACTTACAATTGTGACACATTTTTCTTGATGATTTGATTAGCCAATCAAATATGCAGTGTTCCTAATGCATTTGCAGGAACAGAAATAAAAGGATGATCAGCATTTTGCAATTTACTCATTTAAGTAAACGTCTGATTCTGAACAGAAATGTACACCTTCAATTATATTGACTTTAAGTGCAGACCTACTTTGTGAATACTATCAATCAAACACTGTTTATGCCTCAGCTAATTTTGCCATCTGTTCTGCTACAATTGAAAAATAAATAAATAAGGGAGCAAATAGATCCTGTTTATTTGCCATTGCATTTAACACAAGATTTGTTCTTGTGTCCAATGTGGTGTACATTTTGTATACCTGTACTTTTTTTTTTTTTTTTTTTAGCTTTTTGACCAAATCTACTCCTTCCTGCCAACTAATCGCTTTGGCTCAGACACATCCCCAACCCAGGGCTTGTTTTTTTTTCCTCTAAAAAAACAGCCTCTGGTCAGACACACACTGGATTGATGGAAATACCTTTGCTGTCCCCGGGTTATGGGGAACAGATGGTAAATATAAACACTTTTTTTTGTCTTTTTACTTGGACTTATAGATGGAGAAAGACTAAAAACAACAACAACAAGATTGCTCTCACACCCGTTGATTGTAAATACGCACACACCCCGTAAAAGCTCATTTACTACTCAGCTATTGGTGCCAAAAAGAGGATTAGGAAACGTTTCAAAGTTTCACAGTTCGTTGTTATCTCTCATTAAGGATTTGTTGCGTGTCTGTGTATGTGTGTGCATTTTTGGCGCGTGCGCCTCCAGTGCCAGCGCCCACGCAGGCTCCGACAGAACCCCCTGCCACGGAACCCCCTCCCACCATCCCGCCTGCCAAAGAAGGTGAGCAAGGAGTCGAACGCTAGCATACTGTACATGCCGTCCATGCTTACGCAGTGTTGCGCTGCTGCTGTCGCACTTAAACACAATGCGGCACTGTTGTTCTTACTTCATGATGACAGTTGTGGCAAGATAGTTCACAGCCGATGGCGTCAATTACGCGTGAAACGTGTATCAAATATGATTTGTCATATGAACACATACATTCCCAAACAATCACATTTCGGAACGAGTGATAAGGATCAACTTCTTTCTGAAAGACAGCATGTAATCTCAGCAAAATTATTATTATTATTTTTTAGAATTGAAGACTCCTTTAATTAGGGTGTGTTATGTGTTATTAAATTAATAAAATAAAATATATGATGCTATTAAAGATATATGATATTAAGAGGTGGATTAAGTGAGTTAAATTAAGGCGGAGGTACCAAAGGCAAGGCCTGCCACGCTCTCACAGTAATATACCGTTTAAGTGCTACTTCGATTAAGTTTTGCATCGCATCAGACCGAAAACAAATTTCCAAACTGATTGACTGAGGAAATAACACAATGCAAGAGAGATGTTTACATTCTATTACTCAAAGCATCGAAAAAGTCATCAATCAATGTACTGCACAGTCTTAAGTAGATGTGACAAAACTGTCAGCAAGAAAGCACTTTTTTTTTTCTTGAAGCTCACTAAATACTCCCAAACACAGTTTGACTTTTAACTCTTTTCCTTTTTACGAGACGCCCGAATGACCAAAACAGATTATTACAACAACAACAAAAATCTGTAACTTGCATTGTTATTTTTGATTTCTTTTGATTGTTGGAGGAGTTGTTGAACTGGGGGGGAACTGGTTTTACATCATTTTTTTTTTTTTTTTTTTTTTGTCGAGTCGCTGACTGAGGTGGAAACTTTACAAGCTGTAAGAATGTTGTTGTTGTTTTTTCTCCCTAATGTCCCATCACATCAATTTCAACACTAAAGAAAAATATCCCTGAAAGGAGACAAAGAAGATTGAAAGGTGAGGACGAAAGGGAGACAGTTTCACAGTATAGAACCGTCACTCGTCCCCCCCCCCCCCACCCACCAAACGTTTCCGCCTCGCCTCGTTCCTGTCTGATAAGCTCAGCTAACAGGCTGACCCGCAACACAAACTCCTCAGACATAATCCGACACGCCTGCTGAGACCTCCGTTGTAATTCGAGTCTACATTTCTGACCTTTGTCGCACTAATGCCTTAAGTCTGGACAAAACCACTTGAAGACAAATAGCCAATACTATGTTTATACTTTGGAAAATACAGACAGCAAAAACACAACTATCAGTGATTGAAAATGACATGGAAATAAAAACAAAATAAGTGAGCCAGGTGAGAAGAGGTTGCGATGTAAGTTTTCCCAGGAGACAATGGGCTTTACATACAAGTACAACGGAATATGAAAACTATGACGGCGAGAATGTGAAAAAAGGATGAACAGGTTCTGGAAATGACAAAAAGTGACTTTCATGAGGACCGGCTAACAAAAGCATCACAGTTCGAGCATGTAAAGCCCCGAGAAGCGCAAAACTCTGCACCTGACCTTTATCTCGACATTTCTGACAAGCGCACTGTACTTCTGACGCTCTGTAAAGTCGAAAAAGGGATTTGTTTCCTTAGAAATAGTACAATAGATTTTTGGGAGGTTTATGTGTTATTGTGGTTCCAAGTAATTGGACCTTCTTTTTGTTCACTCTTGGTGCAGCATTAGAACCTGAACAGAGAGGAAACACATTTCTTTCTTATTTATTCAAAGCATAAAAACATCTTCACAGCAGCAAAGGTTGAATGAAGTTGCAGCCAGGCATCCAACGGCCTAAAAGCATAAAAGCAGAGGAAGTACGAATGCGGCAGTAAAGTATTAGCAATTACAAAAGTCAAATGCGTCGCAACTCCCGTCCCCGAGAGCGCGCTGGCCTCTCCAACTTCTCAACGGCAGGACTCGTCCTCGCGCTTCCACCTCGGCTGAGAAATCGAGGGAGAAGATCCTTCGAGGATGTTGGCGAAATTAGGGTCAACGGACGCTAGAGAAACAGTTTGAAAGAAAAACTACGTTTGTCCGTATCATGTATGTACCGTTATCTGCCGTATGTGTTCGTCCGTGAAGTATGCAAGGAGGCCAAGGCGGATCTGGCGTTCCTGGTTGATGGCTCTTGGTCCATCGGCGACGACAACTTCATGAAGATCACAAATTTCCTGTATAGTACCGTTGGATCGCTGGATCAAATTGGGCCGGATGGCACCCAGGTGAGCTTCGTGACCCTCCCGTCACCTACACCGCGTCCTAAATACACCAGGAGAATTCTCGGTTTTGGTCGAGCGAATTTGACCTCATATGAACCGGATACAGTACAGTACAGTACAGTCATTATTTACAATTAAGTTAGTGAACAATAATTTTATAAGATAAATGCATAAAAATGAAGAATACATTTCAACGAATCAATTTCAGGATTGACCGGTTAAATTCATGCAACAAATATGACAGGAGTCTCGATAATGTAAATGTTCGGTGGGCCGGATTAAGGAACAGCACAAAAAAAGTCTCACGGTATGTGGCCTCGCTTTTCAAGCAGGGGATGATGCCACCCAAAGTATGCGTTGAGGTTCATAACATATTCTTTCTTGCCTCGTGCACAAAGTTATTGTCTGACAGTCGTCTTACAACAAATGGACGCGCACTCACTTCCCCGGGAGTTTGCGATTCTGGGATGAGTAAAGGCTGGCTGCGACTCAATAGTAAATAGGATGCTTAACAGTACTGCCCGAAATTTAAACACACGTTCCCCATCTGTCATAAGCTATTTCATGACATGAAACTGCTTGCATGCCGCCTACATTCCTTTTTACATTCATATGTCTATTTTGTTTTGTTGTTTTCATGAAATATGACAACTAATCAACTGCTCTTTCAGCTAGTTTCCCCTCTTTTTTTGTTGTCATTTTTAAGATAATAGGTAAATAGATAGATTGATAATAATTTGAGTTTGCCGTGAATCATTTTCCTTTACAAAATTCCCATCCTATGTACAATGTTGACGACATCAAATTCAGAGTGACTGTACTGCATATTTCCTTTACAAATGTTCAAACCATCTCACACTCTTGCCACAAACAAGCAATGCAACTTCTACAGTTTTTTATTTTTTATTTTTTAATGTTTTCTTTTTTAACTGAGTTGGTTTCTCCGTTGTGAAATTAGCATAACAACAGTCTGAAGTCACAAAATTGGAAGAACGAGGGCAATTTACAAGGAATGAACATTGCAGCCCAAGAGAGTCTGTTTGTGTTGTTTCTGAAAAGCATTTAAGCATCTCCGCTTATTTGCTGCCACTTTGTTTTCGTCCCCGAGAAGCCTACTTTCCGGCAAGTTCATTCCAAATGCATTACTCTTTCGAACAAATATCAAGTGATTGCAGCAGCCGTGCCTCGAGGCTATAGGACTACTGGAAAACACAATTATCTTGATCCTTAGCATAAAATCTACCAGGAGGAATACCTTGATTCATGTTGCCAGAGTGCATGCTACAATCTCATCAGCCTCAGAGCGTTTCTTTTGTATCAGGTTCATCAATAATGCCAGGTTGCAGTAGACCCCACCGCACTCCGCGATGTCGCCAGTGCTCGGTTTCTTCATTTGTCACTCCGCAGAGGTGCTTTGCGAAACCCTTTTCTTTCATTTGTGCAGTACAGTATGTGCTGTGAAGCACTTTGCGACCCTTGCGGTGCCCTCCAACCCCGTGGCGGTGGGCTACCGACAGCAAAACACTGGCTGTAATGCGGAGAAACTCGCCAGCGATCGAAAGTGAAAGTCGGCTGCTGTTGGCCACCTTGAGCCAACAGCAGCAACATTAGCAGTCTGGAGGTCATCGTTTCGTCCCTCTCTGCGTACGCCATTTTAGATTTTGCAAATGATATAAATGTGAAATATTTCAGTTATTCTCCGAAATATTTTCCTGTGTAAAGACCACCAGCTTGGGTCAGGGGGGAAAAAAATGTAAATAATTGTTATACCTCATGATACTTTTTTTATTCTCATTACTCACTTAAACAACATGAACTTCCTGTGCGTCAATTTCAAATGGATTGAACAAATTAAAATGTTCTCAGTTTGTCGGGTTCGTATGCTGGCGCAGTTTTAAAAATAAAGCTGGAAATAAGCTTTTCTGGGTGATCATGAGAGGCAAATATTTTGGGAGACAAATCACATATTTTAGGTTTTATAGCACTTGCCAAATCAGCAACTCAACTTTAGTCAAACGTGAAGGGAAAAAAACAAAACAAAACTGAAATGCTGATTTAAAAAGGTGCTGCCGGGCAGGGTTGGTGGGCAGATCAACGAGGAGTGGTTGCCCACAGCGAACAAATTTGGCAGGTCCAAAACTATAAAGTGGGCATAATTAGAAAAATAATAATCAAAACGTCAGAGTTGTCAAAAGCATTTTGACAACATGGATCGCCTCACCCCACTGCCGTACTTTTGAGTAAGAGTCCTTCTGCATCCTTGCCACAGCCAGCTATGAAGTCTCCAAGATTGCCAATAATATTTTTTTCCTCCACTCTTTTCATCATGTTTATAAAAAATGAATTGCGGACAGTAGATGGGTCATTCCAAACGTGGTGCGGCTTGTTCCATACGCCAACTGAGAAGCCTTTTGGCTCACTTTCACATTTCCAAGCGTGAACAATAATTCAATGACCTGAAAGGTAGCGCTACTGAGTGCAAATAATAACAACACCACCATTTAATTTGTTTACATTTAAAACTATAGCACTGAATGGATATTTTGATGATTTTGTACTTTATAGTGTGTTTGGCGCACGTCTTACATGCATCAATTTCTTTGTCCAGGTGGCCATTTGTCAGTTCAGCGATGACGCTCGAACAGAGGTCCAGTTGAGTTCCCATGGCAACAAAGAAGCACTGCTGGAAGCGATTCAGAGAATCAGATACAAGGGAGGAAACACAAAGACAGGTCAGTACATCTTACAGGAGCCTCGCTGTTGATTCGCGGGGGGAAATTTCAGTAAGACGATCGCTTTAGAGCCGCGGTCTGCACGGACGACACGAGGTCCACCGGCAGCCGTTCCGGACCTTGAGTGCTACCGCAGGACGCTCAGCAGCAGATGGACTTTCCCCAGGGGTAATATTAGGTGAGATAGTTGTTGCCAAAGGCAAGGACCAACTGTCACGCTCAACTTTTAAGTTAGTATTACTTTGTTTGGTAAAAAAAAAAAAAAAGGAAATACATGTTTCAATTCAAATCCATCTCAAAAGGACATCTGCTGCTGTAATATAATCAAAACACCAGAAGAGCATTAATGCTGATGGATGTTCAAAAATAAACTTTTGTCCGTCAATTATGACACCATCAATTTCCACAAGCAATCTCTAGAAATTTGTGTAGGAATTGAAATTTCTTTCCGATTGGCCTCATTTCGCAGGATATTTGTTAAAACGCTCACACGCCGGACCCAGGAGAGAGAGTCTGAGGGTGGGAATACTTAACAAGTAGTGTGGATTTTTGAATCTGTTGCAATATTCATCTGAGATTGTCCAGCTCAAGGTGAATGTCGGAAACGTTGATGCGTTGACGAGGTTTTGCACAAAATGCCGGTTGTTGGGAGCATTTTCCGTCCAGGTTTGGATCCGTGACTGTTCAGAGAAAGTGTGCCCTTGTGCTTTTCTGCCAGCTTCAGAGCGGACCTCCTCATCATTTCTATACTCTTGTGCTTTTTCGCTCCACGTGATACCCCCCCCCCTCCCCCCGCCCCCTTTTCTCTTCTTTTGTACAACACGCTGACATTCGCTCTTCATTTGTTTTCCCTTCGGTTTTCATTCCCACCACTTTTTTTTTTTTTTGTATTTGCTGTGCTTTGCTTTTAGGCACTATAGCCAGGTTTCCATTAATCACTCGAACTAACTACTTAATTACTAACTTATTTTGTTATTTCCATGGTCAAGCGCAGGCTCTTGCACAGACATTCTTAGGGGCAGGTGCTCAAGCCCAAAATGGGCACCCATCGCCAAAATTATTCATGCATAAAGGAAAACAAAATAGTATATGGGTTATGTATTTCTTTCTGTTAACACACTCTACACAGTCCATAAAACAACGATTAACAAAGGCGGTAAAAGGAAGCTACAGTGGATATAAAAAAAATACACACCCATGTTCAAATGGCAGATTTTTCTGATATCCAAAATACAAGATACAGTAAAACTATTTTTTTTCAACTATTAGTTAACATATAACCTGTACAACTCAATTGCAAAAAAAAAAAAAAGAAATTAGTAAAAGGAAGTCAAAATAAACAACAGACATAACGTGGTTGCACAAGTGCACACACCCTCTTATAAATGGGGATGTGCCTGTGTTCCCAACTAAGCAATCACATTCAAACTTAATCACTGGGAGTCACCACATAACTACCACCACTCAAAGTGCCTCTGATTAACCGCAAAGAAATCTCAGTTGCTCTAGTGGGCTTTTCCTGACTTTTTTTTGTAGTCGCAGTTTACAGCACAAGCCACAGTTCGCAGAGAGCTTCCGCAGCATCGGAGGTATCTCATTGTTCAAAAGTATTGTGATATTTGTATAGTATTTTCTTCTCTTAATAACTCCAACCTTGCTGTGACCGGCCCTTCTTTTAGAATACGTGTCACATAAAAGAAGAAACAAAACATTGAATCCTTTAATGCTGACTGAAGCGAGGTCTCATGGGGTTCGGCGAGATTACGAGACGTCACGCTTGATGAGGGTTCAGTTTTTTTGTGTCACTTTTAGGCCTATTTCTCCTGGAAAGTTTTACTTGATTTCCAACTTGTACGACGGTCGGGGTGTTTTAATTTTGAAGTACGACTGTGTCGTTTGAAAAATGGAAACAGATGTAAGTCTCCATTAAACTACCGAACTACTCAAATGTAGCAGAACATTTACATCACACGTCATTAAAAAAAAGAATTGCTGCCTCTTTTTTGTCCCTTCCTTTGCCAAATTCCCCTGCGTGTTACACTGTGATATTACATTTGTGTGTAGCTCTCAAAGCACTCTTCTCTCATTCAGTCCCCTCTTCTTTGTTCTCAATTGTTCCCTCCACAAGTTCAAGGCACAAATATAATTATATAGTAATGTGCACCATCCATCCCAGAAAATGATCTTCTCATTGCCATGTCCTTATTTCAATTTGCCTTGACTTTGTCTAAATCTCCCTACTTTAACGTTAATACCTTGGGCTCAAAGTTAAAATGCTCCATTTCTCGTTGTCCAAAATGCAAACCTATTGCTTTTTACCCTCAAGCTCCCGGCGTAAATTATATTCAGACCACTCGCTGTGTTTACACTCTCCGAATCTTTAACTAAACACCAGCTTTCTACCTCTTCGACCTTTTTCCTCTGGCAGCGGGGGGCAATTGGCTGCCAACGAGAACCCCCCCCACACACACAGTTGAAATGCTTTCCTATGTTGTCACGATAAATGAGAAGTGAACTTTATCCCCCGATGTCTCGGGATGTTCAGACACACATTGTATGCTTTGAACACCACACAGCATTGCCAGTTACTTTTGTTCATAATCGGTTCATTATTTAACCTTGATTGGTTCAATTAAAGCACACATGGGAACTTCCTGGCCACTTCAGCTCGTGAAGAGTTGAATAACTGCACCTTGTTCACTTCGGGGAGATGTGCGTTAAGTGTTCTGCGTCTCGAATCTTCGAACCTGGGTTGGCGTGTGACAGAGAGGCACACGAACGCCGATGGATTGTCATATTGTACTCGAGTAATTCCCCTAATCCTTGACGCTGCCTGGCTGCTCCATACGTGAAGACGGAGAAGAATTTGTGTCAGTTGGTTACGCAGGCGTGTCAAAGTTGCTGAATGGCTGACAGTACGGAGAGAGTGTCATTTGTAATTGTATTTAAGGGTTAGCATTAGAATAGAGAGAAGCTCATTGTTCGTCAACCAATACAAATTTGTCTGGCTTTGACTGAACTTTACCCTTTGTGTACACCATGTGTTATAAATTGACCAAAGCTAAAGGTACGCGCCTTAAATGTGTTTGTTTTATAATGCAAAACTAGGATCTCACGAAGGAAAAGGAACCATATATCACTGATGACTTCACCCCCCCCAAAAAAAGTGCCAAGTATGTCTATTCTTTGTTAGAAACTGGCAAACAAACAAACGTAAGCTCCTTGGCAGAGGTAAAAATAACCTTCTACACGAGAGAACAAAGGTTTGTGAGGCGGCGAGGCTTTGCGGGCTAAAACAGGAGGAGATTATTTCAAGTATTTTTATCTTTCACATCCCCGCTGATGGTGAGACAAATGCTTTCATAAAAGGAGCCCAATCCGTGCTGACAGGGTTGACTAAGCACGCACAGAGTAGCGGATCGCTGGTTCATTGTGCTACTGGACCACAATTCTCTGGCATATTTAAATATTTCGGTGTGATTGACTGCAACTGTGTCCTCTTTTTTTTGGGTTGTTGTTGTTTCTTAAATGTGTTTTCTTTCCGGACTCTTTTCATATACCACGGTTCCACCTCCGAGTTCCCGGGCCTCCCGTCTCGCCCATACTGGAGACGATACATTTCAGATATGGCTGACCTGCGGACACGCTGTGTTGTGTTATTTTATATTGCAATTCAAATGTTCTATATCGCAAACACGTTGACTATGAGATTTGCAATGTTAAGCCTTTGTTTGACACAAAAATGTAGTTGCTTGCTTTATAAAGGGCTGAATTCGAATTTATATTAAAATCCAAGTTGGGGGATGTGTCTGTCACTTTCAGCTTCTGGAGCCTGGAAAAAAATAATCATAATCATAAATAAAACACGAAAGAATAATTGTGGTGGTGTTGGATTGAGTCCATTCCAGCTCTGCCGCCATTAATAACCCAGACAAGACAGCGAAGAACAGAAGAAGGATGTGAAAATAAAATCTTAATTGACGGGCGCGCGTCTGAGAATAGATGGCGGCGATTGGCCACGTCATTCTCAAAAGGTCAAGTGCAGCGTCGCAAGCTATAAAAAATAATCTGAATGGATAAGCGAGAAGCTCCAACATATTGTGCGGTGGCGATAATGAACTGATCAATCGCGGCTAAGGGACAGATTCATGATCAGTGTCGCTTGCCATTAACCGCCACTTTATGGCGACTCGATTGACATTGAATAACAATAAACAAAAGGCCTGATGTGTTACAGATGTATGTATTCACAATGGTTCCTTTCAGAGGTTAGTTAGTTGTTTGGTAACAAAAACAATATATA
This sequence comes from Phycodurus eques, assembly GCF_024500275.1. Classification (NCBI taxonomy): domain Eukaryota; kingdom Metazoa; phylum Chordata; class Actinopteri; order Syngnathiformes; family Syngnathidae; genus Phycodurus; species Phycodurus eques. The sequence goes on along the minus strand of NC_084528.1, from coordinate 29,572,645 downwards.
TCAACTATTTACAAGCTCAAATCCCACATGATTGAAAAATTGCATTTTAGCATCGTCTCATGAATACAGTTTTTATTTTTTGTCTTATGGGAGGGTCTTTGAACCTACCCAAGATGCCCGCATGCATTTTATTGACTGATTAAATCCATTCAAGTTTACCGTGAATCACCTTTTTTAAAAGTTCATCAACTTTCAACCTTTGTGACATTTCTGTCTCCTGGTTATTCTTATCTGTAAACATTAGGAGCTCATTTAAATTCACTTATTCTAAATGCTAATGGGGATGCTGCCCTTAGCTTGGCTGGCTGCAGAGTTTTCTAGGTCTCTCATTTACATGCATAAGTTTTGGCCTTCATAGTGTATTTCATTTTTTGTGTGCATTGAATGAAAGTGGGTTTTTTTTTTTTAAATTGTGACTATATTACAATGGTAGGGCGATTCAAGCACATTGATCAAACGTTTTAGTTAACTTATATAATGTTCTCGTACACTGTGTAATTAACAGCAGTTTATAACAAGTGCTGACTTCTAAGATGTGCGCACATGATTTAGTCATGTAAGGCAGGTAAACGAATATGGATGAGCATGGTGAAAGGGACATTTTTGTTACTATCAGTATTAATTTAGATTCTTGTTGTTGTTGTTGTTGTTTAAATCAGGTCGAGCCATTAAGCATGTGAAGGAGTCAATTTTCAACTCTGATGTCGGAGCCAGGAGGGGGGTACCCAAAGTTCTGGTTGTCCTCACCGACGGCCGTTCGCAGGATGATGTCAATAAAGTGTCCAAGGAAATGCAGATGGAGGGTTTGTAGCCTGTTACACACCCAAAGAAAGTAACTAGGGGTGGGACAACAATAGCATTGCAATATTTTGCAAACACTAATTGGCAAAGCAATCACGATAAAGGATGATGTGCTAATTGGTATGTGATGATATCTAGGTGAGGAAAAGATAGACGGAAAAAGACTGTGAATATGTCATTTTTAAAAGCAACACATGCACCAGTTACTGGGCCTGCTTAGCAGCAGAAATCTGAGCGCTCGTGCTACCAAACAAAACACTTTTGTCCCACCCCAAGAATGTAACTGTTTGCTTGTACTGGGGATATGAACGGCATTTGCTGGAGTTCTTGTGTTTGTTGTGCGTTGCTATCTACAACAAGTCAGAATCCAAAGTATGTAGACAATTCTTTGCATCGGCGTGGTTTTGTTGACTTTCAATTCATGTATGGCATCTACAGAAGCTTATTATCCACAATCAGAATCTTCAGCCTGGTGAGAAAACCATCGGTCTCATTTATTGAACGTCGTTCCCAGGCTACATCATTTTTGCAATCGGCTTTGCGGATGCAGATTACGGGGAACTCGTCAACATCGCCAGCAAGCCTAGCGACAGACACGTCTTCTTCGTAGACGATTTGGATGCTGTGAAGAAAATCGAGGAGCACCTCATTACCTTCGTCTGCGAGGCAGCCACTGCCAGTAAGTAAGCCCATATAGAAAACATAAGAGAAGTGCAGTAAGTATAAGGATCTAACTAACTCACTCGTTTCTCACATTCAGCTTGTCCGTCAATTCTGATGAGTGGAAACAGCGTGGCAGGTAAGAGGTTAAATTAAGAGGGAATCATTCCCAAAATGATCTTAAACATGCGCAGGAGGCTGTGATGAGGATTTGTCTCCTGCAGGTTTTCAAATGATGGAGAAGTTTGGTTTGGTGGAGAAGGAGTACAGCAACATATCTGGAGTTTCTCTGGAGCCGGGCTCGTTCAACAGCTTCCCCTGTTACAGGTTGCACCGTGACGCGCTGCTGTCGCAGCCCACCAAGTGAGTCAGGAGGGGGGGGGAATAAAAAATTATAGCGGTCAGGATTGTTATGAATTGGACTTCATTGGTCAACTTATAGCATTTTTTTTTTTCTATTTGAAACAAACTGAAATCACCAGGGTATTTTCATAGTCTCCCCCCCCCCCAAAAAAAAAAAAAAACACTCAATGTCATCAGCAAGTGGTTCAGGTTCACCTTGTGTTGTACTGCTATTGTTTTGGCCAATCAGACATAGTAGAAGAGTAGAAGAGGACCAGGTTAAGTCTTTTAAATCAGATTGTTATACGGACATAAAAACTGACTTCCTTTAACTTATTTTATTTTTGGTTTACTTTTAAAAGATTCCTTTGGGTTAGGTTTTAAAGGGCTTTTTGTGCAAACACCCTGTAGGTAAACCAACACTAAGTTAATGAGGGGCTCAGTTGTTGTTGTTGTTTTTTTCTTTTGCTTTCACACTGCTGGTTCATTTGAAAGAGGAATGAATTCTTTTTTTTTTTTGGGTCCAATTCAGATCTGACTCGATTGGAAGTAATAAATTTGAAAACTGTTGGTTCAGATTTCAAGGGCTAATGTAAACAAAGCTAAGGCAAAGACGTATGTAGTTACTGTACAATAAATTCAACTAGATGCGCTTAAAATGTAGCGGAAACCTTCAAGTGCAAACCGAAGTATTCTGTCTGTGGTGTTGTCGGAGTTTTTCGTCAGCTAGCTTTAAATGTAGCCTCCTTAACTGGGCGCGTTCAGTTTTTCAAAAGTGGCACTGACAAGAGTGCTGAAAAGTAGAAGCTGAAATCTTTTGAACCTCAAGTGCTCAGAGGTGCACCCCCCCCCCCCAAAGAAAAAAGAAAAAGAAAACAAGTTTGATTCTCTGATGAAAAGAAGGTGCCACTATGAGACAGTTGGAGGCAGCCAAACACTTCGTAAAATCTCGCAGCCAAGCAACAAAGAGACTTGGAAAAGACACTTAGTGGGTACATGCCTTTAGGGCACAGTTAACTCATTTTCTGTGTTTTGTGAACGTGTGCATGTGTGTGTGTGTGTGTGTGTGTGTGTGCGTGTGTGTGTCTGCCCGCTCTTGCACGTGCGTACCAGGTACCTTCATCCTGTCGGTTTACCATCTGACTACACCATCTCTATGATGATCCGCCTTCTTCCCGAGACTCCACAGGAGCCCTTTGCATTGTGGGAAATCCTCGATAAGGACACCGAGCCATTGGTGGGACTCATCTTGGACTGTGGGTTTATTTCAACCTATGTTGCTTCTTCGTCTTGTCATTGTCTCAATCTGCGGATTTGTGGTCACTTCTGCAGTTTCAGCACCGCAAGATGAATCCTGCACGACGCTGCAGTTTTAGTAACGGAGAAAATGTCTTTTTAAACATACTGAGCTAACTTCCGCTATGTTAAGGGCAAAAGAAAGAAATAATTACTTCCTACAGTGAGCTGTGAGACCGTCTGGGGAGAGTGAACAAGTCTCACTTTGTTAATAAGGATGGATATCAAAAAGGGATTTACACACAAAGGTTGTAAGCGAACTTGTGTATTGGAATCAGCTCTCTGTATGATGCACCACTACAAAGTACTACACTGTTCCAATGCTGTTCAAACCTTGCCACAAATAGCAAAAATCCACAAGAAATGGTGCCCCCCCCCCCCCCCCCCCCCCCCCAAGAAAAACATTTTTTTTTTTCCCCCCCTTATAGATGCCACAAATGGCAGCAAAGCCCTATTTTCGATTAGACAAGGCTATGGCCTGACTAAATAAAGTGGCTCCGCCCACATAAACATAATTTCCTGGCACAAGAAGGCATCAAAGCAATATTTTTATACTTGCACATAACTGCGAGTTTTCCAGTAAATAACCGAGCATCGGTTCACCCCCCAAAAAAAGCAAATGGGGGTGTTGAAAATGTGTAGGGGTTCACTCTACCACAATAATCAACATATTGCTAAATGCATGTGTCTGTATGATGATACATTATTATTATTATTATTATTATTATTATTATGGTTTAATCTTCATCTCTACTACTCTCCCAAAGGCTCCGGGAAGAGTTTGACGTTCTTCAACTATGACTACAAAGGAGACTTTCAGACTGTCACCTTTCAAGGAACTCAAATAAAAAAAGTTTTCCATGGCAGTTTCCATAAGGTTAGTGTTTCTACTTTAAATGAATTATTGATGGTGTTTAAAAAAAAATTTTTTTTTTAATCTTTTAAGTATCCATTTAAAAAAGAAAAACTTTCACATCTTTATTCCATCCTGATATTTCAGAGTGTCTCATTGTGATTTCCAAGTTGTCATTTTAACAGCACCGGCAAAGTATTTTCAACGTCTATTCAAATCTGCTACAAACAAAACACATACAGACAAAAAAAAAAAGAGGCAGGGAGAAGACTCGTGCTTAAAATAAAGAAAATGTGGATGGATTTATTTTTATTTTAACACAAAAGATGGATCCAGCGAAAAGTGAATTGTCAAATGCACATTTAATAATAGTGAATAGTCTCACCGAAACATACAGTATGATGACGTATGAAAGGATGAAGTTGTGCAGTATAGATTGTGGAACTATACACATATACAACCAACATATTACAATCCCTAAGTAATACCTTGCAATAAAAAAAAAAATTAAAAGTGAGCCGGGCGCTGCAGAATTGTTATATTTGCCTTGGAGGCTCTTCATTTAACAGTCAATAACAATATCTAATAGTGATAGTCAGGTTTTAGTGATTATCAGTTTGCTGATAATATATATCTTATCATTAATGTCCATCGGCAAAAAAAAAAAAAAATTGGCTGCTTCGTAGTACAAAATGGATGTTAATCAACCTGGTGGTTGATCCACATCATGGACAACATTATCAAGTCAAATTTAGTTTGCTGAAATTTAGCAAATTTACTTTGCTGAAAAATAATTTCTTGTCCATGAATCTGCCTTCATTTGTGATATTTCAGTATTTGGTCTTCCAAGCTCAATATTAGTTAAATTATACAAGGTTACAACTTGAATTTAACTAACTGGATGCCCGCGTTTTTGCAGTGACTTGCATGACCGATTACGCATCAATCCATCTTTTTCAGCTTTAGGCAACGAGTGAAGAGACTCAGAATGTTTGACTAATTTGTCATTAAAAGGTGTTTTTTTTTTTTTCTCAGAGACTCTCGCGGTGTCGAATTCATTTTGGTTATGATTTTTACATTGTATGGAATGGCAGTGGCTCGTCTGTGAGGAATCGAGCTTTGTGGGCGGAAGGTCGCAGTTTGAGTCCTGCTGTGGACAAAAAGAAATGACATGGTCTGCTCCTCTGTGTGGTGTGCAACAAAGATTTAGAAAGAGTTGAAATGAAATGTACCATTGAGGAGTCCAAATGAATATAATACATTTAAAAAAGAATTTGCTTGTTAAATCCTCCAGACTCCTGAACAACATCAATTTGTTCTGGTGTGACATCAACCGTGAAAAGAAAAAAAAAAAAAAAAGGCTTCACAATAAACTGCATATATTTCAAAAAAACTTATATCAGATAAACTTTGTAGCTTTTTGCGCAGATGATGTTTCTTTGTTTTTCCCTCTTTGGTGTTTGTTTAGCTGTGTTTGTGCTCTTTGATGATAACAATCACTTGATAACTCTGTGTTATGGATTCTCGCTCTCTCAGTACAACAGAGTGAATACATTTTGCCCGTTCCCTCCCCTAAATGGTATGTGCAATATGACTGATAATGCATCACTCTCAGCAGAAGAAGCAAAAGCAATTTGTCTCATGTCTAGAAAATGAGAAGTCAGACAAAAACAAACGAGGTGCCTTACAAACACCAAATGATGCCGTTGATATTTGAGACCGAATAATCACCAAACACAAACATTTTTTACTTTTTCTCTTTTATTTATTTGTTTTCAACCCCCATTTAAACTTTTACGTAATCATAGTTATTTATTTTCAACCCGCAGTCTTGTGGTGAATGTCATCAGGATCAACATGACCAAAGATTTTAACATCAAACCACCAAAAAGAGTTTGTTGCTATCAAATCCACGTTTTATTCATCAATTGATGAATAAAAAAAAGAAAAAAAAAGAAATCATTTTGTTGGGTAGTTGAATTTGTTGTTTACTTTTGTAAGTTTCATCTCTTAGCAATTGCTAGAATGACTGGATTGTTTTTTGTACTGTCCTATTTTGATGACCGGCCTAATATGTTGAATGGTCCTCTCTGTTTAGCTGCATGTAACCATCAGTAAGACGGCAGTGACGGTGGTGTTGGACTGCGCCCTTGTCGGAGAAAAAGCCATCAGTGCAGCCGGGAACATCACCACGGAGGGCGTGGAGATCCTGGGTCGCACGGTGCGGTCTCGAGGCAGACGGGACAGTTCTGCTCCGGTCAGTATGAAGTCCTGGGTGACCTACTTGTCTTCCACTGACAAGGCATGACAGTAAATACGACATGTTTGTAACTTCTCTGACAATGATTAGCAAGTTATAGCATGAAAGCATCCGCAAAAGCTTCGGAAGGTTTTGAAACTCGCAAGAAGCATAGAAGTTGACGCAAATGATTTGCTTTCGCGGGCCACATAATATGACATGGCGGGCCAGATGTGGCCCCCGGGCCTTGCGTTTGACACCTGCGGTTCAACAGAATACAAACAGTGCAGTGATACAATGAAGTGCGTGCGCGTGTATAAAAGTGTAGCCGTAGAACGAGTCCATGAATTGCCGTGCTCGACACGTCAAGTCTCACAGGTAACGCTGAAGGGCGTGGGCGGTGACAACCCGAGTGCTGCTTGGAACGTGCCGAGCAACAGCATTTCTCCAATAGGCGAAGGAGGACAAGTGGACTTTCTATCCACTTAACATCTCACCGCCCAATAACCCTTAGCTGTCCCCCATGCTCACATGACATCGCTTCAAGATGTCTGGATGTCTCTGAGGCCATAAAAGCCTGACCACGCTGAGTATAGCGTTACGTGTGTGTCTTTTCAGTTTCAGCTCCAGATGTTTGATATCATCTGCAGTACATCGTGGGCAAGCAGGGATAAGTGTTGTGAACTGCCAGCTTTGGTAAGAACACACCAACACAAGTGCACACACACACACACGCACTCTAGTCATCTCTGAATGGGCAGTCATTTGGTGGATGTCACAGGCTCAAATTATCAGAGCCCTAATTGCGCTTGCGATCAATTTGAGTGACGATAAACCCACAATGACCAAAATAAAATTAGATCCAAATGACTCGGAACCAGTTTGAATGGCGACGGCCGCTGGCGGAGCTGCACCGGCGTGTAACAGCACCTGCGCTAATTTCATTTATAAAATCGAATTGCAGGCAATGAGCACCTCGAGGATATACAGTATGTTGTGTCCATTTAGCATTATGTTCTCATGTACACACGCGACAGAGGTACTAGTTGCACAATCCAATACAGATTGAATCAAAATCACATATTATGCAAGGTAGTGTCAGTTTGTTGCGTAATTGCTCAGGTCGTTTTCGAAAAAGAAATAGCAATGCGCTTGCTGAAAAGAGTTTTTTTTTTTTTTTTTTTTTCTGTGTCTGCGGAGATTGTCAGTCATCCAGGTCGGGGTAATCCACAAAATCTTAATTGCGGCCACTGGATTCTGATGAAATGACTTTCAGGCTAATGACTTTTACATGAATAAACATGAGAAAAATAACAACCGAGAAATATACTTCGTTTTTCATGATAAAATATGTAATATATGGGCTATATCTACAGTATAATCCTAATGTGTTTATGGGTGTGTTGATGTTGTAGCGAGTTGAGGAGGAGTGCCCGTCGATGCCTCGCGCCTGCACCTGTTTCCAAGACAGCAAGGGACCCCCAGGACCTTCCGGACCTCCTGTGAGTCCCCGTTGTTTCTGTGATTCGGAATTAAGTTTGACTAAAAAGGTCTTGTTGGTCAACTTTTATCTGTTCCTTCTCGTTCTCTTTCAGGTCCATTTTTATTTATTTTATACTCCGTCCATTTGTTCTTGGATCCTAAATTCCCAGGAGCTATTCACTCATTTGCTTATCTAATCAAAAAGTTAGAAACTGAAATTTTGCTTGATTGCAATCTACACGACACTACACATTTCCTTTCCATTTTTTAACGGTTTGCCTTCTGAACATTGATGAAGTCGATTTGCTTGAAATGAATTCCAGACCACACATACAAAGTAACACATAAATTCGCTGATGGCTCCTTGTCCTGATTCTCATTTTTCAATTACTCTTGTCTCTGTTTATCTCCCCGCTCAGTCTTTCTTTTGGCCATATGTCCTGCTTTTTTTCTGCGATTCACTTCCGACTCTCTGAACTACCAATCATTGTGTTGGCACCCCCTCGTTTGAGAGAGTAATGAAATGGTGATTCTGTTCATCACAGACGATTACGATCCGCCACAATTTTCATTCCCGTGCAACCAAGTCAGGTCCACTTTTTCATTTGAGGAATCCACAGCCACATGTCACCGTCGTTCTAATTTTCTTTAATTATGGCTCACTTAAGAAGCCTGTAGTGACTCTCTTTTTTCCCTTTTACTTTATGTCTCCTTTTCACCGGGTTTTTTGGGGGGTTTTTTTTGCCCCGCAGCTTTGAATGGACTGCTTAAATCACAATGTAACGGCGGAATGTGGCCGTCAATGAATGCCACGATGGGATAAATATTTTCAGTGCTACAACAGCACACCAGCCACCGTGCTGTAATGTTTGTCTACCATGTACCAATCCTTATAAAAACACAATATATTGATCTATTGATTTTTTTTTTAATGATAAACGCTTATCTGAGATGATCACAAGGTTGGAGTTTGTAAGTGCTAAGTCATTGTGTAAATAGGTAGCGTGCAACAAATAGAATGTGCTTTCAATCAGTTAGCTTAATGCTAAAACACCATGCAAGATTCCATTGACAAGCTAACAGTTAGCATCAATAGTTAGGGGTTTTAGAAGCGACGGATATCTGAAAACAATTCGTGGATCAACAAATGATAATATAACAATACTCACAGGCATATATTCCCCTGAGTCGCAGAGCAGAGGTACTATTCCTCTTCTATTGTGTCTGCACAACTGAATTATACTGCCTCCTGGTGGCCAAGACGGCCAACGCCAGAAGGAGCAGCACAATGAATTGAATTGAAGCATTAAATGCTAACAGCAAACTTTGTTTTGGAATGTCTTTATCCTTGCCAGAGCTGTCCAAAAAGCCAACATTTCAACATTTTGAAATGTTGGCCTTCTTCGCATTACATTAGTAGTAGACATCAGCATTTGATCATTGAAAGCCCATCAAGAATCCAAATTGAATCTTAATTGTTTTCAAGAGTTCATTCAAATCAACCAAGAAATTAAATAATATATTCTATTTAGTTTTCTGACTTTAACAGTGCAATAATCAAGATGCATCCCGCTTGTCACTCGCATACAAACAAATGCTGTGAAATGTAAACAAATATCATTCACACACTGTTGTAAAGATTGTGTTGCTCAGTAACTATTAATGTCAAAACATGTTGTAGTCCAAAGGATGACTATAAATCTACAGTTGGAAAGTGTTTTTACAACAGGAAGTAATGTCTTCCAAGTAGAATAATTTATAGCTTCTGGGGCAAGCTGGAGCTACAGTCTGACAACAGTTTGTTGGACTGAGACTTAACTTGTGGACACAATTCAATAGTTAGAACATTAAAACGACACTTTTGCTGAGTTATTGAGAACGCACAGCTTAAATTAGATCATGGTTGGAATTAAGCATGGTACCCAGGGCCACTGTATTTATTGCCCATGTTGCAGAAAGGAGTCATTAAAGTTGGCTGATGTAACAATTCTTGTGAAATCGAGAACACACTCACATACTCGGCTGTTTGTGTGCTTGTGCATCTTTTAAATGCTAGCAAATACAAATGTACACATATTTTGGCAGAGGAGTACTTCTTTGTGAAATGATTGTACTATTGGTTGTGGACTGTTATGGTGTGTTCCAGGGTGGTCCGGGGATTCGGGGAACGCGAGGGGACAGGGGCGAACCTGGAGTGACGGTGAGTAAAAGTACCAGTGTTGCATTTCCGGTGCCACGCTAAACGCATGTAATGCTTCCCTTAATCATATGAACAAATAATTCATAGCATTCTTTCTTTTTTTTTTTTTTTTTTTTTTTTTTTTCTCTTTTTAATACAGGGTGTCCCCAAAACCCCTTGAATATCTGAGTAACCACGTTTGAGGCAATTACAATTAAACAGGCTTCATATTGAAAAATAAAATATTTATTAATAAATGTAACATTTTGAAACAGATAAACTGTAACTATTTCACAAAAGACACTTATTTCATTTCGCCTGCATTTTACCGTCACAAGAGTTGGAGCTACTTTCGTGTTATGTTCTGTCTTCATGAAGTAAAACATGAAAAGTTCATGAGTTTTGATGCATCTCTTTAAAATCTGTGATCATTTGAGCAACAATTTGCTGAACAGACACAATATATTCTATCTATAGAGAACGCAATTTATAAACTCCTATTCCTACGCAAGAGGTCTTGAGTGGGGGTTGAAAATGTAAAGTGCTCAAGATGAAGGAAGTGGCTGCGTGACTTTTGAATGACACAAAGACAATACATTAATGTGGTGGAGCAACAACGCTACAGGGGGATGAGAAGGACGTCCCACGAGGAACAACTGCAGTCAGGGAGGATCAATAAAAACGCCCACTACGTCTCTCACACCCTTGCTGACTATACGTTCTACATATGTATGGTCCACACCTGATCTCCAAGGACAGAACTGCCCCCATCTAGTGTCTGTTGAAGTGTTCAAAAGATGGAATGAAATGTCCTGGATGTGAAGTGCTCACAACCAAAGAGTCTTTTACAATATCGCCCTCTTCGTTCTTGAGGGCATGTCAATAAACATCACTTGGGAAAAGACAGAAAGCAGATTTAAAACCTACTCGCGCACACTAGCTTTATTTTAAACGTAAAACATTCCATTTGAAACACATAGTTTAACAGAATATTTCTTGCAAAGGCGAAATTGGCTCGTTTGCTTTCATAAAGGGTAGATCTGCTTGCGCAGTGCAAAATCTGGCATATGTTGAGTTTCGTGCAAGCGCAAGGCTCGCTACACGTGTTTGGCAATTTGGCAGGCTGATCTGCGACAAGCCGGCCATACATGTGTGACCTTGACATCGCTGCAGTTTTAGCAGAACTGCCGACAAGACCGCATCCATCCATCCGTACCGCTGGAGCCTGTCCCGGCCATCTTCGGGCGAGAGGCGGGGTACACCCTGAACTGATCGCCGGACAAAAGTGCACATTAAGCAAAGTGCGATACACATACAGTATATGGATCTAAGGCCTAACATTTTGTGAAAGAAATCATCTGGCGTAGCAACTTTACTAACTTTACCCATCATATTCATGGTTTCATTAAGGATTACCATGCATTCTGTGTTTGTATATTTCTGCTACGGTTCAGTGTAACGAACCAACCCGCCGTGGAAGGAGGTTTGCTGTTGCGCGGCAACATTTTCTTCACGTGCGTTTAGTCTGACATATGGAAACCGCGTTTCGGTCAGATAGGGTTCTTCTCACCACTTGTGCTCGATCATGCAGGGTGGCCTTTCACTAAGTCAATGGGAAAATATGATTGTTATTGTTATTGTTATTGTTATTGAGTGTCGAGCGATGAACATGAGATGGCCCACCCAGGAATCTTTCTAGAAATTCCCAAGAAGGAAACATGGGCAGAATAGAGGACATTTTTATTCTTCTATGCAGACCACGTGCGTTATGTGACATCCATTTCTGGGTACCTATTGCCACATTGATATGCCGCACACATACACTGTCCTCGCCTGCAAGATCACAATTGCTTGGTAGCATTCTTATCACTGCACTTTGAAGCGCGCGACTATTCTGTTGACTTCATCCCAACGCCAGCACGTTCCCATTCGTTTGGAATGTGGAGATAAATTGGGCCGATATTTGAAAAATGACGCATCCGATGTCATTTTAGTTTACTTCATTCTCATTTTTCATTTCATCCATCCATTTTCTTTTACCGCTTCTCCTCACTAGGGTCGCGGGTGTGATGGAGCCAATCCCGGCTATCTCCGGGCGGGAGGCGGGGTACACCCTGAACCGGTCGCCAGCCAATCGCCGGGCACATAGAAACAAACAACCATTCGCACTCACATTCACACCTACGGGCAATTTAGAGTCTCTAATCCACCTACCACGCATGTTTTGGGGATGTGAGAGGAAACCGGAGTGCCCGGAGAAAACCCACCCAGGCACGGGAGAACATGCAAACGCCACACAGGCGGGGCCGGGGTTTGAACCCCGGTCCTCAGAACTGTGAGGCAGCTGTGCTAACCGGTCGTGCTCCGTGCCGGCCATTCTCATTTTTATTCATTAAATTATGTCATTATTAGTGACTACATTATTCTAAATATTTGATTGCCCAAATTGACCTAATGGTGTAGCTGCAGAGTCAAAGTGAAATTAATAGCATAGCATTAAGTGCTGACTATATTCAAATGATTAGATTGTTATTTCGTTGTTGTCTTTTGTTTTTTCATAGGGGCCGCAAGGGCCTGTGGGAGAGACTGGCCCTGCTGGACCACCTGGACCGTCAGGACCTCAGGGACCCAGCGGCCTCTCTATTCAGGGGCCTCAGGTAAGATTTGCTTATTGACATTCTCACAATATTTACCTCAAGGATACTGTTGGTGTGTTTAATATTAGATACATTCCACATTCCGAGAAGAATACCAGTGCGTAATGTTTAAAATTGTAGTCTTGGTCATACATGGATGAGAAATGAAAAAAAATGTTGTTTCTTCAAGTGGGCAGAAAGATCACATTGTGTGTTGACTGTATTCACAAGTCCTGTGCTATCAAACAAGTGCCAGCGTAAACTGTCAAAAGATATCCTGCCAGACGTTTGTAGGATGTATTCCAGCGCTCACTCATGTCGGGGCATAACTTGATGACGAAAACCGATGTTGGTTTCTTTGGTCCCTTGACTATCCGCGGCTGTGATCGCGATCACTCAAGACAGCTGACATGTGGAAGACTGTTTGCATTGCAGGGGGCTGCTGGGGAGAAGGGAGAAACAGGAGAGATCGGCCCGGCCGGCCCAATGGTAAGAGTTGTCATCAAGTCTTGTAAAAGTCAGACTACGCCTGACGTCATAACTGTTTGCTAGTCGTCCCAGAAATCACTGATTCCAGTCCTTTCCTCACTGATCAAATGAACTGAAACCCGAATGCGGCAGTTTATATGTTGTTCTTCTCTATGCATGTGCTTGTGCATGTGCGAGTGCGTGTGCGAGTGCGAGTGCGTGCGCGTGCCTAATGAATACAAATGGCCGGCCCATGAATTCTCACTCAAGCGCCAGCTGCCTGCGGGCAGACATCAAACGAGCCTTGCGGCCGGAGAAACCCAAAATTCAATGACTTCACCTCATGTTTCATTAAAAGGTCATCGGTATTTCGAGATTTCCGTCATCATAATAACTGATCGTACATGATGTGTCGGTTCAATAAACTGGCTTTTATCCATCTTGTGAAGCAGAAAAACAGGCTACTGGATGAAATTGAGACTTTACATTCAAACTCAGTCATGAGCAGGAAAGAGTCACACTTCTACGATTTATTCAAATTGTAAAGTTCGCGTTATCTGTTACTGTCCCGCCAGAGCAAATGAAATATTAATCTGGTTTCTTTCTGTGAGCGCTGTGAGGGCAGTCCCACATAAGCGGTGCTTATCAACTCTGTGTGACTTCTAATTTACTTTGGAGTTTTCAGTTTCTATTTAAAGCGGAATCCCTGGCTGACACTCTCACCAAACTCCAAACTCAAAAGAGTGCTGAGTATGAATCTCAGCTGTGAGTATTTGGCTAACAAATGGTCTCCTGTTGAGTGTGACCTCCATGTAAGCAATTAACAAATTAAAACAGGGCGTCCTCGCTTTACGATGGAATTGCGTTCCTGCCGAACCCGAATTTGTATGGAACGGGTGGAGTTAGTCTTTCACTAACCTGACGCAGAAGGAAATTCAGAATTACAGTAAACATTTGTATGAATAACACCATAAACCGTATGGCCATAAATCAACTTCAATGCAGCACAATGTTACCTTGGAATCATGTGATAGAAGTATAGGAACGTGTGTGTGCGTGCGTGCATGCGTGCATGCGTGAGGGCTTCCATTTTTCGAGCACTACAGCAAATATCTGTACCGCTCTCTCTCTCTCTCTCTCTCTCTCTCTCTCTCTCTCTCCTCAATCTTCTTTCCTTCCTCCATGTGTGGCCGCGATAAATACCTTCCAACCTTGTCCTCAAACATCGCCTCATCTTTTTTTTTACTTTGATAGGAAAGAAAATGCTGCTACAATGAACAGCACATTTGGGCATCCATCTTCCCTATCTCGCTATTACGTTTTATCAACGCGCGCGTGTGTGTGTCTGTTAATAATCATGGCGCTAATAACACACAACACACAAACACACCTGGTCATGCCTGAAGAGTTAACTTGTAAAATTATTAAAATGATTCATTTTTAACACAGCAGGGCAGGAGAAGTGACATCATCGAATTATTTAATTGCGGGATTCTGTCTCACTGGGTTTTACACGGACAGGATACATTCTGGATACTTTCTGGTTACATTGCACTTACATGCAGAATATATTCCAGACACATTCCAGAGACAGTACATTCTGGATCAATTCCGGTTACATTCCAGATAAATTCTGGATCAATTCCGGATACATTCCAATTACATTCTGGATCAATTCCGGTTACATTCCAGATACATTCTGGATCAATTCCAGATACATTTCAATTACATTCTGGATCAATTCCGGTTACATTCCAGATACATTCTGGATCAATTCCGGTTACATTCCAGATACATTCTGGATCAATTCCGGATACATTCCAATTACATTCTGGATCAATTCCGGTTACATTCCAGATACATTCTGGATCAATTCCGGATACATTCCAATTACATTCCGGTTACATTCCAGATACATTCTGGATCAATTCTGGTTACATTCCAGATACATTCTGGATCAATTCCGGATACATTCTGGATCAATTCCGGTTACATTCCAGATACATTCTGGATCAATTCCGGTTACATTCCAGATACATTCTGGATCAATTCCGGATACATTCCAGATACATTCTGGATCAATTCCGGTTACATTCCAGATACATTCTGGATCAATCCCGGTTACATTCCAGATACATTCTGGATCAATTCCGGATACATTCCAATTACATTCTGCATCAATTCCGGTTACATTCCAGATACATTCTGGATATTTTCCAATTACATTCGGATTATATTGCAAGTATCGTCCGGATACATTCTGGTTCAATTCTGAATATATTACAGATAGATTCTGCATACATTCCCCACTACATTACAGATCCAGTACAATCCGGATACCTTCTGGTTATTGTCCAGATTACATTTCAGTTAAATTCTGGATAAATTCCAGATGCATTCTACAGTAATTCCAGTTACTTTCCACATGGATACATTTTGCAAACATTGCGGATACATTCCAGACACAATACGGTTACATTCTGGACAGTGGTGAAGGCCTTTCTGCTCCAGCGTGAATGTGCACCAGTGCACAAAGCAAGGTCCAGCAAGGCATGCGTTGGATGAGTTCGGTGCGGAACAACTTGAGAGGCCTTGAGAGATCAAGTCTTTTTTTAAATCAATTTTCCAGCTTTATAATACCAACCCTGGATGCGTGATTGAGCTCGCTCTGCATCGTAGCCACAAGCCTCCTCATCTTGCTCAATATTGTCAAGTGTTCTTTCAGATGAGTGCATCTGCATTTTACACATTCACTGCCATTCTTTCTACCCACACATTTTGAGGAAACTTTTATCTCTCTTTTTTTTTTTAGTTGTATCTATTAAAACCCATTTACTTAAAAACATGCATGATCTGCATACAAATCGTCATGGCATTTAAGCAAAACCGACAACTGTGAGGTAACCATTCATTGTGATCAAATCAATTAATAAATGCAATAATAAATAAAATAAAATAAAAGTTTTCTTTTTGTGACTGACTCATTGGTATAACTATTATGTCTTCGCTTAAGGTTCTAAATCAGTGATTTCTAACCACTGTGGCACAGCACATTAGTGAGAGATCATCAGGTTTGCCAATTATCCAATTTGACTTACCGGTAAACGTTTTTTAAAATGTGTATGGATAAATTATCTTTGCTCATCTAGCTATTCCCTCGACATATAATGAACATTTAAATGCTCTTCCACCAGACGATAGGAGGTACAATTAACCTGCTGATCCACCTGTTGCGACTCACACAGCAGAAAAATAGCTTTTGTGTTCCACTAAACAAAGCGAACATTTCACACTGAGTAAAATTGTAAATTGTGACGAGATCATCATTATTTCAGTATACAGTTTATACTTTTTATGACTTTTTTTTGCTTTAGTGGTGTGCCATGAGATTTTTCCTCATGTAAAATATGTTTTGGCTCAATAAAGATTCAGAAAGATTGTTCTAAATAACGGTGAGCTTTGCGCCGATGATTTAAATCCTGTTTGTTTGTGTTGTGTTTAGGGTGTTCCTGGAAGTCAGGGCTCCCCCGGGAGGGATGGTCCGCCTGGAGCGAGGGTAATGTGTCTTTCGTTACTCGGATGCAACATATAAAATGCTTTCCTCATTTCCCATCTCGCCCGCTCTCCGATCTGCCGGGCTGTGCTGGTCTACGAAATTACCGACGCATTTTTGTGTATTAGCGAGATGTGAGTCTAGCTTCTCCAGAGTGTCTTTAGTGGTTTGGTCCCAGTGATTGCTAGGACGCTTGACTCCTGGGTGGCTCTTACTCTTCCGTGATTTGTTACTGTGTGAAGAATGTACATTGTGCCGTTGTAGCCGAGTGTTTTCATTTGGACCGATGAAGATCCTCTTGATACCGTAGCTGCCTCCTAAAATGAAACACCGCAGGGAACGTTCCCAGCAATCTTTCTCACCAAACAGGATTTAACGTCGCGAGCGAGCCAAAACCCGTAAGCGGAACTTAGAGGCTAGTTGGTTCGAATATCTGGGGGCTTGTATCTTCAGCTGTGTTCAATATTTGAGCAGTTGCATTGCTTTGTGTTGGCTTCGCTTCACACAAGTTGAAAGGAGAGCCACGTAAAGGCGAGAGTCCGTGTTGAAAGGGCACCGGGCGCTATTCGGAGAGAGAAAACCGATCCATTATTTCCCGGTTGGATGATAATTCCACATTACAAAGGTTTCCAAGGTGAATAACAGTGGTTTTGTGCAACGATGTGCCAAAACTGCAGGAACACTGAGCTGCAATTGTGTAGCTAATGAAAATACAATTTTAGCAAATCTGCCAATGAAAACTGATTGGAGGTACACGAGATGTGTTATCAAATAGCGCATGATTGTGGGTTTATTTGTATTTTTCAAGAATTGTGCTGCTCTATGTTGATTCTTGAAATTTACCGAAAATAAGAACAGCATCAACTATATTTTCACAGGGCCTACCAGGTAATAACGGACCTCAAGGTCAACAGGGGCCGCCGGGCCCTCTTGTAAGTTTATGCTTTCTTATAATTAGTCACAGAATACATTTTTGCCGCATACATTCGATTAGGGAGCAATGCTTTCCGTCTCTCCGTTCTCTCTCTCTCAGGGAGCCCCGGGTGCACCTGGAGCTCCTGGCCCGATTGGATCAGCAGGACCTCAAGGGGAACAAGGACCTTCTGTAAGTCGATTTAGCTTTCATCTTTTTTGAATTTCATGGAAAAATAACATCGTGATGATTAAAATTCATGTGACCATGTGCTCGACTTAATCGAGAAAATTTAACAGTTTCTTACGATATCCTTCCTGTGCTCGAACCAGGTGAATTTTGCTTCACATATCCTCAGTTTCAAGTACAATTCTTCCCAAGCGCCTTTCATGTCCTTTTAACTGCTGTCCTCTTGTCCTCTAAATGATGCGGTTACAGACTGAAAGCATAAATCGTACTATTAACAAATGCTTCAATTGTGTGTTGTATGTTAACTGGGAATAGCTGTGATACATTCCTTCTAATTGGAAGTGTATTTGTTAAAAAAAATAAAAAAAACATAAAAAAGTTGCCCAGAAAAACCCCAAAAATCTAAGATTATGCAGTTTTTTTTCTCTTAATAAAAAGAGAAATTGTCACATTCAAATGGATGATGGATGAATGCATCGATAGAAATGGAAGAACTGTTCCCACAAAGTTAGCTAGATAGATAGATAGATAGATAGATAGATAGATAGACAGACACAGCAATTATACACAGTGTATAAAAGTACATTTTGTTCCATCAGCTCTGCTAGAAACGAGAATAAAATGAAATGAGGAGCAGTAAAATGGATACAGAGCAATGAGGGAAACGTTTTCTGGTGTAAATGTACAAATCATGAGATACAGTACAAGGGATACATACACAACAAGTCAGCGCCACAGGAGGCTCGTTACTCTTTCGTGCCACAAGAAAATATCGTTTTAAAGAAACAGGACATTTTTAGCGGTAGAGTTGGAATGCGTTGGGGTCAACCGCCAGAGTCTTTTTATTTATATTCCTTGACATGGTATAAAGCAGCATTATGTTTGTCATCTTGAAAAAGCTGTGATTCCCTCTGAACTGATTTATGAGCCTCATGTGAAAGGAAAGGTTACGATAAACACGCCGTCATCATGAACTCTTCCTCGTCAAGGTCAGACTTCACACGCATGGTCCAACTGGAAAGGACAGCGTGTATCCGAAACGGGTGACCTTCACGCTAAGAGTCTTGTTAAACAGTGCTTTTCTGTTCCTCCCATTCGGTAGCGTCCCCAAGTAGCAAACACAGTCGGTGGTCTCGGTAAAAAAATAAATAAATGCGGTAAAAAAAAAATGGTCTCAATCACTATTATATATATAAGGAAAATATAGACATCATCAGGGAGCAAATGCAAACCTTTGGACAGCTACCAGAAACCCTTTTATTATTATTATTAGCTGCTTTCACACTGGCCATGTAAGCCAGCAATTTCACATTGTTTTCCTCCGACTCATTGTCCTGTGCAAGGACTCGGGTTGGGGCGTTGAAGTCTGCATCCACTATTGTCGCTGTCGCGCTGACATCACGACGCATCTAATTATCCAAAGGCGCAAAGCCGCAGTGGCCGCTTTGGCTTCGGCACAAAGTGAGTTTAATTAACACTTTTCTTGTTACTTTAATAATACATTGACTGTAGAGAGAGACTGTCCACCACAATATAATTGTCATATATATATAGTGTACACAAGTTACACAAGCGATAAAACAAGCTTTTTGTTCTAACACTGTAATATGCTTAACTTGATTATGAAATCCCAGGCAGCTAACGTTGCTCTTTTATTTGCCTCAGGATTACAATGTGCTGCACTCTGATATCCGTTCGTGCGCTTGGCAGCTTTCGCGTGTATCTGGCGTGAGCAGATCTGAGATCTGTGTGCTTTACAGTGTTGCCAGAAGCCCCCCAGAAGCCGCGGCAATTTTGTGTACACTTTTATGTGCACACAAAGAACCTGTTATCGAAATAGAATAAGCGGAACGCAAGGTGAATGAATGAATGAAATGCATCGAAACTTCAAAGTACCGATTGTGGTAGTGTACAGTGGTGAGGGGGTATTAACAAAAATTATAATTTGACTTTCAATATAGTGAGATGTGCCTTCACATCCAAGTCCCGTCTTTATTCTCCTCTTGTGCTTTTGTGTTTTGTAGGGTCCCGCTGGTATCAAAGGAGACAAAGGAGAAAGAGTAAGTCTCGGACTTGCACATTTCATCAATTGTGCTTAGAACTATTCCAATTTTGCTAAATGGAAATATTGCTAAGACTCACCAACGGTGCCTCGATTCGAGTCGCTCATTGTGTTTCTCCCTCGCGCTGCCTGCGAATCAGAAAGCGAATCAAGTCAGCGTTCGCGCCTCGGAAGAGAGTCGCGTTTGACGACAGAGTGATCGGAGAGCGAGGCGCGCGGCTCGCCACCCTGAATGAAACCCTCATCCGACCAATTTCATCTACGTTTACGGTCATTTGTGTCCGACTGCGCTTTATTTATTGGAAGAGAGGAGGTCTCTCCGGGATGGATTTCTCTCTCTGTATTACAATTTTGTGCCTGGTGGGCATCTTCCCAATGATGAAAGTCACTTCACAGCAATGGGGTGGCATATGATCATTTAACAGGGACAAGTTAAAACATTTATTGGAAATAGTCGCATGAAATATTTAGCGCGCCACTGCCGCCTGCGTCTGTTGTGGGTCTGTAATAAAAGAAAGATTTGCTGGAGGGATTTCACAAGCCCTGTGGACGTTTTCTGGATGTTTCCAAATGTTGAATGGCTTTTTACAATGAAAGGGGAGCACTGAGTTCCTCCTCAGATGTGCTCTAAATGGAGGGATTTTTGAGCCCCCAATTATATACACTGTATCTCTAGTGTGTGTGTATAACTCGAGTATGTATTTTTCGCAGGGTGACGTGCAGTCCCAGGCAGCGGTGCGCGCTATCGCAAGACAAGTGTGTGAGCAGCTCATTCAAAGTGAGTAATAAACGAAACAAAACCCCAGACACATTAGGTACACTCCCACAATATAGGATTCAGTGCCATATTTAGTTCCAAATTTCTGCGGAAAAGTATGATGAATGTTTTTTTTTTAAATGTATTTCAATTCATAGTTTGCAGTGGTGTGCGACTGTGCTGCGTTATAAGAGGTGTTTCTGTTATTTTGGTTATCTTATTTAGCTACTTGAGAGGAGTGGTGTCAATTAAAGAAGAGAATTTGTATCTTTGTGAAGGTATCATTCTTAATACAGTTCATGTAGCGGATTATATGCTCCCGGTGTTTCAAAGTGCCGGAGACAAGGTACAGCAGCTTCAGAAAAATAAAGAAAAGACAACAAAATTGAGCTAAACTGTGTCAAAGGGTTGCTCGTTTGATTTTTTTAGTGTGTATAATGCAACATGAAAGAGCAGACAGCATGCAGGAAACTCCACAAAATAGAAAAAGAGTTGCTACAAGTC
Organism: Phycodurus eques; assembly: GCF_024500275.1. NCBI lineage: Eukaryota > Metazoa > Chordata > Actinopteri > Syngnathiformes > Syngnathidae > Phycodurus > Phycodurus eques. Next base: position 29,551,711 of record NC_084528.1, on the reverse strand, counting down.
AGGCTACTTAAGGGGAAGCACGAACCTTCCCGGTGCCTTCCTGCATCATCATCATCGTCAATTCTTCTTTTCAGGCCACTTGTCGCGCTACAACTCCATCCTGAACCACATCCCAGTCCAGTCGGTCGGGTCAGCGCATCCGGCGCCCGGACCACCCGGTGAGCCGGGTGGAAGAGGCCCCCCGGGACGTCAGGGAGACCAAGGACCAGCCGGCAGGCCCGGCTTCCCCGGTGATAACGGGCAGAGTGGACGGCCAGGAGAGAGAGGTGAGGGACGAAGAGGTTTGAGTGACATGCGGACAAAATACGACTCACTGGCTTTCATATAGGAAGGATGACATGTGTCAAGATGGAGGCAATCGGGGAATGGAATTCCTGTCACTTTCCAAACAAACGTTTCCTCTCACTAATTGGTTGCAGCTCATTAGCAATCCTTCACATTCTGCATTGTTTATGTCGTTATCCTAACTTCATCGTTCAATATCTATCTAGTGCAGTCGTTCCCAACCTCTGCCGTGCCATGGAACATTATCCAATTTCAGTGAATTGGTCTGAAAATATACAGTACTTTTTTTTACAACACGTAATATATTTCTGTTCGACGTGTGGTGACAGGCAGAACAATAAAACGCCTTTTCATTGGATTGCAGAAGGCCCAATTAAGCGACCTGTTGCCATCCATACGATGGAATAATAGCTTTGTGTTCCACTAAACGGCCCAGATTTCACACTGCGTCGTACATTTTTGAGTAAATTGAGACAAGGTCTTCGTTATTTCCGTAAATTGACTTTTTGTGAAATCTTTCTTTGTGGTGTACTGTTAGATTTTTCTAAAGTCAAATATGTGCCTTGGCTCCCAAACGTTTGGGAGAACACTGTGGAAATATATTCTTAAGTATGTATGTAGCAGAAATGAAAAATGTGACATGTAACATGTTGTCTCCAGGTCTCGCAGGGGAGAAGGGTGAGAGGGGGAGTCCGGGTGTTGGGAATCAAGGACCAAGGGGCCCCCCGGGACCACCAGGTAAGATGAAACCCCTTTTGATGGCTTTGGATTCATGTATTTTTTTGTGTGTAATTTAGTGTCTAAGGGATTTGAAATAGCAATCTGGATTTGTATGATCATCGGATTTTATAATGGGGACTGTAACTAAATGTCTTTTTAGAAATGGTTTTAGTTGTCTAAGGGTCAGAAGCTGTGAAGTCAAAAGCGTCATCTAGATTTAATCCCGATTACGTATTTATTGATCTTAATTGACGCAAATCGAATCCCATCAGTTGAGTTTGAAATCTTTTGGAGACCAATGTAGGATTATGTTTTGTTCCTGCGCATCCGGGGTGGGATCTGATGAAACCTGACCTTCTTTGAGCCATTAAGATCCCAGATCATCAATCTTCACACACTGATTTCACGGGTGACAAATGCGAAGGCCTTGGCAGAGGTCTGCATTCTCTTTTCCCATCAGAACTGTCACAGCGCTGCTCGATTATTCTCCAGGCATATCGAACACCAAGTGCTTTAACTCTGGAGCTCCTAGTGTTTCTTCAAACAAAACCATATACAGTATGTTTTAGTCGTAGTTACCGGTAAGTAGCTGACACCGGTGGAGCTTTGCTTTCTGATGAAATCCCGAAGTAGCTTGAGGGAGTTTTCCATTTACAGAAAGAACTACAGCGTGATTTCCTCGTTAGCTTCGGGAATTGTCTGCCTCAGCGTGGCGAAAGCCTTGAGCGTCTTTAACACATTCTTGTGACGTCTCGTAAAGGCCCCGAGTACGACAGCTTTGACTTTGAGGAATTGGTTATTTGACGATCGCAATCAATTGGTGAGTCATGATAGGCGTTGTGCACGTTCTCAGCTCAGTTTTAAAAGACTTTGCTTTGGAAACAGAAGGCAGACCAATTCCGTACGCAAATAGAGAGTACAGGAGTTCCTGGAGCGATAGACCGTGTTAGCGGATTGTTGAGGTTCCCTTGATCGAAGCCACCAAAACTTGGGCTCAGTTTACCAGTTGGTGTTTATGTCAGAAGAAAGCGAATCAATCAGTACATTAAATCAATGGCAACTGTGGCTGAACTTGGAAGATGATGGTACATACACAGAAATAGTATCGTAAACAATTAGAGCTGGTCCAATGGGATGCAGCTATGCATTTGTTTAGATTTTGTTGTTTTATTTGTAATAAAAATCAAACATAACCATTTTGTGGTCATTGTGTGATATAGGATAAGATGGACGACTTTAACACTGCCCCGTAGACTCCTTTAGAAATATTAAAAGGGTTATTTTAGAAATGATGGAGAATGGCTCCAAATGGACGCTTACACAAATTTACTGTAGACTTTAGACTACACGTCAAGGGAGTCCTGATGGACTCCATAAAACTCTGCTTGTTATCCGCTCTTTTATCCCGTGGCTTCCTTCGTACAGAATCGTCATGGTAGGCGGCTTCCAAATTCTTTAGTGTCACCGTGTTGCTGGAGCAGCCTGAGAAAGATGAAAGTTCAATGACCTCATCCACGCTGGATGCCGCACTTTTACTTTTCTTTATTTACTAACTCTGACGCACCTGCTCTGGTTGCATCGTCAGGCTTACCGGGCGAGGGGCGCACGGGCAGTCAGGGGCCCGTCGGGCGGCCTGGGAACCCGGGGGCTCCGGGGAGGCCGGGCAATCCAGGTTCCACCGGACCGGCTGGACCGCCAGGCTACTGCGACCAGAACTCTTGTTTGGGGTACAATGTTGGAGGTAAGCACGCTGGCACACCGGGAATGTCGGAGCAAAACGGAAGGACGACACCAAAAGCTCAATTGGTATCATCGTAGTACTCGCACTCTGTGCTGGAACAAAAACAAAAACCTTGGCAAAAGTTAGCTTGCCACAACCACACAAAAAAGAGATTCCGTGTTTGATTAAGTTGCATAGTGCTTGTACTGAGAAGAGAAAAACTAATCACTACACATCTTTGCTGCAAGCTAAATTGTGACACGATCATTAGGAACGAACCAACAACAAGCCCTGCATAAGCAAAGCAAAACAAACTAACTACAAAATGCTACATTAGCTAATGATAACAACTGAAAATCATTTTTGAATGCCAGAAGCTGGTGCTTTTTAGGTTGGAACAAGAAAAATCCTTCGCAACAACATCAAGAGATTCTGCTGATAAGATCTCCATCAATCATTCAAGCAAGAGCGCAACTGAGGTTAACTTTACCGCTCTTGAATTATGTGGTTTTAACATCATATCAGAGGTTAAAAAAAAAACAAAAAAAGTCAAAAAAGGTGTTTTGACCAAGTAAGGTTTCGACAGTACAGATAGTTATTCTCAAACGCACAAACAGATGTAAAAGAATTAAATTAACCAATTTACTTGCGCAAAGATATCTGTAGGGGGGGAGGAGTCTCGCCGTGATCGTATTGTGCGGTTTTACGTGTCACCAAAATATTCAGATACTGTAACTCGATAAGAAATCTTCCCATGGGCTCACCACCTGTGGGAGGGGCCATAGGGGTCGGGTGCATGGGAGTTCGCCCAACCAGTCTACATGTGTTTTGTGGACTTGGAGAAGGCGTTCGACCATGTCCCTCGGGGGGTCCTGTGGGGGGTGCATTTGGAGTGTGGCGTACCGAACCCCCTGATACGGGCTGTTCGGTCCCTCTACGACCGGAGTCAGCGTTTGGTCCGCATATCCGACAGTAAGTCGGACTTGTTTCCAGTGAGGGTTGGACTCTGCCAATGCTGCCCTTTGTCACCGATTCTGTTCATAACTTTTATGGACAGAATTTCTAGGCGCAGCCGAGGCGTAGAGGGGGTCCGGTTTGGTGGCCTCAGTATTGCATCTCTGCTTTTTGCATATGATGTGGTTCTGTTAGCTTATCAGGCCGTGATCTCCAATTATCACTGGAGCAGTTCGCAGTCGAGTGTGACGCGGCTGCGATGAGAATCAGCACCTCCAAATCTGAGGCCGTGGTCCTCAGTCGGAAAAGGGTGGCGTTCCCTCTCCGGGTCGGGGATGAGATCCTGCCCCAAGTGGAGGAGTTCAAGTATCTTGGGGTCTTGCTCACGAGGGAGGGAAGAATGGAACGGGAGATCGACAGTCGGATCGGTACAGCGTCTGCAGTGATGCGGAATTTGTATCGGTCCGTTGTGGTGAAGAAGGAGCTAAGCCGAAAGGCAAAGCTCTCGATTTACCGGTCGATCTACGTCCCTACCCTCACCTATGGTCACGAGCTGTGGGTCCTGACCGAAAGAACAAGATCCCGGATACAAGCGGCCGAAATGAGTTTCCTCCGCAGGGTGTCCGGGCTCTCCCTTAGAGATAGGGCGAGAAGCTCGGTCATCCGGGAGGATCTCAGAGCAGAGCCTCTGCTCCTCCACATCGAGAGGACCCAGATCAGGTGGCTGGGGCATCTGATTCGGATGCCTCCCGGACGCCTCACCGGTGAGGTGTTCCGGGCACGTCCCACCGGGATGAGACCCCGGGGACGACACAGGACACGCCGGAGAGACTACGTCTTTCGGCTGGCCTGGGAACGCCTCGGGATCCCCCCGGAAGAGCTGGATGACTTCTCCCCAGGGACTTGCTGGGACTTGCTAAAGCTACTGCCCCCGCGAGCCGACCTCGGACTAGCGGTAGAAAATGGATGGATGGAGTTCTAAAAGTGAAAGACATGGGAAAATATACTTTTCAGAAGACCAATTCTGACTTCATTTCAACATAGCACAAAAAGTAATGACATTTGTGTTTGGTAGATTATTTCTTTGTTGTAACAATGCTTTACCGTTGGAAAATTTCCCTGTTCAAGGATGCCACATTTGTAGGGAACGTGCATTTGTAGGATAAGCAGCAGAGCTGTGTTTGTGGGTTGCAACCATGAAAGGTTGGCCGACGTGGTTGTGTTGGTCCCTCTGGCACACAAAAAAGGCTGTCAAGTGGGTCCCACAAGTGTTCAACGGGGTTGACGATAGGAATTGATGGTACTTGTTCTCATTCCAATGGACGTCGCAACTTTTGCGTTTTGCAGAACACCAGGTGCCTGAATGGGGTACCGCAAGCTGAAAACAAGAGTGACTGGCAGCAGCGAAAAAAGCCGTTTGGCATTGGCAGAGACGATTTGGAAGATTCGTCCAGATGTGGCAGCGTTTGAAAGGGAAATAAAAAGGAAGATTTATCGCCAGGAAGCATTGTTACTACAGAGAAATCATCTAACGAACATGAATTTCCTTACTTTAATTCCCAATACATGAGTTTTACTTTTTTGAATTGAACTACTGAAATAGTATTATATGATAGCGAGGCACCTTTAAACCATGAATGTGATTTATTCAGACCACTCCGATTGATCCTTCCCCCCGATATAAAGAATCTCATCTCAATCGTTAGTCGTAGTGTTCTATCTAAAACTGTATTCGCAACACCGGGTCGTCCTTGTGTTTTTCTGTTTCTCAGCCTAATTAATTTTGAACGAATGATATTTATTCAAAGTCAAACAAGCCAAATATTCTCCTTCTCAATAATTCATGCAGACATATTAACATATTATCAACTTCCTCTTTCCACCCAATTTGACCAGTACAAGGCAGCTCCTCCATCTTGTAAAAAAAAAAATATATATATATATATATATATATATATATATATATCTATTAAAAGCAACAATGTAGGTTCTCACTTTGTTATTGTTCTCATAAACCTCTCAGACAACGCACACTCATCTGGCTTTTCGAACCGTCGCACTGACAAGTTGATGTATTCGGCAACTGTCTGAGTGTGTGCTCGGGTAAACAAACTGCAACCCGGATAAAAGCCCGATTTGAATATTGATAGTGATGAGGAGGCTGCGCGTCTGATAGGCCCGCCGCCTCACAGCCAAGCTATCACGCCTCCAGCAACGTTTGACACCTGCGTCGTCCTCGTCGTTTTCGTCCATCGAGCCGCTTTCGTATTCCTGGAAGTCATTCAGTGGTAATGTTTTTGTTCTAACTTCTTGTTCTGAATCGTCTGTGGGTGAAACGTTACATCACTTCACTTAATTTGCTTGAATGTACCTTCGACAAGAGTGAATTATAACACCCTTGAAAATTGCGAATACTGAGAAATCAAGTCAAGAAATTAATTGAGGACACTAACAATAAATTGAAGCCCAATTGGACTTGATGGCACATTCGGTTTTATCAAATCTTGCGTTGCTATGAGACAGGAGGAAAATATATGTATGTATGTATGTATATATAAATATATAAATATATATATATATATATATATATATATTTTTTTTTTTTTTTATTTTTTAAACAACTTCACGTGCTTGCATTTCTTAGCATTGATGCAATAATCTTTTTAGATGTGTTAATACTGTAGACAGTACGATGTATATGTATAGATAACTTTTTGTGTGTAATTATCCCAGTTCATACTCAAAGGCAATTCATTGTGCTTTCTATATCAGTATTATGTAAAAGAAAGCATTTATACTCATGTGTAGCCAAAATATTAAGTACAATGGCAAGTTCAAGCACAAAAAAAAAATGTACATAAGCAAAACATATTTTTATGTTTATAGAGAGGTGTGCAGCGAATATACATTCAAAGAACACGTACAGTATAAAAAAAATCAATTATGAATTTTGAATTCATGTGGTGTAGTTTAAAGTGTTTGGAATCCTTACTTGCGCGTTTTTTTGTGAAGTCCAACGGAGATGCGTCATCACGCCAAAAGACTTTCTTTACGCTGTATTAATTTTCTCCCAGTTCAACACTAACGATGTCCCCGGTCAGGACTCTGCAACCTGCGTCGGTTTTGCAGTTTGAGAGTTCCGAGCGTTTGGTGTCTTTGGGTGTCTCTGCTGTGACGCGAGGTAACATCTCGTTTCCTTCCTCCCTTTCCTCCTCTTCCTGCTCCACGACTCAAGTTCAACGGGACTATGGCAACGATTACTGAGGAGCGTTCCCCAGCCGTTCGCCTCTTCTTCCTCTGCGGCCTGTAGTTTCAAAGACTTCCTCAAGACCTCCATCCTCCTTTGTGATGGGGAATTGCAAGCATTTAAATCTTCCCTCCTACTGGAATTGATTTATTTTATTTTTTTCAGAATCGCTTCATAAAGAGGCGCATTCAACCGTGCTTTGCTATTCCGGCCTCGTACTTTGAGGCAACCCTGGATTTATAGTTTACCAAAAAACAGACCACAATGCTGTTATTATGTGCACACAATGCTTTGGTACCGCATCCTCTTCAAATCTCTTCAGTGCTAATCTCGTCTTTCGAGTCCACTAACAAGTGATGAATACTTCTTGCTTGTTGGCTGATTTATTCACTGTTTTCCTGCTTAAAAAATGGGCAGAACCCCCTCGAATTTGGAGCGGGTTTTGTCACTATTTCTAACTTACCAGGGGATGAGATTTCAACCTCTGCATGCTTCCTCACGTGGCTTGAAAGCTTCTCTTCTCACAGTGGTGGCGGGGCATGATTTTTATATATATATTTTTTTTTGACCCCCTGAGGGCCTCAGGCAAGAACAATGGATCAGCAAATCTTTTATTAAAGAATTGAAGCATGCTTGAAATAGACAAAACCTGCTAGCAGTGGGCTCCATTAGAGATATTCTCCATTTGTGACGAGTCATCGCAGTTTCTACGTGGATGTGGATGTGGATGTATATGGATCCAAATCAGCCAGCAACAACTGGTGAAGGGCCCTCTGAAGGGGATTGCGTCAGTGGTGGTGGGATTTTGGGGGGGCCTAAAAGTCCTCCATGCCCTCTCCTGTGGAGCTTTTTTCCCCCCCATCCATGTGTGTGCTACAACTGATCCGCAATGTTCCTCTCACAGTCCAAACTTTGCCTCATGGTGGCTACCGGCTCTACAATCAAGCCTACAACCCTTCTGCAGTAGCTTACGACATCGACCAAGGAGGCCGAGATGATGACGAAGAAGAAGAAGACGAGGAGGAGGGTGAAGAGGACCCTTATTACCACGGTTACCCTGCGGGCCCCTTCCCGCTCGGAAGACGTGGAGCTGCGGTCGCCCGGCGTGGTCGGAAGGTTTCCCCGCGACGTCGTCGTCATGGAGGAGCGCGAGACGAAGGACGCCCTCACCTCAAGTGCTTGAAGTTGCACGTGCGCACACCCACACACACACACACACACACACACACACACACATCAGAAGCTGTAGCAGGACGCCCCCCACCCCCGTCCCTCCCCTCTCCCGGTGGTTGGCTCCACCTGGTGAAACAATGTAAATATCTTTGTGGACTATTGTATAATATTGCAAAAAGTGCCTGATCTTTGTTTGTTTTCATCGTTAAGGTGAGGCGACTTATGGAAAGCAGTCTGAGCATTGATTCAAAAATCCTTGTCCATGTACTAGTACGCTCTTTGTCCTCACTCGTAAAACAATTGAGCGTACTAGTGGAATGACGGTTTGACATTTCTGTTAATTAGTAGAATTCTATATGACAAGTAGCACGCAGTGGTCACCAAGAGCACCAACAACATAGTCGTACTAGTATGCCAAAGTTGTCGTACAATTGTGCAGAAATAGTGAAGAGTGAACTGTATTTCAGCATACAGATTCACCTATTTGCTGTTTTTCAGTTTTCCCCTTTTCATTTGAAATGTTTTCCTCGTTTCTGGGTGGAACCTTCCCCCCAAAACGCATAATGGCAGTTTATCCCTGATTATTCGAGAATTTGAAAAAGATTTTCTTTCCCATCTCAGTGATAATGGCCGTCAATTATTTGTATCTTTTATTTTATCCGCAGTGAGAGATCACTGCAAATCTTTTCTTTTTCTTTTCTGGGGGTCCGCTGTACATTTGAAGTGGAAATATGTTACTATAGTAAGACTGTCATTCTATTAGTGCGCTGGTTTGTCTCACTAGTTGAGGGCAAATTATGTACTAGCGCGTGAACTTTAAGATGGATATATTATTAAAAAAAAAAAAATTTTTTTTTAAAATGGCCCCAAAAGCTTTCCATGGCCGCCCGCTCATCTTCACGTACGTCTCCTTCTCGTATTCAAAAAGACGACTGATGAGCTGCTTTTTACCGTTGGCTGAACATCACATGCTGATTCGTTTCGGCGTGTTCGCACTTGGGTCGGTTGAAAATGAAAGAACCCTGGTGCCGTTGGTGTGAACATGCGAAAGGTGAACCACACGAAACATCACAAATATTCAACTGTAAAAAAAAAAAAAAAAAAAAAAAAAGGATTTCCTCTCTGCCACTTTTGTCACTGCCTGTGCGTGGGTGAGTATTGGACAGGCGCGCGTCCAACAGCGCTTTGTAAAATACATTTTACAAGCTTGTTTGTGACATCCCAATTGGTAAAGGAAATAGCAAATAAGCCTTTGGTCCTGCCATCCATCCATTTTCTGGAGTGTTCAGCAGGGTCCATCTTGACTTTAGGTGAGAGGAGGGGTAAACCCTCGACTGGTCAGTATGCAATGTCCACGGAAATAATGATGATCTTGTCTCAGTTTACTTGAGTGAGTTAGTGTTTCATCTGGACCCGTTTAAATGAATCTATTATTCAGTTTTACGAAGGGCAAGCGGCAGAGCCACAGGTTAATTGTAACTTTTAATTGCTCTGCCTGTCACGATATGTCACTGGCATAGATAGTAGAACAAAGGCTATTAAAAACACCATTTGTAGTAAATAAAGAATCATTTTCAGACTAATGAAGGGAAATGAATACATGTCCTGCGGCACACCTGATCTCTCACGGCACAGTGGTTGCAAATCACTTCACTAACCGTAAAGTTAAGTAGTAAAGTCAGAATTACAGGAAATATTGGTATTAAAAAAAAACAACAACAATTGTAGGCCCTTAATATAAAACAGTCAAATGAAAAATGGTTCCTACAGTGCAGCTGTAACTGAGCATGCCTTCTTCCTGTGCCGCGTGGTGACATATTCTTACGCCGCTGCACTAACTTGTTGATTGTGCGCAGTTCGTAACCTCGAAACGCCGTATGTCGGTACGGTCGAGAACCGAGCACCTCCTGTACGACGCGACAAGTGTGAACATCGCCTTAACCCAAAAGTGATTTCTCTGCACACTGTTGTCTACTTCTCTTCAGCTGTTCGTGAATGAAAATAACCCCACTCGATGTTACCTGAACACTGTGGAATAACATGCTTGTTGCTTTAAATTCTGTTATCACTACTCGGTGTTTGTGTTGTCCTAACTTCAATTTATGTGACATAGAGACATAAAGGCGAAGACACTGTTCCACTATGTTGCGCTTTTAGAACCCTTTAGAGGTCAAAACAGCAAGGCAAAGAACAACATTCAAGGTTAAAGCGTTAAGGAACGTCATTAGAAATCAGGTCAAATTTTTGGGTCGGAAAGTTGCAACAAACCACATCGAGTCATATCTCGAATTGAACGTCTTGAGAGCGGCTTTCCAGAGCCGTAATCATGTTGCCAACATGCCCTCAAAAGCTGACATAATCACTCAGACACAAATTCAACTTACAAATCTGCACAAAATCAGTTGATATTCATAAATCCAACTGTCTCCAAAGAGTCACTAAACAAGTCCACGGTTTAGTAAACAAAAACCAGAACAAAATCTTTTTCAGTACGTCATGTATTCGTTGATTCGCCTCGAATGCGCATCGAACGACGACACAATGATAGAACACACCTTTACTGCAGTAAATAATGTGTCAACACAAGACTTCAAGTGTGGTCGAGGTTGCTGTGGCAACATACTGTTGCTGTTTACTTATTTTATTGTTCCAATGTTGAGTCTGGCCTGGACTCCCTGACAGGATCCACAAGCACAAAAAAAAAAAAAAAAGAGAAAAAAAACGAGCAGTGAGCCGACCCCGGTCTTTTTCTGTTGTCGTTTTTTAACAGAACACGAAATGTGTCTCATCGCATGAACGTATTTATGTTGTTTGCTTTTATAACTAATAAATCTGTAATGAGACAACTGTTACTTCTTTTGTTCATGAATGTTACACAGACAATGTTCATACTGTGTTTAAAAAAAAAAAAAAAAACGGGCAGTCATTTTTTTTCATTCGGCTATTTTAAAATAAATGCAAAATGTCTCCCAACTGAAATTGACATAACAAAATTACAAATAGTTACCACATTAGTAGTTTTCACTCATCTCGAGTTGTCGTTTTTTTTTTGTGAGATCAAGAATGTCTGCAACCTCGTCAACAAATGCCAATGAGAAACGCAGCTGTTAAACACAGGAGGAGAATCAGATGTAAAGCTGCAAACACTGGCACGTCGCTGTGGTGTTGATGTGAAAATACATGGCAACCCCCTTTCGTCGTTTCACTCCACCTTGAAGTCTTGAGGTCTGCGGAGTGGAGAGAAGACAGACGAAGCACGTTAGCAGTCGAGCAGGCGCGCACTACGGAGGCCACAGATACGAGCAAGATGATGGATGACACAGATTTGATCGGTTTTGTTTTTGCATTTTCAAAAGGACACCAAACACAACATCGTATTTTTTTAATGTGTTGTTCATCTTTCATTTCTGGCCCAAGTCAGATATTATCATATTATGGCGGTGTTTTGGCTTAATGGCCGCTCTATCAACTATAGCTTTATGTTCATGTTGTATATTTTCTGTCTGAGCATTTGTTTGATTGTGTGTGTGTGTGTTTGCTCCTAAGTCCTGAGAGAATATTAACTATGTGCTTAATAAAGGGCAATGATTACAATCGCCCTCGCTGACCCCAACCGCGCACACAAGGTAAAATGAGTTGAAAAGACAGAGTGAATATTAACAAGGCGAAGGCCCCTCTCGTGAACAAAGCGGGATTAACTTGACCTTGGCGATCGCACCGCGGTGACGCTGATTGGCTGAAGATTGGACCAGTAAACAATACCAGGTCGCTCTCATTTATCACCGCGCACATGGACAGCGATGGCCGACGCCCAACACAGAGGCCAAACACAGACGGGGCTTGCACATAAAGCACTAATCTCTCTGGCTCAGCATGCAAAAGTAGGAGGTGTTGACCTGAAAGTCTAAGGTGTTAAAAGAATTATTTACGGGACTGTCAAAAGTTTTTCCACAGAAGACTCAAACTAACTTTTTCCAGAAGCTCAATAAGTTAAAAATGAATGCGAAGTAACACAACAGACATTCATTTATTACAACAAACGTGATTTCAAAATGCTCTTGTGTGTCTGCTTGATGATCAGTCAAATTAAATAAAGCATTTTACTGCTACGGGAGATGCCAGCAACAACTGATATGACCCATACAGACGCAAGGAAATGCAGTTTTGTCACAAGTGATATGGCATGACTCCTTCTTGTGACTGGCTCCAAGTCAGCCCTAAGATCATTCAGAACCTCCAAAATTGCATTGCCGAACAAAAACATGTAAACGTTCGTGTAAACAAAAATTTTTACACGAACGGAAATGATCTGTCTCCCACGTCCTCTCTCATTTTGCAACGGTGACCGCAGTCATGTTTAACCAACATTTGTCTATGCTTGATTAACTTTGAAACTTAAACATTTTCGAGCTTTTTTACATTTATTTACAATCATTTTGTACTGTACTGTGTGCTTTATATGCCACGAAACTCATATTAATGGACAATACCCACCCCCATTAGTCTGTTAAATCGAGGTTCCACTGTACTCTTCCCAGATGTGCAAAATTAACTGCACGGCAACTTGGCAGACGCAATCCTGGGTGTGCCCGGTTAGTAAATCTGTTTGCGTGTTTGAGTCAATTTTGCACAGCGCAAACCTGAGAAAATCGGACCCATAATCGCTAGTGGGATCGGAAAAGTCACTAAATATAGCAACAAAGTCGCTAAGTTGGCAGCAGTGATTAGCAGCTCGCTGGATCGCATGCCTTGAGTAGCCTTGGTCGTCATGGTGACGAAAACCGTACTCAGTATTTGCATGCCACAGATCCCCGTCCCCACCGAAATGGAGTGATTGCAACCAGAATGACAATTGGATGTTAAGTGCATGGTAATTCTTTGGCTTTTGTATATTTTGATGGAATCAAGTCCGAGACTTTTTATTAATACACCTGGGAACTGTTATAAATTACGGAGGGGAAAAAAAACAGCATAAACTGGTCTCCATTGAAATGCAGGCATTGTCATTGTTTGCTTCCATCAGACTGGAGACTGGCGAGTGATTGAGTCCGGGCTACTTTGTTCATAAAAGACGACAACTCTTACGAAGGAGCAGCAGTGTGCTTAGATGATGAGTTGAGATGGAAAAAAAGTTAATGAACCAGGAGCAGGTCCAATGACCCGATGGGAAGAGGAGGTTTACTACGCGTGAGGCCACACGCCGACATTTCAATTATTCCTATCATGACAGAAAACGCAGGCATCACTGTCATCACCCTGCAGAAATACTCCGACAAGCCATGAATACGATTACGGCTTCCCGCCGACAAGAAGTAGGTGTGACATTTTCAGCCTCAGTTTATTCAAAGTTTGTCACAGCAGCTGTCTGAAGAAGACCTGCAAAATCACAAGCGACGTTCGCTCAAATCAATGCGACAACACAAACGGAACTGAACGCAGTCGCCCAGTGGGATTGAAACTTGGAACTTTTTCCATAATGTAAAGAATAAAAAAACGTATACATTTTAAAGTAAGATTATTAGCTAAATAGTCTATAGGTGTGAATGTGAGTGCGAATGGTTGGTTGTTTCCATGTGCCCTGCGATTGGCTGGCGACCGGTTCAAGGGTGTACCCCGCCTCCCGGCTCCAGCACTCCCGCGACCCTAGTGAGGAGAAGCGGCTCAGAAAATAAATGGATGGATGGATGGATGGATGATTAGCTTTCATTCAAGTACAAAGAGAAGTTAACCTCTGTATAATAAAGCTAAAATAAATCAAGCTACTCACCCTTTGTAATGCCAAACAGACGCATAATGGTGAGGGAACAGTAATGTGGTTGCGGGGTGTTGCTGGCACCTAGTGGCGTTTTATACGTACTGCTATAATTAAATCCTTGTGATATTTAATTCAGATTCGGATGTTAATTGATTGTAGTAGACATTCCAACAGCTTCTTCCCTCTTGCGATCAACTTCTTAAACACCTAACCTATAATTCCATTACAACAAGCTGGCAATTCTTTTTTTTTGTTTTTTTTGACCGAGTTCGTTTCTCACATTTCTGTGGGGCCAATTACGTATTACTCGTGCACTCACTGTAGTTGTCTCGCCATGCTGCACTATTTGCATATACTGGCCACTCGTGCCAGAGTAGCATCTGCTCCATTTGCACACTGATTGAGGAGTATCTGTAACATTTGCGCAACCGACATTGTCCCAGATGATCGCACTACTCGTCACTTTAAACCGCATACACTCCTTGAAGTCTCGGCGCCCTTTGCACAATGGTCATTGCACCGGACTATTGCAATATTAGTCATTCCAACTGCTCTAAGTGCTAGAGGACTCTGCATCTTTTCGCACAATTGTTTTTTGTCAATCTCTTTATATCTCCAAAGTGTTCTGTAAATTGACTGTCTGTTGTACTAGAGCGGCTCCAACTACCGGAGACAAATTCCTTGTGTGTTTTGGACATACTTGGCAAATAAAGATGATTCTGATTCTGATTCTGATTGCATTGATCATATCGTACTGAGCAGCTACAATCATGTCGCAGTCGTTTCCAATTATGATTCTATGGTTGTCATCGATCGCTCTTTTACTCTGTCTCGTAACTATTACATTTGTGAAGGTATCACAAACAAATGACAAACACTTGCGGAGGTAAACCTTTATAGGCTTACCGAGTTGAAATTGTGACGTCACACATGAGGATGGTGTGACACCCCAAATGTTGTTTGATTTTTGAGGCATATTATTTACTGGAAGTTTTGGTTGAACACCAAATTGTTGGACCTTTGTGAGATATTTATCCCTTTAGGTTTTTTTACTTAGCCATATACAGACTCTCTGGAGAGCCTGAGTTAGCGCTTCGTCTTTATTACACGAGCAGCTGCAGTACTTTCAAGCATCTGGAGCTTTCCCTCAACAGCAGCCAAGAGTTTGAAATCATCGAGTAAAACGGCCATCAACTCGACATCGCCCCCATGTCGTCCTTGACCGTGTACAACATACAAAAACATCACACCAGTTTAGGGCCGGTGTATTAGTCTGTCCCTGCGTTCATCTCATACATGTACTTGTGCAGTGACACACACTGTGTTGTGTGCGAGCGTGCGTGATTGTACGTACGGCGTCCAGAGCCTGGGGAAGGCGTCGATCTCCTCCTGCGTGTACTCGCTGAGCTTCCTGGGAATTTCCCTGGGCTGAGGCAGCTCCTCCGTCAGGTTGGCTCGGACGTCTTCGGGCAGTTCCTGATGACGGACAGACACACCAAGTGAGACGCAGCCAGGAGAATGGTGAGAAATGAAGATATGTGGAAAGACAGTGAACCACCGGTTATTGCGGAGGATATGTTTCAGACGAACCCATGATAGGTCAAATCTGTACTATAGAAAGACTATATAAAATTTTTAAATTTTACTTTTTTTAATTTTTAATTGTTTTTTTAATTTGAATTCTACCCTACCACACAGCTTTAAACATTTAAACTGTCAAGTGTCACAATTTTTTTAATTTTCCCTTAGCGCCCTTTCTCACTGTCAAGAAATGGGGGAAGAAAGACAAAACGGAAAAAAAAAACTCCCTCGCTCGCACAGTTCTCCAAATAAGAGGCCAAGTGTGCTTGCTTCAAGCTGTCTGTCACTCCAACTTTTACAAACAGATAATAAAACTGACACGTAAAACAATAAACAATAAAACTGACACATAAAACAAAAGAGTAACAAACATGGCATATTTAAACACAAAAATGTTCGACCAAAGCATATAATTTTCTTTAACAAGTCAGGTAGCATTATGCTAATGTAAAGGTCATAGACGGGCGAGTTAGTGTGTCTACTAATGTAAAAGGTCATAGACGGGAGAGTTGGTGTGTCTACATTTGGTAAAATAAATACTATGGATTTGCTACAATTGTTTATTTTCTTCTTATGTTTACTCATGTACCATATATTCTATTAGTTGAAAACAGTTATTGGCCCAAACATTTCAAAATAATACAACTTACAGCTGTAATTACAATACCGTGCATCTGTGATATTTTTGCTCAAGGTTATCATACCTACCTGACTAACCCATGCCTAGTTGCAGCACAACATGGTACTACACCGAAAGCTCGCAATTCTAACTTTCAACTAGCCTGTGCACTAAATAAAAGCCATAAAAAAAAAAATTTATCCTATCAAAATTGGTGATATAGCCAAGGCACAAACGATAAACCCAGATAGAACAGGGGTTCACTGTAAAAGGTCAATCTTTGGGGGCGTTCCAGCCCTCATTGGAGGTCGTGTCTAGCTCAAGAGCACGTTGGTAGTGCTCAGAGAGCAAATCGCCAGCTTTCCACTAAGCAGCCTTAATTTCCAGAGTTACACGCCGATAAGGACTCCTTCTCATTTAACGTGCGCCCCGCAGTCAGGTCTTTACACACGGAGCTATCGCTGCTTTTTAAACCTTTGCATGACCTTAAGATATTGCTCTCCAAGGTCTCTCACAGCCTTCTTAATGACTCAAGGTGGGTGGAGATAAATATTCATTAAGGGCGCCAACAAAGCCAAAGACGAAGACACCGTGGCATCAAAAAGAAACTTCACGCGCCACTCGAGGGAATTGAAAACAGCTCCCGCTATGGAAGCTCCTTACTAGTCGTGAAAGACGCACATTACTCAGAGCGGGGCGTCGTTTTTATCATCATGTGACCCACTGTGCATTCAGTTAACAAAACATGATGATGATGCTTTAGCGTTGCCAAATCATCATAATGGGGTTGGCGGGAAAATTCTATTTCACCCAATCAGATACCTGACTGATAATGTCCGTCCTTACAGACATCGAAGCTGCAGACTGAACATGGAAGCACATCGTGAAGTTAACGAAGTCATATGGCGCCACCTACTGCAGATAGTCGACACTACAAGACCAAATACGTTTCTGACGAATACTGACACTGACATTTCGAAAGAAATCCAGTAAATGAACCGCGATACAGTGAAGGATTACTGTAACATTATAAAAAGTGCTCTCATTATCATATGAAAACACGTGTCTTATGTTATTCCATTTTGATCAATTGTGGAAAAAGTGATTTAGCATTTGAAAGCAGACAGTAAAGTGCGTTTAAGTGCTGATGCGTACGTACGTCTTCGGGAAAGATGTGCAAGCGCTGCATCATGGTACGCCTGTGCAGGTTCTTAGGCAGCATGCCGTACACCGCTAACTTCACGATCTGGTGGGGAGAGACACGTTTCAAACGAGCGGAACACACAATTGAGCAAGTCGAAGAAAAAGAAATGTAATCTCTGTAAACTCAAAGAAGAACAAAACAGAAGAAAAAGAAAAAAACAGAAAAGTAGTTCAGCAAATCCTTGCAAAAGATCCTGACTTCGAACACTGATGTTCAGCAAAATTAAAAACAGCATTGTTAATGTGGAAAACAATTTGAAATATATATTTATGTTAATCATTATTTCAAATATACTTATTTCATTAGTTTCAAAGCTTGAATGCTTCTGTACTGCGCCATCCATTTTCTATACCGCTTATGCTCAACATAGTCGCAGGTGAACAGAAGCCTATTCCATATTCCGGAGCCCGGATTCAAACCCCCAACCGCAGGACTGTGAGGCTGATGCTCTAACCAATCGTCCACCATGCCGCCTTAAAAATCATTAGTAGAGTATACTAAACGCAAATGTACATGTATAGGACCTCAAAACGCAAAATAAGCTTTGAGTGTGCACAGTGAAAAGATGGAAGATGTGTGTGTCGTCAGGGCTTGCCGGTGCTTACAGCTTTGGGGTCTTTCTGATGGAGCTGTGCAGCGGTGACTTGTGTGAAGCCCCCAGGATAGCTTTGGAAAAGACCGAGAAAACATTGAGTAAGGACTGAGAAACATGTTCGGTCCGTGCTTGTAATTGTTGGACACAACAGGAAACTTTCCAACATCGTCTCGTCTTTTACAGTTTCCCAAATGTTATTATCAGAAACATCTCATGTGCACACCAACAAAGAAAAATGTCACAAAAAGTATAGATTTTACATTAACAAAGACATTATTTGTAGTAGAACATTTTCAAAAGAATGAATGGAAATAGGATCATTTCAATGTCACACCTTGATGAGCTCAGTGGTTGTGAATCACAACTTTGTGGACGCTTGGTTTCCACTCACCCTGTGTGTGACGAGTAGACTTTCTGCTCCCATTTGTTTCCAGAGAAGGCAATGTGTTTGCTGTTTATTACCACGACATGATCACCGCAGTCGCCTGCACACAGAGCACACGATAGGATGACAGACACAAAGACAGACAAAATTCACAACGATTGGTAATTTAGAGTCTTCAATTAACCTAACATGCATGTTTTTGGAATGTGGGCTGAGGTACCAAGAGAACAAAAACATGCAAATTCATCACACACAAAGATCTGAGCCAAGATGCAAACCCGGAATCCTTGACTGTAAGGCGGACCAGCCCCATTTCCACCGTGCAGCCACGCAAGGATCCCAAACAACAACTTTTCAAGTTTAGGTTTACTTTTATGCGCGTGCTAATATATGGAAAAGGAGACACTCTAAATAAATATGACTATAAAAAAGTTGAATTGTTAAGGCCTTTGTTCAACAAATGACCAAAAACAAAACAAAACAAAAAACAGAAGACGAGAGCAGACACGGGGAAAATAAATGACGATCAACTTTTTTTCATGTTTTTAATTTTACACTCTATTCCAAAACATATGCTGGAAATTTAACGTTAATGAAATGCATTGCCATTAGAATTTGTTAATGAATCCCAGGATTGTGTGCGTTGTGTAATCACTCACTGAGTGCATGGTAAATAGGTTTGTGCTTCCCTTGGAGCCTGACAGCGCACATGGTGGCTATTTTCCCAGGAGGCTGCAATCTGGCGTCGATCAGGAACCACGAGCGAGCAAAGGTGGCCCATTGCTAAAAAGACGGCGAGATAAATGACAAGTTCCTTACATGGAACATGACCCACACTTGCCGTTCATGTCACCTTTCAAAGACTTGATTCTGCTCAGTATCTTAAATTGAAGGCCACAGAATCTCACAGTGCTTTATGGCTCTTCTGCAGTTGTGTTGGAAGAAGTGATGCATGGAATACATTTCATTCAAGGGACACATTAATCTTCTAAATGAAACCACAAGTGACACAAAACAAATCTCCAGTGATTAACTATTAATACTTAATACATAATACAGAACTGTTACATTATCACACCGATATTGTGGAAAGCTACCGACCTAGAGTGTGTCAACGTAATAATAATCGACTAAGCGCATCGAACCATTGCCAATCAATCGAATTTAGGTCATAACGTCTTTGTTATTGAACGATTTGACACGAGTGCAATTTGTCCAGAAATTAGGATTACAAAGAGACGAATGAGTTTATGATATTGAGATGAACTGATTTAATCCTGACTGATCGGGTAGTGTGCTGGTTTAACCTTTTACCCGCAGTTTATTGTTAACTATTTATAAAAGAAACATGACTAATGCTTAATCTCTTACACATGAATAAAGCACAATTCTGGTATATCTATTCTACTTCCTTTTGCATGGGAGTTTTTACATGGCTAGTATGAAAACTGACAGCGTGGGCTGTCGATATCACCTAACAGCACGAAACATAATAAATAATAATAATAATAATAATAATAATAATAAACATTACCTGGGCAGATCTAGAGAAACTTGACATTTTGATCCTCGCACCGTTTTGGCTTGACCCCCAACGTGAGCGACGATGCGTTGAAGATATGTACTCGTCTGAAACGTAATGTTAAAAATAAAGGTTCCGTATATAATGTGCGCGCTACGTTCCGTATAAACGTAACGTTTTGTTCGTTTGAATGTATTATATTTAGGTTGATTGGCGTGTACAAATGCAATGAAAACCCGCTCGAGCGTTGAGAAATATTTTAGAAACGCGGTCACGCTTGTGCCCGATGGAAGTTTCTACTCGGGTTTATTTTGCCACGACACCAAAGTTCAGCTTCCTTCCTGCGAATGGCGAACTGAGGGCGCGTAAATTCTATGACAAGTCAACGCAGCAGTTCATTTTCTTCCTCTTGAAAACACCGACAAAGTGGACGCCTGGTGATATTTTATGGTGGACTTATTCAACAAGAGGTCTGTTGAGGATGAGGACTTTGGAGGAGGTTCAGGCGACGCTTGAGATCGCCAAGCTGAAAGTGGAAGACCTTCAGAAAACCATCCAGTGTTTGTCTCTGGGGGAGAACGTCTCATCTGCGGATTACTGTCTGATGGAGCTGGACGACACGCTGTGCAAACACCTAGAAGCGGGTAACAGGTCGGAACAAGATTTGAAATTTGTATTGTAAACAATATGTTTGAAAGCGTCTGTAGCCCTGAGAATGATGTGGTTTTGGGCAGCCTGGTGATCAGAGGGGATAAAGACGAGCACGCCGTGCTGTGTAGCGGCGACAAAACGTACGATTTGAAGATGGCGGACACGTCCAACCTGCTGCTCTTTCTGCCGGGATGCAAAACACCCGAACAGCTAAGCAGCAGCCAGGAGAGCACACATCTCGCTCACGCTCAGGTGCACGACCGCAGCCTGCCAAATACCATTGCAGTTCCAGAAGTGCTGAGGCGTCAAGGCGTTTTCTGATGACTTGCAACCTAAATTCTACGATTTGTTTCACCGTGAAATTGTATTTTTTATTATTATTGGAAACAGTCTAATCTCTTTATTTTGTAACATTTGTCTTGGGCTGACTGCTTCTTGGATGCGTACGTGGATAATGGAATTCTTTGGTGATGTGCTGCCATGTATATCTAAGCTGGCCAGGTCCTTCGGAATCAGGAGTGCTCATCGATGTAGCAATCGGATTGTTTCTTTTAGCAATCAAATTTCGAATTCACCTCAGAGGGCCAGCTAGCTGGTCCACACGAATGTCATACATAATAAAACAAAAAAGAAAATGCAATAAAAGGAAACAAGATAATGGAAAATCATCATCGGAGTTCAACTCAAGTCAGTTCCTTCCTCTTCGCAGATCTGGGGCTTTTGCAACAGCTACTGGGAAGTGAGGAGACAGCGTCCTAAAATAAAGAAGCTGCTGAGAGTTTTAAGGGAGAACCCATATGAAGGACCTGCCTTAGGAGGGCAGCAGGAGAGCACAGAAAAGACGGTATCGTGTTTTTCCTCCTTGAACCTGCTGCTATTTTATCATGATTAATACACATTGATTACAACACACCGTACACACTAGGATTCTATTTCTATGATGGACTGTATATCATGTAAGGCGCTGGTTCTCAACTGCTGTCACCCTGGGGCCCACATTTTTCTATTGTCGCTAAGTCATGATCCATCAGCTAATAAAATAGTCCCAAGTAGCTTTGTTGCATTTAGCAGGTCATTAATGAACAATATAAACGGTTTGGGTCCAAGAACTGATCCTTGTGGTACTCCGTAATTGATGTCAAATTGTTGTGATTTGGTATTATTTTTCTGGGCAGTTTGTTTTCTACTATCTAAGTAGCTTTTTAACTTGAAAGCTACTCAAGAAGTAGCTTTCATGTAGTCTTAGGCACCGGATATAAACAACATACATACACGACTTACAGTATGTGTATCAATCTGCTGTAGTACACCATGGATGATCTGCTGGAGACTATTCAAGCTAGTGAAGAGGAGCTCAAGAACCACTTGAGGGCCATCCATGCCTGTCAGATAAATGGTGAGAGCCACGATGACACACACGCCTCGCTGTCCGTGTCAATCAACACTGTTATTAATGTCAGGGCCAGTGTGTGTCAGTGACAGTAAAGACATTCAGCGTGTGTGTGTGTGTGTGTTTCACCAGGCCGCTGGCGTGTGCTCGACTCTGACTATGAGATGAAGTTGCTCGGTCATGTGACTCAGCTGGTGGACTCCGAGTCGTGGTCTTGCAGCAAGGTTCCACTTCAAACCAGTCTGGAGGAGCTAGGCCCGCTCGAGCCCAGGTTAGCGTCAACCGTCGCTGCAGCACATGAACAGATGGAAAGAGTTGCAGTAACATAAAGTCGTTCACAGAGAGATGATTGAGCACTGTTTAAACTGCTACGGGACACGCTACATTGAAAATAGTGAGTAACATTTTCAAAATCTGTAGGAATTGGGAAATCGTGTTTTACATGTCCGCTTGCCTCCACACAGACGACGTGTTTTACGCGCTGGAGGAGGCTAAAGTTTGTCGGGCCACCGCGCTTATGTTGCTGAAGAATGCCATCAAGTTCAACCTGGGGGAGTTTCAGGAGGTTTGGCAGCAGAGTGTACCAGACGGCATGAGCACCAGCCTGGACCAGCTCAAGGTTTGGATCTGATCACCACATTTTCATTGTACATCAGAGATGCAGAGAACATCATGAGAATGTTGTACTACCTTTAGAGCTTTGCTCTGGTAGACCGCACCTCCCGCCCAGAGACAATCTGCCTTCTGCGGGTAGAAGATCTTCCAGAGGACACAATGGAGCGCTTCAACCATCTCTTCACTCTGCGAGAGAAATGGACAGAAGAGGATATTACGCCGTACATAGCGTAGGTGTCATCTGTTCTTGATAAGAAAAAGTACTTTTTTTTTGGTCACATGCACAATATTCAGTAAACTATATTTATTACTGTCGAATAAGAGACAACCAGAACTGATTGGCGGACCATGCATTTGGTACCTGGGCCTTCAGTGAGGACTTACCTGGCTTAATCCACCCATTAATACCACCACTATCATGTCGCAATTATTTAAACAATCAAACTATTACAAGATCGTAATATAACATTCAATTCCCCCCCCCCCTCCCTTTTTTTTTTTTATTTTAAATTTGTGTGTGTTTTTTTTGGGAGGAACAAACCCCTTAAACACTTATTGGCAGTATATCCCTGTTTTTGTCAAGAATTTGGGGGGGGTCAAAAAGAGGGGGAAAAAACTTTTTTCAATGCAATTATAATGGGGGTCAATTATCGCTATTCGCGGTCCGGCACGGTCCCAATGCCCCGTGAATAGCGGAGGTCCACCGTAGATCGCCACAGACACGTCGAACTTGTCTTTCTCTGACCGGTCAATCAGAGGACAAAAAAAAAAAAAAACGCTGATGTTTTTGTGAAATTTGAAATGGGGCTAATACAGTTTCAGTTGCATAAGCCAGCACCACAGATTCTGAAGCGTGCCATGGCAGCACACTGAGGCTGAAATCTGATTGGACAAAACAATTTAATGTCCACATACTTGTAGCGGAAGCAGTGCAGCCAAGAGAAACGCTAGGAAATGAAGAGAATAGACTTTTGGGAATAAATGAAAACAATTTCATGGAAACTGAAAATAAGTCAACCTGCATGATTTTAGCAACGAGGTATTAGCCTTCAATAAAAGAAGGCGAAATAAGCTCGGAATTTATAGGGCAAAAAGTATCTTTCTTCCTTTTTCCTTGTCATCAGTGAGTATTTATTACTATTTTCTTTTTTTGACTGCATCATATTAGTAATGTTGTCATCCTACCTGCTCTCCAGGGACCTGTGCAGTGAGAAACAGACCACAGGAGCACTATTGACCAAATACGCTCGATCTTCAATGCAGAATGGCATCAAGGTGTTCAACTCAAGACGGCCTATTGTGACTTAAACATCTCGTACCTCCCATCACTTCTTTGGCAAACAAACCTTACGACATGTTTGTACTGTTTGATACCGAAACTTGGCATTTATCCTGCAAACTACTTCAGTTGGAATTGTATAAATTGTTCACAATAACATCCATCCAGCCATTTTCTGAGCCGCTTCTCCTCACTCGGGTCGCGGGCGAGGTGGAGCCTATCCCAGCTGTCATCGGGCAACCCTGAACCGGTTGCCAGCCAATCGCAGGGCACATACAAACAAACAACCATTCGCACTCACAGTCACGCCTACGGGCAATTTTAGGGTCTCCAATTAATGCATGTTTTTGGGATGTGGGAGGAAACCGGAGTGCCCGGAGAAAACCCACGCAGGCACGGGGAGAACATGCAAACTCCACACAGGCGGGGCCGGGGATGGAACCCGGGTCCTCAGAACTGTGAGGCTGACGCTCTAACCAGTCGCCCACCGTGCCGCCTCACAATAACACATTTGTGTTATTATGAAGTGGCTGCTATGCGTAACGTTGTCCACAAGGTGGAGCCATGCAAAGCAAAATCATCTCAGTGTTGATGGTGTACAGCAAGGGCCACTAACTTACTTAGATCACTTAATCACTTAGAAGTGATTATTTTCAAATGTAAACAGAGATCCATCCATCCATTTTCTGAACCGGTTATCCTCACTAGGGTCGCAGGTTTCTAATATAATAAAGTGAGACATATTGATATTCATCTGTTTCCTACCTTGTTAAATCTTTGTTGATAATTATTGTGAGAAATCATGAACATGATCAATGTCCGACATGTGTGAAATATAAAGGACGTGTGAAATTTAGTGAGGACATTGTTCATAGTGAGGACATGAACATTCAAAATAATTTGAGCAGAAGTGTATATCAAACTGGTAGCCCTTCGCATTAATACACAAGTAGCTCAATTTCAAAAGCTCAGTGATCCCCTCGTTCACAGTAAAACTAAACTTTATACGGGATAGCACGTTCTCAGTGTGTTTGTAACTGTATTACTTTAATATTAAACCTGTAAAGTTAAATATACAGTAATTATCTATCGCAAATAAACTGGCAACACTATGGGTCAAAAAAGTTAAGATAAACTAACCAAGGCTTAAAAAGAGACCAAAGAGAGTAAAATAACCGAATTACGCTTAAGCCAAGTCTGTGAAATGACGTCTGCTGCTTGTGCGTTCATGTGGCTTCCTGCAGCTCGTGTCAGCGCAGACGTGTGACTCATCGTGCTGCAACGTCCACAGTCTGTTTCTCAACTCACAGAATCGTGTGCGTGCGTGTGAATCAGCCCGTGAGTTCAGCAGTCGCTGACAAAAAAAAGTGACTTAAGGCCTGTTACATGTTCCGACAACATCCAGTGCACACCCTCGCAGTTTCTAAAAGGCTCTACGTCGACACTGGTTGACATCACTGGTGGGAATGGTGACTTATCACTGGATTGGGAAATTGTGTTTTATACAGCCTTCTGTGTCAATCAAGAAATCAAACTAATTATGAATTCTGTGCAAATCTTTTTTGCTGCCGTTACATTCTTCGTCTTCTATCATTTTGATCGCGTCATGGCTCATTTCACTTACCGCTGCTTCTGTCAAAACACCAAAATGGGAGCAACGCCATTGCTGATGAATGGCCATTGAGAGCAATGGCAGTTTATTCATGAAATTAAAACAAAATCTGACAGAACACATCAAATTGGGGATAACTTTGTAAACGAACCAAAATGTTTTTAAAACTTACAAGTATAAAAAAAAACATGGAGTAATAATTTGTCTTAAAAGCAGTTTTCCCTCATTCCTGTCACATTTTGCTCCCAAGTTATGTGCAATGTTAATTTTCGTTAAGGCTTTACACGATACTCTCTGCTGCAATATCCCCAATGTAAACACTTCTGACGCCGGTTTCTGAGAATCCGTGTCCCCTCCTCCAAAGCACTACCTGGGCAGCATGTCCTCGAGGTCTGCTACCACGTAGGCCACCACGGCCCACAATGCCGAGCAGAGGTCCATGTCTCCGGGGTCCTGAACTGTCATGGTATCAGCTTCTGTGTGGTGGTACCAAAAATAGCGACTGTCGGCCACATGGAGGCTGGCACCTGGATAATAGCAACACATGCAGAAGTTTTTTTTTTTTTTTTTTTTTTTTTTTAAGAAGTCAGTTCTTTTTGTGGTTAAATATAAAAACATATATCTATCTATCTACTCCATTACCTAATTGATTCTGTGATTTGATTTCATTCATCTTTCAGGAGGATGTGTGTTTGCGTTCCCATCTTTCAAATGAATATAATCTAGGCGGTTGCTTCCTCACCTGTGCTTTCGATCATCTATATAAACTAGTTGCAGGACTGGACCACTAAGTTCCACTCTGAGCAACTCAGAAAATAATAATACAATCAATACAGACATGTCTCAATGAATTAGAATATTGTAAAAAAATACAAATACAAATCATTTATTCCAGTATTTCTATTCAAAAAGGGAAACTTGTAAATTATACAGATTTATTAAAAAAATCAGAAAATTAGATTGTTTCGTATGTAATATTCACATTTCTTGATATGGTGAATTTTACACCTGGCAAAAAGTATGGAATCAACGCTCCTGATGATCATTTACAGTAAATGTTTAATTTTTCGAGAAATAATAATGAAGAAATAATCCCTGAATGTTCACGGATCATTTAAGATTTGTTGACCAGAAGAGTTTTGACAGAACCATTTTTTGACTCCAAGTTTGATTTTCCCACCTCAGAACCAAGATACATAACACTCAGGATTTTTTTTTTTTTTTTTTCTCTCTGAGATCAATTTTAAAGCAGACATCTTTCCCAACTTTCCTCTGGTAAGAGGCAGAGGCAGTGAATCTCTCTTTAGCAGCATGTTTGCACGTAATAATCTATTCAGTCACACCACTGAAATTACAAACAATAATTCACATTTCACCTTGTGGTGAGTAACAACCCGCTGCCGACTAAACTTACCCGGTACTCCGGCCTGCATCCAAGGCGAGATGTCTGTACCCTCACCATGTGTCTCCAGTTTGGTCGTATTGAGAGGAACTAACAGTTTGACCACCTCCCCCATCACCTGTTGGTACACACACACACACATTTCTTCACGGTACCACTAAATACAACTGACAAATATAAATCAACAGAGGATCTTGTTTTTCAAGCTTTCCTGATTTTCAGTACTCAGTAGTTTCTAGGGCGTACATACAGAATCAGAATATAAAGTATATTCAACAATATTTATGTGATTGCAGTGGAAATCTCTTACCTGTTGTGCTGCAACGCTGCCAGTAAACTGCAGGGCCACCGGGCTGAATGTCCCCATGTCAGACTCCATGACCATATCAAAGTTGGACACATTCACCTGGATGGAAGAGGAAGTTGAAAGACTTAAACAGAGCACAGGTACATTTCAAATCTGGTCTCCGAACTTCACAGAATACAAAACAGTTCGGAAAATGACCCCCATATGTTGTATATCGTTGATAGTCGAAGACAGTGCTTCCCCAACCAGTGTGCCGTGAGAGATCATCAGGTGTGCTGCGAGAAATTATTCAATTTCACTTAATTGGTCTGAAAATGATTGATTTGAATTGCTACAAAGAATGTTTCTTTGTTCATAAATCTATGCCAGGAACATTGGCAGAACAATGGAATTCCTTTCCACTAGATGGGAGAAGGTATATAATTAACCCATATATCCACTTTTTATGTTTGGTGTTTATTTGTTTGGTGTTTTGATGAATATGTGGTTTGGCTTAATACGGGTTGGGAAACACCGCTCGAAGATACACCAAGAGCTAATCACTAATCTAGGCCGTGTCAATCACGTATTGAATGCTGTAGCCAACATGAAGCCAGCACAAGGCCTGATATGAGAAGACTTAACCAGACACGGACAGCAGCACTGTGGATCAATCGTAGGCGGTCAACAGATACATGACTGACTTCTATAGTCGTCCTCTCTTTCATTGTGCAGTGTCATTTTTTGTTTTTTTTCCCTTCTATTCAGAGCAGCAGCAATGCGTGGGACCTTGTGAAGATCGTAGTACTGCTGCGCTCCAACTCCACCCTGCTCTTCGCCCGTCCACAGCACTGTGCGCATGGTCCTCCTAGGACGTAAACCTGGAAATGGATAAGAGTGCACATTCATAGAAACATAAACATAAATGTGTATCACTTTATAATAAAGGTATTCTTATTAGTTTGTGCACTGATTTCACATTGATGCTAAAATAGTAAGCTATTATTAATTATTATATTAAGCTATTAAGTAGACATGGATAAAACTGCTTAACTCCCATAAGTGACAGCAAAAAAATGTATAATTTTCAAATATTTTTGTTATCCATGAGTTTACTGTTTTATGCGTTGAAATGAAAGCCATTCACGTGCATTGCAAATGAGTTTTAGTGGTTACATGTTGTTCTGTTCAGTCAGTAAGCCAAAATTTGAGTAGAAAAAGGTGAATTCTAAATCATCAAATTCATCATTGCTGTTCCAAATCGTATAACACTGAGAGCTCACCGAAATTAAAGTTAAAAATTTTTGGGGGGGGAAATTACTACACTAGGTCTTGTTTTTTCTATGACAGGTGGTCTAATCAATTTTTATATAGCACCGTAAGTTTCTTTACAAATTGTAAGATGCTTTGGAAGTACTGTACTAAACTACTCATTCACAACGAGAGAACAAAATGATAAGCGAATTATTTACTCAGCTTTGTTTACAGTACTTGAGTTTGTAATTGTTTGCCTTGGCTCACCTAGCTGTTTTATGAGTGACAGGGCTTCCCAGGAAACCATGGCTCCGCCCCCATCATCCATGGCACCCTGGCCCACATCCCAACTGTCCAGATGACCGCTCAGTAGGACAACCTAGCGGATATACGTGAAAGAGATTAAATCCATACATCCCGCTGGGGGGGGAGGCGCAAAAGACAAAGACAAAACACAATTTGTCACAATTTGTACGTCACGTTGAATTCCTATCAGCCGGATAATGTGAGGACAAACCAAAGTGCGGACCATGACCCTGAAACATTGCATCACTTTGAGAGAAAAACCAACAAAAACAGGGACGAGCACCTTGTTTCATAACCAAAAAACAAACCAAATGTTAAAACCCGAGGTGAAACCAATGCATCGTTTATTCTTTTTTTAGTGTTTCCCATCGAAATTAATGCTCACCGTCGGCCGCACAGGAAATGTATTATTCATCTCTAAATCAGTCAAATTGTTGGCGGCGTGGTGCAGGGAGTAAGAGTACGCCCTGAAACCAGAGGGTGGCTGGTTCATATCACCTACCGAGCGCATGTAGTGGTTGTTTCCCACTTAACAGACACTTAACCTGCATTGCCTACAGATAAATGTGGTTGGCTATTTGGTGGTAAAATGCCGTAGACACAGAATGGCAGCCACTGTCAGACTGTCCCAGGGCAGCTGTGGCTTACCACCACTAGGTGTGAATGAATAATGCATGCAATTTCAAAGTGTCTTTGAGTGCACAATATAAGTGGAATTCATCATGATAGCTGTTAAATTATTATTACCTTTTGAAAGGCAGAATATCTCATGCAGCTCATGTACCAGATAACATTAAATTGCACAATTGGTCATAATGCTGACTGTAGTTGCAAAAGCAGGAGTCGACTAAGGGTGTTAAATGTGGTATTATTGATCGATTAATCAATTCTTTGTGAAGGGATTGTTTAGTGATTAATCAAGTCTTAATGGAACGGAGGCAAAATTGGGTGAACTACTTGGCTGCGACTGAAATGACAACAGAAGATGTGAAGTTGTCCTACAAGGTGCAAATGCTAAATGGGCAGATGGACAACAGTCAAAGCAATTCATTCCTGTCAGATTATTGACTGACTGATTGACGAGCCTCATGCTCTGAGTCACGAGAACACAAACGGAGTCCTCAAAATACACACACATCGTTTGCTGCGACCGCAAAAAGGAAAATCCACGAGCGAGAAATGATTCAATTATGTCGTGCGTTTCATTTCCCTTTTCTATACTAATCCCACATGTCACACTTTGGACTCCATCATATCCATATATGAGGTGCAGTGTTTTTTTTTTTTTAACTGTAAAACTGAACAGGCCCAGGCTTCACTATCTCTACTGTAAATGATTAAACGCTTATACACAACCATTTCACTAATGAATCACCCATTGTGCCTTCAACTGGCATTCAATCCGGATGGAATATTTTTCATGGTAACCCATGATTCAATATGCAATACACACCCACCAGACAATTAAGAATATCTGCGTAATCTCATTACATCAAAAAAGTACAAAATGTGTTTCAAAAGGTCTGCCTTTACGAAGATAATAGTGTCCGTACAGTATGGTTATTTTGGAGATTTGTTTAGAACTTTGTACCCGTTTTTCTCGGTGCGCAGGCATGCGTCATCTCAAAGGATCTGCACATGACACTTTACAGTGCATGTCGGCTCAAGTCGTGGTATGTGCGATATATGATACAATTTTGATGGAGCAAAGCCACATGTGATTGCTGACCAAATCATTTTACCGAAAAGAATGAACTTTTTTATTTATTTTTTTAATTAACTAATTCACTGCCAGCCTTCCCAGTTAACATGGATATTTGACTTCTAAAGCCGTCAATGGCAGTGAATGTGTTAAGAATGTAATTGTTCGTATATTCATTCACATGGAAACTGAAACCTATTTTCTGCAGTCAGCTGATTAGTTATTTTAATACAATAGACTAGAGAGATTGACATTTTCAGCAGACTTCCTGTTCTTTAGAAAGGAGAAGAAGCTGCGGGGAACTATGACGAACACAGCAAAGGCAGCTTTCTGTATCATTTCGTGCAGTCAGAATTTGAGTAATGTCTGTGTCATAAAATAAAAAAATAATAAAAAAGCACACACCACCATGATTTCAACAGTCCCACATTCCACCACTTCAGTAAATCCAGTCAAAATCTTTTCTCGGTAGAAAAAGACAAACACTTCCTCAAGGTGGGTCATGAGTAACACGTGTTGCGGGTTCGTTCTTACTGTGCTGTGATTCCAAAGAAACATATTTCATGTATGAACATCTAACTTTGGATCTTGTGAGCTGTGAGGATAAACACTACAGTACACAATCAGATGGAAGATCTTAATCATTCCACAGGTGGCCACCAAACAGATGGAATGAATTATTCAAGTGACATCATACATTCGCCCTCCTTTGAATGTGCCAAAGAAGTTGATTTAACATTTCAAAAGCGAGACGGCCTGTGCACACATTTAAATGAACTTGGTAGGCAGGCGCTACCTGCTCGGGGTGCTGCCAGCCTTTTATCTCAGCCACCGTGTTAAAAGAGTCGGCATACGGGAGCGTCTTGGCGGCCATTGTGAGTCTGACAGTGATCCGCTCTCCCCGCTGCGCTATTCGCCACATCAGTTCAGCATCCTCAATGGTGATGCACGCCGTAGGGATGTGCTTGACGCCATCTTGGTAGTCTTGCCAACCTGTGTGAGGACTAAAGATGGAGAGAGACCGAGATTAAACAATTGCTTGATAACGGAGACGTCCAGGTCTACGGGTAGATGGGTACCTATTTATTGAGAAAGGAGTAACGGATCGAATGAGTGTGGCCACGGCTCCGAATTTTGACGCCTCAGAGGCGCCGTATTCACGGTAAGCCACCGTCTCACCATAGCTGACAAATGGCTGGTTGAAGACCACAATCCTCCCTGTGGCCTCGCTGGCTCGGCTCTTTAGTTCCTCAAAAGACCCGACAACCAATACCTCCGCCTCAATGCCTTCAGACGAGGGGAAACATTACAAAAGTACAAAAGTTTGTTTTATACCAAAGATCTGTACGTCCATCCATCCATGCATCCATTTTCTACCGCTTATCCGAGGTCAGGTCGCGGGAGCAGTAACGTTAGCAGGGACGCCCAGACTTCCCTCTCCCCAGCCACTCCATCCAGCTCTTCCGGGGGGATCCCGAGGCGTTCCCGGGCCAGCCGAAAGACGTAGTCTCTCCAGCGTGTCCTGGGTCGTCGCCGGGGTCTCCTCCCGGTGGGACGCCTCCTCACAGTGGAGGCGTCCGGGAGGCATCCGAATCAGATGCCTCAGCCACCTGATCTGGGTCCTCTCGATGTGGAGGAGCAGCGGCTCTACTCTGAGATCCGAGCTTCTCACCCTATCTCTAAGGGAGAGCCCGGACACCCTGCGGAGGAAACTCATTTCGGCCGCTTGTATCCGGGATCTTGTTCTTTCAGTCACGACCCATAGCTCGTGACCATAGGTGAGGGTAGGAAGGTAGATCGACCGGTAAATCGAGAGTTTTGCCTTTACGGCGTAGCTCCTTCTTCACCACAACGGACCGATACAAAGTCCGCATCACTGCAAACGCTGCACCGATCCGCCTGACGATCTCCCGTTCCATTCCGTCACTCGTGAACAAGACCCCAAGATATTTGAATTCCTCCAATTGGGGCAGGATCTCATCCCCGACCCGGAGAGGGCACTCCACCCTTTTCGGACAAAGGACCGTGGTCTCAGATTGTTGTGCTGATTCTCATTCGAGCCGCTTCACACTCGGTTGCAAACTGCTCCAGTGAGAGTTGGAGATCACGGCCTGATGAAGCCAACAGAACCACATCATCTGCAAAAAGCAGATATGCAATACTGAGGTCACCAAACCGGACCCCCTCTACGCCTCGGCTGCGCCTTGAAATTCTGTCCATAAAAGTTATGAACAGAATCGGTGACAAAGAGCAGCCTTGGCGGAGTCCAAGCGTCACCGGAAATTAGTCCGACTTACTGCCAGATATGCGGATCAAACTCTGACTCCGGTCGAACAGGGACCGAACAGCCCTGGCTGTACCCCATACTCCCAAAAGCACCCCCCACAGGACCCCCCCCGAGGGACACGGTCGAACACCTTCTCCAAGTCCACAAAACACATGTAGACTGGTTGGGCGAACTTCCATGCACCATCAAAGGATCCTGCCGAGGGTATAGAGCTGGTCCACTGTTCCACGGCCAGGACAAAAACCCCACTGCTCCTCTTGAATCTGAGATTCGACTTCTCGACGGACCCTCTTCTCCAGCACCCCTGAATAGACCTTGCCAGGGAGGCTGAGGAGTGTGATCCCCCCCGTAGTTGGAACACACCCTCCGGTCTCCCTTCTTAAAAAGGGGGACCACCACCTCAGTCTTCCAATCCAGAGGCACTGTCCCCTGATATCCATGCGATGTTGCAGAGGCGTGTCAACCAGGACAGCCCCACATCATCCAGAGCCTTTAGGAACTCCGGGCGAATGTCATCCACCCCCGGGGCCTTGTCACCGAGGAGCTTTTTAAACACCTCGGTGACCTCAACCCCAGAGATAGGAGAGCCCGCCTCAGAGAATCCACACTCTGCTTCCTCATGGGAAGGCATGCTGGTGGAGTTGAGGAGGTCTTCGAAGTATACTCCCCACCAGCTCACAACGTCCCGAGTCGAGGTCAGCAGCGCCTCATCCTCACTATACACAGTGTTGAAGGTGGTGCACTGCTTCCCCTCCTGAGACCCCGGATGGTGGACCAGAATTTCCTCGAAGCCGTCCGAAAGTCCTTCTCCATGGCCTCACCGAACTCCTCCCATGCCCGAGTTTCTGCTTCAGCGACCACCAAAGCTGCATTCCGCTTGGCCAGCCGGTACCCATCAGCTGCCTCAGGAGTCCCACCGGCCAAAAAGGTCCAATAGGACTCCTTCAGCTTGACGGCCTCCTTCACTGTTGGTAAGATCTGTACGTTTTAAGCTAAATGGGATACCTCAAAATTAGGATGCCATTATATCATACAGTGGCAATGGTGGCCTTTGTTTCAAATGCAAAGAGTACCAAGCGTCTGTTGGGGTAAATCATTGGTACGGATCATCTATGATCCGCTGGTGATGGGAGACTTCTAATCTCATCTTCCACCTTAAACAGCTTCAAAAAATGTATAAATAAAGAGGAAAGTTTTGTTTCTTTTTTTTTTTGAAAGATGTTTTTTGTTTGAGACTGTGAGCCTTGAGAAAGAAATGTCAGCCCTCTGTATGTTCTACACATACAGGTACATCTCAATAAGTTAGTGTCAAAAGCTTAATTTAGCTAGCTAGCTCAATTCGAAAAGTGGAACTCGTGTTATAGGGATGAACTACACACAGAGTGAAATATTGCATGATTTCTTTAATATATACTGTATGTATAGTTTTGATGATTATAGCTTACAGCAAATGAAAACCCCAAATCCACCATCTCTAGAAAGTACAATATTACGTAAAAAAATGAAATCAATCAAGAAACAATTAAAATGTTTTTCTTTAATGGAGCAATAAGGCCGAAGTTTGCCCTCTGAAAAGTGTTTCAATAGATGAACTTTTCTACCATATTGTAATTTATTGAAATGTACATGTATCGAGGACTGACAATGTAAGCATACCATACCATATCATAATAGGGATGAGCGCTACAATTCAAAAAACAAAAACATAAACAAAAAAAAGGATGGATCCAGGCTATTTTGCAGGGTTTCTGTGGAGAAGCAGCTATATACTATACGCTATATGCACTCGGCTTTCGAAGGCTGGTGGGGTGTTTTACTTTATCACTAATACAGCGATTAATTAGAGCAGAGGCCACTAATAGAGGAAATCTAGAAATTAAAATCACTTTGATAATGAAGTCATGAAAATGTTAATTTGATTCAGTATGGCTGACCTTCAGGTGGCGTCCCTACACTGCTCCCCAGTCCCAGAATAGCCAGATTCTTGGTCCTCGGCAATGTCATCACTGCACTCTCCTTTCCTCGTACCCAGTGTGGGATTTTTACTGGTTCTGGTGACAAAGACCCAAAGACAGACACGCAAAAACCGTTTTAATTCTTCTGTCATACTTTCCTATACAAAAAAAAAAACACAGGATGACTCACCTAGATGTACGTCCAAACCGTCCTGCATCATAGCTTTGTACATGTATTTGATAGCCATGTCCAGGTCGAGCGAGCCACTGACGCGGTTCCCGATGGTGTCCGTGAAGTCGGCGAGGCGTCTGTAGGAACGGTTCCGCGCAGCTCCAAACACGGCCAGGTCGATGATCCGTTTGGCCACATCTGCGTAGGCTGCAACCTCCGCCGCCACGTCTTGACATCGCACATTAATACACACAACAATTGTACGTACGTTTAGACCACCGAAGGTGATTCCCTTAATGCACCGGTGTCAAACTCAAGGCCCGGGGCCAACATCCGGCCACCTGCATCATTTTATGTGGTCCGCTATAGCAAATCATGTGCGTCTACTTCTTGCGAAAATACCTTTTTTTTTTTTTTTTAAATCAATAAATACAGTTTGTTAAACAAACTATTTTCCTTGACGTCTGATTGCAAAACTAGTTAATGCGATCCATTTATTGTGTGTACGTAATACTATGACCAGGAAGTTATAAATGTTTTTGGTTTCAATCATAACACATTTATTAAATGCCATTAATGTCCTCTTTAGTCATCATGAAAATGTAGCAGAATAATAAAATCACTTAAAATGTGTTTCCTACATTTTACACCATTTTTTATTTTATTTGTTACTGGATTTTTCTGCTTATGTGGCCTCCCACACGCTACTCTGCTAACTACAGTGTGTGGAACTAAGTGGTGAAATGATAAGTTATTATTGTTGTTTGATAGAACAAGTCATTATGATCATGTGTATTCTATTGTCATTATCAAATTGAACATTTTGCATGTGTCACTGAAACTGCCCTCCACCCTTTGTTTATGAGGTAAGTGACGCTTTAGGAAACTCATATTTAATGTTTCATTGTTGGAGATAATGTAATAATTTACTTCTCTCATCCTGTTTACAATTTGTGTTTTATCTTTTTTTTGTTGTTTCTCTTTCCCTTCTAGAAAACTTTGTTCTGTTCGACTGATCACGTCTGATTCTCAATAAACCTCAATTATAATCCCACAGCGGAAGCTTAAAAACTCCACTGTGGCACAGTAAGACGACACTTCTCTTTCATAATGTGCGTAGTTGGTTGTTGTCAAGCTTAACAAGTCAACTCTGTCATAGTGAAATGTCAATGTATT
Organism: Phycodurus eques; assembly: GCF_024500275.1. NCBI lineage: Eukaryota > Metazoa > Chordata > Actinopteri > Syngnathiformes > Syngnathidae > Phycodurus > Phycodurus eques. The sequence goes on along the minus strand of NC_084528.1, from coordinate 29,515,864 downwards.
TAAAAACCTTTCGGAGATAGGAAATGTACTTGTTATAAAGTACCCAGCTTGCTAATCATGTTTCTCAGTGAAGGTCCAGCGTGTGTATTAAATGCTAATAACATTTGCCAAAAATGTCCACCCTGTGAGCAAGCTCACATATTTTCCTGTTTGCATGTACATTGACTGCTTGCAATTATATTAGAAGTGTTATATTTTGCTTCAAATGTACATTTCTAACAGCACGACCTCTTGAGACAATGAATATGAAGTTCAATGGGAAATTTCTACTTTCTAAGGGGATGAAATGGGGAAGTCTCAAAGGCACCTTGACTCAATACGTGGCTTTAAAAAAAAAGGAAAAAGGCGTTTGTGGTACCTTTCCTTGCAGTGGTGTTGAATTCAGATGTGAGCATAGCTGAGCTTGGGGGTCGCCCATCCAGGGACGTCAGCATGGAAAACCCCACAAAGATGGAGAAGAGGAGACAGACCTTTGTGAGCGGTGCCATCTGAGGAGAGACATGTTGTCGCCACAGTATCAAAATCAAATCTGTGCACCGATTGGCTCAAAACGGCAACTCGGAACACTAACATAAGAGGAAGCTCGTGTTTCACTTTCAATACGAGAATACGAAAGTTATGAAGCCGCAGATGATATTAATTCAAACAAATCATCTGATAAATGAATACCTTCGGTTCCCCAAGATGAAACACTGAGCTCGCGTCACAACAAACAACCCGACCGGTGTTCTGTCAAAACAAGATTACAGTTTATACGTTGACAAATGGGATGACAATTGTTTGATTTTAAAAGTGATGGAAAGAAAAAAAAAAATCCTTGCAGGCCAGGATAAAAAAAAAAAAAAAAGAAAAGAAAGAAAGAAAGAAAGAAAAGGACGACAGAATGGATGTAAACAAGCTGCTGAGGCTCGCTCGGGATTTAGCTTGTGATCACGATTGCTAACTTCCTCTCGGGACACTTTCAAAATAAAGGTTTAAGAAGCCCTTCGCAGTAAAAACTCAGACAAATGGAAAAAGATACAGGTGAACAGTCAGTGTACGACAATGGACGACCGAGACTGCCAAAATTGAAGCAATAAATACACACTAGAGTAAATGACTAACTGTGCCTGTGAAGTATTTAAATATTTTAGTATGTATTTTAATATTTCAAAATGTAATTCCTGAGTTCTTTTCGAGATTTATTTATTGCAATGGTTATTTAATATTTTCAATATTTATTCACTTACTTCAGGGTCCCATATGCCATACCAGTAGGGAAACATAAAATAAATACATGCTGAAATAATTAAGACAAATATGGAAATAAATAAATATTGACATAAATAAGTCATTTTGCCATTTGTGTCTTATTCTATGCATTTGTGTACCATTTGCTTCCTTACACATCATGCTGGCAAATAAATAAAATACAATCCAAAAAAAAAGCCATGTGTGTAAATAGTTTCTCTGCTTTTATTATATGTATTCATTCATGTATTCAAGACAATTGCATACATCTGGTTTACGAACAATTAACTGAACCAGAAATATAATAAAACATACATTTGAAATAATCTAATCCGCAGGAACAAAGATATTTATCTGTACATTTTACATACTGAAATTGATTATAGTCTAATATAAATTAATACATGTCAACGTATCATCACTACATAGGAGACAATTCCAAATGAATGTTTCAAGAGCTAAACTTTTGCTTTAAACCACACAGCGCATGTTTGCATTTCATCGAGTTTTTTCTTTCTAGAGTTTTAAGTGAAATGCAATTATGAATGTGGTTCTTTTCAGCCAAATCTAGACATTAATTTATATATATATATATATTTTTTTAAGAACTACTGACTCCGTTCCATCAACTAGGACCCTTTCGGTCTTGATGAGAACAGTAAATCACAGAGGGTTAATGTTCCAAATAGTTTGTTTATTCCAGCCATGAAATGTCGTTCGTTGCCCACATTTCTCCAGGAAATTTGAGAAATCCATGGGATTCTAATCTTCTGCAAAAAAAAAACACCAATTAAAACTGACAAAAGGTGGGAGGTATTGCATGTTGTGGAAAGGGAATACGTTTTAATCAAAGCAAAACTGCTGCAAAACATTAAAAATATGGTAATATTTCAGTAGAGCTTTTCTTTTTTTTTTTTTTTTTTAAAAAAGAGGCCCAACTATGAGGCAACTTTTGAAAAAAAAAAAAAAAAAAAGACTGCTCCAAAATAATGTTCCCTCAAGCCACAACGCAAACAAAAAATGCTTTGGTGTACAATTTGCACTAGAGGAAATGCTAAAACATATGAAGATAAAACAGAATAACTACAAAAGTACTGCATCATCACACTAGAAACCTGCAGAGAAACTGTTATTTTACTGAAAAACCTTATTGTGCAGAAAGGCCCTCAATGGCGTCACCAGCCAAACCTGTTATTATAGCTGCATACAGTTGGCAATTGCAATGGAATGTGGTTTGGCTTTGCTTGCTGCACTCAGTCATCACAGAAAATAGTAATGTAAATATTAAGAAAGTTCAATGCAAAGCTGACATACTGTGTGCGTAAAGGCAATGGGAATGCAATGTGTAGACTCCAATAGTTTTCTCTTTAAAATGGCTTTTGGGTCCAAAAAAACAAAAACAAAAAAAATCCACAAAGAAGCTACAATTTCCAAAGACAACAAAGAGAGCATGTATATTGATTAGTTACAATTTAACATTTATGAGGGGCAAACAAAGTTATGTACCTGCAGAGGAACCCAATCTCACGTACCAATACTGGACAGAATATGGAATTACATATTCACTTGTCATGACAAGAACAAAAACATTCATACAGTCAGCAAAAAGCGCTAAATGAAATGTAACAACACTTGAAATCTGACCTCGAACAAAAAGGGATCAACGCTCGGTTCTTTGGAATACTCGTACCATTTTATGACATCATTCAAAACACAATGACGGTGTCCTACTTTTTGGTTTCAGTCGACTTCCTTATGACCGTTTAGCCCAGCTGACACAATTGTGAGTCCATCTTAGACAGGCAGTGTGGGTTTAAGGCACAGTGTTGAATGGACCTCCCTTAACTACAATGGCTGTAATCCTGTGATACTCTAGAGACACTTCCACTCCTTTCCCAGATTGGAATGATATGAATGCATTTGAATTCTCCCACTCTCTTGGAGAATTATGCAGACTAAAGACAGAGACGTGAAAAGATAGCAGACGGGAAAGATGAGGAGGGGAAGTTTGCTGCTGTTGAAGATCTGAAAATAAAGCTGATATTGAGCCGCTCTGAGTCCAAACTGGCAGGTGATGATATCTATTCACAGTCTCTATTGGTCAGTTCAGGCGTAAAACTCCTTGGTTGGTGCTTTGTGGTAAGCCGTTGTGGAAAGTTTGGTGTCCCCCAGGTCGTAACTCCCTTCATCCTTCTTCTTCATGCGGTAGGCGAGGAGGACAAGGAGGAAGATGGCGCAAAACAATCCGACCACCACGCATGCTATCACCGCTGCAAGGGGAGAAAGAACCGTTGAAATGTTGCGTATTTGGTACAGGTTTCCGTGAGACCAATTGAAAGTCAATGGGTGCTTACCTGCCAGCACCTCCGTTCGCTCCCACATGCTCTCAGATGTCACATCATCAGGAGAGTCAAACATCCTGCTGCCTCGGCTCACGAGGATTTCATTTGTCTCAACTTCGTTCGCGACTTCATCTCCGCCATCTTTCGGGGCGGAGGAGGAGGAGGAGTCCCACCTATCCAGGCTGTTGTCCTCGTCGGCTTCTTTCATGTCCTCGCCCTCCTCAGAGGTGGAGCTGGGACTGGGAGCGTGTGTGAACCAGTCAGCTGTCGGCGCCTAAAAGGAACGAGCGGCCATTACAAATGGCTTTCGAAAGCATTCGCAGGGTTGGGCAAACGTTTGTGCTAAAGGGCCTCATTTGATTTTGAAAACAGACAGATGGGCCAGGTCATCCGTAGGTGACGGCAAAAAAGAGAAACAAGTGTAAATGGAATAGCTAAATAGGTATGTAAAATAATGTACATTTGATTATAAAATAACACTTGAGATTTTATCATTAATTATGATTAATTAGACAATTTAATAAAATGCACACAAAGTAGTAAAACGTGTATGTACATTTTCCTGACTAACACGAGTGTATTTCACTACTTACAGTAAATCAATGATTTAATCAGACAAACGAATAAAAAAAAAAACAAGAATACACATGCAAAATATTTTTAATGGTCAAATAATTCACTCATTTTTAGTGAGTGAATTATGACAAGAATACACATGCAAAATATTTTTAATGGTAAAATAATATAACACTCACAAATATTAGAGTACATTTGATAACACCAATCAATTAAAGAACGCAGTGGAGCATATAGGGCCATACTTTGCCCAGCAAATTGTGCTTTTACCTCCTTGTCGTTGGTGTCCTCCCTCACTGTTGCTGTCTCGCTGTCCAACACTGTGGTCGGCGGATCGCGGCTGTCGGCTGCTTTGGTTGGTTGATCGTGACCAGAGTCTGTCGTTGGCCGGGTTGGAAGCATTTCTTTGTTCTTGTTCGAGCTAACAAATGTGGTAAGGATCACCGCCTCTTCGTCATCTTTGTCTGTCAACAACAGATTGGTATGAGTCTGTTTCAATAGTTTGACCTTATGTCTCCAAATGCAGTTACTTTTGAGTTTTGTTATTTTAGCAATGTTGTAATGATCAATATGAAAGGTGCATCTCAGTAACTTAGTATATCAGGTAAAAGGCAATTTCAGTAATTAATGAAAGCTCATTATAGTCATAACAAAAATGATTTTGAATGCTTCTTATGTAACATTCCATTCTTGAGATTTTTTTCAATTAGTTGTGAACTATAATCAGCAAAATTATAAATGAAATGTTACTGTGTCTGTAGTGAATCAACAAAGTATCTGTTTTAATTTGTGCAGTAAACTACTGAAAGAAGTTTTCCACAATATTCTAGCTTATTGAGATGTCCCTGTATACATTATATTTTGAAACCTTAAAATTTGAATATCACAAAAGGTTGTACAATTTGATAAACCAGACTGGGAAAAGGGAGGCTGTGATGCGGGATGTCAGCCAATGACATCAGAGAACTTCTCAACATATTCGTTCAACAACAATCTGAAGGATTAACTGTGTACATGAATTAAGCGTTTTCTTTTTGACTATATATATTTTTTTTTTTTAGGAATGCAAGCACAAACAAATGGCACCAATTACAAAGGTATATTTACATATGTGTGCAAAGGTCCCTCTAAGGTTGAATGGGAGTAGTGTATGAAGCAACAAGAACTGGAGGAGTATGCGCTGAATAGCAACGTGCTAACGACTTGAAAGGGCATTATTATTGACTCAATTCAGTTGTTTATGTGGTATTGCTTGATTCATTGGTGACTGATTGCGTCTTGAAACAAAACGGAGCGCACTAATTGGCTGTAACCGGCAGAGGCGCTGTTGGTTCGTCTCGACTAGTTTGCGGCCTGAGGAGGAAGAACAAGATTATGACAGCGATGGGAAGTTGAGCTATGTCCACAAAGCAATAACTCATAATCTCAGCAGGGCAACATTATGAAAGTAAGCATAATGGCAAGTTTAATGATTACAAAGGCCAAATTGTTAACCATCTATTTCTATTTATGTTAGTTAGCAAGCTACTTTAATGAACAGATGCTAATATGATTCTGATGGTGACTCAAATGGTGAAAATAAATATCAGGTGCCTTTACCATTCTGACCAAAATCAAGAGGGTGGGCTTTTTGGAACATATTTATGTGTATGCAATTTTTTTTTCTATTATAATACTATCTTATTCTACAATTACTGTGTTAACTGTGTTACTCAGTCAAAATGACAGCTGTGAGCAAAACCCTTGTGCACAATACTGTACATCAGTGATTTAACAATAGAGAGAGAGAAGCTCATTGTGCCGTTAGAATGTGCTCTCTGGTTGTTTACAGCACGGTTGCTTCGATAGATTCTCACCTGGGAGTGGCATCAAGATGACTCATTATGAATAAAAGGTGAAAAGTGCTTTGCATCAGCTGGCTTCTAATAAACCCCGCCTCACCCACATCGCTTTGGGACAAACATCAGGAACACCCACAATTGTCAGAACATATAAGCAGTCATCCAAGTGTGTAAACAGGTCAAATTAATAATAGCAAGTGTACTTTCTGGTTTAGGTAAAAAGACCACACCTGACATCTGGCAACAGATGATCCACCGCACCCCCCTCCCACACACACACACACACACACACATACTTGATGATGAACACTTGAAACACATTAACCAGTTTTTCCTGTACAAATAAATAACCCTAACTTATTCTGCCATCGCTATTGACTCGAGCTTCTGTTACCCCGTGGTGCCGACAACCTGAATAAGTCTACTTCAGCATTGAGTCCAGACTCTGCAGCTGTGTGCACATGTTCCTGAAGCTCCTTACTTTTTGCGGCAAAGTGTAAAATTATCTTGTTTCTTCCTTGTTACTGATGAGACTTCAATCATCTTAGCCACTAAAAGTACACCAAACGAGAGTCAGGAAAAACAGGAGAATAAATTGCGACTCATTTTTACTGCTCATCCCACAAATGAATGTTCCTTACAAATGGGGCATTATTTACTGTAAAAGAGAAGTAAACAGGTGGTGCACAACTCAAACATTGTTATAACAGGGGAAAAAAAAAAATCTACCCAACTGACAAAAACTTTGTTTTGTTTTATGTTTATTTGAAAATACAGCTTACCAAGTCAGCCCAGTCTCCTTACCATAGTCTCCGGATCCAGATCCTGAGCCGAAGTCATCCCCATCTTCATCATCTACCGGGAGGTCACCTGATGTTTGACCCTCTATGTAAAGGTCATCTCCCAGAAATTCGAGTGACTGGGAAGAGACCAGCATCTGAGAAAAAGACATAATAATTATTGGTTATTATCAAACAGTATTATTACTCATTTAATGAGAAGCACTAACAAAAATGAAGAGGAAAAACGAGATTTTTTCTTTTTTAAATCTGAAAAACCTACTTTATGCACACACCCAGAAAGTCATCGACTAGTTGACCTTTGGTTTCTAAGAATGTGTCAATAAAGTGATACCAGATTGAGCAAGTAAAAAGAGGTCATAGTTTGTTTGAATTACTCCGCGTAGTTTCAATTCAAATGCTGCCACAGTGTTTTGCAACAGGACTGATAACCCCGAAATCTGTTGCCATCTAAAGCATCACATGAAATCCAGGAGATATTGTATGGTTAATCGCCAAAATGCTACATTTATTAGCTTGGTGTTGGCAGCATTACATTTACAGAATGCAGCGTGATAATACGCCTGAAATTCTGTAAAATAGACACACACACACACACACACAGAGAGATGAATGTGGCCCATTGAGACGTGAAGTATGCACGTCTGGTATGCATGCTATGCTTCCACTAACACAGGTGCTAACACGGATGGATCCCTGCAAAAGGAAGGGAACTTCTTAGGAAGCAAGTGCTGAAAACAAAGGAGACAACACGGCCATGAAATGTTGCTCTGATTCAGAGAGTAGCGATTTATTATTTTACACGAAGCAGATGTGTTTTGTCACATTTCGGTGTAATAATTCACACATTTAAAAAAAACAAGATGTTAATGGTTAGGGAAATGTTGCAAAAGGCACGTATTAAATTGGGAAATAGAAATCCAAGGCATTGAGTAAATAGATTTGAATAATTTCCCGGAAAATAGATTTAAAAGCCTAGAGGTGAAACCTGTGTCAAAATCGAAGCAGAATGTTAAGATATGATCATGAACATTTCTGTCGGGGTGCACAACTTGGTTGCTACCAGCAGAGGTGCTGGTGAGTCAGTCTCAACTAGTTTGCCATCTAAAGAAAAACAACATGAGGACAGGATGTTTCCTTCACACTGTGACAACTAAAGCACTTTTCAAATGTGAATGGTCATTTTAGTCCTAACACATGCGCTAATAATATACAAGAAGACTCTGGGCTGTCCCCAAAATATTTTAGAACACACAGCATCACCATGGCATAAACAGAGACTAAATAGTGCTTACTAACAGAAAAGGTACAATCAAAATCATTATGTGCCACCCCTACACAAACATCAGATGTGAAGTTTTTGCAAAATCCTGCTAACTAACAAACCCTTCATCCATCAGTTTTCTTCCGCTTATCCGAGGTCGGGTCGCGGGTCAGGAGCTTTAGCACGGAAGCCCAGACTTCCCTCTCCCCAGCCACTTCAGCCAGCTCTTCCAGGCCAGCCGAGAGACATAGCCCCTAGTCTCTCCGGCGTGTCCTTGGGGTAGGATCTCATCCCCGACAAGGAGAGGGCACTCCACCCTTTTCCGACTGAGGACCATGGTCTCAGATTTAGAGGGGCAGATTTTCATCACAGCCGCTTCACACTGGGCTGCGAACCACTCCAGTGGGAATGGGATCACGGCTTGATGAAGCCAACAGAACCACATCATCTGCAAAAATCAGAGCTGCAATACTAAGGCCACCAAACTGAACCCCCTCTACGCCTCGGCTGTGCCTAAAACTTCAGTCCATAAAAGTTATGAACAAAATCTGTGATAAAGGGCAGCCTTAGAGGAGTCCAACCCTCACCGCAAACGAATCCAACTTACTGCCGGCAATGCGGACAAAACTCTGACACTGGTCGTACAGGGACCGAACAGCCCGTACCAGTGGGTTCGGTACCCCGTACTCCTGAAGCACCCACCACAGGACTCCCAGAGGAATATGGTCGAATGCCTTCTCCAAGACCACAAAACAAATGTCGACTGGTTGAGATAACTCCCATGCCCCCTTGAGGACCCTGCGGAGGGTGTAGAGCTGGTCCACGGCCAGGACAAAAACCACACTACTCCTCCTGAATCCGAGATTCGACTTCCCGACGGAGCCTCCTCACCAGCACCCCTGAATATACCTTACCAGGGAGGCTAAGGAGTGTGATCCCCCTGTAGTTGGAACACACTCTCTGGTCCCCCTTCTTAAAAAGGTGGGGGTCCACCACCCCAGTCTGCCAGTCCAGTGGTACTGTCCCCCATGTCCATGCGATGTTGCAGAGGTCAGGACAGCCCCACAACATCCAGAGCCTTTAGGAACTACGGGCGAATCTCATCCACCCCCGGGGCCTTGCCACCGAGGAGCTTTTTAACCACCTCGGTGACCTCAACCCCAGAGATAGGAGAGCCCGCTTCAGAGATCCGAGACACTGCTTCATGCCAGAGTAGCATCTGCTCCATTTGCACACGGATTGAGGAGTGTCTGTAACATTTGCACAACCAACATTGTCCCAGATGATCGCACTACTCGTCACTTTAAACCGCATACACTCCTTGAAGTCTCGGCCCCCTTTGCACAATGGTCATTGCACCGGACTATTGCAATATTAGTCATTCCAACTGCTCTAAGTGCTAGAGGACTCTGCATCTTTTCGCACAATTGTTTTTTGTCAATGTCTTTATGTCCCCAAAGTGTTCTGTAAATTGACTGTCTGTTGTACCAGAGCGGCTCCAACTACCGGAGACAAATTGTTTTGGACATACTTGGCAAATAAAGATGATTCTGATTCCTCATGGGAAGGTACGTCGGTGGAATTGGGGAAGTCTTCAAAGTATTCTCCCCACCGACTCACATAATCTCAAATCGAGGTTAGGAGTGCCTCATCCCCACAATACATAGTGTTGATGGTGCACTGCTTCCCCCTCCCCGAATCACCGGAGGGTAGACCAGAATTTTCTCGAAGCCGCCCGGAAGTCTTTCTCCAAGGCCTCACCGAACTCCTCCCACTTCCGAGTTTTTCCCTCATCGACCAACAAAGCTGCATTCCGCTTAGCGAGCCGGTACCCATCATCTGCCCCAGGAGTCCTATCGGGCCTTTTTGACTTGTGGGACAAAAAGGCCCGATAAGACTCCTTCTTCAGCTTGACCACCAAGGGGTTCGGGGATTGGCGCCACGACAGGCACCGACGACCTTACGGCCACAGCTCCGGTCGGCCGCCTCGGCAATAGAGGCGCGGTGCATGGTCCGCTCGGACTCAATGTCCCCCGTGGGTGAAGGTCTGCCGGAGGTGGGAGTTGAAACTCCTTCTGACAGGGGATTCTGCCAGACGTTCCCAGCAGACCCTCCCAATATGTTTGGGCCTGCCAGGTCAGACCGGCATCTCCCCCCACCATCGGAGCAAACACAATCACCAGGTGGTGATCAGTGGATAGCGCCGCCCCTCTCTTCGCTATCCCAGCTGACTTCAGTTGAAAGGCAGATTACACAAAGGAATTGAACCCACGCAACCTGCACAGAAGACAGCTGAATGTACCACCATCAGTGACCACTAACAGATGACAAACCGTCAGCTATCAAAACTATACTTCTAAATATGTACTGTATGTGGTGTCGAAAGAAATTGAGATGACATATGAGGAACCTTTTTTGTTAAAGTATGGTGCAAAACGGGTGGCTGGAAAACATGTTGATCTTCTGGTTTAATGCAGTCCTTAGGTTTTTTTTTTTTTTTTTTTTTTTTTTTTGAGTAAAAGCAGCTCACACTAGTGTCTGCCTCACTGGTTTGGAGGAGCAGGATTTCCTTTTATGGCAATAGAGGCTCACCTTACTGTGACCTCAGGTGCTTTCATCTGCTGAACAGCAAAAAAACTGCCGCCCATCTTCAAAAATATCACACACTATACATAAATATCACATCAACTAGATGGAAACGGAACACCAGAGTAGACCTACTGCGAGGTTGTGGGCCAAAAGCCAACGGAATAAAACCAGCAACAAAATAAAATACATTTCACTATCATGCTCCGGTGCCAGAGAGATGCCTGTTTACATGAAAAGCAGACATCTGGAAAACATACATGGCGCCTCTCACACACAGAGAACATACAGTATATATATATATATATATATATATATATATATATATATATATATACACCCATCTGGTAACCTGGTGCTCTGTCATGATGAGAGTTTGCTGGAAATGACTCCGTGACAGCAGTAAAACACTGCACATATGCAGCAGACCATGGCACGTTTGATTGGCTCAGGGGGAAATGCATTATTACCTCTTGTAATAAATAATTCCTTTATACCAATCAGGCTTACAGTTATTACATGGAAATATTTCCCATATGGGCTGAAAGTCAATAATAATGACAGACACACATGGTAGCATGGTTGTGTAACCACCTTGAGGACATAGCAGGGCAGCAGTGCCAAACGCTGTGTAGTGTCTATTCTGTCGACGTATACTGCAACTTTTTGAGAGCTTCAGGTTGGGTTTAATTACTTCGAAATGGAACTTGGGCAAAATTAAAGTACGATGGGCTGGTTTTCTGCCAATATCATATGCTGATCTACCACTGCACAAGCTCTGATCGCCTCGCCATGGCGAGCTTGAGACTTCCACTTTAAAGTAGTACCGTGTCAAACTGCAACACCGCATTCAGCACATCAGCATCTCCTGTCTCCAGCCTTCTCAACAAATTTTATTCAAGAGAAGACTGAGGGCAGCAAAATGGAAGTGAAGACTGTGGGGGGGGGTTTGACATTTTTCTCCTCTTTTCACTGTTAACGTTATAGTGAATACTATAATATCACGGCAGTGGTGTGAAATTTGACACTGAATACTCACTGGCCTGCTGTGTTGAAAGCAATCATCTCAGTCCAACAAGTACTTTAGACATCACACGCTGGGGGTGACTTCACACATCTAATTATCTGAATGCGGGATTCTGTGCTGGCCTTGTGAAAGCTTTCATAGTCGTGTGAAAGGCACAGGTCGACAAATGTTCTGCTAATGATGATGATGGGCAAAGAGTTTGCAATATTCTAGGATGTAAAAACAATGTGTCTAACATGTTGCGTTTGGTAGCAAAAAAACTGGAACAACAATACACAAGGGAACCAACCCTGTGACTTGTAAAGAATGAAATGTAATACTGCACAATAGATGCTTGCAGATGATTACAATGCATCAAATCGCCATTCTGAATGAAACTGTTACTTTCTTTCTACACACACACAAATATTTGCAGAGGCGGACAAAGCGGATAGAAGACTCCATTTTCTATGCCGCTTGTCCTCATGAGGTGAGCGCGACCCTATCCCGTCTGATTTTGGGAGCGAGGCGGGGACATACCCTGGACCGATCGCCAGCCGTAATTCGACCATCATTCCCTTCTGGACAAATTCGTCTTCTATTCACCGATCATGCATGTTTTTTGGAAAACCCACTCAATCACGAGGACAATATGAAAACTCCACACCGGGAGACCATGGCCCAGATTCAAACGTCAGAACTGTGAGGCAGACGTGCTAACCACTAGTACACTGTGCTGCCCTTGACGTAACGTGTGAATCCCAGTACAAGAATGGAGGCGGGTGTCGTAGTACGTCTCAGAAATTCTGTCCGTCCCACGCGGCTCCGAGCTTGCCTGGACTAGCCCAGAGGGACTCACGGTGAGTCATCCATCCAGAAAATGACAAAAACAAAACAAAAAATACCTCATATCCTGTCACGAGCAGAGAGCGCCCGCTTTGACATTCATCATTCACATGAACCAGTAATAATCCTAACCTAACCTAACCCTAACCGCTAATTCTCCAGCCATAAAATGAGCCATGGCGCCCAGCAAATTTGAAAACTGGCCTACTCTGGAAGTGAGGCAACGCAAAGCTCGGCGTCAGGACTGTTTTGTTAAGACTTTTCACACTTAGAACCTGCAGGGCCGTCCATGTACTGTAGGTGGGGAAACTTCATAAACTCTCTCTGGAGCGAGTCTCAGGTTTCAGCTAGCTTTCTTTTAACCGAGTCACAATTAACACGCTTATTGAAAAAGGTAACATAGTTCCATTGGACATTAACTGACTTCTATCAACACCATCTTTTGGTCCCTGTTGGAGAAGAAAAAAAAAAAGAGAGCAGTTTTAGCACGTTTCAAGCTGTTTTACACACACAGAGGGGGAAACAGGTTGTTGTTGTTTTTTTTTGTGTGTTTGTGGGGGGGGGGGGAAATAGCATGAGATGAGCCATGCAGCATGTGGGCTAAAACTTGATTACATTGTAAGCTTTATCCAACAACGTGTGAGTGAGAAAGTAGTGTTTTTGAGAGGGGAAAGGGGGAAAAAAAAAAAAAAAAAAAAGAAGTAGAAAACAGACTGGTCCTGTGTGAACTTGACACCATCTAACCACCTACACATGGACTGAGAAGGCAATGGCTGAATATTAGTCGGCCAAACACATCTTATCTCACTGATTACGTAAATATAGACGGGCATTGTGTTTGTTTTTAGACAAGGTAGACCAATTAGAACGTTTTGTGTCGAAAATGAAAACAGGAGTACACTGAACGAATTGATTACATACATAGATAGAAAGAAAGAAAGAAAGAAAGAAAGAAAGAAAGAAAGAAAGAAAAGGAAAAGTCAAAACGTACTTACTTTTTCACTTATGAATCCCGGGGCTAGCCCGACGAGGAACAGCAACCACAGAGTCCTCATCTCAATTTTTAGCGAGACGGCGGTAACTGGAGGAACTAATTAAAGTGGGCAAGAAATAAAAATGTACGTGTTCAAATCAAAAGTGAAGTCCTTGAAAAGTCTGTCGCAGTCGCGTTTCGGTCGGTATGTTCGACAATCCCAATAAATCTGTGCTGCTGCTGCCGCTGGACGAGTCGAGGTGTGGAGTCGCTCGCTGGATCAGTCTGGAAAACAAAATTGTTTGGTCTGGCAAGGCAGCGTGCGCCGCGGTGACGTCATGACGCCATTGCGTCACCTGAAGTGGAAGTTAGGGGCGTGTCCCACTGCCAACGGATTGATTTACAACGAAGCCAGATAAAATCAGATTGATGAAAAATCAACGTAGGCTTAATTTATATCTAATGATTTCTTTTAGTTAATAAGTACAATTACCTCTACATTTATTTGATATGAAATATTGAACACATTTCTACTGTCAACTATTAACTAAGCCAAACACACACACACCAGGCAACCAAAAACGGTAGAAAATGACACCTAAATTTGAATGAAATTGCCATATATGAATTTATTTCAATAAAAATTTAATTGCCAAATATACTTTCGAATCTTTGGAACTGTTACATTACATCGTTTCAGTAGTTGCTTTGGGTATTAAATGCAATACCTAATGACGAGCCATTTCCATAAATAACTCATTTCTTTATTACCCGTAAAATATACACCAATCTCAGTACTGAAATAATTCATTGCAACTTTGACTCACAGTTCTTTCTTTTGTTTATATGTACATTGCAGGTATATCCCACCTGAAGAAAACTTTCATAGGAATCCACATATTTCCAGTTAATGTCTTTCTACAGAGGAAAGTGGAGAATTTCAAGTGTGAGATTTGAGTGGGTTCTTTTTGCGACAACAAAGCAAGAAAACCACACTGTCTAATAGTCAAATAAAATCAAAACACTGTTCAGTCCTTGGTTTATGCCTGTACCTCAACAGTGGCTCAGTGCCTTTCACGAACACTTCCATTACTTAACTAGTCACTGTGCTTTTACAGCTGCCTCTATACCCCCCTCAGTCACTAATGAAGGCACAAAATGAGCACATCTATAGGACTCAAAAGTACACAAATAATTTATTCTTGAGACTAAACCGTGGTGGATAGATCAATACACAAGGGTGAGTGAGGTTGATCAACATTAAAATAACATGATGTAAATAATTGTTCTTTTCAAGAGGATAGGGAGTTAAAGACAAGGATAGGAGATTTTAATTTTTTTTTTTCTTCCTCTCAAACATTCCCACAATTTCCTTCCTGTGTGAAACGGGCTTGAAAGGACAAGTGCATTCTGAAAGAGAATGTGTAGAATCTACCTTAAATTCACACAAACATTGAAAAAAAATTTAAACTGGCTGCACCGCCTCCAGGAAAACCAACCAATACACCCTCACAAAACGAACAAACTCATGTACACTGAATTAAAATTAGGTTAAAATTCATCCGCATCTTTAGGTCCATGCTGGTTTCGCTTTCTGTGAGGTGCTACTGTCCTTCTGTCAGCATGTTATTGCAGTAAAAAGGTCGCTGTATGCCCATCGAGTGCAATCACTTAAATAGTGAGTCAGTGTAGCCTTGTATCAGCTGGAAGGACACCTGGTGCTAGATGAGGTCGGGAGGGGATGACTTTTAAGGCTCCTGAAGGGGCTCGTCTCTTCTTCGTCTGCCCTACCAAGCTGGCCCTGGGTGAATTTTAAGACACCGTGTGTGTGTGTGTGTATGTTTCACGCAGATCTTGTCCTTCAGTACGTCTCTGAGTCAGAGTCGTTGAGCTCTTCGTCTTTGTAGAAGACATCGCGATGGCTAATGTTGTTGAAGCTGCAGTAGGAGCTGTGCTGGCCGTGCAGCACAGGAAGGCTATCGAAGGTGATGCTCTTGGAGGGGCTGGTGGTGTAGTGGTTAATGGCACTGAAAGGAAGGGTGGCCGCCGGGGTGCAGGGTGACACAGGCATCATGGTGGCCAGGATGAGGGCGAGGCAGTCTGCCACGTCTTTGTTGGGGGCACAAGCCAAGGCGGGTGTGTAACCTGAGGGAATGATCACACACACACACCAGTGTTTATTGTAAAATGTAACAACATTTGTCTATTTCTCGAATGTTAAAAATACATTTACCATTCTCATCGACTGCAAGGACACTGGCTCCTTTTGCGAGCAGCTCTTGCACCACCACCGTCAGGCCATTCCTTGCAGCTACGTGCAGAGGCCTTGAAATGAAAAAAAAAAGAAGAAAAGGATTGAGAAGAAGGTGGAGCTGCAAAGGGCTGGAAAATGTCTCATAATTTTCCATGGGAGGTTTCCCAAAGGAGTTGGGCAATGTTAATCGGAATTATTGATAATTAAATTAACTGAATAGCTCAGAGTCATATTTTTGACATAATATATAATATACAAACAAAAGAAATACATTTTGTCATAAGCTGACATGCATGCAAACAGTACTCAATACTTAAAAATACAGGGATCTATTTTTTTTTCCCACCAATTTTTAAAAGGTTTGGTTTAATTTCAGCACGCTAGGGTGGTGATTAACAGCTGCCTCTGAGGTTTGGGGCTCAGATCTCAGCTCAGGCCTTTCTGTGTGGTATTTGTACGTTCTTCCTTTGCTTGTGCAGGGTTTCTTCAGGTACACTGGCTTCCTCCCATATTCCAGAAATTCCAAAACATGCAAATTAAATTAAGTGGAAGGCTCTACATTGTCTACAGGTATGAATATGAGCGAATGGTTGGTTGTCTATACAGGATGTGACCTGTGATTGACTGATGAGCAATCCAGATGGTACCCTGGCTGAAATGTACTCTCTTTAATTCACATGTAAAGTTTTCTACTTTTCCAACAGTCCTAGAATTTTGCATCCCGAGTTGATAGGGAGGGCCATCGATACGAGACGCATCCTGAATTCAAAATGTCAAGTTGAATTCATTAGTCTGTTGCCAGACACATGACAACTATTTCAAGTGATACGTACGTCTGTAAGGCGGCATTAGTGGCATTTATGAGGTTCTTATCTGAAATCTTCTCCAATATCAACAAGGCACTGGTTTCATGTCCCTGTGGAAAAAAAAAAACAAGAGGAGTTTTACTGGTGCTAAAAATGACCAAGTAGCCAAGAAATCACAAGTTAAATCAAATAGCGTCCATTTAGCATACGCATGCAAGAGTACATGCTATTAGTGAAACACAGCCCTCTAGTGGTTAAAACTGTACTGACCTTACTACAAGCAAGATGAAGCGCAGTGTTCTTCACTGCATCCTGAATAGTGAGATCTGCTTTTGCACTACTCACCAGGAGCTCTTAACAGTGAGAAGGGCACATATAAGTTGAACTCAATAACATTTGGATGAGTTTGTCTCTGGCATATTTGCTTGTGTGCAGCCTGCATACCGACAGCGTTGGTTTGGCCGTTCTCGGCAGCCATCATGAGCGGGGTCCTCCCCGCGGCATCCACACTGTTGACCTGAGCGTTGTGGCTCAGCAACAGCTGCAGACACTCAACATGGTCAGTGAAGGCTGCAGCATGCAGAGGGGTCCTGGACACAAAACAAATGACACAAATCGCAGTTTAAAGCTGATAAAGTAATAACCTTATTGAAAAGGTTTCTCCAACATCGAAGTTGATGACAGACTCCAGATTTCACCTGTTTTTACTGTCTTTGGCGTTGACAATGGCAGGGCCCATGGTGTCTATTAGCATCTCAGCAGCACCTTCATTGTCACGGATCCTTAAGAGAGAAAAAATATATATTTTCGAAACCGCATCTGACCTTACAATCTGTCATTTATTGTAATGATTTGGTAACTTACACAGCACAGTGAAGTGGGGTAAAGGGATTGCCTTCTGCTTTTTGGAAAATCTCTTGTTCCAACAGAACCTCCACGCATGTATCATGACCTTTAAGAAAGAATCAGGGTTTACTGTCAAGCTGCGCCAACATTGTCCAAACATAGCTGCATTTGCTTATTTAGGATTTTAGTAACTTTTCTTTTGTTTTATGAGGGGGGACCACTTTAAAAAAAAAAAAAAAAAAAAAAAAAAAAAAATATATATATATATATATATATATATATATATATATATATTTTTTTTTTTTAAAATTTAAAAAAATCTAATGATTCAAATGAAATTCTGCATTCCTAAATCCTAAATATGTACAGGAGTCCTCGGTTTATAAGGTTCTCAACATACTATGTTTTGAAGTTGGGAATGACGAGCAATGAACTAGTTCACGCAGAGATGTAAAAATTATGTCGGCACAAAGATATATTGTTTTCCACAAAAATATTTACTGTAATTTTGACTATACTACAGCATTAGCGTTGGTTACTGATGGACTACAATGCGTTCCTACAAATTCAGATGACTTAACCGTCGTAGGAACGAAACTGCGTCATAAAGCGAGGACCCCTAGATTAGTCAACATACAAACATGCCTATCGTCAGTTTCTTTTTATACCACACCATTATAGCAGGACCAGTGCAGCGGTGTGTAGCCTTGGCTGTCTGTTAACACTGGAGGTGTTTCCAAAGACTGGGCAGCATGCAGCAGACCTCCTAGTACACCAATGTGTCCACATGCTGCTGCCAGGTGGATGGGTGTGCGGCCTTTACAGTCCTGCACCAGAAAGCTGGCACTATGCTGAAGCAAAGCCTCCACACATTCCTCGTGACCAGTCACAGCCTGAAAATAGAAAATAAAAATTAAAATAATCAAGAACAGATATGAGTGTTGTTACAGATGCCGGCCTGGAATGACGGATTTTTAAAGCTTTTATTACATGACTGGTTGTTTTTACTAAGAGAAAAGGGAAAGTCACACTCACTCCTCTATGCAGGGCAGTCCTGCCCCACCTGTCTTTGGCTTCTACACCGGCTCCCTTATTAAGCAAGGAATATACACAGTCTGTGTGTCCACTTAGAACAGACAGCATCAGAGGGGTTCTGAGAATTTTCAGAAAAAAATGTTAAATTGTGCATAGACTCGCATCTCGAGGGAGTATAGCAAATAACACTGACTTACTGTCCGTTACCATCTTGAATGTCCACTGCACTTTGAAGATCAGCATTTCCAATTAGCAAACGTAAACATTCTGAATGACCATTAGTAGCTGCGGGGATCGATAAACAGTTCATTTGCTTTTTTGTGTATGAGTTAATGAATTTCAAAACATAAAAGTAAACTCACTAAATGATTTACCCCAGGCCCATACCTGCAGCATGAATAGGAGTTCGCTTTAAGGTAAAGTCTTTGACCAAGATGGAGGCACCCTGGTTGATTAAAACATCCACACACTCCACATGGCCCTTAAACGCAGCCAAGTCTAGAGGTGTGCGCCCTTGGCTGTTTCTCACATTCAGGTCCAATAGAGACTGCACCAGAACCTCCATGGCTTGGTGGTGACCGTGGTATGCCTGAACACCACAAACAACCGTCCAAATATTAGGGGATAACATAAATAAAATAATAATTAAAAAAGCTAATAAGAATAATAAAGAGAAATGTTTTGAGTGCAAAAAATTTGACTCACAGCAAGGTGCAAAGGGCTTATGGGAGCTCGGACTTCAGAGTCATTGAGGATGTCTGTCCCTGAGTTTTCCATTAACTGGTATTACAAAAACATATATATACATCTATATATATATACATATATATATATATATATATATATTTGGATGGCTTTGGAGGTCAGTATCAAATTAATAAATTCAGCATTTCCTCAAATAGTGGCCAAGGGTACTTATTTATTCAACTGGAAAAGTCATTTATTTGCAGTATTTAATGGAGGTTACATTTTGAGAGGAGACCTTAATTTACTTCACTGATTTAATACTTGGCTATGGGTGGAGCTGGACACCCATTTATTGGTCAACTGAGAATCGTTACTATCATTTTTATAATGGGAACACACCTACCTGCCAAAAACAAAGTAGCCAAAGCAGACAAGAACAAGCGCTTTTGCAACGTTACGGCAAGTTTGTGCCTGCTGAGTGGCTGTAAACCGATGTGAAATTCATTGTTAATGTTTTATTCACTTTCTGATTTGTTTCCTCTCAGTCAAGTTCATCCCAGGCTTGGTATGTGTAAAAAAACAGATCAGACAACAAAGAGAACAGATTTTTTTTTTTTTTGTTTAGGGGACGGAGAAGCCACAATTTGAGGATATACTGTGTCTACGACAAGAAAATTCACAAATTCTACTCACCTCATCTAGAGGTGTTTCACTTGCCATCTAAAACAGTTGGGGAAATTAAGCAATACCTTTATCAAGACAAGCAGGTACAATGGGTTTTACACAACATGCAGTCAATAGTGACGCTCTTACCAGCTCCAGACAGAGGCGATGTCCATATGCAGAGGCATAATGCACAGCATTGTAGCCCTGATTGTCTCGGATCCCTGGATTTGCATCATTTCGCAGTAAATATTCCAGGCACCTTAGAGCCAAAACAAATATTCTTTATAACTTAAAGTCAACCATTTATTTATTACTCAACATCAACAATATTGCAAGCAAAGCTATAGCGTTCAATCATTAAAAAAAAACTATAGATATCATAAGCCTCCTATAAAGCTGCCGCTTCTTTTGAATTTAAAGAACTCAAAAATGTGTGTACAAAATGTAATGACATCACGTGTCGCTTCATTATTATGACATGTTCAATAATAGTCAGGGCATTACTGACTTTCCATCTGTGTCAGAAGCGGCGGCGTAGTGAAGCGGAGTGCAGCCCCTCTCGTCAACGTCGTTGACACTGGCCCCAGAGCGCACCAGCGCAAACAGACACTGGTAGTTACAGTTGGCAGCAGCGTAGTGCAGAGAAGTCCTGGAAAGACAAATGTTGCTTAGCTGACTGTTCAAACTAAACCGCAAAACTACCAAAGCAATTAGCCATTAAAGGAGCTATGGTGTCTTAATGGTCCACATTTCACTGACAAATTGATTTTGTATTTTTTGCTCAAGAAAATGAAGCTGGCAGTCATTTCCAATACAGTGGACCTGACTATTTGAGGGGGATAGTGACCGAGCCAGACCGCGAACAGTGAAAATCTGCAGATAATTGACAGTCATTATAATTGCATTAAGTAAAAAAAAATAAACATTTTAATGTATTAAAATGAAAATTCAGTCATTAATTAAAATGGTGCTAACACGTCACGAAGACCAGCCCTGCATTTCAAAGTGCACATGCCGTGCACATCCTAGTCCCTGTCAGCCGAGCTGATTGCCTGATGGCAGGTGTCTATCATGTTGACAGCCAGCGGTGCCCATCAGAGTTCACAATGACATAAGGCGCCATGCCACCTGTGGTATCTGCTAACTGTTTTTCAAAGGTGAGTGATGCAATCAACCCAAGAAACTCTTGAATATAGGTGGAAATGAATCGCCTTAGGTGGCCGCTCTCTGCAAGGAGGCATTGCAGTGATTGATTCTCACAAAACAAGCCTACACAAATTTATCTGACCTCATTATTTTCACTCGGTGTTGTCTTAAAAAAAAAAAAAAAAAAAATATCCAGACTTTGAATATAGGCAACAATTACGCCCTAGGACTTGCTTGTGAGCTAACCGAGTACGTTCAACTAGTACAGGGAAATCAGATATTCTTCTTGTGCTGATGTCACAGACAGAAAGCAGGTTTTCGACCAAAATGTGGGAGAGGGAGGATTCATTCTTTTTTAAGTGCCAATGTTCACAGAAATAGAGAGCTCGTTTAAACATCATCACAAACCTGCCAAAGCTGTCCTTTTTGTTTAAGTCTGCCCCCGTGTTGAGAAGTAGATTGAGACATTCCAGGTTTCTGCAGAGATTTACCACAGACAACATGATAAATTATGGGCTTTTATTGTTAGGAGTGATTAAATGACTGGAACATAAAAAATAATAATAAAATAAAATTAAAAAGCAACATTTGGCTGTAATGACTCACCCTCCAGCAGCTGCGGCTTGTAAACAAGTCCTTCCAAAGTCATCAGGAGTGTCTATATCAAAATCTGATGAAAAAAGGATGATGAACAACAATGTGTAACTCCCTTGCATGATAAACTTTCATATTGAAGTTACCTGAAGACAGAAGCTTTCGGCAGCAGTCAGAGAATCCACTGAGAGCAGCCAAATGCAGTGGGAACATACCGTGGACCCCTCGTCTGCAAAGACTTTCTCATGGTTAGCGTGTTGTCAATGCACGCAATGCGTTTTTAATAATGACGCTGAACAATGTCACCTCCTATATTAGAATTTATGTCAAGTGAAACTGGTGTTTAAAACAAAATTTACAATTACGGAGAAATGCAACGAAACATCAAGAACTGAGACGGACGGACTGAGCGCAACATAGCTCCCCGGAACACTAACACGGACGCACACGATCATACGATTGTCACTGGAAGGCTCATCGCCGGAAAAGTTAAGCATCTCCACATAATGAAAGATCGTCTATACTGTGAAGGGAACTCATTTACAACATACGATAAGTCTCCACACTTTAATTCATGTGAAAAACTATTGTTTTTTGGTTCTACTGTGTTGGTTAGCCACAGAGTAACCAAGAGAGAAGCTCAGCTGTTAACTTGTGAACGACAGCACCTAAAACAAAGATAATTACGGTTACAGTCGTACTCTTTTTTTTCCTGATGGGAAAATGGAGGCGTTTAGGAGCCACAATTCATCATATTGCGAGGTGTTTACATATATTTGGTTACCTTATTTAGCTACATGAGATAAAGAATCATCTTAGTGGGAGGCAGTACAGGAGTTACTGACTCAACTCCCAACCACAAAAATAACTAAACTGTTCAATTACGTCACTGACTGACTTGAATTGATTATGTACCCAATACATTTAAATCCATTTTGGTACATAGATATTGACACGTGTGAGGATGTAAACGGTCTAAAATATTTTTAAAGATCAATGTGATTTCAGTTCGCAAATCTTCAGAATCATTTGTATCATTATGGTTCTAACTTTACTTCAACAACAAATTTGGTACATTTGTGGACAGGCTTCACTCACTTGGTGGTGTCAGCTCTGTTGGCAATGAGCGTGTTGATGAGCAGCTCGTGTCCGTATCGTGCAGCAATATGCAGCGGCGTATTTCCGTTCTTATCCTCACAGTCAACCTCAGCCCCTTAAGGGAAATAACACAAGTCGTGCCTATGAGCCAAAGTACGAGATGCAACATTCAAACCGTTTCGGACAAGCTCACCATTTTCAATGATTGCTAGAGACCTTGAGAATCTTCCATGGATTGCTGTCATGTGGAGGGGAGTCTTTGCATCCTTACTCTAAATTAAAAAAAGAGAAATGCTGGTAAAATATGCAGCTTTTTAAAAAGGGCTTTTAGGGTTAGGCTGAAAGGTTGTATCAAGGTAATTGGAAGGCTTCTTTATTTCTATTTTTTGTTTGGTGTTTCCTTATTTATGCCAAAGTCTAGTTGACTCAATTCAACCTTTGCAGATTACCATGACCTGGATGACTATATACACAGACATTTAAGAGTTAGGGTTAATGTACTGTACAGTTAAAGTACAGTCACACAAATAGATGGCCATGGTTTTGCAGTGGAAGAGGGTAAAGCTAGTTTTTGGAGATGCCCTGATGAAGGTTCACGCACCTTGATGTTGACATCAGCCCCATTGCAGACAAGCAGCTCCAGACATAGCTTGCCTTGCCGGGAAGCAGCAGTAAAGTGGAGGGGCGCAAAGCCCTTCTCGTTCACCTGGTTGACATTCGCCCCACACTCTATGAGCTCGTTCACCACCACATCTTGACCGTTATAGCAGGCCACATGGAGTGGCGTGTTGCCGTACGCGTTAGGCTCATTGATCTTGTAAAAACAAAACAAAAACAAAAACAACAGCAACCTATTTATAGGAGTTGGCTTTACAAACACCACTATGTTTAGGTATAGGACAGTGTGATGCTATTTCATATCTACGCATAACCCATTGACATTCCAATCGTGGGTGGAACTCACATCAACCGCCAGGTCCAGGAAGTATTTGACAACACTGATCATCCCACTGGAGGCAGCTGCGTGCAGAGGTGTGTACGATTTCTTATCTTTGCAGCCCACTTCGGCTCCATGAGACGCCAGCAGCTTTACCACTTCAATGTGACCTGAAGGTTCAAATGACCACCCATATCAAAGCATCAACTGCACTGTCACTAACAATGTTGCTGCTGTGATGGAAAAACTTACATAACTTAGCCAGTAAAGCTACATAACAAAACATAAATTACATGTACAACATATACGGATAATGAAAACACAGATCCACGTTTCTGGTACTAAATGTTTAAAACATACAGTTTTCATCAGACAGCAATGATATGTACTGTATAATATATTTGATGCCTATAAAGTCCTGGCTCCATGTTACACAGAGCACTAATTATTTAACAGAGCAAGTGGATTTATTTTTACCCATGTAGGCTGCCCAATGGATTGCACGCCGGTCCTTCTTGTCGAAAGCATTGATGTTGGCCCCTCTCGACAGCAAGAGCTGCACCATCTGACAGCATCAACAGGGACAGCCGCAGAAAAGAAAAGAAAAAAAAGCAATGAGTCATGGGCTGCTCAACACTGTGACTGCAACGTCACTGCATTTCAACATTGGACTTGAATTAAATAAATAACTCATACCTAGGAAAAGTATTTTTTTATTTATACAGGAAGTCCTCGAGTTACGACGTACTCGACCTACGACGTTTCGACTTTACGACGCCCGTGCCTCGTCTGCCATTTTGTCCCAGCACCATAGTGTTTCTGCTTAGCTAGTGCATCGCGCTTGTCTGTGTTTGTGCGCCGGGAGTATCTTTGCCTTTTTCGCCCTCCTTTTTTCCACTCTCAGCACTAATGGTAAGTACAGGTAAGTTAATTTAACAATTAGTCTATTATTGTGGTTGTAGTTTGGAGTGGTGTAGAGGTGCATTGTAGACAAACAATGTAAGAAAAATATTGCCAGTATAATTCAAAACCACAACTTGTATTTTTATGGTATTACAGAAAGAGCAGCGGAAGAGAGGTTCCACACCAAAAATAAATGGGTGAATTTGTGAAAAGTGAACTGCAAATAGATTGGGGTTCACTCCGCTGTAATACCTCCAGGTGACCACTGAAGGCTGCATGGTGCAGCGCAGTCCGGCCAGCTCTGTCCGACACGTTCACATTGCTGAGCAGAGGGACGAGTGCTTCGGCACAGCGGACTGCTTTGTTGGCAGCCGCGATGTGTAGCGGCGTCTGCCAGTTCTTGTCTCGGGCATTTACGTCTGCAGAGTGTTTCAGCAATACTTGCACAGCCTCCTGCCACAACATGTCACAAACACATTTACTGTATAATTTAACACGATGTTTAATGTTCAATATAGTGCGCAGTCGCAGGTTTGTGCATGCGAGAGAAAGAGAGAGACAGAGAGAGAAAGACAATGTCATACCTCGCTACAGGAGGCAACAGCTCGATGGAGAGGAGTGAGCCACTTGCTATCTTTGGCATTTACTCTGGCACCTACAGCACAAGTCAGAGGGCACTGGCAGTCAGTTTATTTACAGACATTTATGGAACAACAAACTTGAACATAGTGATAAACGTCCAAATTCATACAGTGGAAACCCTCCAATTGTACAGGGTTATACAGTTTGGACAATGAACACAATTTTCATGAAAAACATGCTTTGAGTCACACAAAAACGTGTCATTGTCAAAAAATGCCATTTGTGACATCATGTGTGATGCCACGTAGTTTCTTGAGATTTAGTCAAGCCTCACGGGAAGCTTTTTTCCCTCTGCGGTGCCACCAGATGGCAAAGAGAAAATGTGATGACAACCATAGAACCCGAAATGGAAACTTATTGAAACGTAGCAGTAATGAGTAAGGTTGCATGATGTACTGGTACTGAAAAATTATCGCAATAGTTTGTTGTAAAAAACTGTATTGTACCATTTCAGTATCGGTATTTTTAAGAGTGGCTGTGTGCAGTTTAACAAATAGTGAACAATTTTCCAAATAAGAGGCAAAGCATGCTTGGTTGAAGCAGCGAGGCATCCCTGTTGTTGCCAAAACACATTATTGGTGATTAATTATTGTACAGTGGTAAAGTTGAGGCATCAAATAGTCGACGAGTCAGTTCAACACCTACTCAGCAGCTGCACGAATCATTTTATTTTTGTTTAAAAGCTTAACTGCCATGCATTTTTTTCTAATTCATTATTTATATCAATTTATAATTGTATTTAATAATAATTCTTATTTAAAATGGTCCATGGCCTAATGTTATTTAGAATTCATAAAAATCTAAATCATTTGAAATTCAATGTTTTGCCAGCTATTATTCCACTGCTTTTACTGAAGGTTTGTGGTTTTTGCCATAGTACCATTTCAGTATTGGTAACAAGGTAACTTATACATGTAGAGCATCAACGTCAGAACTTTGGTATTGTAACAAAACTAGCAGTGACAAAGGTAATACACATAGTCTCTAAAGCGACAATAACAATAAAAATAGTAGAACAGTGTAGAACATACACCGAAAGTGAGGTGGATATTATTGTTTTGCATACTCCCTCCCGCTACATGTTTTTCACTGTTATTGCTAACAGCACTTAAGTAAGAATACATCCCCTGTAGAGTTAACAAATGCTTTATGATGGCAACAGTTTGACCCTATATTAGTGCCACACAGTTAGAAACACTATCCATCCATCCATCCATCCAATTTCTGAGCCGCTTCTCCTCACTAGGGTCGCGGGCGTGCTGCAGCCTATCCCAGCTATCATCGAGCAGGAGGCGGGGTACACCCCGAACTGGCTGCCTGCCAATCGCAGGGCTGGCAGCCAATCGCATACAAACAAACAACCATTCGCATGCACAGTCACACCTACGGGCAATTTAGAGTCTTCAATTAATGCATGTTTTTGGGATGTGGGAGGAAACCGGAGTGCCGGGAGAAAACCCACGCAGGCACGGGGAGAACATGCAAACTCCGCACAGGCGGGGCCGGGGATTGAACCCCGGTACTCAGAACTGTGAGGCTGACGCTCTAACCAGTCGTCCACCTTGCCGCCGTTAGAAACACTATTAAGGTTTAAATGTAAATGTGTCTACAGTGCATACAAATGAGTGTATCCTCTTTTAAAACTAAGTGTTTTATCATTTTCTTAGTGGATGCAAGGACAACAGAAATGTTTATTATTATTAGATGGACTTTTTGATGAATTCTTTTGAATTAGGTTTTGAATCTTAAATTTAGATCTATTGGCGTGTCCTCATTTCTGCATCATTAACTGATTTTGTTAGAAAAGTTACACATTTGTGTATGCAAAAAAAGTCATTTGCAATCATTTATGGGAATATTTTGTAGTATAAACTGTTTTTTTTTTTTATTATGTTGAGCACTGTGCATGCACAACTTGGCTATAATCATGTCTTTGATTTTAGCAACACGTGTCCCCATTTTCAAAATTATCATCGACAGCAGTACTCTAGTAAACTAAGAATTTTCAAGATCATAATAATAAATTGTCTCAAAAAGGGGGTGGTTAATGAATGAATTAGGTCTGGTGTGGAAGTCGTGAGGCAATGTTAGTATTTGTATAAAGGGTGGGACCACATCACTCACAACTTCTACTTTGCAATCTGCCGCACGACCCAAAGCGATATGTTGATATTTGTATTGTAACATTAAGTAGACCTGAGAGGATCAGAAGTTCTATAATTTCTGCATCTCCAAGGTAGGCAGCAGCATGGAGTGGCGTCCGCTTCTCATTGTCCTGGAAGAAGAAAGACAGGCTACTGTAATACAAGTCTCCACGGCCCTGATAAGTGGTGAAAACAAGCAATATGTTTTTCAAGGTCATTAATCAAAGCCCCACAAAGATCACCCACATAAATAGTGGAATAAATATAGTGTGCCACTTGGAACACGAGCAAGATTGAATAAACACCCACGCCGAAGCAGTGAGGAGTGCAAGAAAATAAAGGTACGGAACACTGCTATTTTTACAATGAAAAGAAATGAAAGGACACGATAAAGTGTTATATTTGGAAAAAAGAAAACAGTCAGGGAGATTACCTGGGCATTCACGTCCTCCTTTTTGAATATAAGTGAGCGCACTTCATCAGGGTCCACATTGAAAATTGCTTTCAGCAAAGCAGGCTGTGGAAGGAAAGAGCATTCATTTCATTTCAATTTCTTTCGAACGCTGACATATGGGCACCTGCATACTTGTCATTGCAGTAGTTCCCATTAAGTGAAACAAACGACAAAAATCTAACCCCGCAGACCTCAGCAGTAGGAACCTCTCATCCTCAAGAATCACTATACAAACCCGACTCATCTGTTCAATGTCATCAATCCCCCCCACCCCCCCAAAAAAAGGTTATATGATAGTAAAAGATCCCACAATGAGAGGAAATAATGTATCAGATAATACAAAGTTAGGTGGAGTACTCAAGCAGGCTGGTTTCTACTTTCATATGCACATTCAAACCAAAATGATGACACATAGCCACAAGATGTTCCTTTGGGCCCAGTGACAACAAAAGTGACATGTGTTAACAGTCTTTGGAGGAATCAAAGTCCAGTCACCATGTAAAAATGATCCCAAAGTTGTTGGCAGTACAAACAGCACAACACAGCTTCATTTCATTGCCAGAGAGGACGAGAAAACGCTGCATAACCCTCCTCCTGTTGTAACTTTACACATCCTTAGTCGAGGAAGACCAAGCGCATTATTAGGTTGGTGGAGTGGTAGACACAATAATCAAACAGGTTGTCTGTTGAAGATTGATTTATGGAGCACACTTCTGGCCTGGCGGCACGGTGGACGACTGGTTAGAGCGTCAGCCTCACAGTTCTGAGGACCCGGGTTCAATCCCCGGCCCCGACTGTGTGGAGTTTGCATGTTCTCCCCGTGCCTGCGTGGGTTTTCTCCGGGCACTCCGGTTTCCTCCCACATCCCAAAAACATGCATTAATTGGAGACTCTAAATTGCCCGTAGGCATGACTGTGAGTGCGAATGGTTGTCTGTTTGTATGTGCCCTGCGATTGGCTGGCAACCAGTTCGGGGTGTACCCCGCCTCCTGCCCGATGACAGCTGGGATAGGCTCCAGCGCGCCCGCGACCCTAGTGAGGATAAGCGGCTCAGAAAATGGATGGATGGACTTCTGGCCTCTTAAAAAGCCTTCTCATTAATAATAATTATCTTTCTCTGCAATGTTCACGGAACTCTGCAGGGCACAACAGATGCTACAATAATCAATTAAAGCTAACAAGTGGGTAGTTGTGTTTCTCACAGTCTCATGTTGACATTTTCTGTGTGGGACCAATCTGCGTTTTGTTTTTAGCTGCTGTAGGAGATTTTCTTTACTTGTCCAGAAGCACAACTGCGCAGCGCCTTGCCTCATTCAAGGCCTCGAACACGGTCACCATGGAGACAGCTCTTTCAGCAACCACACAGGCTAACAGAAGATCATTAGAGCAACTGATGTCAAGAGGCATACACATGCGTGACACAAGAATAAATGCTTTAAATAACGACAGCAGATGGACGACACTTTGACACCTCATACTTAGATTGTACCCGATGCACGTTAACTCTATGTAAGTAATAAGAATCATAACAACTTGGACACAGTTGCATTATTTAAAATCGGGATTTTGTCCAGCCTTTTTATAGATGACAAGACTCATGTACAATACTGATATACAGACGCTATAAACAAAATTGCACCCAGTCAAGTAGTATACACATGGGAGGTCTTTACCAGTTTATTAACTGGTTTCATCGAAAAAGCATTCAGTTGGTGAGCTGGCACCATCACGGTGGCACAATAGCATTTTATATCCCACGTATCCTCACTATTTGTACCTTATTTGTTTACACGGCGCAGAGCAACAGAGGCTACCACGAAATGTCACAAGCATGTAAACGTCACGGTTAGTAGCTGAGGTTATGTTGCCATGGTACGCGTCTCCGACAACGTTCCAGAATCAGAATCCCGTTTGTGTCATTTACTAATAAACAAGCTTGAATAAAACCACTCAGGGCAACTTATAACTGTTTTGGACAGCACGCTAACTAGTCATGGCTTACCTCATTAACTGTGAAGGGGGACTGGCTAATTGTTGGAGATAAGCAGTTTTCTGGTTGAGCATGGGTGTCATGCATAAGTGATAGGCATCACCATTGTAACAAAAGCTTTGCTCGGGTTTTGGTTAACCCACTGTGATGTCGCGAATGAGCGTATAGCAATTCATGTACAAAAAAAACAAATTCAAACGATTCAAACTAGCGAGAAACTCAATTACATTCCACTGGAAAAACTGAAAGCCAAGCTAGCACTAGCCAGTCAAACGCTATCTTGAACTTCTCTGTCAGCTTTCGGCACGGCGCTCTCACCTGGTCTCGAATTTTGAGAACCACCATATTTCTGTGGGTTTCAGTGGTCTCATGCAGACTCGTAAAGGACTCCCGGTCTCGTGGCCAAACAGCAGTGTTTATTCTTGTCGCTATCGCTGCCGCTCTGCTTGAGGCCTAGCGTGACGCTAGCTTAGCTCGCTTGTTAGCCCGCTGGCCTGATTTGCATGCAAGTCAACGACGAGCGGAAACTCCACAACATTACCGCCGCCATATTCCACCTCCCAACAACAAGCAATCTAATTGGTCAAATATTTTCCCAGAGCTAAAGAAAGGAAGCGATTGGCTGTTGTTCTTTGACGCATTTCAGATGGATCGTTAGGTTTGGCAGCACGTGCGATGTCGATTTGAAGGGCGACAAGTCGTGCTCTCGTTTTTTTGCAACTTTCAGATTCTTTCGAATGGACGACTTCTCTAAAGGTGTTCCAATTGAATTTAGGTGAGAAATTACAAAATGTCAGCGTTTGATCCTCTTTTACTATGGACCACTATTTAATGAAATCGAAACATTTCTGATGGGGCAGCATATCGCCCGGTAGAGTGGTCGTCTCCCCAACTCGAAGGTTGTGGGTTCGAC
The DNA here is from genome assembly GCF_024500275.1 of Phycodurus eques. Lineage (NCBI taxonomy): Eukaryota > Metazoa > Chordata > Actinopteri > Syngnathiformes > Syngnathidae > Phycodurus > Phycodurus eques. The sequence continues at coordinate 29,485,285 of NC_084528.1, read as the reverse complement.
CCTCTGCCCTTCTGACCATGTCGAAGTGTCCTTGAGCAAGATGCTGAGCCTCCAGTTGCTTCTGATGCTGTGGCAGCAGTTGGTGAATGAAAAGACAGCGTTAAAAAGCACTCTACTGTATAAGTGAAAGCACATATTTACCATTTGCTAAATGAGAAAGGTTGCAGGTTCAGAAGCAATATCCATTAGTGTTTTACGTTTGGCAGCAAATGAATATCACATCAAATCGAATGGACAGATTCATATCTGTGTCACATCCGACAAGGTTGCTGTTTGATTTGCTTATGCAAGATTTTATGACTATACAGTTGTTCCTTCCTATGGATTGGCCTCGCAGAAGGACACAACTTGGTCGACTGTGCCCCTCTGGAGGCCATTCCTTGAACTACACAAAGTTGTTGAGAAGTAGGACAATGAGTTGTAGGTCAGCGTGGTGGTCGTGTTGTGGTTCCTCACAGTTCTGAGGGTTGGGCTTCGAATCTGTGCTACGGCCTTCCTGGGTGGCCTTTACACGTTCTCTCCGGTGCATTTTTTTTTTACACACCCTATTTTTTGAGAGGGCGGCCCTTGCCTATGCAAATGAGTGACTGGTCAGCCGGCCCATACGCAGTGTTGCTATGAGATACGAACAAGTGACCCGACGTTTTTTGACATATGAGTAATTGTTTGGCCATTTAAAAAAAAAAAAATGTTTTTGCATTTCATTGTAGCAGCAGCAGCAGTTCATGCACTTTACTGTGTGTATGTGGCAGACTGACACATCACCAAATACAAAAACCAGTGATTGCACACAACAGTCGAGTGTGTGCCGCTGAGCAGAAGCTAATGCTGTTAGCTAATGCTTATCCGTGCGAGCGACAAACGATATTCTTTGGTATCATTGAAGGGGTGTAGCACCTGTTTGGGATGTTTTGAATCTTAGTACCTGTGGATGATAGTGTTTCCAGAAAGTGTGCTCTGGTGGCCGGAATCTGGTTGAAAGTGGCTCTGGATTTCAGCCAGCCTAACTGATCATTTCATGGGCGGTGAAACTTTGTTCGGGGCGCGGTTGAAAGATGAATTCAGCCCTGCTGATTCGTAACAGTGGGGCAGATTGGTTCGCTCACGGACATTTACAGACCGAGGCAGATCATAAATGTTTTTTTTTGGGGGGGCAATGCGCATTATACACGAGAAATTACAGTACATGGTTGTTTAATTTCACACTTATGGATGCGCAGGCACGTCGAAGACCCAATTATTTGTATGGAGGCACTTAAAAAGTAGGTTTTCTATAACATGACCCCTTTTTTAAACACAAGCTCAGTTCCTCGAACCCAGGAGTAGAAAGGCAATTTGACAATGAAAAAAACGGAAATAATATGGTCCACATGTGAACACTATGGTATTTTTACTATCCGAGAGTAAATGTACTGTACTTTATCAAGGCTGCTGTCTGTTGTAAGGTGTGCTTATTTGCAGTAATGACTTATTAAGGAAGGGGGTTTAGTGAGCGAGTGGGGCTCCAGTGAAAGAATGTGCGTTATCCTCACCATGGGGCCAAACTTTCCATGCTAGTCTCTTATTTCAAGGAATTCAAGGGCAGGAAGGGCTATGGGGAAGCTTGTGGCAGCTATGCTTATGATTTGAAGGGTAAGCAGTATAGGTCTTTACTAGGGATGGGGGGGTAAGTCCTCCTGATCTGCTGCTAAAAAGCTCGTGAAGGCCACAGTAAATTCCAGCTGGAAAACTTTAACCCTGGCAGGTATGGAGCGGAAGAGGGTCCCACAAATTAAATTTAAGAAGAGAAGCCCATTCCTCCACTTAGAAGTGAAACGGCACCCTGGCCTCGAGGCTGCATCCTTTGTGTTCTGTAGAAAATCAGTAAAATATGGTCATAAGGACAAGTTACCAACCATTATTTAAACTTAAAAAAAACAAAAAAAACTAAACAATAGATAGATAGATACTGTCGATAGGCAGAGATATACGCTAGATCATAGTCAAACTCAAGGTTCCGGGGCCACATCATTTTATGTGGCCCGCGAAAGCAAATCATGCTCGTCAACTTCCGTGATTTTTGCTCAACTCTATATCCAAATTGTCAAAATGCAATAATTGCATTTTTCTGTTACCAAACCCTCCTTCTACAGTACCTTAAACAATACTTGAACAAACTATTATCCTTGTCTTCTGATTTCAAAACTAGTTATCCCTCAATTTGTTGTGTAATGGTAATAATATGTTTTGGTGACGATTAAACATTGATATGGTTTCACTGTTCTAACGGCCCTGTGAGAGAACTCACAACTGCAACGCGGCCCGAGACAAACAAAGAGTTTGACACCCCTGCTCTAGATAGATAGATAGAAACATATATACGTAGATGGCGCTTAACAACATGCATTGCTGAAAAAAAGTGAATCCCTTGATTATCCATGAAAGGGTATGAACATTTCATGTCATCAATACGGTATCATAACAATACTGCTCGAAGAAATGTAAGCCAAAAAAAGATACAGTACCAAAGGTACTGCAACAGGATTTATTTCCAATACAAAAACTATAAAATGACTAATCCAGTGCATTTTTTACACATTACAAATTGTAAACACCAGTAAGCAAATGAAAAATCCATGTAAGCAAGACCCCAAGAAAATCAGGCGCTTTCACACATGTAGTTTCCTCTGCTTCGAAATTGGTTGATGCGTTTGTAAATGATCGCTCTGTTCCCGCTGGCTCAGTCGGTCATCAGTAGAAATTCCGAGTACCAAAAAATGCGTCACAACAAACCACACGACATTGCTTTCTTAATCTATTAGTCACAAGAATTGAATCAGAGAGTAGGTTCTCTGTAAGGAATAGCGAGTTGTGCTCAAGATGTCTAATTAATTAATGAATTAATTCAACGGTTTAATGTGCTTATACTGTATGCTAACTGTAGTTGCATCCCCGCAATGGTTTTCAAGCAAGGTGGGAACATCAATAGCACGTATCTTTGTCCTCTTAGTTGCTGATGCTAACTTGCTTTGCCGCCATCTTGTGGCATCTTGGTGCAAAGGAACTATGTTGGAGTAAGTTGAGGAGCTTCATTTTGAAAAAGGTTTTACATTTCAAATTCTGTACACCAAATTTATACCATACACTCAGTACAAACATATGCAGTTTAAGGATCGAAGTCCATTCTCATAAATAATGTAAGACAATAAAATGCATGTTAGGAGTAAAAATAAATAAAATAGTGGGTGTTTGTTATTATTCGACCAATAATCAAAAGAAGAATTGATTCTAAAAAGTGACAGTGAAAATAGTGACATGAATTATTCATTATTAATTCATTTTATTTTAAATGGAAATACTAACTGTTTGAAATTTTATTGCGGTTTATTGGTAAACCATACCCCCCCCCCCCCGCCCCCACCCCAAAAAAGTTAAATAAATCCATTCTCTTTTTGCTCGCTGAACTGAATATTTTAGAGCCATATTTTTCCTGAAATTGAATTGTGTAAGCTAAGAGATTAAGTGTCACCAACTTTTTTGAAACTGAGAGGTACTTCTTTGATACTGATTTCTGTGGAGGACTCCAAGTTTGATACACACTTCAGAAAGAACAAATATTCTCAAATCACCTTTTAATTATTTTATTATTACTAGTGAATGATATCCATCTGTGTGAAGACCTTAATTTAACAAATTAGGAAACAGACAAAAATCTGTATGGAACACTTTATTTCTATACATTTCTTTCACATTTTCACTTCTTCATTATTCCTAGAAACTCACAATGTCCCATCGTTGGTGAGCTATTTTTAGAACCAGTCAGCGGGCTACCCATGTGGTCCTTACCTGGTGCCCGCGGGCACCATGTTGGCAGAAGATCTATAATTTTGGAGAACAACTCACTGAGAATACGTGATCGGCTCTGACTGATTTGATCCCAGTCGTGGCATCCCGCACGAGGCGGATGGAGCTCACCACAGTGGCACGCAAGCGGGATCATGCTTCCGACGCCCTGAAATCCCGCTGTGCCCTTGCCCGCGAACATCATACTTGAGGGATGGCAAACAGCTGGATGGTGTACGTACCGTGTGGGAAGAGCTGTCACTGTCGTGTACCATCAACGAAGAGGAGGAAAAGCAGGAATAAAAAAAAAAAAAAGATTTCAAGCAGGGTGCTTATCTCTCGAGGGCAGAATGAATGAACTTTCGCCAAAAAAAACATGTTGACCTTTGATGAGCGGTTCTGTGGGAAAAGTGTAAAGAGAGAACTTTGTTGTGCTCCTACGGGGACGACATTCGTCCTCTGAGTCCGACAGGCAACTAAGAAGAGGCCGGCAAGAATGCTTTGAAGTGCCAAATAAAAATGGGAGATTTTGAACAGCTGTAGATTTATGACAATGACAAATCTGTGTATAATCTGAACTAATCACTCAGGGCCTCACTCCTTTAACCAAAACTCCCACCAGTGGGAAAGTGCTCCATTGGCGGCCGCGTACTATCTACTCTCACTTCAATCCATACACCTGCTCAAGACAAGAGGCGTTTAGAAAGAGGGGGAAAAAAGAGAAAACATTGCTTTCTCAAACAAACTAATGCTTAGTTTTGATTGGCACTACGGTCAATGTGCCCTTGAGCAAGGCATCTTTGCACTCTTTGCGAACCGCTTTCATTCTGAATCTATGCTAGCATGCCGGTGTGTGGAATAAAATTGAAGACGAAGTGACTCATGGGTGACATTGCTTTCATCTTAAACTATTGTAGCTGCCGAATGCAAAAATATTAAATACAGGGGGGTCCACGGTGGCGACGTGACCCAAATCTGCACACGTACAGTAAATGTTTGTATGGAAAACACTTCTCGGCCATAAATACCAAAAAATAAATACAAAAATGTAGATTAAAAAAAACGCCAATAATTTGGCGGTAACTGAGTGTGCCTTCTTGGACATATTGCGCAAACTACGCACGCCGTTTGTAACCCTGAAACGTTGTATCTTGTTACTGAGGACACCATGTGACAAATTCCAGGCGTGCGGGTCAGATTCGGCCCTCCGTGAAATTTCATGTAGCCCGCTACAGTTTGCCTCATTTTTATTTAATTTTATCTTGACTTCTGTTTAAAATTAGGCATAAAATCATAAGTACCCCATTCAGGCACAATTATCTAAGCTATTAGTTCAGGGACCTGATGTATAACTGCGTCACGCTCTTTCCACGTGCCTAATTTGTAAACAAATACAGTGCAGCTCAGCTTTCTGGCTAGCAGACGTCAAGGGCATCCGTGTAGCTACAAAAAAATAAAAATTAAAAAAAAATACAGGGCAGTACAAGCTAAAGCAATGAAAATTGCCACAACATAATAATTAGCACAGTTCAAACTTGCACTGATCTGACTGCATTTTCCTTCCCTTAATATACCCAAATGTGTACCAAACCAAGATGCATCTACCGAACTGGGATTTCTTTTTTATAACCCCGAGCGGTTATATATTTAGTTTGTGGTTTCATCGTCATAACCGGCCCCAGAGGAATATCACAATAACCCCCCCCCCCCCCCCATCTAGCTTCTGTACAGAAAATCACATGATGAAGGGTTATACAGCAGGGACGCAGTCCCGCAAGTGGCCAGTAGGTAGCAGTGTCTGTCCGTCTCGATGAGCGGACGCTACAGGTGCCCGTTTTATAAAAGGGTGCTTGATTTACAAATGTCGCACAAACATCACCGAGCAAACATTTCTACTCGTCACGCGTCCGACTAGGAGCATAACATTTAAAAATAGTTAGTACTTGTGAGGCAATTGGTGTCACATGAGCATGGAGAAGATGTACGCTTTGTACGCGATATATCTGATATCACAGGTGTCTTTTTTTTTTTTTTTTTTTTTTTTTTTTTAAATGTAACGTGCACCTGCCTGCCTTTTGGTGAGCACGGGTCGTTATCGCTCTGGCTGTCGTCATTTTTTTTTTTTCATTTTTTCCCCCCATTGAAATATTCCCTATTTATAGTACCGTCGTCACACTGGCGCAGACACAGCTCGCCTCCTCCACGCCTTCTAAATTTAACAGCAACCGGTCAGGCCCTGCTCTCAAGGTAGCCAGAAGAACATTTCCTCCCGTTCAACTCGGAACGCGATGGCGCGTGTGAGTTGAACTCGACCTTACTCGTTTCAGTGCACTTCACTGACGTTAAAAGATAACATCAAACGGCAGAATAAGTTCATCTGAAAATGTGCGACCAGGAAAGATTTGCATTCAGCTTCTTTCCGCCGAATACGAGCAGCGAGCCGGGGAAGTTGAGGTTCCTACTATTTGTCCTGGCCGTCACTGTTTTTTCCATACAGTTCCGAGAAAACCTAGAAATAGACGCTTGCTTACGGATGTATGACCTCATTCAACGTACAGGGAGTGAAAGAGCCGATTCAGTTTCATCACCTCAGGCCACAAACTCCTCGAGAAGCCAGCGAATTGCTAAATGTTAGCGCGTTGGGTTGGAATGCCAGTAGGGTTTACTGTACATTACACTCATGTTAAACTCACATGAGTTGCTTTTGGGGGGGGGGGGGATTGTCACTAGAGGGCTCGAAAACGTTTCGGACTGAGCTTTTGTAAGCGAGCTCCCTTCTGTTCACAGTCGAGGTCAGGATCGATTGAAAGACGAAGAAAAAAAAAAATGTCCTCAGAAATAAAGTCAAATTCTTCAATGCGATTGATTCGTCTCTCAATCCTAATGTTTCAAATTGAGACATTCTACCGTCACCAAATTATTAGGCTTCTACTCATACAGTGGGTTCCCTAATGTTCTATTAATTTTTTTCTTCAACAGGTGTCAATGCATTAAACGGGAGACTCCGGTAACATCCTCGAGTAAGTTGCTGTTTTTCGAAACTCCACGAACAGCGCAGCTGGAGCAAAGTGTTATTAAGTAATGATGGTCTCGTTTGTATGTGTGCAGGATTACGTCAAAACTCACGCGCAATTTTGATGAAATAGTTTTGAGCGCCCGATATGCAATTCATTTTCTTCCTCTTATCCGGGTCGCGGGGAGAGACGTTCAAGTACGGATGCCCGGACTTCCCTCCCCCCCCCTAGTTCCTCCGTCGGGACACCGAGGTGTTCCCAGGCCAGCTGTTAGACATACTGTTGTCCCTCCGGCGTGTCCGACGTGTTCCCGGAGGCCTCCTCCCGATTGTGCGTGTCTGGAACATCTCCCCCAAGGGAGGCGTCCGGGAGGCATCTGAAATAGATGCCCGAGCCATCTGGCTCCTCTGGATGCGGAGGAGCGGCGGCTCTACTCCGATTCTGCGCCTCCGACCTAATCCCATCCCATCCCAACTCCCAGCCCAAGCTCTAATACAGTTATTTGTAATATTTTTTTGGAGACATTTCAGAATGTATTCTGGATCCAACTATATAGAAAATTGCATTGTGGACTACAGTGGAAGTGTAGTTAGCATATGTGCCTCACAGTCGTGAGGTTGAGGTTCTGAATCTCGGCCTTTCTGTTTAAAGTTGTGCAACTTCTCCTCATGGTTGCGTGGGGTTTCTCTTGGTACGCATTCCCCCCAAAATGCATATCACGTTAATTGAACACGCAAAATGTTTCTTAGGTGCGAATGTGCGCATGAATGGTTGCTTGACAAGCGCTATCGAAAATGCATAGTTGGGATGGGAGTCTCTTTCTCTCTCTACCTCTCTTTGTCTTGCTCGCAATGTTCTGATCTCCTGCTTAGATGTCAGTATTGTACTAAATGCTGGCGCTGTCGTGAGGATTGCGTGGATCCCGTAGCTTTCATCAAGCCGTTATTCTTCTGACTGCAAACGAGTTGAGACTGAATCAACAGCAGCCTGCTGGTTTCTGCCCCTTTTTTCAACACGCAACTAATTCTATTAAACTGATCTCCATGCAACCATCGTAATTCTCTGCTGTCAGTGAATCAGCTAATAGTTTATGATGCCCGTCCTAAGCCTTTGCAGAGGGCTGCAGTTTCAGCTTCATAATATTCATTTGGTTCTGTCGTTGTTGTTTTTTTTGCGTTGCCATTTGTTACGTTGGCTCTTGTTGGATGACTCGAGTGACCGGCCGTCTTTTTCTGGAAGGTCTCTGTGCAAGGTAATTGGAAAGCAGCGGAACCACAGCCCCTCCACGGTACACATTTTCACCACACGACACTTGAAAAACACCAATCATACTTTCCTAAAAGCATTCCGCAGTCCCTCCGGATGACCTCTCAGCCGTGGTTCCAATTCAGAATAATATTTTTTCATTCGACTTGTTCTTGGCAGGTTAATGCTCGCAGATGTCTGCACTGCTCAGATGGCTTGAGGGGGCAGGTACCATCTGAGCTGTGTCGGGGAGAGAGAGTCATTTTAACAGCACTCTCCACTTTTCCTGACACATAATTTCCTCGTACCAATGAATGTGCTAATGAGACAAAATGTTTTTTTTTTTTTTTTTTTTTTTTTTTTTTTTTTTTTTGTCAAGAGAGAACAAATCTTGGCGGGCATCTCTGGATTATTCACTGGACCTGATAAGTTAGCAAAGACTCGCCAAACAGAATTCACAGACGCAGCATGATGCGTGACATCCCTGCTGCGTGCTGCATGTTCACCTTTATTATATTCTTAAAGTTGGCGTCAGGCATGTTCGTGTGTGCTAAAATACAATATAGAAGATGGCAGCACAGCACTTGGGGTACACAAATAAGAAGTGTGAGTGAGCCTGTTTACACAAATTCAAGTTATACAATGTATTTTTCTTTTTTTTTTTTTTTTTTTTCTTTTTTCTTCACACTGAAGGTGATGAATCACGCATTCGCGCTCAGGATTTGTTTCCTGTGTATGTGGGCCATCCCTGACTGACTGTGACAATGTGAAGGCAGTCTTCACGTCACCCTGCAGAAATTGCAGTAACAATAGAGAGAACAAAAGAATGCCTGGGTGTTTTGTGCCCGAGAGTGTGACAAAGTGATTGATGCCAATCGTTTTTATGGACCGGGCCGCACGAAATTGACACATGGAGGTGTGTGTGTGTGTGTGCAGGTGCGCTATTGTAATAGCATGTTGAAAACACTGTAATATTTGGCGGTCCGCAGATTTTTTTTTTTAGATTTCTCAGTTCACAAAATAATAAATACTCAGTCGTTTGTCAATTTGACAGTTCATGTGAGATCAGACTAAAGGTTTTTATGTCCTGTTTGTCTTTAACAAATAATTTTAAGAAAAAAATATTCACGCCAAAGTCAAAGTGGCCATTTTAACTCCCTAATTAATAGTGTAAGCAGTGTGTTAATTAACATTTTTGAAATGATTTACTGTCATACAAGTGTAAGAGTAAGTTAACCGCAATTTACAAAGACCAGATAACACTAAATTGAAATAAAAAATGACTCCGCTTTTGGTGATGTGACGTCAGCGTGGCTCAAACTGGAGAAGAGGAAATTGCTGTAGGTGAGTCAACTTCACGCATCATACGTCACACTCTTCATTCTCACACTAGTGAATTCTTCTTTTATTCAGGGTATTGATTTATTGCTGCTTTGGACATATGGTACGGCGCAGTGGAAACGGCAACGTGCGTGCGTCTCTCCTTGCAGTAAGTTCAATTTGGTTATATGGCCACTTCCTCTTTGCGGAGACCAAGACAATGATGAACACACTCGTGGAGTTAATCCTTTACATGCTCAGAGAGCTGAAGTCAGATTTGCCGGTGGCGTATTGGATTCATGTATATTCTAGTTTTGGTTCTCTTTTGAAACGAGGCCCATCCGCATTGTTGAATGAGGTTACCAGCCGCCGGCACCACCCAGCGTTCGCGCCACTGCTCAGCGAAGATTTATTTTGTTTAGTTATGATGCTTAATAGTAAGTGACTACATGGCAGACAGCCAAAATTAAGCACTGCTAGCAGAGCCCCGTAGAGCCTCGTGGATGTCAAGAGGCAGGCTATATTTGGCTGCTATGTTCACTTCTCAGAGACAAGTTCTAGGTCTGGACTTGACATTTCTCTTAGACTGGAAAAAATGGGTTTGGGTCAGTGAGTTTTGAAAGGAGGCGGAGTGTTGTTGATGCCCAGAGGACGGTGTCGGGCTCTGCTCTATGCAGCCTTTTTGTTATGTTCTCTTTGTCTGCGCAGTGCACAAGTCTCGGATGATAGCATGTAGTAACAATTACAATAGATTTACTTAGACACAACATGGTGTTAATAAAGAAATGCACTGTGGCATGAATAGTTCCAAAGCAACAGTACAGACTGTTTTCAGCCAGCAAAAACTGCATGTTTTTTTGTTTTTTTTCCTCTTATACATCAACACAGTCATATGGTCTTTAGTTTTGACAAATGATTACACGCCTGGATGGTTCTTTTGCAGCGTGCTGTCAATCCATGGGTGGAAAAGAAATCATCGCAAGTTGAGAGCGGGAATGTGTTCGGCGAGATGCAGCATATTAAATATGAGATGTCGAAAATCAGTTAACAGTTACGATGACAGAACGTGTCATACTCACTGAATGTTTGCCATGTCACCAAAAATGATTTAGCCGTCGTCAAAGGCAACGCAAAGTTTAACTCGACTTTGTGTGGTGTTGACGTGCACCACAAGCGCGGAAGTCTGAATGTATTTGTTGTCATGAAAAATCAATTCCGTTCACACCTTTATTCGTTGTGTTCGTCTTGGCTGCGACGCCTCTATCCGTCAGTCCTTTAAATCAACGCCAGGGTGATGCTCATAAATATTCAAATCGTTTTTCCATCTCACATCCTCATCCGGCATCGCCTGCTGGGTGAAAAAGTCACCGCGGTTCTCACAGGGTAGCGTTTGGGCTGAGGCGGCTGGTTCCAAAAGGAGCGAGCAAGGGTGCATGCGGGAGGAATCGATGGAAGGTGGAGGAGGAAGGAGAAGGTGAGGCCCAGAGCAAGAGGTTCATTTTTTGGTCATCTCATTTCCCCTTGCATAACCAGGGGTTAGCGACACACCTGTTTCCAGAACAGTTTCTTAAACCGATGAATACGTTTTGTAGTGAGCACGTGCAACTTGTCTTCTTAACCGGGGTATACTGTATTTTTTATTTTTGGGAAAAATATTGATACAAAATCAAATATCGGCATTTGATTATATTTCTGAATAATAATAATTTAATTTGAGATGTCTTGCCGTTATTATTGATTTTAATCCCACAGATTGGTTGGCTCGTCGACAGGATTAGACAAAGAAATATAAGCGATGGCTTTCCAAAGAGGATCCCGTTAAAAGGTTTGCTGCATATCTTTGTTTTCACTTTTCACTGTTTGTGTCACTGTGGTGTGAATGAAACATTCCGTTCGGGAATTCAAATGTCAAGTCTTCTGTCATCCTCTGGAAGCACAAACATGCATATTGTCTGAATTTGAAAACAGTCTGTCAGTGTTCAAATGGGCGGTGCTGTGACAAATTGAGAAAAAATGACATGGATCTTACAAGTTTGATGAAGTTATAGTACCCGAGTTTGTGGAGCAGAGTTATTGGAGTTGCTTGTTTGATGGTGAATCATCAAACTTTGCTACCAAGTTGTGGCCACATCCTACTTTATAGGCTAAAAAGCTTTACAATGTAGGGTTGGCCAAGTCTCTGGTACACGGTACTTTGCTCAAGTATGGTAGCTATTGGATGAACTCCTTAGAAAGAGTTGTTAAACAATAAACAACCATTGAATTGAAAGTATTTTGCTGGCATTGGTTCTTAAAACTTTGCCTTTGCATCCTGCCCCGACGGATATCGCTGCCAAAAATACGTATCGACTGGTTGAACTGGTGTCGGTTGCTATTCTTCTTTTTCCCTCGGTTATCGGAGGGCCGTTAAGGTGGCCATACGGGACCACTTACATAGAGAAACAACAAACAGAAATCACCAAATGGCTGCCAAATTTGATGAGTTTTGTGGTATGCGAGGCCTGCCAAATGATGGTTGTAAGAATAAACCTTGCCCTTTAGGAATGTAACCAAGAGAAATCCTTCAAAAGTCCTCCTGGAGGCCCTTTTCTCCTTATTCCCATTTACATTGACTTTGTAATTTTGTGCTGAGAGACGTTTTCCGCTAAGGCTTTTGCGTTGCCTTAATGATAAGAGGAAGAGCTTTTTTTTTTGGGGGGGGGGGGGGGTGGGGGGGGGGTATTGTCGCTTCTAAGGCCTTTGAGACATGCACTGCAGGAGGAACAACTGTGCCGTCAAGCTGTGTCGCCGTCGGGGGAAGTGGCCTGGACAAAAAGCGGCATCCCACACTTCCTATAGTAAACTTGATTTCCTGCTTACAGCGTTTGAAGCAGACCATGTAAAGTACTGTATGAATGGAACTTTAACGGTCAATGACAAAAAGAAGATCGCAACATATAGTTAATTATTCTGAATTTTCACATTATAAGTGGGGATTCGGTCAGAGACAACATTGCTTGTGTTTTTGAAAGATGTGTTTCCTCAAACGCTGCAGCAGTCTTACAAATACGTGCTGTGATTTGTCGTGATATTAAGATAATATCGCCAGGCCCCGCCGAGGGATGATGCAGGACTCTGGGTCAGGATGTGCTCTGGAAGAACGCTTCTGATACAGAACCTTTGTTTTTATGAATCCTGCAGGGAATATTTTAAGGTCAGCCAACCGAGCGTTGCAGGATTGCAGTTCCACTTGTGTCTGTTGCTGATGTGTTTGTACGTGGTTACACATGAGGCATCCGGCTTCTTCTTGTAGTTTCACTGCTCCAAAAATCCTACTTTATTTTGTCATGCTATCATGAAGATTATTCGAGTGAACGCTATCATTAAAATGAATAGTAAGCAGATGGTTAATTGTAGGCTACAGTGTTGTTTTGTTCTTGAAAAAGTGGCGAACATAAAGGGCTGAATGTATGTAGGTGGAAGTTGTACAACAACATGGTCAAGTTGGTCCAGCGGATCAATGCTTTCCAACAGAGATGAGCACATTGATCAGTAGAAATACCAAGCGCTGCCCTCTGTTTCCAGTGTGCCTTTGTGCTGTGTCTATTTATAGAAAGCCAATGGCAACAGATGAATGCACCGCGTCAGAGACCTATTCAAAGTTAGAAAGTAAACTGACCTCAAGTTCAGTGCACTATACGTGGATGCTTTGAAATTGCTTTGTAAAATGTCTTTTTGCCACTTTGGAAGACAGCGCTTCAGCGGGTTCGTTCAGGCTGCGTTTTAAAACTCAGCTGTACGATTGGAATCGGCAGATGATTGACTGATGGCGCATTAAAAAAAAAAAAAAACAATCCCTTCTTTGAATTGTGACTTTGAAATCAGCTCTTCGTGACCAAGACAAATGACAGCAACAAAGAAATTTGATTTAGTACAGTGCATGAGTACGGGACTTCCGGGATAGATGCAACAAAACCACTATGCGCAAAAAAAGCTACCCAGCAACCACTGGAACATAAGTAAACGCAAAATAAGTTGACCACTGTACAAATATTGTACGAACGTTTTGATCTTGACTGATCTGAGCTCTTATGAGGTACGCCGAGGCCTCCCAAATGTTGCTAGTCTTCTGTGCCGTCAAGCATTATGACTAGCTGTTCGATATCAGTTATGAGTAGTCCCTCTTGAGTACTCACCGATACCTCTAGTACTTTTGATCCATAAAATTTCAACGATCACAATGACATTTAATTGTGAGCGCGATGACTGGCTGATATGTCAAACTGCGCAAACTACTGGCGAGGAGCCCTTGCTCGCTGTCAGATATTGTTCGGCGCCCGATTATTTTTTTTTTGTGCCGACTTTTCCCAAATTCAAATTCTACTAGGGTTTTGCTATGGAGTCGGAGATATTTATCTATTCAGTTGCTGTATTTGAACACAGGGGCTCGGAATCCGTGTCAGTGAGTCGGTATATGGGCCATAAATGGGCCTTGTTGATGAGGGGAAGAAACTTCTATTTTTCATGTTAACTCTTATAAGAGCGGAAGCGGCGCTCCAATTAACTGTGTTATTATTGGCTATGTTGCCAAACTCGCTGGCGCTGTTTCAGAACGAAGCTGCGAACTTGACTGCCTTCAAATGTGTTTTTTTTTTTTTCATGTTATTTGATCCAGCCTCTTAAGTGCATTCTATATCGCCGTGAAAGTCCAACAGGAAATACCACAGGATGCTAGACAGAGTAACCTAATAAAAAGTGAGCGCACCCAAATCATTAGTGGGGAAACACTCACGTAGCACATCCAGATGTACACACTAATTGGATTTCACCATCACATCAGCAGTTGTAGGTCCTTTGTGCTTTTATGAGAATGACCGCAAGGTAAATGGAAAAACGTTTTGAAGCCTTCGAACCTTGAGCAGGTAGAGGCGCTGACTAGCAAATGCAGAGACATGAGCACCCTGTCCCCTTTCCCCCAAATGAATGGAAAATCTCTTCCGCTGTTATGGTGACTCATGAAGGGGGGGAGGCAATAAGGTCATTTGGGAGGAGGCTCAATTTCCCTCCAGTGTCAGGGCAACCTCCTTGGAGAAGATCCTCAGGGAAGATAGCGGGCAGCGCTCTTACGTCAGGGTTTGCCGCTCTCGCACGCTGGCCCTCTCCGAGGAGGAGCATCCCTCCGAGCAGCGGAATGAGCACCTCTGCTAATGATCTTCTTCACCGTTCTGCACGCTGTTCTGAAGCAGTCCAACTTCAAAACATGTTTTTATGTTTAGTCGCTGGAGCGTCCCCTCGTGTGAGTTTAAAGGGGCCCTTCAGTTCAGAGAACAATAAAACGCTCACTCCCTCGCACCCATGGATCATCCGCTGTGAAAACACATTTTCTAGCCGGATCACATTTATATAGAGTGGTGTTTGTCCACCTAATTTATTTCTTGCAACACTTATCCCTCTCCCGCCTGCCTCCCTGCTGGGTTTCGTCATGCACACTTTGTCGCAAGGCAGCAGTGCCATGGTGATGAAGCCACAGAAGTCGGGTGTTCACTTGGGACTGGTACATTAACCGTGGCAAAGTGAGAGAGCTTGGATGGAAGTCGCATCCATGTTGACCACATTTTCTTACAATACATTAAAGAGGCCTAATGTACCACGGCGAGAAATATCCATCCCCAAAAGATCATTTAAGTTGCTTGCATCCATAAACAACATGTTGATGAGCTTGCTTCAGATGTTGGTTGGTGCTCTATAATTTCTCGCAGAGAAAGCGTGTGTGAGTTGTGCATTGGATAAGAACACTACCTGTATTTGTACAGTGCATACACATGCATGTACTGATGGTGCGTTGCCACATTCTCTCTCAAGCTGACGGGCGTTCCCACATTCATTCCGCCGGTCGGTCGGTGTCTTGAACCAGCGTCCCCGCGGCAGCAGGTGACGATCTTCACCACTTGGCCACGGCTGACCCTTGACCTCCAGATTTTAAACTGGTCCTCACAGGTCCAGATGGCTGGCCCCTGCACGTCAGCATTTTAGCGCTCTCTGCTTGCTCAGAGCAAAACTCGTTACAGCCAACTTCGACGAGCAAAAAAAGTCAGTTTTTTTTTTTTTTTCTTTTCTAACTGCATTTTGCCATACGACCGTTAACGTTATTGCGATGAGAATTGTTTTCAAATGACTCATTACGATTCATATAATAATAATAAACACAAAAAAAGTCATCTACTAATTGCAATGCATGATTTTTATACATACTCTCATGAGTACAGGCTGGATATAATTGGGCACACACAGCGGCAGTACACAGAGTGACTATCCTGCAGAGACGCTGACTTTCATACTTAAATGCTTTAATAGGACTAAAGTAGACAAAGGCCACGGGTGACGCAGTAGGAGCTATAACGGTCTCGCCACATTGCCGGTTTACTGGGCCCTGGCAATTGGATGGAGCTATTTCCCATCTGCAATCCCTCATCAGCTCCAGGAAGCCGGTCAGAAATAAACATTTTAGGTTAATCACCACTAACTTATATATTTCAAGCTAATACCGGGAACGGACTGTTGACCGATTGACTCCAATTTATAGGTGTAATATACAAAGCAGAACAACATCATATCATCGAAAAAATCATATCAGTTTAGGACCAATACTTTGTTTGAGGAACATAATTGAACTAGGTAATTCTGCAACATGTACTTCGGCAGATTAATTTTAGCATAAGCCATTGACTGCTTGCTCTCGTTCTCTCTCTCTCTCTCATATAAATAGGGACTCCGTTCTCTTTTTATTCATGTGATGGACTCACTTCCTCTTTTGATGAACTATTCTTGGCCTTGGTTGAGGTCAGCCTCTGGGGCTGGGGGTCAACAATCTCCCGCGCTGCGACAGATGCTGCGACAGATGGAGTTCCGAGTCTTTAGCCGTCATCACCTTGGACTTGAGGACTCGGTACCTCGCACACGATCTTACCCAGTGGGAACTCCGACCACTTTGTGGGGACGCGGTTGCATGTGCAACCGAAGTGTCAAGAGCTTCCTCCTTGCTTAAAACGTGCACCAAGTAAAAGAACTTTTGATTTTAAGATGAAAACAATACACCGAGTGCTTATCTCGCTAATTGGCTCACATGGCGCATAATTAATGTCACATATTAGTTGCGCATTCCCTTCTTGCCTTCTTCGGCTGTGGTGTGTTAAAAGGATGGAAGGGTTAAATGTTTGTCCAGCTGAAATAACACAGTAAAGGCCCCGTGTGTGTGTGTGTGTGTGTGCGTGTGCGTGTGCGTGTGCGTGAGCGTTTGCAGCCAGTCGTCAGAGCTCAGCACCTAAAAATAGCTGTGCTGGCTCCACGCCCCTGGCTGGGGCAGGTCAAATTATGAAGGAAGATGAAAAATTTAAAGGCACAGGCTGCTTGGCCACAAAGCTGCCTTCATGGTCACATTTGATTTGACATCATGGGAGGGAGTCACATTATGTCAACAATGGACGTTGGCTAGTTTTGGTAGACATATTGATAGAGCGCTCATTAAATTGTATACTTTCTCGAGGTTTGGGTTTTATAAAAAGAGTGATGTGTTTGCATATTCTCATCCCCTCACATTGCACATCCCGTTGCACAGCTGCTGCATGGAGGTGGCGGCGGCAGGGAGGGGAGGGGAGGGGGGGGGGGGGGGACAATGCAAACCATGAGATGCTCTCGACACAGCGGATTTATGTAATTGCCGTGGCGCTGTTACGGCATCTTCCAGTTGGCATCCCTGGCAAGTTGAAAGCATGCTTCCTGAGTAACAGCACAGGCCCGGATACACACTTAAAGCCCACGCATACGTACACTGCCTGAGCCGACACAGCGAGGGGACGCGCACTCTTCGGTGTCTTCAATGCACACAGTGTTTATGTGGCATACCACTTGAAGACATCACATTGGGTGTGTTGGTCATGGAAATCTGGCGCTACGGCTGGATTTACACTGCAGTGCCCAATTATGACTTAGTGGCTGTATCAGATATTTTTTGGGAAAAAAAAACGTCGATGAAATGTACAATCCATATTACATATTGTTCCGTTTTCCTGGGCGGACTCTTCTTATTGATTTAAATGCAGGTAGCTTGGCTGCTGTCACTGTGGTTTTTAATTTCCTACGAGTGTTTTCCGACTCTTGTTGTCTTGGGTACAACCATTTTGTAATTCCTCGGCATGCTTAGATGACGTCGGCCTTATATTGACAGGGCTTGTCCACTTACGATGCCTTGGCAGATGTGTGAACCACGTCAGATTTGAACACAAATAATTCCGTTCTGAAGATATTCAATTATTTCTCCGCTGCCGTGACCTACATCTAAATTAGGCCACACGGGAGGGAAAAAAATGGACCCACTGAATCACGTAACGTAGATCAAATTGAAGAGAGTTTTTTTCGCACTAGCGCACTCTGCTTCGACGGTTTGATCGCTTTCATCACCGAAGACCCCAGGCAGGCACGGAATCTCCCGGGAAGCTTTGGGGTACGTTAATTAGCATCGATCGTGCCTCGAGGGATGAAAACGGACCTCGGCCGGACCCTCTCTCCAAACGGCGCCATCGCAGTCGGTGACCCGACTCGGGTCGTCGAGGCTCGAGCAGTGAGTGAACTAACCTCGATCGGCTCCACTTAGCACGTAGCGCAATTGTGACATAACAATACGTTGTATACCGACGAGTGTTTATTTGTGGTTAGTCCCCCCAAAAAAAAAATAATCATAGTAGTAATAATAACCTTGCTGTTCTTGCAACCAGTAGGAGAAGAGAGAGCTCTCACATGGGTTGCTCGGACACGTGGAGGTGTGCAAGCACCTTTCAAGAATGCCTTTGTGGTGGCTTGCAGTGTCAGATCTTTAAATATGGAGCCCGCGTTGTTTTCGTGTGTGTGAACCACATGAAAGAAGCAGTTTTGTGAATCATGTAAAAAGGGGATCCTTTCGCTCGTCCACTCCAGAGAACAAAACGAAGAGTGAAAGCGACTTGTTCCACAACCCAGAGAGGGAGGGGAGCCGAAGACTCCATCTGCAGAGAGGGAGTCAGGAGACATGCCTTCTGGCAGGAGCTGCAGAAGACAGCTGTGTTTGGCGTGGTATTTTTAAACGCATCAATGCTGCTCCAATCCGCGCGCCTCGCCTGACCTATTTTTAGCCGGGGTTGGCTATTGTTCTATTTCTGTCACCTGTGGGGCCACGCAGTTGTTGATTCACAAGCAAATGAAGCTCACTCCCTCCCCGGCGCGCGCTGCTTTCACATTCGCGGGAGCTCCCCTTTCTGACACGTCGCGGAGAGGAGCAGGCAGGCGCTCACTGGCGTTAGTGTTTGGGCGGCGGCTGAAGGCAAAACGGCGCCTCGCGCAGAGAGCGCTCCTGCCGGTCTCAGAGGAAGAGGTGGAGGAAGGAAGGAAGGCCGTCGCGGCGGTCGCTCCCCACCCAAGCGGCCGAAGGGGGGTCTCTCTCTCTCTCTCTCTCTCTCTCTCTCTCTCGCTCTCGCTCTCGCTCTCTCGGTGAGACGGCGTGCGACGATGAGCGCTGAGCGCTGAGCGGAGTATGCTGCAGACCATTTACGAGGGCGAGTCAAGTTTCTCCACAATAGACGGTCGCGTCGGAGCCCGGCCGCTGCCCGAGCACAGCAGGATGCGCAACGTGAACAGCTCAGGTGACTCTCAGCTTTTTCATTCCCCCCCCACCACCTTCCTCCGCCTCCTCCTTCTTCGCCTCCTCTTTCTTCTTCTTCTTCTTCTTCTTTCCTGTTTCACATCTCACACGCCGGTTCATCCTCTGCGGACTCGCCCCTCTCGTTCTCTTTCTCTCTCTCTCTCTCTCTCCCTCCCAACTCTGCGCTCCGAAAAAGTCGGATCGTGCGCTCCTTCCCCCGGAATCGAGGTATTTACTCTTGCAACGTCGCACGCGGCTCGGGATATTCGGACAGTTCTAAACAATACGAATAAGGAAGTGCTCATTCCCGAGCTCTCGCCGGCCAAAACGAGTCACTGGGATCGTGAAGGGGGATGTTGTTTTCGTGCACGGGGGGGGGAAGTGTGACGGTCATGCGGAGGGGACAAGTTGAAAGGTTCCTCCCAGGACATTCACCGCAGATATTGACCGCACTATGTTTGGCTTCGTTTCTAATGGAAATGTGCAGTGCGTGGCAGACTGGGATGAGGGTGACGATGCAGCGAATGGACTTTTGCATGCATTTCGCAGTTGTTCGATGTTTTGAGTCGCCGCGCGCGAAGCAATTGCCATAAGTGAGACTCGTGTTTCATGACAACGTGCAGCTCGATGGAATTGAGGGCTTCATAGAACATATACGTATGATGCACACGTAGGTCAGACAAAATAAGCGTAGGCATCATTTCTTCTGGAACGTTCAAATGGGAATTGCGGTGCAAAACAAAAAGCCAGGCGGCAGGCCAGGCAAATGTCGAAAGAAGACAGGAGCATGACACATTCCATCTGTCAATAAATCACGTTGCCACACATCTTGCCCTCTGTGAGGCAAACAACGGCCGAATTCAACCTCCTCGCTTATTCTGTGGGTCAGCTATTCTTAGGTGAGTTATTTTCGGCTTATGGCATTAGCCTGCTAAGATTAGGCGTCTGTGCATTATCATTCCATCTCGGCATGCTCCTGATATAACAGCGCTTCGGAACATATATTAATAGTCAAGTCTGTTTTTTTCTTCTTCTCTCCTTTATGGTAAATCCCCTGACAAATATGTAATTGTTCACAAGGTGTTGCCAAATTAGTCTGTGGAGACTTAATACTGACTTGGGGGTCAGGTGCTGTGAATCGAGGTTCATGGAGATCTATTCTCTCAAGGAAATAGCCATAATGTATTTTTTGTTGTTGTTGGTTTTTTTTTTTTTTTTTTTTTTGAGAATCCCCTTTCATTTCAAGTAGTTCAGGTAAATAAAATGTGTCAGCGACATCAGACAAAAGCTCGGCCAAACGAATGAACTAATTAGTCCAAGTCTCCGAATGCAAAGCATCATGCAAAACCACTTCAAGAGGAACCTTGCAGACAATAACACTCCCATCTTCAGAGTAGCCTTGTGTGGCTCGTCTACCTTCGCCCCCTCCCGTCAGATCGTGTTTGAAGTGCTCACGACACACGTACGCACAAAAAAAAAAAAAACAATGACACCACTCACGATAGAAGAAAATTGAAATAATATCTTATATAATCTGTTTGTTGTTTGGGATTTTGTTGCTTGTGTTTTTATGAAGAGGGAGGATTATCTTCAAGCTGTGGCTCACGGCATCAATGAAATTGATTTCTGGTGATTGTTTTTTGGGGAATATTGCCTGCAAAGAAAGTGACATCCTCCTTACAAAAGCCTTGACTATCAATTTTAGAGGATGATAATGTCTGCATTTGTATCATTATTCTTGCTACTAACACTTGGATGTGGTATCGTGGGTTGTTGTTTGTTCACGGCCGAACAAGAGAAAGCAAGACTGCTGGCTCCAGCGCGGTGATTCGGGTCAGTTCTCTTTGTTAACAGATAGCCTGCAAGTCTGAAATCTGGCTCAGGTATTTAAAAATAAAGTGCCGTTTCCTGCTTTAGTCTTGCCAGCTGCTCAAAATAACAAGGAACCTAATGAGCGATCCAGTGCCACATTGCAGTCCCAAAGATCATTTTGTTTTTTTGTCGTCCCCCCCCCCCCCTCCCTCGAATAGCTTCCGTGTCTATTTTTATTGTCAGACGGGGAATTTTAGATCAGTAAACATCTATTCTAAATGCAGACAACATGCAGCCCAAATGAAGATGTTTAGTGTAACTGCTGATGCTAGTTTGCCCGTGGATTCAAAACAGCCAACGTCGCGGCTCCTCGCGGCGACAGCAACTGGTGTGATGGGAGTTTCAAAAGTTCTACTCTTCTAAAGTTTTAGTACAGAGCAGACATTGATTTATACCATTCACTGCTCCTGGTTGAAAATTAAGTGCAGTCGCACAATTCACCGCAGTTGTTGCTGTTTTTGTATATATGAGCAATTGCCAATCAAGGCTGAACAGAACTTGCGTTACATTACATCTCCATTACCATACTGTACGATCGCACGTGATAATGCGTTTGCACTTGAAGCTTCTTTTTTTCCAGTCGGAACCTTATCGGCTTCATTTAGTGACACAAGGACAAACTCAAGGTGCGAGAACGGCTTTGCGCTTTCTATTCGGTCGGTGGTATTCATATCACGAATGGCTTTTTTGTTTTCTCATTGAAGCCATTTCCCTCTGAGCAGCAGGAGAGTACGTGAACACTTTTAGGGAGACTGGCGCTGCGACTGCAGCGGTCACAAGGTGCGAGTCACCAAATCGCCGCTCGGCGGGCCTTCTGCAGGGAGGAATTTGGGCATGGGGCAGCTCCCTAATTTGGGAGCTCGGGATATCTTCTAGAGCATTGGCGCTGCCATCCAACCAGGCGGTACCTCATTCAAATCGAGAAAAATGTGTTTGCATCAAGAGTCGCCACTATACCTATGACCTGAAGATTACACGAATGCAACATGGCGTTTTTATTTTTGCCCGTGTTAAATTAAGATGGCAGCCTCACAAGTGTGACAGTCTTTCGCACGTCGGCTATATTAAGAGCATTTATATTTGGCCCCTGTTACTGGTGGTTCGGTATTCTTGTCTGCCTAAGGATTATTTGCGTTTGACACACGCTAAAGATTTGTGTTTCAGGCAGTGAACATACTACTGAACAGTAGTATGTGCTTTTCGTCCAAATAACATTTGTTGTTGGGTGAAGCACATAGTGTGAAGAATGTTTCTACCTTTTCTCACGGCGAGGTCAGGCAGTTGCGACGGATGTACATTTTCAATTCTCCATTTGCTGCGCTTGAGCAAATCGCCGTACCTTGAGGATCTCATTATTTCCCCCCGAAACTTTGCCGCTCCACTCTGCGCTATTCTTGTGGACGGTGGGCGGACAAGAATAGAACGGGCGCGTGAGGCTGTTGTGGTTTTCCTCAAGGGCCATTTCGTGCAGCCTCCGTTATCAAATGTGGCCTTAAGCCTTTGCGCTCCCGCCTACACCTTCTCCCCACCCGTCTGAGAAATAGTGAAAGAGACTCAGCTTGATGCGCCGATCAAAGCGGAGATCCTTAATGTCATTTGCAATCAGGGTAGGGAATGAAATATGAGATTAATTAAATATCACAGTGGCAAATTCTCCCTGCCAGCAGGTGTTTTTGTTGCTATTTTTGGCTCCATTAGGCAGAAGTAGCTCTGACGGCGTCAGAGTCTCGGAGTCCTTGAATGGTTGACAGGTTCGCGGCTGTCCCTGGAACAGCGCCCGTTACAGGAGAGTCCTTTGTCAAGTGCTTACATGCCAAGATGAATTTTCCTGTCAACAGAGAGGAGTCTGATCTACAGGTAGCTATTCATGTGCCTGCTGAGCTGGTGCCCTCCTCTGTCATTTGACTGGAGCTGTTTTTAGAACACCAGAGCCCAGGACTCCCTGCTGGCTGTCTTCACTCTTTGAACCTCTTCTTTAAACGAGTTATCACTCAACATTCCCTCTTTGTCTAATTTGTTTTTGTTTTATCGCGTTTCTCTCCGCTGGGGACTCCGTCCTTGTATAAGAGCTGATTTAATAGTCCACAACATGTCACACTGCCACAGTAGGCAGGAGATGCCATGCAGTGACACTCCATATCTGCAGGATGGCGTGTGTGTGTGCGTGTATTGGGGGGGGGGAGGCATAATTACGTAGCCGGCGTTGCCATGACAGCAGCAAGTTAGGGTGGTGGATACTAGGGTGTGGGGGTTGTCACAGACCAGGATTGCGCCACTTGCTTTTATGTTGCTATTTATAATCAGCTCCTGCCACGTACAAATCGAACGCTGCCTGTCAGTCATGAAAAAAAAAATAAAACATAAATGACGCCAGCGCCTGCCACAGGGAACCTAAGTGATTAGGGAATCTACTAGTGACACTCGACAACAATTTTTGAGGGCAGATAATAGCATCTCAACGCACCAGAAAACGTCAAACGTGAAGTGTGGCAGTTTTCTCTCGTGTTTCCATTGAACAGGCGATTATGCCATGCGTGTGTCTAAGTGTGTGTGGTTTGTGTGCGTGTGCCACCTCCTGCCTGGAGAACATTAAGCCGATGAATGCGCTCGGTAAATCTGCCTGCAGCTACTGGAATTTCAAGTAGGTTTGGATGTTCCTCTGGTGTCAAAACACTTTGCAGCATCCTGGTCATTGTACGTGGCACCACCGTCCAGCTGGCATGCGTCCGTTTTGTCGGACATCACGGACACGCGCGTCAGCTGTGATACGATCCCAGCGGTGATGCGCAGGATGGCTTTAATTCGGTCCTTATTCCAATCGTCACCTTTAAATTACAGGAATCTGGCATTTTCTTAGATTTCCGACTCAATTCATGTAAGCAACTAAACATCTGACAAAGTCAGGAAACAAAAAGTTTGCACGATTTGAAAATGTTAGGTTCAAAATGAAATGATACCTAAGATGTATATTATTAGATTGATTTTTTTGAGGGGTTAATGGCCTTGATTGACAGTATGTAGTTATAGTAGCTTTTCTTTTTATGTCTTTTAATCCAGTGGGGATATTATGCTTGCAACTTTGTTGCACTTTACAGATTTTGATCTGTTCATACCTTCGCACAGATAAAAACTGACTTGATTGACGGTTCTTCGAAGGAACAAAAAGACAAAGTCGCATTGTTTTTTTTTTTTAACCACCTGTCGCTATGGTTTTCCATTATATCCAGTACAGGGCTTGGAGCATGAAAGGAAACCCGGTCTCTCTTTGTATCTGGGAATCCTCCATCATGACAAAAATACTTCCTATTATCGTCAGTGCTCTTTAACGAAAGTGGAAAGATCGCAGGGCTTCCATAAATGCGTGTTCCATCCTTAACAAATATTTTTCCTCCAAGGATTTATAAGCTACACGACGTCCTGGGAGAGATGAGAAGAATGCAGTTTGTTTATTAAACGGAGGGAAGTCAGGATTTAAAGAAATACTTGGTGCCAAATGTCCATTGGGTCCCCAGTACGGCTGCTCCCAGTCGACTCTGCCGGATGTGATGCGGTGTTTGTTTTTAGAAACGATTATAATTACAGGTTTGCATGAGAGAAAGCTGTGCCTTCTTGATTCTCACTTTTTCTCGACTTCCCTCTCCATTATACTTGCCTATCCCTAATATAGTTGTTTTGGTTTTTTTTGTCACCCGCCTCCCCCTCCCTCTGTGCAGCAGCACTGATATACCACCGACTGCGTCACTTGACAGGCATGCGCTCAGTATAAGACATTTAACATATTTCTTTATTCTCATCCTGTTTTTTTTTTTTTGTGGGGGGAATCCAGTGGAGATTAAGTCAGACGTACCGCTGGTTGGAGAACCCGTATCGCCGTTGGACCTGCGCACAGACCTGAGGATGCTGGGCCCGGGCTCGGACCCGGGACTGTGGGAGCGGCAGCTGCAGCAGGAGCTGCTGCTCATCCAGAAGCAGCAGCAGATACAGAAGCAGCTGCTCATCAGTGAGTTCCAGAAGCAGCATGAGAAGTTGACCCGTCAGCACCAGGCTCAGCTCCAGGAGCACCTCAAGGTGGGTGTTGCTCAGTATACGATCAGTGGGCGGGTGGGGGGGGGGGATTAGTTTGGAAATAAAGTTGTTACAATTGAATGCATTTTTGATTTATTTTCTTAATTTGGAATGAATGCGTCATCGGGACTCTTGGATCTGATATTTCCTCTGAAATAATAGATTCCAGCCTCAGCTCATTACTTTGGAATTAACCACATATTTGTTCTTTACACAAATAATAAACAGAGAACGAAAGATGATGCAATGTAAATGCATCATAAAAATTTTTTTTTGTTGCATGACATGTGTACAGCACGTGGAAAACATACCGTGTTGACCTAACGACAAATGCGCACAATATAGACAATATCACTTTATATGACAAACCATATAAGTGAATGTTCCATAAAAAAGTCCAAAATTATAAAGATGAAACTGTTCAAAAGCACATGTTCTTTTATGATTTCAAAAGTGTAAGTCGAAGTCTAACGAACTGAAATATTGCCCCACGAGGTGCCTCGTCGTTCTTATGCATTGAAAAATATGGAATGTTTAAGACTACGGCAGAGTGGCACATGACCAGAGAGAGCCAATCACAAGGGTCCGATTTTGGAGGAGGAAGTCAAGTGTATTTTCCAAGTGTAAATAAAATTATCATGGAAATTTCCAAAAGTAACTAACTTAATTTCACATTTTCTCCCAGTAATATAACGGATTACCATTGCATGCATTTTGTAATGAAATTACGTAAGATGGTTGCATGTAACAATACCGTTTGCGACACACACACCAGATTGCTTGAAAATACTCGAAACTTTGTACATTCAGGAGAAAAAGAAGCTGCAGCTCAGCAATGCAGAGTATCGATAGCGTCACAGCGTTACAGCACAGCGTGAGTCATGTTTTCACTTACAAGCATCAAAGCGGCCTTCACTTCGAAATAGAAAAGCACAGTAAACGCGCAAAAATAGCTGCCGTTTCCAAAATCACGAAGCACCGTCCGTTAGCGATGCTTTCCTCATGCTGACCGACGGTGCCGCTGTGCTCTCAGCTTCAACAGGAGCTGCAGGTGATGAAACAACAGCAGGAACTCGCGGAGAAGGAGCGCCGTCTGGAGCAGCAGCAGCAGCAGCAGCAGCTGCTGCAGCACCAGCAGAACCAGCAGAACCAGCAGCACCAGCAGAACCAGCAGGAGAAAGAGCAGGAGAGGCACCGGCGAGAGCTGCACATCTCCAGCTTGAGCCTGAGGGCCAAAGAGCGCTCCAGAGAGAGTAAGAGCTCGATACTGTGCCGCAAAGTCCACATAGGAAACGAAAGCGCACCCAAAAATTATTATTATTATTATCATTATTACATTTGTATGTGTGTGTGTGTGTGTTGTAATTATTATTGTACTTATCGTAGAGCGTGTTAGCAAGGGTCGAATATGAAGTGTGTTTTTATCTGTGTAAAGATATAAACGGGCTAAGATCAGTAAAGTACAACAAAGATTTGAGTTTAATATCACTACTGGTAATATGCTAGTGGTTCTCAACTGTTGTCACCCCGGGACCCACAATTTCCTATTGCTGCAAACTTGCGACCCTCTTTTGTTTTTGTTTTTGTTTAAAAATAGCCTCTGCAGACACGTACTCTTGTTATATTCTTGCCGCACCGTATTTGTTTACAGAGTAAACTAGTGACTAGAGTATAATATTTCCTGTCGCTTACCTAATATGTTCCATGTGGTAATTTTTGGGTACACCTCTGTAGTGTACCAAAAGAATCAGATTAGCTGTCAGCAACCCACCAGTTGAGAATCACTGTGCTAAATAATAGTTTTGCTTTTGTTTTACTGATTGTAAAGTGCATTACAAGAATTAGAAATAAATGCTACCATAACGTTAATATGCAGGGAGGCGATAAAGGACTCAAACAAGTTGACTTGTAAAATACATACAGTATCCCGTCCATGTAATTGGATTTCCAACTTTTGAACATTTTCCTATTGTGATATATTTGTTTTTACTGACAGCGTTTCGGATTTGTTGTTGAGATTACTTTAGTTGTAAAATTAAGGAGTCTCCTGTAATTTTCAAGGTTATTATTATAAGAAAGACTATAATTAAAGCACTACATATAGCTGAGGCTTCCCAACGCCATTTAATCTTAGAATTTTGTTGAAAATGTATTTTAATAGCACTAAGAGAAAAGCTGAGATTGTAGGGTTTCGTTTCTGTTTTTACATTCTGTCTAATAATAGAGGAGATGACTTATGACTTTGTCAGCTCAGGTAATTTGAAGCGATGCCCTGGAACTGTCCTGTCGGCCTCCAATTGGAGTGTTCTTATTTTGCAATCTAATGCTTGTTGGCCACTAGGGGGAGATCTTCCTACATGACTAGGGACCTCCACAGAGAGAGCCAAACTTCTGAACTTCAGGACATTTTGTTGAAATGTCGATGTGCTGCTATGTCATGTATCCTTAGGGTAACCCCAATCCTTGTTATTGCACCTTTTGGTCTCACAGGTGCAGTGGCCAGTACGGAGGTGAAGCAGAAACTCCAAGAGTTTCTGTTGAGCAAATCCGCCAAGGACCCTGGCAGCAATGGCGTCAATCCTTCATTCATCCACCACCCCAAACTCTGGTACAGGTAACTTATTTTCTGACCCGGTCATCTTAAATGAATGTGAAGCAACATTTGCATCTCCACGACGCGTTGCACTCACTCGTGTTCTTTGTCGTTTTGTGTGGTCAGGTCCTCCCATCATACCTCGCTGGACCAAACCTCTCCGCCTCTGGGCGGCTTGTCCCCTACCTGCCACTACACTCTGCCGTCACCCGTTGACGGAAAGGACGATTTCCCCTTGAGGAAGACAGGTCTGCTCACTTGCATTTGTGTGACACATGCAAACACACCCAAATGCATAAATCGATACGTAGACTAATGCATACTTTGCTGCAAATATTCAGTGTCCTCTTATGAGGACACATGAATTACTTCTGGAGTTGTTTCTCTTTCATTGTTCACTTCGAAATAATATGAACGTAATCTTGTTGTTTTTAACGGAAGAAATGTGCTTGTTTTTAATGGAAAATGACCCATGACTAATAATGGATAATAATCTTTTAACAGTAGTGATAAATGAGGGAATAGAAGCAGTTGAATTGTTCCCAAGTTGTTGGCTTTTTGAATGGACAGAGGTTCCCACCGAAAGGCAAAAAGCTTAGGATGGTGGTTTAACGCTAGAGGAGCCCTTTGGGGAAGAAGAAATAAAGAACAATAATTCTTGTTCCTTGGCTTTCACTAGCACAAGACTTGGCGAGCAACCCCCCCCCCCCCCCCCCACCCAAAAAGAAACCTCAGCTATGAGGTCACCAAATTACATTATGTTCCTTCCCCCTCAGTGTCTCTTTAATTACACTCCAAAACAGTCTTACTTGTTGAGTTTGTTAACTACAGGCCTGTCATGGTGTGTGTATATACCCAATTTGGAGATCACTTAGAGGAATTATGTCTTTTAAGATCAATTTAAGATGGAAAAAGGTTATATCGAAAGAGAATTGTACTCTCAGAATAAAGAAACGCCTGCCTATTTATAGCCACGGAATGTGTTTCGGAGCCACTGTTTTTAAGGTGGGGGGGGGGGGGGGGGAGCAGAAACGTTTTGAAGATGAAAAGCAGTCTGCACAAACATGAGCATTGCACGTGCCTCACACTGATAAAGCAACTTGTTGCTTCGTGGATTCCTGAATCTATATGTGGTCATTTCCTGCTCAGTCTTTCCTCCCCCACTTCCTGTCTGTCTTCATTAGAAAGCGCGGCACGCGAGGCGGACACACAAAGGTAGCGTTGTTCCCCGGCCGCTGACTGCCGCTGATGGCTGATTGGCAGGTCTTGTTGAGGTCTGGCCGGCGAAGGCAGGATGGACCTCGACGTGATTGTTTGTTTAAGAAAAGATAGCTCTCTCAAAACAAGCTGGAGATGACTCAAGTGCTCCGCGCGAGACACCCGACTGCGTCGTTAGGCCAAAGGGCAAAGTTCAGTGTTTATTCTGGTGGAGTTTCATAATCACATTTGTCAGTAAATTATATTTTGACACACGTACTTCTTTTCAAGAGTCTCTTTACGCAGTAAATGTCAACCTATTCCAAGTTTGACAAGACATACTGTAGTCGGTTGCCAAATGGTGACGTGACTGTTTTTTTAAATAACCACAATGGTGTTCTATAGCTGAGGTAAAAAAAAAAAAAAAAAAAAACAAACAACAATACAGTAGATCATAACTAATAGGATTCACGTATTATTCACTGATAAGTTAAGGACAATTTTCCTACTCTATATCGCTGTCAACAACAACAAATATATATATATATATATTATTTGTTTTTTACTTGGCCTAGGCTCATTTCTCTCACAAAGTTTTTGGGAAATTGGAACGATAGTTTTTTTTTTTTGCATAAATCTGTGCAAACAACAAGGGGTTAATGCCTCCTGGGCGCAACTGATATTAGTTCTGCTTGACAAAGGTCATACAGCAAATAGGGAGGTTTGTGGTACATTGAATGGTCGTAAAGGTACATGGCACTTTTGTTTGCATACGGGAGATCAATGATTCTCGGCCGTGTAGCAACGCTGCTCTGGAATTTACCATCCACGTCCCCAAGCATCCACCTCACGTCTGCGTGTTAAGCCGGCTATTAAGCTAGGTCTTATTTCTTCTGACGACTAACGTACACACTTGATGAACCTGCTTATCTGTCTAAGTTTATCTGTTTTTATTTCCCTGAGCAAGTCACGCAACAAGTCTGCTGCAAAAATAATTGCAGCTTAGCAGTAGCGACTCTGCTCTTGACCCAGTTGCCTCCTATGCACACGTACGTAGACTTCTCGCTCGCGCCGCTGCGAAGCATCCCGTGCGGTTGCGGCACTTTGAAGTCAAACACGTTCTACTCTTGGGACCATGGTCGACCTCCAGATGGATTGAATATTTTCCAATAAGAAATAGTAGTAGTCTCTGAATTTCAGGGGATGAACTGCCACCAACATAAAAAACAAAAAGGCAGGATTTTATGTGCATTTGTGTCATAATGGCGGCAAACCAAATGAACTATTGCTCAAACTTTAGTGTTTGCTGAACATTAACTTTGAAAGCATGAGGGGCATTGGAGAGGGAGGATTACTGCTTGGAAGTCTATATATAGGACAGGACTAAATATAGTCCAGGTTCCAGTGTACATACCGTTCTTCTTATTTTATTATTGATGTTAACTATCTCTAATTGTACTGAACAAGCAGGACAGAGGCACATGTTCAAAACAATAGTCGTTTTTCTTGAGCGTGCCGTCACTGTTAAACTCCTGAGGTGGCATTTGGAATAAGTCCAAGTTCTAAGTTCCGAGTTAAAACTGCACTGAAAGGCCGTCATAATGGCTTCTTGGATCTCTGAGCATCGGGATGTTTCTTTCTTCTTCTTC